>NC_140594.1:713639938-714839938 GCF_964204655.1 Triturus cristatus | reverse complement strand
TTGTTAGAATATACTGCGGCCCTAGGCCAAAGTTTAAACCCACTACGCTAGGGCTGCATCTGTGCACAGCGGGTACTGGGTACATGGAGTGGCCCTTGGCCATTCCATGCACCTAGTCCCATTGGCTCAGAAAGCCGTTGTATTCACTGTGTGCAGTGCTCATGCTTCCATTTGCCACTGCACGTGTTGATTTGCAATGTGCAATAGGCTGTGGGTGCAGGGTGCGGCCTTGGGGCCATGCTCTGCATGCAAGCAATCCTATTGCTTCTAGAGATGCTGCAAATGACACTGTGAGCATGGCGTTTCGTCCAATGCAGCAGGTACTGTGCACGGGATGCGGCCGACAGCCATGCTCTGTACACTGTCTTGTGCTTATCGAAGCTGCTTTCTGCCTGGCTGAAGCACTGAACCCCTGAACCCCGTTCCTGTTCTCCCAGAGTGACTCCTATAGCTTAGCTTGTCCAGTACATCGGCAGATGCAGTGGGCTCAAAGTACAGGGCATTAACTCTCAGACACACCATACCTTCAGCCTCCATGCCCTCAAAGCCACTAGGCATGGCTGCGACTAGGCAGTGTGTACAGGGTGTGCCCTTCTACCCCACATCCTTCCCTGTGCCATGCTCTCAGAACCCGCCGAAGCAAGTTGAGTGACTGCAGCCCTTGATGACGGCCATGTGCCACTACTGTAAAATGATCTTCATTACAGGGAAGTTCACTGATTCCCTAAATGCTTCTGAGAAGCCCCACAGGTCCGCAGTCAGTGCCTTTTCTGTAGATGCAGCATTTTTCTCCACGCCCCACCCCTCTCTTCCTGGAGTCAGAATGTGTTCCTCGTCAGTCCCTGCTTGCTTGCACCGTTGTATTTCAGGACAGGGGGTTAACGGCCATCAATGGCCCCTGCTTCGAGAAGGGCAGCTGCTTTGAAATGATGCAGGTTGCGGCAGCCCCTCGCCAGATCTAGAGGCTCTACCAGCTCCCATTGAGTCCACTGCCTCTGAAGTGGCCGACAGGGAAAACAGCTTCGTGGGGCGCCCAGATTCATTTTAATTGTAATGACCATCAGCCATTTGGACTGTCCGTTTGTGGACAACTTGGATACTGAATACAAATACTTATTCCTAATGTACTAAACATCAACTCACAGAAGCCTGTCTGGTGCCTTTTTATTACACAACGACCTCAAAAAACTACTCGAGGGATGTACACCAACGCCCCAAAAATCTATTCTGGGTGAACTTTTGTTCTCGTGCTAACTTCGGTGTAATTCTGTTCAGAAGATTTTACTACAGCAAAGAGCAAGAACTCTGAAATACTACTTTGGACTCACCTTTAAAACCATGCCCCCCTTAACCAGAGTGCACAGAATTTGAAATTGAGCCACTAGCTTGATCCATTTATCTGCAAGCTTCATCCAGATTACTCACACAGGTGCCAACGCCGATTTGCACCCATAACGGGGGTGTTCTTTTTTATATTTAGTAAATTGTATATAGCAGTAACTCGGCCCAAAGGTATTGGAGCGCTTTACAGTATACAAGGACGCATTCTTTTTTTGGTAGGCACGGGAAGATTGCCCAGAATCATAGGATGTTGAGCCAACGACGAGACACGAACCTGCTTCCCCTCTCCAAACTCGGCAGCTCTGGCCGCTACGCCACATCCCCTCTAGTTGTGATAGTACAGCTTTATGTATTTATCAATCTAGCTATCTATCTGTAGCCCTCTCTCGCTCACTGTTGCGCACTCTGTTACTCTCTCACCGACTCACCATTCGCTTCTTCCTCTTTTCTCCTGTGTAAACTGGATGTATGTTTAGAGCGTGCCGGCAGAATATGGCTACATCTGGTGAAGTATATTTTGAACAAAAGAAAAAGCGAGACCCCTACTCGTGTGAAAAATATAGTGTGAAGAAACAGCAGCCTGTTTTGCTGTCTAACTTCACAAAAGGCAAGCTGTGTGCATGCTTAATTTCGGTTTAAACCCAACAGCCACTTTCTAAGCCATGCAGGCCAGCAGGGCACACTGCGCGTCAGAGGGGCCCCAGGGAAGATACAGTGTCGTGCTGAGGCGCGTGGACCGGCTCTGCAGACCGGCAAGCTCGGATTCATCATCCCCAGCAGGCAGCTGTCTTCACATGTGTGCCTCGGTGCTTAACCTCTTCACCCTCTTCTCTTCCTGAAACGGTGTGCTGCGCATATTTTAGGAATTAGGGCATCATTCTGAGGTCCCCCTTAATCCTGTATCGGGATTATGTAATCCATGGTAACTCCACTGCCCTGCGGTGTTTCTCTCGGGGACTCTGCCTCTTGAGAGCAGGCGGAGCCGGAGCGTAACATGAAATACCAGGGAAAATTGAGATCCAAATTACGGATTCCTCGGGTAGTTCCTGTTTTCTCAGGGGACCCAGAGGATCCCACTTGTATTCCCTGATATTTCCGCCCACCCCCACTGACCCTCCGTCATCAATGCCTCCTGTGTCAGTAACTGTGGGCCGAGGTACCTGGTAATATCGCAGATCTTTTTATTAAGCTCCAAGTGGTGTCGAGCAACAGGGGAAAACATACCACTAGAGAATTAAAAGAATGCGTTTACAGCATCAGTGGAAGCAATCTCTTTTTTTTTTATTTTTTTTTTATTTTTGGAAGACCTTTATTGATAGAAAAAAGGCAAATACAAGTCAACAAGGAGCCCTGGGGGCTCACACATACGGTACATTACAACTGACTGAAAGCACAGAGGATACATTACAGAAGGACTGAGGTCTAGTTTTAAAGTTTTCCTTGTAGGATAGACATAAACAGGATATCGTAGCACAAGAAGTCAATACTGGCGTTGGACAATCAGGATAGATAATCTTATAGCAGAAGAAAACACCAGAGTCGTTGCGTGGCACCCAGAAAGGAACGTCTAAGCCCCAGGGAAGGAAAAAGGACAAAGAATAGAAGGCCCATAGAACAAAAAAAAAGGGAAAACAAAAAAGAAAGCAACCCCACCCCCCAAGTACCCCCCACCCTGCACCCCTGCAGCTGGCTACGGCCTGTCCCCCCTAGCAGTGTGCCTGTCGCCCAAGAAAGGAGTCCCGAAATATAGAGAGTAAGAAAAGGATAGAAGCCTAAAACTCTCATAAGAGTAAGAAAGGTGGGGAGGAGCCCACTATTCGTCCCCCAGCTCCGCCATCTCGCACCAATAATAGCAACAGTAGTCTGACACCCAATAATAATAACATGCCCAATATGACGAGAAAACTGGGGTCACAGCAGCAGCGCGCAGGGTAAGTAAGGCAGCAACACCCAACCGAAACATCCAAAATATCAACAAGGAATCTTCAAGCCATGATTGATAAGCGTAAGCCCCCGCAATAGTCTTCTAGCACCACCGATACATGTCCCGGTCACTCAGAGAAAACTAGGTCCCCGGCTGCCCCACCCGCAAGAACGGTGCAAAACATTTATCAACGGAGGAGGGCCAACCCATGATAACAAAAATAATCGACAGGAGTGTATCCGGCCATCTCTTCCCGGACCCCTATGTAAACCATACCCAAAGTCCAGCTTCCTCGTCAGTCCAACACAGTCCCAGGAATGTAGTTACCAGGTATCAAGGCAAGAAAAAGACAAACTCAACCCTGACCCCTACGTTCCAGTGCGCCAGCAAAGTGCAGTTGCGGCGTAGCCCCGTAGAGTAGGAAGAGCATCCGATGTGACCACCTAGAGAGATGGCAACAGCCAGTAATCGCCATCCAAAGACGGACAGTGTTATCCCCAAGAGTGCAGTACGGGCAGGCGTACAGTGATAGTCCACCGAAATTAGGCAACTCACTCCCGGGCAACCTGTTCAAAGTAAGCAGAGCAATCTTGTCAGCAGCACCCGCTGGCGGTGGTAGTCCTGGCATCCGACGGCGAACTTCTAGTTTCCGTCCAAATATAGAATGCACTGTGTCCTCCATAGTTACGACAGTCCGAGCGGCGGTGATGTTAAGTGCACTCACAGTCAGTTCCTCTACGTCTCCCCGGAGAGGCTGCACACGACTGCCGAGTCCTGGGCTCGGCGATCCGCTCCGCGCACAGCCGCCCGTCCGGTCAGCCAAGGAGAGAACGGGCACAGCGTTGTCCAACCGGCGCTCCAGGTCACGGGCGTTGGAACAAAAAGCAGCTCGCATAGCAGCCAAAGCTTCCAGGACGTCGCCGATGCTCACGGGCATAACGTGAGAGGAAGAGATGCCAGCTCCCTGCCCCCGGAATCCGCAAGCGTGTGGCGACCCTCGAGCCCCGTCTTTAGCATACATGTCCAGGCGTTGTTTAGTAGGTCAGCTCCCAGAAAGACAGGGCCAAACCACGGGGACAGGGCAGCAACCTCTAGTCCAGCGCCACGCACAGGGACAGCACAGTGACGGTCCAGCCAGGCGCCGTATAGAAGCGCCGATCACTCAATACAAATGGCCCCTTCCATTACACTACGTAGCGAGAATTCAAAGAGAAACTTCCAAAAAGGGGGATACATTTGTTGCATCGGCGGTAGTAAAGCAGCGTAGCGGCGAGACTCCAAAAGAAACTGTTGCGCCACTTCTGAGGGTCTCGGTGGTTTGTCGCGTCTCGCCGGCGGTTTCAGATTCTAATGTAATGGCCGCTGTTGCTGCCTTCTAGCCGGACGCTGCCGAGAACAAAGGACCGGACCCACTCAGCAGCCGTATGCAGGAGTTCAGGGCATTTCTTCATTCCCAGTGCAGGAGGAACGACGGGGAGCCTACCATCGGATGCAGCGTCGCCTCCCAGACCCGTTACCGCACAACAGGCACGATTCCGCAATCAGGAGAAGAAGCGGTACGGGAGGGAAGCGGACGAGTCGGCGGAGCCGAGGGCTCAGGCGGCCATCTCTGTTGCAGGCTAGGCTCCTCCCCAGTGGAAGCAATCTCAGCAGCTTGAAGGAATGCATTCTTGGTAATTTATCTACAGTGGAGCTTTGTTTTGCCATTAGGAATAAACGAGCATCTCGCCACTAATGGTTCATTTAGAGAATGTTGGATTTTTTTGCAGTAATACCATGATTTGGCAATAGCAAACCACAATTTGTAGTCTTGACAGTACAGCAAATTTAGAGATAAATGTCCAAGCCGCGTTTCTATTTTTCTGCAATTATTGGTGCAACATTAAACTCGCCATTTTTCTAAAAATATTTTAATTCTTGGGATTTATCTGGACGTGAGTATTTTTTTGATTTCCGAGTAGAGAAACGGCAGATCGCAGTTTTTGTAACATCCCATCAGCTGGTGGTTATTACAGACTCACCTAATGTTGATTGGTGGGGCCCCTTACTTACTAGAGGCCAGGCCATTCAGTTAGTGGCATGCAGCCTTGGTAGAAAGAAGGTCTTGTCCACATTTTCGAGACCGAGGAAAACCGTTTTATTTCTCCTCACGTGAAAATTCCAACTGCAATGTCTTAGTTTAGGAAGCAAATAGGAGTCACTTTTATTTTATCATTTTAGAGTAGGTCAACATCACAGAGGAGGCACCAGTCAGGATAAAAAAAGAGAGAAGCTTAATAAAAATAAAACAAAGCAGATGAATTGTATAAAACTACTGGCCGAACATTCCAAAATGAGTTGTTGAAACCGGTGCGTGGGGAGTCATGAGCTGAGGCCTGTCGGTGGCAGAGACCGAGGCTCCATGTGGCGCCTTCAGGCATGCAAGTTAGTTGGTTGTTGGAAACGTCAAGACTGGGTCCCGCATCGCAAGTAAACCGGACAGGACGCTGCCTGTGAACTGTTGTTCAGTTGTCCCAGGAGGGGCTTACCTTGCCGCTTGCTATCTGGTGAGAGGGGTTTCTACGAGGAGAGGAGAGCAGAAGCTTCACGGGACTCAGGTCCCCAGCAGCCCCTGCGGCGCAACACCTGTGCTTTCCCCCGCCCACCCACCGCAGCGAAGGACAAAACGGCTCGCGGAACCCGCTGACGCGGGTCCCGCATTGCAAGTAAACCGGACAGGACGCTGCCTGTGAACTGTTGTTCGGTTGTCCCAGGAGGGGCTTACCTTGCCGCTTGCTATCTGGTGAGAGGGGTTTCTACGAGGAGAGGAGAGCAGAAGCTTCACGGGACTCAGGTCCCCAGCAGCCCCTGCGGCGCAACACCTGTGCTTTCCCCCGCCCACTCGCCTTATTTAAACATTGCTTGCGACCGCTACGCGGAACGCGAGCGGAACGCGCCGGACGAAGCCCGGACAAAGGGCGGACAGTCTGTGACAGTCCGGGACTGGAGGGGGCTGTGGTCTTCCTGATTCGTGTAGAGGTATTAGCTGGGCTGTGTACATATTGTTGTGTTTTGGGATTGCAGCACGAAAGCCGATAATACGTAAGGGTTGGCAATTGCTTGTGATTTGTGCCTAAACTATTGTAGGGCTGTATCAGTTTTACCCATGTCAAAAGCTAAACCTATCTCGGTAAAATCAACCATGGATAATTATCTTGTGAAAATGGTTGACAAGATAAATCAGGAGCGGAGAAAGTCATTGGGGCGGCCAGAAATCGTTGACCCTACCCCGTCAAATATCAACTCCCCTACTCCTTCAGCCGTTCTTAATCAGGATGTAAGCAATGAGCTTAATGAGTCTAATCATGATATAGATGGCACTACTGTGGTTGCCTCCTTAGAAGGAAATAGCCCCGCTGACTCCTCTCCCGAGGATTTATTATGTATACCAGATCCATCGACTGTCACTCCGACGGTTACAACATCACAGAGAGTATTACGTTCTAGCCGTACCCATAATAAGAAGGTACATTCTAAGAGGGGGGGGGGTGCGATCATCTAAGAGAGCTGATCTCTTACCTACCAACTCCGCTCGTGACTCCACTGTAGTGCAGGATAGTAATCCGGTCACCATAGACAGTAGACAGTTGGACCTTTTAGTCAGCATGATTGATGCCAAGTTTGATCTATTAATTAAACCATTATTGAACAAACTTGATATGGTAGTAAATGAAGTGGCCAGACTTGGAGGCCTGTTAGAATCACACTTTGATGCCAGTACTGGCACCAAAGTAAATGATGAGGCCTTAGAAAATAGTCATGTTCCCCGACAGTTCTCTAAGGTTGCTAAACCAACGGTCAAGATTAACCCCCCTAACACTTCATATGGAGAACACTGTGAGGAGAGAAGTAATGCTCTAGACTCCTTGCAGACCCCAGGACAACATAAATTGTCAGGTACCCCTGTCGTCGAGAACCAGCCAGCACCTAGTGTAAAAAATTCTGGTATCTCCAGGCCTGATTTGCCCCCAGCTTGTGCTCCATTTGTGGCAGTCCTTACCAATGTCCCACCAGTTATTGAGACAGGTCGTAATTATAGTGAAACCCATTCTTCTTTGAAAAACAAAACTGTGGATTGGCTGCATCGGGAATGCGGCTTCCCAGTTGTTTTAGCAAAGGATATATTAAGTACAAGAAGAGTTAACTGGATTGGGAGTTCGCGTAAGACCTGTGGGGGTGATTGTATTGTAGTTAACATTCGAAGTCCTCATCTTGTATCTACAGCCTTGTTAAGAGCACAATCATCCCCCTCACGGGCCCAAGGGATATCTCTCCGGCCTTTAGGGTATTTCTATAGGCACCTTAATTCCCGTTCTAATATTGCACATTTTGGGACAAGAGAAGGAGACATAAATATCTTCCCTGTCAAACCGATTTGAAGCACTGAGCGGGCTGGATTGTAATGATTGACTGGTGCCAGTCCAGTTTAAACTAGCGGACGCTGTTGACGCCGTTGGAGGCATGGGAGGGGACGTTATTCCGAGGGTGCTAGACACAGTAGATGTCAGTGAGAATGTTAACCCCTCGGATACTACCAGCGGGAAGCCCAGTTGCTGTGATAGAGAGAACTGGGTTTATCCGGCTGCGGATCAGTCTTGTAATCTTGTCCCCTCTGTTCCTATGAGCCCCATACCTTTATCCAGATCCTGGGAACAGAGTGCCTGTTTGATTGCTAGCTGGAATATTGCGGGACTCTTATCAAAGGATACTTGCCTGGGATGGTTAGAGTTTATCAACACTTTTAATATTGTATGTCTTCAGGAAACCTGGTGTGTTGACCCAATCAATTATAATGGTTTTGTTTCTTTCAATTTACCCGCTGTGGCCTCACCGTCGGGCAGGGCAAAGGGTGGGTTATTGGTTCTGATTTCTGTAGAAGTACCCATCAAAGTTAAGAAACATGTTTTGGTTGGTGCACACTCCCAGATTCTATGGCTTCAACAGGAGCAGGGTAGAAATATCCTTTTAATTAATTTTTATAATAATATTTTCGATTGTTCAAGGTAGCAGGTTGTGCTTGCTTTGGAGTCTGCTATGGAAGACATCATAACCAAATTTGATATTGTTTTTGATATCATTTGGGTAGGGGATTTTAATACAGTGGTATGTCCCTTTGTTGCTCAAAGGGTATGTGGCGTTGTTGACCATTGGGGGGATGGTGTTCGTCACTTCCCTCATAATCCTTATGGTAATTCCTTGAACAAAATTCTAACTACTTATGACATGGATATACTGGTTAACCAGGTTAATTCCTTAGGCGAAATCATTCCCACTTATACGGGAAGGAATGCTAATACAGTAATTGATTTTATTTGTGTATCATCTGGTATTAGCCCATGGTGTTCAGCCCCTGTGGTTGTGGACAACCTAATTAGTGATCATAATTGTATCACTGCTGAGGTTTCATTATGGAAGGACCGACAGATTTATACTCCATGCACTATTACCAATATTGAGCCACATCGATCTAATGGTATCCGCATTAGATGGAAAGGTAATAATGCGGATATTTCATCCAATACCATTGTCTCAAAATGCCTTACGGAAATTGTTACAATTTTAGAAAGTGAGGAAGGAACTGACGAATTTGTGCATAATTTTATTAATATTAACTTAATTATAGACAGCAACTTCACTATACTCCCTAAAGGTAGGAAACTTCAGCATAGGGGATGGTTTGACCATGCATGTTCTACTGCTCTTAAGGGGCTCAAAACAGCATTGGCAGCAGAGAGGAGAGATATTGGAATGATCAGGGAACTGCGAGGGATCTACCAGACCGCAATTAAGTCCAGGAAAGCAGAATTAAGACAAGAGGCTTGGGATAAATTAGACCAGGCAGCCTATACCGCTGATTCCTCCCTCTTTTGGGCAACTGTTAATAGCCCCTTTCTAAAAGATAACAAGATGCCTGAACTATCGGCTAACGTCAGTGTGGAGAGCTGGGTCACCCACTTCTCTCTGATTTTTGACTCGGCCAGAACCAGGGGAGTTTATGATGATAGGTGGCCTGTCATCCCCTTGGACATTACGACTGCCGAAGTATGGGACAGCATTAAATCTAGTAGGGGTGGGAAGGCCCAGGGACCTGATGGGGTACCCATTGACGTATACAAAACAGCTCCCGAGATTTGGGGCCCGTTGCTTACAAAGGTATTTAATGCTGCCATATGCAACGGGGTTCTCCATACATGGGAGGAATCCATAATTGTACCAATTTACAAGAAAGGAGACAGGGGGATGCGAAGAATTACCGCCCAATTTCCCTCCTGGACTCTTCGGTGAAAATCATGAGTCGGGTACTTTTGGTTAGGCTGGAAGAATGGGCGGAGTCCCAGAATATCCTGGCTGATTCCCAATATGGTTTCAGGAAGGGCAGAGGAACATTAGAACAATGCCTCAACCTCGACCTAATAATCGGGAAGTACACAAAGGCAAAAAAAGGATCCCTCTACCTCTGCTTTGCCGACTTGAGCAGTGCCTTTGATATGGTAGACCACAATATCTTATGGGCCAAATTATTGGAAATGGGAGCACCGGAGTCTATTGTTTATTTTTTAGCGAGACTCTATGTTAAATTAAACTCTAGTGTCCGTTATGGCCAGGCAGGGGAGTGCACCCCCAAATTTAGGGTCAGGCGGGGCATTAGACAAGGGTGTGTGCTTGCCCCCCTACTTTTTATTCTTATTATTAATGAAGTAGATTCAGTTTTAATGGAGGTTGCGGCTGATGCACCAAAAATTAGTGATTTCAGCGTCCCCGTACTTCTTTATGCGGACGACGCTGTAATCTTGTCTAGGACCCCTATTGGTCTACAGCGCTTGATGGACAGGTTCTCACTGTTCATTAAGGACAGAAAGCTGCTGATTAATAAATCTAAAACCTTTGTTATGGAATGTGGTGTGGGATGTAAAAAACCCCATGCCTTTTTTATCGAAGGCCACAAGGTGCTAACAGTGGAGTCTTTTAATTACCTCGGCATCACCTTTTCTAAAACGGGCAGTTGGACCAGAGAGATTAACTGTGTCCGGGCCAAGGTGGCGAAAAGCTCTCATGGGGTGTTTAAATTTGCTACCAAAATTGGAGACAAAAGAATCAAAGATATGTTAAAAATCTTTCAAATGAGATGTCTCTCGGTGGCCCTTTATGGAGCAGGGGTGTGGGGGCACATCAAGGCAGGGAACTTGCAAGTGGAGGAAAACCTCTTCCTTAAAAGGCTCCTGTGTTTGCCGAAATCAGCTACCAACGATTTGGCTCACAGAGAACTAGGTATTTTTCACCTTTCTGACCTATTGACTATAAGGCCTTTAATGCTGTGGTGCTCCATTTGGTCAAAGGAAGAGACCTCCTTAAATAGAGCAATTATTGGAGATTGTCTCTCCATTGACGGCCACCTAAAGATTCCCTGGATTAAATTTGTCTTAAATTGTTATTCATAGATTTTTGGTATTAATCTTAAAGATGACTGTCACGCCCCTTCCAGTTTGCCCAAAGAAGTGATGAAGTCGGTTTTTATGAATTTTAAGTCAGAGAAGCGGGAAAGGACTAGTAGTAACTTAAGTACATGTATGTTCTACGGCAGATTCTGTGAAACTGAGGGATTTCAGCCGTATCTAAGTCTAGTCACCCGACCCTCCCATCGGTATGTTATTACCAGATTAAGGTTCGGGATAGTGCACCATTTGGTGGCCTACCCGTGTATTAAAAAACACCCGGTTGGCCCATGCCCATGTGATAATGTATCAGTTCAAAGCACCATGCACTTTCTTTTACTGTGTAAACTATATACTAATTTTCGTCAAGCCTACCTTAAGCCTATCTTGTTAAAATATGGAGTCAGGAGTATACAAGATGCCATGAAGTTGCTTTTTAAACCTTATCCTGATGTTTGCTTTTTTACTGCCACCTTCCTCCTACTAGCAATCAAAGCAAAGCCTAGTATGCTTTTTTTAACTATTTAAATGTTTTAATCATGTAATCTGTTTTGCAAATTTCTTATTATGGTTATGTTTACTGCATTGTTGTTTTTTGTTTTGCTTTTATGGACTTATGTTTAACCCCTTCGCTGCTGCGGACATTCCGCTGCAGCGCTGGGGGGGGGGCAGCGCGGTGGGCCTGTGCTCATGACGGAGCCGCTCCGTCATGAGCCACGGTTGAGCTGTGCTCATGACGGAACGGTTCCGTCATGACTCCGCCCATTTGCGTTGTCCCCCCGCACAGGCGGGGAAACAGCGCCGCGTAGGCGGAGCGGCCGCCAACGGTCGTGTCATGACGGAACCGTTCCGTCATGAGCACACGGCAACCGTGGCTCATGACGGAACGGTTCCGTCATGAGCGGGGAAGGGGTTAAGCTCCGAATAAAGCCTTATGAAATGAAATGAGTTGTTGATACCTCAGTGTGAACATCACAGGGTTTTATTGCTCTACTTATTGGAATTTATACGAAAACTAGACGTGATTTGACACAATTTTCAATTCTCAGTAAACTTTTATTCTTGGAAAACAAGCGGAGGACCAAGATGGAATAGTTTGCATACACAGCTAGTAGTTTTGAACACTACTCTGCTCTCAAAAGAAGCCAATAGAGTCCTTCAGGGACACAGGTCAACTGTTTAAACTTTGTTGCACCAGGTATCAATCAAGTTTAAGCATGCAGCCCTGCCTTCATGAGTGCTGAAAAGAATTCATGAAGAAAAGCTACCAAAAATGTTTTTTCTACTCTATGGATCTTAAACCCAGCAGAGTGAACATTTGAAAACCAGTCTCGGCATATTGGAGATCCCAGGGCATTTATCTTTTGACAAACAGGTGCAAAAATTGTTCACATTATGTTCCCAGAAGGGCAGAGATTGAATTTGTTGATGATTGCTTCCTCCAGACAAAGGATCTGTCCCTTAACTAACTTCCGTCTGGTTTTTCTCTTGGTCTGCAAAGCTCCAGATGTCAGCAAGTCCCTTGATCAGGGGTCATGTTTCTTGAGGTCTCCTGATTAGTCCATGGCTCTGGTTCTCCTTCCGAAGCCAGAATTTCTTAATTCCCAGGCCTTGTTCTGCAACTCTAGAGTATGAAGACCTAGTAGATGACAGCCTGTAAATCATTACTTAGTTCAGATACTTTTAACGAAATAAAGCTACAGCGGTAAAATGGAATCGATGTTTTTCTCCCTAATGTGAAAGAAGGCATCAAGGGTCTCTTCTTTTTATTTGTCACTGTATTTCAAATGACTGCTGTGATGGTTTTACCTCTCTCTCTCACTTAGAGTGGACCCTGGGGTAACAGTCCTTCAATTAGGAGACAACACGTGGCCTTTGAGAATACCGCAATGTAGGACTTTTTATTTAATAACCACAGTCTGACAGTTTAAGTGTTCCACAACAAAAGGGAGGAATTACGCAGTCCTGAAATACAGTCAGTAGTGGAAGGCCTTCTTCTTCAAGCTTTATTCCTCCAGTACTGCAACTAGGGCCGGCGCTCCCCAAAAGGAAAACAGAAAAGGACACTACCGTCACTTTCTATCCTGTTTTCTTATAACTTTATAGTGTGCTCCCCGTCACCATCATTCCTAGGTCACCGAAAGTAGTGAGGAATAAAAATATAACGGTTACAGGGCTGGGAAAGTGAAGGATTCTGTGCAGGGTTTACCACTCATTCACTTGCAAGAGTGCTTGCTACTTGCCACAGTTCCAAGAAGCCCTTTCCCGCCAACCTCCTCCTCCACCATTCCCTCCAAGGTACTTGCCTGGAGCTACGGTCCCCCTGGACCGTAGCGTTGGGTATCTCGGTGTCCTGTTTCCTTGGGGGACTACCGGATACTAGCGCGGTGTTTGGTGGGGAACTCTCCCTTTTCGGCGTCGCTCCGACGTCACCCGTTCTCCCACTGGTCTCCTCTGGCCCTCGGATTCCCGTCGCGGTCGAGTCCTCTGTTCTCGTCGTTTCGCGCTCCTCCTGCTCTCGCTCCACACCGCAATTAATTTCCTCCTCCCCGCTGGGCCAACCGTCGTCTCCTTTTCCCTCCTGTGACGTCACGTCCTCCCTGTCTCAGGATTCTAGACTGCTCACCCTCAGCTCGGAGGGCCCCCATCCAGGCGCCATCTTGGAAACGTCGGCCGTTCCGGTCTCATTCCAGCCCATATTACAACTGCCTAACATGACATTAGGTATATTTATTGAGCGTAAAGGACACAATCATGACATCACAATTTTTTTTTTCTTCTAAAAAATACATGAATCCTACACCATGACAAGTGCCACAATGGCTACAATCAATTATTCGTGGATGACTTGTTACAAATGCCTAGCTGTATGGTACATACCTATCTGACTGAAGCCTTGTTGTGATCAAATTGCTAAGGCCTACGAAGACGCGTAGTCTGCAGTCTGGCGTTTAATACAAACCCAGAGGAGGAACCTGCTCATTGTAGAGCCAATTTTCATTGAGGACCCGGATTTACTTTTTAATTAATTGACACAGTGAACACCTCCGGATAAATGGTGTATAAAATGCTTTTAAACTGTTGTTTGAGGGCACCTTCTTTGTCCTTTCCACAAACGGACAGAAAAGTAATTAGAATGTTATCTAAAATAGTTTAAAGTCCTGTAAGAACAATATAAAGCCACTAATTCCCCCCCACCCCAGAATTTAGCAACAACTAATGAAAGTGTGAGGGGTGAACTGAATTCAGTCCTAAAGTGCAAGGTAGGAAAGTTCTTGCTTCTGCTTAAAATAATTTTTGGGAAAAAGGTATTAGCGGATGGACACCAATAAAGGATGTCCACTAATTAAGAATTCTAAATACCTCCTGGATTAATTGAAAAATAGAATGAAAAATAACTTCTTGATCTACCTTTTATACTTCATATACTCTTTCCCCTCTGAAATCCGGCCTGTCTGGATTAGATTGAGGCAAAGAGCAGTTGTAATCATTTGTGAGAATATAGATTACACCGGCATTTAAAAAGCTAACTATAAACATCAACAATCAGGTTTAGAGATTCTAAGACATTTTGACATCTGAACCATCTCTTACATGGTGAGCCAAATGAAGGAATTGATATACTCAGTTTACCCTTCAAAATAGATCTGTTAATGATTTTGTAATGGCAAGTTTTTCCATCGTTTGTGACAAGTGCTACCTGTGAAAACATAGTAACAATCTACAAATTTAATCGTATGTCTTTATTTCAGTTCTGAATCCATTATTTGCTAGGGTCACCTGGTGGGGATGTTCTAAAGGAAACTGCATGAAAGGTCACTCCACTCCGCACGGCCCCCGTGTGCCCAGATTCTGCTGCAGCTGCCTTCTTGGCCTCTTGCTGCAGCCTCTCCTTAAGGCCCCTGCTCTCCATGCTTGCCCTCGCTCTCACGCTCCTTCTTCCCGCTCTTTCCACCCACCCCTTCCACTCCCCGCCGCTGCTGTCCTGCGGCCCCGCCCCCTTCTCTTGGCACCCGCTCCCCATACGCCGCCCCGCTCCCGCCTCCCAGCTGCTCCTCCCTCCCACTTCGCCATATATGGCGGGGACCACGCGTACGCGCAGCGGTCACGTGCAGCGGGCACGCCGATTGCACGCCGAAGGCGCGCCAATGGCAAGCCCGTCTACGCCCGTCCACGCCTGGACCGCGCCCAGCGCCAGAACCCCTGGACCCCGCCGGAGCCAGCCAACCCGACAGATACGACGCCGCCACCCTCCACGCACTCAACACCGGCTGACAGCCAGCCTGCTACCAAGCCAACCCGAAACGCACCCACGGAGCATTCACCTGCCACGCCTGCAACTTCACCTGCACCCGATCCTGCACCGCACCCACCAAGCCAGGCTCCAGCAACGACCACCTCAAGTGCATCTTGCTCAACACCCGCTCCATCCACAGGCACGCCGTCGAACTCTGGAACCTTCTCGACACAACATCACCAGACGTCGCCTTCCTCACAGAAACATGGATGAACGCCTCCTCAGCTCCCGACATCGCCATAGCCATCCCGGATGGCTACAAGATCGCCCGGAAGGACTGCATCAACCAAGCCGGAGGAGGCATCGCCATCGTCCACAGAAACACCATCCGAATCATGACCAACTCCGACGACACCCTCACCTCCGCCGAATACCTTCACTTCCAGATACACACCGACCCCAAGACCACCCTCAGAGGCACCCTCGTCTACAGACCCCCGCACGCCCTTAACTCCTCAGACTACATCCTCCTAGGAGACCTCAACTTCCACCTGGAGAACAACAATGACAGCAACACCGCCACCCTGCTGGACAACCTCGCCAACCTCGGACTCAAGCAACTGGTGAACACCCCCACCCACATCAACGGCCACACCTTGACCCCATCTTCTCCTCCAGCAAGCACATCTCCTTCAGCCACTCCACAGGACTGCACTGGACAGACCACAGCTGCGTCCACTTCAACTTCAGGAGAACCACGACCCACAACCACCCTCAACAGGTTCCCCACAGAAGCTGGAGCAAGATCACCGCCGACCAGCTCACCACCTCCCTCAGCCAGAACCCCCCCACCAACACGATGGACCCCAACGAAGCAGCCCGCAACCTCACACAGTGGCTCACCAACTGCGCCGATGACCTCGCACCACTGAAGAACCCCCCCAGCAGACACGGCAGCAAGAAAGCCTCCTGGTTCACCAACGACCTCAAAAACTCCAAGGAAACCTGCCGCACCCTCGAGAAAGCCTGACGCCACGACCAGACTACAGAAAACATGACAGCCCTCAAGAACGCCACCCGCAAACACCACCAACTGATCCGCACCACCAAAATGACCACATCCAAAGAACGACTGGACAACAACTCCCACAACAGCATGGAACTCTTCAGCATCGTCAAAGAGCTCTCCAGCCCCAGCGCCTGCAACAACGACATCACACCCTTGCAGGACCTCTGCGACTCGCGCGCCTCGTTCTTTCACCGCAAGATTGCCGACATACACAACAGTTTCGGCGCACAGACCGCGCACCCTACCACCGATCCGGCGCCCCCCACCACCACCCTCCGCACCTGGACGACAGTCAGCACTGAAGATACCACCCACACGATGAACACCATCCACTCCAGCTCCCAAACCGACCCCTGCCCACACCACATCTTCAACAAAGCCGACTCCATCATCGCATCCCAACTCCGGAACATCATCAACAGCTCCTTCGCATCCGCCACCTTCCCAGAGAGCTGGAAACACGCCGAGCTCAGCGCCCTCCTGAAGAAACCCACCGCGGACCCCACGGACCTCAAGAACTTCCGCCCCATCTCGCTCCTCCCCTCTCCGGCCAAAGTCATCGAGAATATCGTCAACAAACAACTCTCTGCCTTCCTCGAGACCAACGGATCCCTCGACCCCTCACAGTCCGGCTTCCGAGCAAACCACAGCACCGAGACCGCCCTCATCGCAGCCACCGACGACATCAGGTCCCTGCTCGACAACGGGGAAACAGCTGCCCTTATCCTCCTGGACCTCTCGGCAGCCTTCGACACCGTATGCCACCGCACCCTGATACAGTGCCTCAGCAACATCGGAATCCAAGGAAAGGCCTTGGAATGGATCATCTCGTTCCTCGCCGGCAGAACCCAGAGAGTCCGCCTTCCCCCGTTCCGGTCCGTGGCCACCGAAATCATCTGCGGCGTCCCGCAAGGATCCTCGCTCAGCCCCACCCTCTTCAATGTCTACATGAGCCCCCTCGCAGCCATCGCACGCCAACACAACCTCAACATCATCTCCTACGCCGACGACACCCAGCTGATCCTCTCCCTCACCAACGACCTCGCCACAGCCAGAGCCAACCTCCAGGAAGGAATTAAAGACGTCGCGGAATGGATGAAGCTCAGCCGGGTGAAACTGAACTCAGATAAGACGGAAGTCCTCATCCTGGGAACATCCCCCTCCGCCTGGGACGACTCCTGGTGGCCCCCTGCCCTGGGCTCCGCTCCAAAGCCAACGGACCATGCTCGCAACCTGGGCTTCATCCTGGACTCCTCCCTCACGATGACCAAGCAAGTCAACGCCGTCTCATCATCCTGCTTCAACACCCTGCGCATGCTCCGAAAGATCTTCCGGTGGATCCCCACCGACACCAGGAAGACGGTCACCCAGGCCCTCGTCACCAGCCGACTGGACTACAGACACACCCTCTACGCTGGAACCACAGCCAAACTATAGAAAATACTCCAGCGCATACAGAACACCTCTGCACGACTTATTCTGGACACCCCCCGCTTCAGCCACATCTCTCCCCAGCTGAGAGACCTGCACTGGCTCCCCATCAGCAGGAGGATCACGTTCAGACTCCTCACCCACGCACACAAGGCTCTCCACGACATGGGACCCACATACCTCAACAACCGCCTCACATTCTACACACCCACCCGCCGCTCCGCCAGCCTCACCCTCGCCACCGTCCCGCGCATCCGCAAGACCACCGCCGGAGGAAGATCCTTCTCCTACCTGGCGGCCAAGACATGGAACTCCCTCCCCACCCACCTACGACTGACCCAGAACCATCTCTCCTTCAGGAAACAGCTCAAGACCTGGCTGTTCGAGCAGTAGTGGATTCCCCTCCCCCCAGCGCCTTGAGACCCTACGGGTGAGTAGCGCACGTTACAAATTCATTGATTGATTGATTGATTGAAAGGTTGTGGTAGTGGGTTAAGTCCTTGTCCTAATATCCAGTTTCACTGGGGAATTAAAATGTGTCTCATACATCCCTGTACCACCAACAGGTAGTTTAAATTGAACCACTGTACTTTGTCTTATAAAGTTACATTTGTTGTATTCTCCATTAATCAATATGGTGCTGACACTTTGCTTTACTTCAGAGTGTCCTTTCTTTCCAGCTTAACAACTCTGGAGGCCTTCCTTCATATTCTAGCCAACTGGATGCGTTTGCTCGCTCTAAAACTAAACCATTGATGACAGATTTTCTTCTTCTATTCTCTGCTGTCCATGCACAGTACAAAAATAGCTGGATGCTGTAAAACGTCTAGCAGCTACCCAACCTTGCTCCCACGTGTAAAGTCACTCAGCTTCATCTTAGACCAAACCCTCTCTCTAAATGACCACATTGCCAAATCGACTAAATAGGTATACTAGCAACTACATTTGCTACTACTTTTCTTCAAGCTACATTTCATGTAGCTGCCCAGCTAGTTGCAGGAACAAAGAAATCTCACCAAATCTCCACATAGTAAACCTTTTACATCGTCTGCCACTTGAATAAAAAATAAATCCGAAGTGGACTACAGTATATATAGAGCAATTCTTACCACCCTACCTCCCTGTTTGAGGAACAAATTCAAATTCACTAGCGAACAATCAAATACCAGAAGCCACAATCGCCACATTTTAAAGATCCCTAATTAAAAAAATGTAATATCAAAACAAGACCTTCTTGTGCCTATCCACAAGATTATGGAACTCTACCCAAAATCTGAACCCTCTTGCATTTAGAAAGGACTTAAAGATGCCCCTTTTCAGTCTTTACCTCCCATACTTATCTCCCCTCTTGGATCTGACTTCACTCTACTATCCTGTTTTGCGTTGGTCATAGACCATTAGGTTATCTGTAAAGCACTGTATAGAAACAATTGGATAATCTGTTTTTCCCCTTGAGGTGGCAGAAAGGTTTATGAAAAACCTAAAATATATTTTCCATCCTATTCTGTTCCAGCTTCTGTTTGGAATTTAAATCTGGTACAACAACTAGTGCCAAGAACTACATTTGTGACTATGAATTAATTTTAAGACTGTCATTGGGAGCTCTTGACTCCCCGCTGTGGATAGAATCAAGATACCAAGGCTTCCATTTTTCTAACTCTAGCTGTACTTTGCTGTGCCCCCAGTGGACTGTGCCACCATCAGACTCACCATGCAACAGGCCCTGACTGCTTCCTGCCTCCAGATATGCTGCAGAAAGGACTGTCGTCCACTTGAGTCACGTGTGGCATTTGATGCATGACAACATCCATTGATGTGTAACTCTGGTGCTAGGCCTTGACCGAGAAAATGTGTTATCCCTGTGGCAGTTTTTAACTGGGATGACTGGACCTAGTTATAAAATCATTCAAAGTGTTTATTTAAACAAGAAAATGTGGTGCTATGTCGGTCTATTAACTCATGTAGTGGCCAGAACATTCCGCAAGATGCAGACCTTGTCATAAGAGCCATATTTCTATTTTTCTACTTGTTTCAAAATATTTTTATTGAAATTTTTCTCAGAGAGAGCATCAAAAAGCATTACATTAGCAACAATTCTCAATATAAACATGGTGAACAGATCGTTTGTAAAAACCATAATTTACCCTCGAGTCCACGCGGATGAGCAATGAAATACACAACACAGTTTCAACAGGATATGTTGCGTATTCCGAAATATAGGCTGACAGTCTACAACCCTGTCTAGAGAGTAACATGGAAAGGAAACTTAGTTAACCCTAAGAAAAAAGGAAAAGAAAAGAAAAAAAACATTAACCGACGATGTCATGGTGCAAAGAAAAAGAAAGGCAAGCGTAGGTGGGCACTGAATGTGGTGCTTCGGGGTCTTCACTCAAGTGAACAAAGCAGTACGGCCACCTCTCTTCTGCATTGGGTAGTTAGATAAGAAATAAATGGAGGGCCCTAAGCCTGGCGTTACAAGCCGTCAAAGGGAGCCCCTCTGAAAGGTAGCTGACTAATGGTGACCAAATGTAATCAAAACCTTTCCTGGTGTCTTCTACGATATCAGTCAGACGCTCTAGAGCCAGAGCCTGCCACAGTCTTGCGTGCTACTGGGTCCAGGGAAGGTGCCTCTTGCTTCTTCCAGGCCACAGCTACCGCCATTTTAGCGGCCCCCAGGCAGAGCCACAAGACATATTTGTCACTCTGTGTCTGTCGTTTCAGGAGTGGATCCTGAATCCCCAACAAAACCTGTTCCATAGAATGGGAAATCGGGTAACCTAGAATTAATTTTATTTGGGATAGTATCTCCTTCCTGAAAGGTTTGATGACAGGGCAGCCCCCCAAAAGATGTGTCGGAAGTCGCCTAGGAGCCCGCATCCCCTCCAACACCTATCTGAAGATCCCGGGAAAACCGTGTGTAGTTTCTGGGGGTACAAGTACCAATCGTAAATAATTTTATAGTGTGCCTCTCGGAGATACATAGAATGATTACATTTCACTATATCTCTGCTTAAGTGTTCCTATTCCTTGTCTTCTAATGGGGCTTCCCGTAGATCATGCCAAAAGCGTTTGTAACGCGGTGCAACCTTGGGACTCAAGGCTTGAATGAGAGCATATAAAAAGGAGATACTTCCCTTGGTAGAGGCTCCTGACTGAGCGAACCGTTCTAGGGGAAGCAGATCCCTGGTAGCGGCCTGCCGTACCAGAGGCTGCTGCACCCAGTGCTTCAATTGCAAGTAGTGGTATTCTTCGTTACTAGTTAATGTGAATTGTGTTTTGCAATCCTGGAAGGAGAGGAGTTTCCCCCCTTCAAACAAGTGTGAGATCATGAGGCATTCCCCCTCCCGCCAAGCCTCAAAGGACACTCCATTGGAGGCAGGGGGAAACACAGTGTTAAAGTGTATAGGTGTGTGGGGGGAGGGAAAGGTCATGAGCTGTAATCTGGAGGTGTGGGTGTCCCAGACCTTGAGTGTTGTTGAGGTAGGGGTGCTAATATAGGCGTTGGGTGGTCTATCCTGTTTCGGTTTCCAGAGGAGGTCCCAAATTGTGCGCCCCATTATCTGTCGATCCATGTGGAGCCAATGTTTTTCTGAGACCCTCAATGGCCACTCCGTGATCACTCGTATCTGCATTGCCCTATAGTTAGTTTGAAAGTTATGTTATGTTATTTAGTTTGTAAAGCGCTCAAATCACCCTGGGGCATCTCGGCGCTGCCTAAAAGACTAACAATCCAAAACAGAGAACCGACAGAGAGGGCTAGAAGAAAGTTCAGAACAGAAAGGCTTTCAGTTTTTTCTTAAACAGCTCATATCTGGGGATTGATCGCAAAGCATAGGGAAGTTGATTCCAGTATTTTGGGGCTAGGTATGAGAAAGATCTACCCCCCCCCCCCGTTCTGAAAAGACGGAAACGGGGGACCTGCAATAGACCATGAGAGCTTGATCTGAGATTCCTTGAGGGAGAGTATTTAAACAATTTTTTTTGTAGATAGAGGGGACCTCTGTTATTATAAGCGGAATAGGTGAAACAACAGATCTTAAAAAAGGATCTCTTTTTCACCGTAAGCCAATAGAGTTCTTTAAGTAATGGTAGAGAAGGAGTTCCTACAGGGCGATTCAAGATCATCCTTGCAGCAGTATTCTGAACTACCTGTAACTTGGCCAGGAGGGTCTCAACTACTTCTGCCGTCAGGGCATTGCCGTAATCCAAACGGCTGGTGACCAAAGCCTGTACTAGAGTCCTACGATGGTCGGGAGGCATATAAGGAAGGATTTTTCTCAGAAGCCGAAGACTATAATAGCATGAGGCAGATGTATTAACGATATGTTCTTTCATCGACAGAGCCCTATCGATTTTTATTCCCAGGTCATTGACTGAAACCTTGGGGGTAGGGGCAACACCCAGTTGGATAGGCCACCAATCATTTGCCCAGACCTCAGTTGCTTTGCCTAGTAGCATGATCTCTGATTTGTCTGGATTTAGTTGACGGTAATCGTTACCTCCAATAGTGAACATGAGCTGCGTGTCATCTGCATATGAGATATCTCGAAACCCAGCAGTTCAACTATCTTCGCCAAAGGAGACATATAGATATTGAAGAGGGTCGGACTTAAACAGGAGCCTTGCGGAACACCCCTCTTCAAGGGCATTTTTGGCGAGGAATAAGGACCCAGAATAACTGTTTGAGATCTATCAGACAAGAAATGCTTTAACCATTTCAGAGCAGTTCCTTTAATGCCCGCCAGCTTTGTGTGCGAGATGGTATCAAAAGCTGCGGAGAGATCTAGAAGAATCAATATTACTGAACCCCCTGCATCAACTGTTCGTCTAAGTGAATCAGTTACTGCCAGTACCGCTGTTTCTGTACTGAAACCTTTCCGAAAACCCGATTGTGAGGGGTCTAGATGTCAAGAATTCCTGTCATACAAGGGAAACACGCCCTTATGTCAACAGGAGAGCTGTTACATAACTCAAGGAAAACACGCCCTTATGTAAACAGGAGAGCTGTTACATAACTCAAGGGAAACACGCCCTTATGTAAACAGGAGAGCTGTTACATAACTCAAGGGAAACACGCCCTTATGTAAACAGGAGAGCTGTTACATAACTCAAGGAAAACACGCCCTATAAAGGGAGGAACCGGGAGGTACAACGCTGTCGGATATTGTGTTCACACCGACGTACCTGCTTCGTGAAGAGCAGTGTTCCGGAGTGGTGCTCCAGTAAGGCAAGAACGGAGGTAGGTCGAGTCGTTACTCCCTGGGCCGTGTCTTGCCCCATCGTCACCTGTGAAGGACCCGGAAGCTCTACCGGTCAACCATTGAGCTTCGCTTTTTGACTCGGCTGAGTCCAAGCGCAGTGGCGCTTTTGCTGGATGGAGTCGTAACTCCCAGCCCGACCAGAGACACAGGGACTGCCAGCTGTAACGCACACCAGGAGGTGTTTGCCGCGTTACAGACTCGGAAGTCCACAGGATCGATCGAGCGGCTGCTCTCGGTTCAGTCTTCTTGCTTGTGATTGGGGTATCGGTGATGCATCACCAGGAGGTGACTCCGCGTCCCGGTGCAGTCTGAGGAAGAGGTTGAGCGGCTGCTCCCTTCAGGTAGAGACCCCGGCTGGGTGTTTCCCTGACTCCTCGATTCTCCCCAACACTCTTCGTGCCCCTCACAGCCTACCGATTGGCATTGTCAGCCATTTCATTTCTGCCCTCTGTTGGCATACGCCGGGACCGGCGTATATGCAGAGGACGGTTAGGACCATCCGTGCTGTGGGCTGGTAACGTACTTAGCCTGGAGGATTCCAGTGACTATAACTTGTTTATTCTTTGTATTATATTTGCCTTCATTAAAACAACTAACCCTTCACTAGTGGTTGCGTCCTCATTGTCGTGTCTGTTAAACGATCCTGAGACGTTCAGGGCGTTACAAAATATCCGACCTTAATAACACTAACTGTCTCCCGGTCGATAACAGACATGGCAACACTTGATGATGTGCTGGCTGCTTTAGCGGCCATGCAAGTTGAAGTGGCTGCCTCTAGGCAAGAAACAGCCGATGTAAAAGCCAGACTGGATGCTATCCAATTGGACCCGCTCACGCCCAGCACCTCCCTCACGAATCAGACCCCTGCGGTAGTAGTGGAAATGCCGGTAGCCATCCCCTTGGCGACACCAGAGAGGTACAGTGGGGATCCTAACACAGTGCAGGTATTCCTCACACAAGTGGCGCTACATTTATCGTGCAAACCAAAGGCGTTCCCCACGAGTCAGGCTCGTGTGGCTTTCCTTATATCCTATTTGGCTGGAAACGCGGCACAATGGGCCGTACCTCTGGTGAGCAGGGACGACCCCCTCTTATGTGATTGGGGTGCTTTTCGCGAGGAATTCCTGAAGGTATTCGACAGAAGGGCTGACTCGTACACGGCGGACCGTGAAATGCTTGAGTTGAGACAGGGATCCAACGACCTGGTGCAGTATCTCAACGCGTTCCGAAGGCTGGTTGCGGAAACCAAGTGGCCTGTTGCTAAACAGACGGCGCTCTTCCATCAAGGGCTGTGCGATGAGCTCAAGGACGCCGTGGCTCATATTGACCCTCAACCCAAGACATGTGAGGGCCTTATCAACCTGGTATTACGGCTGGAACATAGGCTAAGTGAAAGAAAGGGGGATCATGGGAGAAAAGGAAAATCCCTTCCATCCTATGTGACGGTGGGAAGTCCTGAAACTTCCACCGCATCCAAGGGAGAACCCATGGACATCGGCGCAATACGAGCGAGCCTCACAGCCACGGAGAAAGAGTCACGCCGTAAACAAGGATTGTGCCTATATTGTGGCAAAAAAGGCCACTACGTACGTGAATGCCCTGCCAAACCGAAGACGTCACGTTATCGGGCCAACCGGTCGGTAACAGCCGTGGTGGACATACCGGCGGAAAACTAGAGGACTCCAAGACCAGAGAAGGGGCATCTCGGAGTCACTCATCCATCCCTTCACTTTCCAACTCGGTCACTAAGGGACAACGACACCTGTTTATCACGGTGCACGTGGGAGTGCATGACCAGTGGATACCCGTTGTGGCCATGGTGGATTCAGGGGCCACTGGCATGTTTATGGACCACAACGAGGCATGCAGGCTAGGGCTAGTGCTTCTTCCCAAAGCTGTACCCGAAGACGTCTATGCTGTAGACGGAAGGCGATTGGTGACGGGGCCCATCGGGCAGCACACGGGGGTCCTTCCGATGAGATATGGGTGGAACCATTTGGAACAAATCGATTTTAACATCATCCGAGCGCCCCAATATGGCGTCATATTGGGATTGCCGTGGCTACAGAAACACAACCCCTTTGTGGATTGGCCAACACATCGCATCGAAATGACGTCACCGTATTGCATCCTGCATTGTGGAATAAGAACGGAATCCCTTGACGCAGATGAGAGCGGGAGTCAGACGGTGGCTACAGCGGCAGAAAAAGATGTGGCTCTCCCCCAGGCTTATCACAGTTTTGAGGATGTATTTGATGAGGTGAAGGCGGAAGTGCTACCACCACATAGACAGTTTGACTGCCAGATCGACCTGGTGCCAGGGGCCAGCGTTCCCAGCGGCAGGCTGTATGCCCTGACGGAGCCTGAAAACGTGCATCTCCGGGGGTACCTGGATAAACTCCTCAAGCTAGGATTCATCCGCCCGTCCAAGTCTCCGGCCGCCTCGCCACTCTACTTCATCCCGAAGGCTAATGGGGAGCTGAGAGCCTGTGTGGACTTTAGGGCATTGAATGCGATAACCATAAAAAATCGGTACCCCTTGCCTCTCATCAGTGTACTTCTGGAACAGGTCAAGAAAGCTCGTATCTACACCAAGTTGGATTTGAAAGGGGCATACCATCTGGTGCGCATGAGGGACGGAGACGAGTGGAAGACCGCCTTTAAGACCAGGTTCGGCCTTTTTGAGTACCTCGTCATGCCGTTCGGTCTGTGCAACGCCCCGGCAGCCTTTCAGTACTTTTTGAATGAGGTATTCAGAGAGGAGTTGGATATCTACGTGGTCGTATATATCGACGACATCCTCATCTATTCGTCCAGTGTGGAGGAGCACGTACACCACGTCAAAGCTGTGCTCCAAAAGCTGAGGAAAAACATGCTGTTTTGTAAACTCAGCAAGTGTGACTTCCACGTCACATCCGTGGAATTCCTCGGAGTGATGCTGAGTCCAGAGGGACAGGAGATGGCAGAACGAAAGATCAAGGCGGTGAAAGAATGGCCGGTGCCCCAAAGCGTGAAGGACGTCCAAAGTTTCATTGGCTTCGCCAACTTTTACAGGCGGTTCATAGATGGATTTTCAGGAGTGGTGGCCCCAATCACACAGCTACTGAGGAAGTCCAAGGAGTTTGTCTGGTCCCCTGAAGCGAACAAAGCCTTTGAGGCCCTGAAAAGCGCCTTTGGTAAGGCGCCGGTGTTGGCTCACCCCGATCCGGATCTCCCCTACGTGGTGGAAGCGGACGCGTCGGATGTGGCGCTGGGGGCTATCTTGTCCCAACGCAACCACGACACAGGGGTGCTTCATCCCGTTGCGTACATGTCCCGCAAACTCAACGACGCCGAACGCAACTACCATATTGCGGAGAAGGAGCTTCTCGCAATCAAGGACGCCTTCACCGAATGGAGGCATTGGTTGATGGGGGCAAGACATGTGGTATCGGTGTACACGGACCATCGGAACCTACAGTTCATGACTGCCACTAGACACCTTTCTCCCAGGCAGCTGCGGTGGATGATCTTCTTTGCGGGGTTCAACTTCCGCATCACATATCGGCCGGGGACGGAAAACCGAAAGGCGGACGCCCTGTCCCGTCAATCTGCAGTTAAGGAACCATTGCCTGCGACCGAGCGTTCCATCATTTCCCCGAGGATGGTATTGGGGGTTATCCAACCGGATACTTTCCTGAGGGGAATAAAGAGAGGGATCAGGTCATTCGCATGGCGGAGGTGGCTCCTCAGTCACAGAGAATGGCAGCTGAAGGACGGGATACCCCTGAAGGGCAGGTGCCTATTGATACCCACGCCTAGGCTAAGGAAACAAGCATTCATCTGGTGCCATGACTCTCCATGCGCAGGTCATTTGGGCTTTGAAAAAACGGTGGCTAGCATGGGACGGCATTTCTGGTGGCCAACCATGAGAGTGGATGTCAGGAGGTGGGGACAGGAGTGTCCTACGTGTGCTACCATGAAGGCCGACCATGGCCGAACCCAAGGGCTCTTACATCCACTTCCAACCCCGGATAGACCATGGGATAGCATATCACTGGACTTCGTGGTGGGCCTACCGGTAGACCAGGGGATGACGGCAATACTGGTGGTGGTGGATTACTTGACGAAAATGGGGCACTTCATCCCCTGCAAGAGAGTCCCTACGGCCGGGGAATTGGCGTCACTACTCCTAAAGAATGTGGTACGACTGCATGGATTACCTGGGGTGATCGTGTCAGACCGGGGGTCGCAGTTTACTGCGCAATTCTGGAAGACTTGGTGCACTGCGCTGCATGTTAAGACCGCCCTGTCCACCAGCTACCACCCTCAAACGGACGGCCAAACCGAGCGCCTGAACCAAACGCTCAAACAGTATCTGCGATGTTTTGTGGACCAGGGCAGGGAAGAATGGGTCGACTTGCTATGGGTTGCAGAGATAGCCTATAACAACGCCACTCACAGCTCCACACAGTCATCTCCGTTCTATAGCAACTATGGCCAACATCCCAGGTTCTTGCCATTTCTACATCCGTTCAGAGAGGACAGGATTCCCGCCACAGCGGACAGGGTGGCACACATAAAAGACACATTGATGCGCTCAAGGGCTGTCCTAATAGAGGCCAAGAGAAGATACAAGGCTGCGGCAGATAGGAAGAGAAGGCCCGGGCCACTGTACCGCACTGGAGACTACGTCTGGATATCCACAAGAAACATGAGGTTTCGAAAGAACAGTGTGTTCCATCCCAAGTACATGGGCCCCTATCGAATTACCAAGTGTATGGGTCCCGTGAACGTGAAGGTGTGCTTGCCCCAGTCATTGCGGATATACCCTGTCTTTCATGTATCATTGCTCAAACCAGCACCCTCCAAGCCGTCTGGGACACCTCGGCCGGTATGCGTGGAGTCGGAGGTGGAGTATGAAGTGTCGGGCATACGGGCGTCCAAATGGCGCAGGGGGAAGCTGTGGTACCTGGTTGCGTGGAAAGGCTATGGCCCGGAGGAACATTCATGGGAACCGGCTGAAGGGGTTCATGCTCCGCGCTTGGTCTCCTTGTTCCATCGGCGTTTTCCTGCCAGCGCTGGACCCGTGGGGAGCCGCTGAGAGGGAGGATGTACTGTCAAGAATTCCTGTCATACAAGGGAAACACGCCCTTATGTCAACAGGAGAGCTGTTACATAACTCAAGGAAAACACGCCCTTATGTAAACAGGAGAGCTGTTACATAACTCAAGGGAAACACGCCCTTATGTAAACAGGAGAGCTGTTACATAACTCAAGGGAAACACGCCCTTATGTAAACAGGAGAGCTGTTACATAACTCAAGGAAAACACGCCCTATAAAGGGAGGAACCGGGAGGTACAACGCTGTCGGATATTGTGTTCACACCGACGTACCTGCTTCGTGAAGAGCAGTGTTCCGGAGTGGTGCTCCAGTAAGGCAAGAACGGAGGTAGGTCGAGTCGTTACTCCCTGGGCCGTGTCTTGCCCCATCGTCACCTGTGAAGGACCCGGAAGCTCTACCGGTCAACCATTGAGCTTCGCTTTTTGACTCGGCTGAGTCCAAGCGCAGTGGCGCTTTTGCTGGATGGAGTCGTAACTCCCAGCCCGACCAGAGACACAGGGACTGCCAGCTGTAACGCACACCAGGAGGTGTTTGCCGCGTTACAGACTCGGAAGTCCACAGGATCGATCGAGCGGCTGCTCTCGGTTCAGTCTTCTTGCTTGTGATTGGGGTATCGGTGATGCATCACCAGGAGGTGACTCCGCGTCCCGGTGCAGTCTGAGGAAGAGGTTGAGCGGCTGCTCCCTTCAGGTAGAGACCCCGGCTGGGTGTTTCCCTGACTCCTCGATTCTCCCCAACACTCTTCGTGCCCCTCACAGCCTACCGATTGGCATTGTCAGCCATTTCATTTCTGCCCTCTGTTGGCATACGCCGGGACCGGCGTATATGCAGAGGACGGTTAGGACCATCCGTGCTGTGGGCTGGTAACGTACTTAGCCTGGAGGATTCCAGTGACTATAACTTGTTTATTCTTTGTATTATATTTGCCTTCATTAAAACAACTAACCCTTCACTAGTGGTTGCGTCCTCATTGTCGTGTCTGTTAAACGATCCTGAGACGTTCAGGGCGTTACACTAGAATACCATTATGTTCAAGATAGGAACAGAGTTGTTTATTTACAATGCCTTCCAGTTGTTTCCCCAATAATGGTAATAGGGAAATGGGGTGGTAGTTAGAGAGAATAGAAGGGTCCGCTGAAGGTTTTTTCAGAATAGGCCGGACAGATGCCTCTTTCCAAACCGTAGGGATGATGCCCGTAGTTAGAGAAGAGTTGAAAATATCTCTAACAGCCGGAGCACAGCTAGTGGCTAAAAGTGCCATAGTTTTTGGGGGACATAGGTCATTGGGAGAGCCTGATTTTGCTTTAGAGAGGCCATTTATGACCTCTTCAATAGTGGCTAGTTCAAAATGTTCCAAACAGACCTCATTTGCTGTTGGGGCTTCACCCTTAGATTCAGACAACAGATCTGGAGTTGACGACATCTCTGGAGGAAAGTTGTTGTAAATTGTGGATATCTTATCCTTAAAAAATAATGCTAACGAATCACAGAGATCCTGAGATTCAATAAGTGGTTGTGCACACACTCTGGGAGATGAAAAATCTTTGACTATAGAGAACAAAACTTTAGAGGAGTTACTAGCTTGTTCTATCTGTTTAATGATGAAGGCACGTCTCGCTACTTTCATATATAGGTGGTAGATAGCCAGGGATTGTCTGAATAGGAGTCTAGATTGACATTCCTTATTAGTTCTCCAAAGTCTCTCAAGGCGCCTGCAATTGGCTATTTCCCTTCTAAGCTCCTCTGTATACCAGGGACTAGAAATTCGTCTTATACCTGCCCTCTGTTTGGGTGGTATAATTACATCAAAAGCAGTGTGAAGAGCAGTATTAAGATCTTCCAATTTTTTGGAGGGTTCAAGTAGGTTAGTTTCCCCAGAAGGAGAAAAGATTCTGTTAAAAGCATCTAAAGATAGATTTCGCCACACTCTGTTGTCCCAAAGCTACTCTCTTCTGTAGATCACCTTTTATTTCCCAAACTTTGTTAGAGGTAAAGGAGATCATTGAGTGGTCCGTCCAAGTCAAAAAATGAGGAGGGGCACATTTCAGGTGGTCATCGTTAGAAAATACTAGGTCTAATAGGTGGCCAGCTCGGTGTGTAGAGCCCACCACACGTTGAGTCAGACCTATTGAGTTCAGCGCCACTAAAAGTTTATCTACCTCTGGATTTGAGGATTCTTCCACATGAAAATTAAAATCCCCAAGGAGAAGAAAGGTATTAGATGCAAGTACGTGCAGTGCTATAAGTTCAACTAAGAGGTCAGAGAAGTTAGCTTTAGCTCCAGGGGGTCTATACAATAGGGCGCCATGCCAGGAGTTGGTGGAAGACTCGGTAACCTTAAAAATTCCTAATTCCAGCCATTCATTTTGTACCGAAAACACCCAATTCACTTTAAGATGCTTCTGAAAGGCAATGGCAATGCCACCGCCTATTTTCCCTTCCCTATTTAGATGTATGAATTGATAGTTATCTGGAATAGCCAGATGATACTGGGGATGGTTAGTGGAGTTTAACCAAGCTTCTGTGAGGAAACATAATGCAGGGGAATTCGAGGTAATAAGGTCCCAAATTTCAAATGGGTTTTTGGCAAGGGACCTTACATTACACAGTACATTTTTGGACCCCACAATAGGATGAACAGGGGTCGTATTCCCTGGAAACAAGTCCCCTGAGTGAGTCCTCATGGGAAATCGACAAGTCTGGCATACAACCGGGCCTTCTAATGCCCTGGGAAAAGTCTAATTACAGGTGATGTGCTTATGCCTCTTTTGGGTCCAGGTGTCTCTTATAGCCCATAGAGATTCCACGGAAAATGTAATGCGACTGCTACAGCCACTTACCAGGGAGGTAGCATCATCTCTTGTCTCTGGTCGCGGCTGGGCGCGGACGGGCGCAGACGGGCTTGCCTTTAGCGCGCCTTCGGCGCGCTGTCGGCGTGCCCGCTGTCGGTGCGCCCGCTGCGCGCGTCCGCTGCGCGCACGTGCAGTCATCATCTTTTATAGAAGATGAAGACGAGCGACTAGCGCGCTAACCATGCACCCCGCCCAATAAGTCAGACCATTACGTGTGCTAGTTCGTTCAAATAGTAGGCGCAGGAGCACAATGTATTAAACTGATCACATTAACACAGCAAACAAAGATAAAAATACGACGCTAATTTCTTTTTAAAAATAAGGGAAATACCAGCATATGCAGTACAAGACTCCCGGCTTCCGCCTCAGGAGTTAGTCTATAGCGCTAGGCCCTCTTCCTTGCGTGGTCTAATGAGGAGTTTATATGGAAGTCTTGCTCTCTTTCCCTGCCATATGAATTTGGTTAACATGATTTGCAGTTCCCTAAAAAGGCCACTCTCCACTGGAATGGGAAGCCCTTGGAAAAGATAAAGTAAGCGGGGAAGGGCATTCATCTTAACCGCATTAATCCTGCCTAGCCAAGTGATATAAGCCGCACTCCACTTGCCCAAGTCACTCTTTAGTTGATGCAAAAGAGGGGGGAAGTTCACCTGATATAAGTCCCGTACCCGTGGGGTAAGCTTTACTCCCAAGTAGGTGGTTTCTTTGGAGGAGCACCAAAAGGGCGAAATCCCCTCAATCCTTCGCCATTCGTCTCTGGGTATTGTCAGATTCATCAAAAATGACTTTGTCAGATTCACCCTGAAACCTGCCACCTCTTCAAATGTCTTCATCTCTTCCTGAATTGCCGGGAGGGAAGCCTGGTGTTCCGTCACTGGAAGGAGCACGTCGTCGGCAAACAACGGAATCTTATGCTCATCCGTGCCGAAGCGCATTCCCTTGATCTCTGAGTTACTCCTGATTTTGTGTGCCAAAGGTTCAATGCTCAAGGCAAAGAGGAGGGGGGACAGGGGACAACCCTGTCGCATCCCACGGGTCAGTAGAGAAGGGGAGGAAGCCACTCCATTGACCAGGACCTTACAGCTAGGAAAATGATAGTTAGCGCAGATCATTCCAATGAAGGTGTCGTTGAAGCCAAATCGTTTAAGCACTCTAAATAAAAAGGACCATTCCACACGATCGAAGGCTTTCTCTGCATCTAGCGAGAGAAGCGCTGTAGGAATATTCTTCTTGCAAGCTTTTTCAATGATGTGGATGATACGCCTCAAGTTGTCGTGTGTTTGTCTTCCCTTGATGAACCCCGCCTGGTCCGGATCTATGAGGGCTGGTAATACGGTATCGAGACGGCTCGTCAAAACTTTTGAGTAAAGTTTTGCGTCAAGATTCAGCAGGGTGATAAGAGGAGCACAGGGCTGGGTCCTTGCCCGGTTTGGGAAGTACCGCCACTATTGCCTCTCCCATCGAAGGAGTCACCTTCTGCAAGGAGGCTATGGAGTTAAATAATGTAGTCAAGAAGGGGACAAGCTCCGGTGCAAAGGTGCAATAGAAGTGGGCTGACAATCCGTCTGGACCGGGGGATTTCTGGAGTTTTAGAGAATCCATCGCTTTTTGCACTTCTTCGGATGAAATGGGTCACGTCAATTCCTCGTTTGTAAGCTCTCCTACCTGAGGGAGGTCTAGTGAGGCCAAGTAGCCCGAGGGCTCGTTCGTCCCCGAGGCCCCCGAAGTATATAGGGCCATATAAAAATCCTCAAAAGCTTTAACTTTACCTTCTTCCGATCTGTGGGTAGTACCTTTGGCATCTACTATGTACTTTATATAGTCTCGCTCCTGTTTGGCCCGTAACTGTCGAGCCAAGAGGGTACCCACCATATTCCCACTCTCATAGCCCTTGGAGCGTAATCGTAAGATAGATTTTTCAGCCCTATTTGTATAGATGGCCTGTAATTTCCCTTTTAGGGCTGTAACTTTCCTAAAGGTCTGAGCGGAGGGTTGGGCCTTGTGTGTCTGTTCCACGGATTTAAGGTCACTTTCCAGCTGAAGACGTTCCGCACATTGCTGGGAACGTAACGTCGTGGCCATCTCGATGCACCTGCCCCGAACCACCGCCTTGAGAGCGTCCCAAGTGGTGGAGTGAGAGGTGTCCTCCGGGTCGGTCAGCTCGAGATACCCTTTAATAGTCTGTCTGAGTTAGTCTCTAAGGAGTCTGTCCCTGCATAAAAAGTTGGGAAAGAACCAGCGAGCATGCTTAGGGCGTGGGTTTGGCCAATTAATCGTCAGCTCCAAGGGGGCATGATCCGATAGACATATGGTATGAAACTGTGTTTGCAGGACTGATGGTAACAAGGATTGGCTCAGGAAAATGTAATCTATACGAGAGTACGTTCTATGAGAATGCAAGAAGAACGAGTAGTCCTTCATTGTGGGATGGGCGTCTCTCCATACGTCCACTAATCCTAATCGCTGAAGTTGTGAGCGCAGTGCCTTGCCAAATGGGCTCGGTGTGAATGCGACGTGTCTCTATCTAAGTCCCAGACCAGGTTGAAGTCTCCCAGGAGCACTATGTCCCCCTGAGCAAAATGATCAAGGGTCATGAGGAAGGAGAGGATGAAATCCTGTTGGCCTGTGTTAGGTGCATATTGCACAGCAAATGTACAAGGGCACCCTCGCAACTCACCCCTGACCATAATAAACCTCCCATTTTTGTCCATTTTGGTATGTTGGGCTTGAAATGGAGCTCCCGTATGAAACAACAGTGCCACCCCATTGTGTTTTGTGGAATGTGAAGACCTATATATGTGAGGGTAAGCTTTATGCCGCAATCGCTGATCCTCAGACTTTTTGAGGTGCGTTTCTTGCAGGGCTATTATCTGGATATTATGGTCAGTCATGTACTTCCAGAATCTCTGCCTCTTGTTGGGTGAATTCAATCCCCTAGCATTCCATGAGACTATCCTAACCGCCATGGGTACGCTGGGGCGATCGTTGACCTAGAGAAAGCAATCCCCAAAGACTCAACCCACTGAAGAACCCCTTCCTCCCTCCCCACCCAAAATTAGCAACAATAAAGGCACCATGACATCGAACGAAAAATAAAAACCCCAACAAACAAGTAAAATGAGTGAGTAGAGACCCCTCCTGGAGGGAAGCTCCCGAATTAGACCACACTCTAGAAGCATTACCTATTCCCATCCCTCCGCCCTTGTCAGATTCTAACAAAAACAAGGCATTCATTATTTGTTAACAGTATCCCAACTCCTAACCACATAAGCAATAACAAAGAGATGGAATCCTACAACGAGTAAGCTCAACAGTATCTCAGGTGAGAAGCTCCAGATTTCAGTACCGGACAAGTCCTGGCCTTCACAGATCAACCCCCGAAGACCACCGGGAGCCACGTGAGTGTAAGATACCCCCCAACCTAGGCGAGTATAAAACATATATCTCACGTGGCGATCAAGGTAGGCGGTGGAATGAAGTCTTACTTGACGTCAGGGCATCTCAAACGCCCCCTGTTGTGGAGGTTGCAAGTCCTCCACTTCATCCAGTTCCCCGAAGCTCCCGACCCTACCTCCTCGAGGCACCAGAGAGTAACAAATGAGAAGCGCCATCGCTTCAGCCGCAACAAGTGCCAGGGAGCTTACAGGCCTTTGCTGTTTTAAGCCTCATTCTGGAGCTTTGGGAGATTTCCTGCCCATTCTGCGCCAATGACCACCATTGCGACGATCTGGTCGCCCTTCGCTGTCATGATCCGCTGAGGTTTTAGAAATGTCCAAGCCCAACAGGGCTGACGCTTCCTTTAGGTCCACACAGTGTTGCTGCTTATTTTGCCACGTGAAGGCTATCCCAAATGGGTATGTCCAACGGTACCTGACATTTTTTTCTCTTAGGTGTTCGGTGACTGGTCGGAACTGCTGACGACATTGGAGAGTGGCTTGTGCTACATCTTGGAAGAACGTACACGAGGTGTTCTGGAAGGTGAGGGAACCGGAGGCCCTAGCCTTCTGTAGGATGAGTTCTTTTATTTTGAATGAGCTGATTTTAGCCAGGACATCACGTGGGCGCCGATTCTCCCCTGGTAGATGTGGGCCAACTCTATGCCCTCTTTCCAGCCGAACCTCCGGGCCGTCGTCCCCGAGTGCAGAGGAGAAGAGACCCACCATAAACGCCTCCAGATCTGGACCCTCGCAATCTTCCTCAAGGCCTCGGACTCTTATATTATTGCGTCGCGAATGATTTTCCAAATCTTCGCATTGAGTAGAGTCTCGCTTAGTTGCTTGTAAAGGTCGGCTGTGTTGTCTTCCAGAAGTTTGATCTTCCCCGTCGCCTCTTGTTGCTGCGCTTCCAGGTCGAGCGTACGTGTGCCCACGGAGTCGACGTCTGCCTGGATAGAGACCAGTTTTTCGCGCACCTCAGCGCAGAAGGTTTTGAAGGAGGCATCCAAATCTGCCTTGATGTCCGCCCAAAGCTCGGTGCGTAGTTCTTGTTTAAAGTCACGCAGGGAGGACAGGAGATCTTCTCGGGTCAGGGCCATGGTCGCTCCCTCCTCCGTCGCCCCCTTTCCAGTCAAGGTGAAGTAATTGGAAACCCTGTTGTTGAGGTTCTTCTTGGGTGGCACAGGGGGCCCTCCGCCAGGTCAGGGCGCGGTCGCCCCTCACCCCCCTTGAAATCTGGTCGTTCTTGGATGACGCTAATAAAGGCTCCCATGACCTCTCTTCCTTTGCTGGGTCCGCCTCACACTCTCATTCCGAGCACCATGGTCAACACATTTTCAGCACCTATCCCGCAACCTCCAAGAGACAGCAGGGACGGTAAGTGACGCCCCTTGACACTCCCTGCCTCACTCAGTGGTAAATGTCCCCCCGGGGGCGGTTGATCCTGCGTGGAAATCTCTGAAAGAAGTCTACCAAACCTCTATGAAGGGCTCATGGTGGCCATGTTAGGGTCAGGCACCGCTCCTCTCAGCAGCCGCAGTGTGAAACCAAGATCCCCCCTCTATGGCCTCCTTGACATCGAGCAGATCCGTTGCCAACACACACCTGTGGGAAGCGGGGTAGTCAAATATATCCCAGAGGGACTGCCCGGACCCCCGGGTGCCAGCAAGACTCACGCGGTTTGCAAGAGGATGTCTCACCGGTCGCAGTGGTTGTCAGCTTCCACCATTAGCTTCTCTGTAGGGATATTCCAGCTGCAGACATGGTGGTCGATCTTAGTGGAGCCTCCTTGGTTGCTCGGTCGCATCCCGCAACTCGTGTCCGCCCGCCGACTTGAATCTCCTTACAGCCAGCCCGAGTAGTCCCTTCTCATGTCTGAGGCTGATTTTGGGAGCAACTGGGGATCTTTATTGCGGAGAGCAGACCCTTGTGAGCGCCCACCACGGTGTTTCCGAACTGCCCACCGCGGGGGTCCTTCAGCCCTACGCCCCCGCAGGTCGCGCCCGGGAGTCCGCCATTTGCTGTGGCACCGCCTGAGCCTCGCAGGACTTTTCCGAGCGTCTCACAATGCCTGGAGGACCGCGATTTAGCCCTCACCGCTCCGTAGTGCTGCCGCTTTCCAAGCGTGCGGTCTGCACGCTGCTAGGATGCCTTTTTGTCTTAGAAATAATAGGGCCCGGGACAGAGCCGATCAGTCTCACGTTCGATCGGCCATCTTAGTTGCCCCCCCCCCCCGCCGCCCCCCTCTCCCCTATTTTTTTACTTGAACAGTATTGAATACCATGGAAATTCTAGAAACGTATTGTAGTGTTTGGATATAATTATTTTGGACAGGCATTCATTAAGAATCCATTATGAAATGGATTGCTTTCTTTTCTGCTATGATTTCGAGGAAGGAGGCAAAAGAAACCTCTAATGCTGTTCTCAGAAACTTCTCCATCTTTGTAATGTACAAGGCCTTCGGATCTTATAGTGCTACAGTCACTACTGGGAGGATATTGACACCAGGTTTGATAAAGGGTGTGACAACCGTCCCACAGCTTTTCCTTTTCATTAAAGTCTGTATAAATGTCCATCTTCATTATTTGTAATAGTTTTGGGAGAGAATTCGTTATGCACAAATGTGGATGGGCCTTCCACCTAAGCTTTCCAATTCTTTACGGGCTGTGGTGGCTAAGAGAACATGCACTGGGATCTTGTCAAAGGCATAGGACGGCTGGAAGGTGATTTTGGAAAGAGTGGCAGCGAAATGCAAATATAAGAACTTCTCTTTGACTGAATTGGTTCAGCCCTGTTACTGTCACTGCCCAAAAAAAGGGAGAAGATGTGGCCTAGCTACTAGAGCTGCCGCATTGGACCCAGGTTCAAATTCCTGTTTCAGCACTTGACTCATCATTGTGTGATTCTGGGCAAAGTTGAGTTCAGAAAAAACAGACGTCCTCCTTGTCAGGAAAGATACCTCCTTTTGGAACCAATCTCGGTGGACTCAGTACCATGGCTCTCTACCCACACCCGTCTCTAAAGTAAGGAATCTAGGGGTAGTCTTTAACTCTGAGCTGTCGTTTGAGGATCAAATCAACAAATTGACCTAGTCATGCTTTTTAGGTCTCGCCTGAACCAGTGCATGCGCTGGTCTGGCGAGACATTTTGTGAGGGCTTAAAAAAGTGCTACCACTGTAGCCTAGAGCTACAGTGCATGTGCGCTGGCGCGCGCCTCACTTTCGCGGCCGCACGGCCGCTCTGATGTTTGATCGCGATTGCGATCACTTTCACGGCCGCTTTGATGTTCTCCATGAGCCCGTTTTTTTTCTCCTTTTTATTACTTCTATTTAGTTATGGTGGCACCCGTGCGCCGCCATTACTACAGAGCAGTAATAAACAGAAACAAGCATTGGCATAGCCAATAGGTCTCGCTTTTGGGGCCTTATAAGTATTTAGTTATCCAACTGTTGCATGGCTAAACACTTATAAGGTCCCAAAAGCTAGACCTATTGGCTATGCCAATGCTTGTTTATGTTGAGGAAGGTGCTGCCGTTTATTCGGCTCGATTTGCAAAAATCAGTTGTCATCGCTTTAGTCTTATCTAGGCTTGAATACTCTAATACCCTGTATCGGAGCATTAAACAGAGGTCACTAAATAAGCTTCAGACACTGCAGAATGCAGCACACTGACTCCTCTAGAAAATAGCAAAATGTAAGTCCACATCGGCAGCCCTGGCGGAGCTTTACTGGCTCCCAGTTAAAAAAAAAAAAAGTGTTGCTTTTAAGGCTCTGTGTGGCACACAAAGCATTGCATAGATCTGGACCGGAGTATCTCAAAAGAAAATTCAAGCGGTATTCTCCAAAAAGATTGATGTGATCTCCCACCTCTAGTTCAGTAATTGTTCCAAGAATTAATAAGGCTTCATTGGGTGGTCGAAGCTTCGTTTAGTCCACCTGCCAACTCTGGAACAGACTGCCCATGCACTTTAAATGTCAGCCTAATTTCCTTAGCTTATGGGAACACCTAAAATCTTAGTTGTTCCTGCTGTACTTATATTTATAGTTGTTACCCCATTGTGGTTTCTGGGATTGTAAACAGGATTGCCAGTGCCAAGGCGCCCATGAGCATTTGCGTGCTTTAGAAATCTCAGATAATTTCATATTAGCGATGCTGTTGCACCTTCTGAGGTGGCATATATTAAAGGGACAGGTGCCTGCATACACCTGCACGTTCAGCAATTCGTAGTTACAGCGTAGTGTGTGTGCTAGCCCAGAATGGCCTTTCCTAAGTGGACAGTATATGAACCATTTTGCAGGGTCCTTTTGATTTCTGAAAATATATTTATCATATAGTAGGATCCAGTTAGATTGTGCAGCATGTGTCCTGGGTGGGGTACACAAATCATCTTCAATAGGGCATCTTCTCACGGGTTTATCTTGGGTGCTAAATAAATGAAGGGTACCAATAATGTGGCCACAAAACATTGCTACTGGCGGCCCATTATACAGATTCAGAGTGCATGTCCGTTTCAGTTCGGGGCAACTACATGTTTGCACGCTACCATTGCTGTGCTTTTCAGTGTTGTGTGATTGTCACCTATTAACCTGTAGATTTCTTTTCTATTGGAGTATTGAGGCCTTTCCTTTTATAGGGATATTGGCATTCTCTATTATGATTTGTTAATTATGTTGTAACACTCATTGGCTCTTCGTGTTATTTACATCGTTATTTTAAGTTTCACTACAGTAATTTCTTTCCAGTGTTGTGAGGAGGGGCTTTCAGGAGCTAGTTGTGGGTCCCAATAGTGCATCCCATAGTGGTTGTGTTGTTTTGGCCTGTCGTTGTTCTTTGCCTACCATCTAAGTGCCAAAATGTATGCAGTATGCCAGATACAATATGCTTTCATCAGGCTAATGTTGGCCTTGAAGCATTTTGGCAAATTAGAAAAGATGAGGCTGCTCGAGCTGTAAGGAATTCTTATTAGAAGATAGTTGTTTAAGAGAAGGACCAGCTGACCTCTACAGAAGTGTTCAGCTTTGCCCCCCACACGCTTCTCCCCATCCCAAGCCAAGATCATGATGTTTCCAGTAAGGCCATAGGGTATCGCAGCAGACTGCTTCTGATGCTGCTGGGTTCACTGGGAGTAGTGTTCACTATCGAAGAGTTGCATGGGCAGCATTTGTGAAAAGGAGACACACAGTCTGTGAAGTACATACCTTTTCTAATCAGAAGATTAGCCAATCTAGGAACAAGACGGTAGAAAAGAATATCACAGTCATAATCTCTAATCCCTGTCACCGATGTTTAAAGTGAGAGCGATATCCACGGTATCTGTCCAAGAACCGAAGCATCCCTGATATTGAAAACATTGGACTTGATTTAAATCTACAACATTGTCGGCCACTCTGTCCCCCTGCATGGATATAAACAGTCACAACTAAGCACCGGAAGTAGGTAAATGAGAAGTCCTGATTTCTGGAGGAAGTGGTAATCTGGGGTAGATGGAGTAAATTACACCAGTGTTTCTCCTCATGATCAAGCTCTTCCTCCAGAAATGAGAGGATTTTCTGTTGACACCCAACACAGGCGCAGACCCATCAACTCCAAAGGGAGAAATGACATCTGCAAGAGGCCTGATCCATACTGTAATGGCTCACATAGTTCTACATCCTTTCCTCTTTTAGTGATTGAATCTGTTTCGTTCTATCCTAAGTGAGTGTACACCGAAGAACAAAAGGTTTTTGCCAGATTTAGTCTTATGTTTTTAAAGAATACTGTGGACCATAATAAACTTATAATTAAACGCGTAGCGTAGCTCATGCTATGTGTCTGAAGGCCAACAACAAAGACATAAAGGAGGAATTTAAAACCTCCAGCAAATAATTGTAAGTGCTCTTAACCGATTAAAGGTATTTGGAGTGCCTTTGCCTGGATAAAAATCTGAAGACGTTATCTGCGATTAACAAATGGCATCCATATATTTATAGTTGTGCTTTCACATTGCACAGATTATAAAGCATTCAAAGTCTCCGTTACCCACCACCATAAGCAGCATAAATAAATTGAGCAGTGAAGTCTGTCTTCGATTGTGTTACACTGAATAAAAAAATCAGATTAGTAATTCCTCTTTGTGGAAAATTACACACATTTAATCTTTTAGAGAATAACACTAATAGATGCCATTTCTGTGGTTGGAAGACCTGAAAAGAGGGCGTTCATAAAATAACCACCAATAAAACAATGAGTAAATAGTGCATCTTTATCAATATAAGTTCACTGCAGAAAGAAACGCCGTTTGAGATATTTTAAGTCACGACATGTCTATAATGGTGGCCCCTTGGTAATAACAAAATCGTAGTTGATCTCCTGGTTTGTAGTCATATCAATGTATGAAAATCCTTCAGAGTCTCTGTTAATTGACCAATTAACAGTAAACATTCCGAATTAGTTCAGCGCATTTCGAAAGAGGTGTGAAATGTGTATACATACATGAATTTAACTTTGTTTGCTCATTTAAAAGATGGTAGACAATTGTGATCCTTATATTAGCACTGCGAAGTGACAACATGCAACAAGCCAGCACTACACAAATCAATAAAATAAAGGTAGTTGAGCAGAAGTAAAAAATGAGAAGAGGTGGAGAATGAATCGTGTTTGCGAATATGCAGATTGAGTGGAATAGTTTTGCTTTCTGAAATGTATTCAGTGATAATAGAACACAATGCACGAAGCAAATAAAAAATTACTACTATCACTGGCACAACTGATTTCGCTTCAATCATTGCTCTATTCTGTGTTGTAGGCAGTGCAATATGTCCAGTTTATCTTCCTATGCCTAGGTCCGGTGTCGCTGCGGGGGTCCCCTAAAAGAGAGAAACATCTAGTGACCGAAGGAAATCTGTCATAGCACCCCATTGTAAAATAATTATAAGTACCAAATGAAGAATACATACAATAGAATGCAAAAATCTTGATGCAACAGAAATGTTTAAGGATCCAAATAGTGGTTCCCTGTATTGTAATGGGATAATTTCACACAAAAAACAAGCCTTTGCAATGCAATAGGTCTCGGGTTCGAGAGGTTAAGCTATTGGCATTTTAAATGACAATGCGTTTTATTAATCTGTTTTGATAATTAACACATAAATAAAATGCATTTTTATTTACAATGTCAATAGCTCAAACCCTTGTAAATGTAAGACATATTTTATTTCATAGAAGCGACCGCCATTGTCCCAAGATGCTTGGAAAGTGAAAGCGCGCAGGGCGTGCTGAATGTTGCAGAAAATCATGTTGTGCCCGCAGTAGGAGAAACTGTTGCTTACAGACTAAATAAGACATACTGTGTAACAACAGAAATAAAATGGCCAGTCCTCATGAGAGGTTACAAATGAAGACAAGGCGGTACTAAGGAGGGACTAAGAAGCCCATTAAATCAGAAGCCAGCATTTACGCAGGACAATGACACAAGCTAATGAAAAATAGGGGTGGAGAGTGTGTGGAGCTTCAAGTCCATACTCCAATACAGTATGCCTCGCAGAGCAGCGCATGCGCTGCCTAGGCTCGACCTAAAATAGTAACAAATTTGTATTTGAAGAAAGTCCTCCTAACCAAGAGAAAAGTGAATTTCTGGACCTTGTGGTGTCCTCCCATTTGTTCAAGTCTTATTCCTCTTAAAATGTACAAGCTGTGGTGTTCACAATAGGAAGGGGTGAGGACCGGCTTGGCTAGGCCATGGGAGCATTGTCTGCTGCCCTGACTGCTCTAGGGGCTGTGAAGGGGTCGGGTAATGTTGCTGCCCACAGCCCATGCCTTTGCTGCTTAAGTAATGCTCTGGTGTCTCCGGGCACTATACAGAGTTTGAGGACCCGATAATTCCTGGCTCTAATACATTTGGAACTGCAAGTTGGAGTATTTCACTCCGAGTTATTGCTCCGGGTGAAGTATCAAAACAAGGATCTTAATCTTCCTCCAGGCCTAGGTGTTCCACAATGTGTCACATGAATTTACACTTTCATTTCGAGAAAACTTACATGGTTATTCTGAGGCTTGCAGTAAACCTCATATCAGGCATGTGGAGATATGAAGGTCCCCTGCATGGTTTTGCGACCATGCAACCTAGTCCGCAGTTACCTGTAAGTAAGGCTCTCTGTTGTTTTTTTAAAACATTTGTGTTATGCCTCAGCACACACAGCATCATATTGTATATTGAGGGTATCTGTAGTTCGTTCTGAGACCCAGCTGAAAGCTCTGTGGTCTGCAGGTGCAACCAAGCATGCCCTCCATATGGAGTCTGACTGCTGTTAAATCACCTCATTTTACTACATTTGCACCAGTGGCAGGGTTATATTTTGTAGTGTTATTACAAGCATTTTTACCTGTCACCTACAGTTGGGTGAGTGGCCTACTGGCCTCACCTGTTTATGTTCTGTGTTAAGTACTGTGAAACAACAGAGGAGAACGGCACTGAGGGAGACGAGTGACCCCAAACCTGCCCTGTGTGTGTCCTCCGGTTACCAACATCCGGATCTTGAGACCACCTTGGTCCTCCTCACTGGCTGGGAGAGTTTGGTGGGGTTGTAGGCAGGTATTAAAAAAAAAGTGCAGGTACCTGATGAAGGTCCTCCTGTGACCGTCCCGGTCCAGGAAGTGTGCTGTGCCAAAGCGACTGAGCCTCAATGTGCAGTTCCCGCTCTGTGAGTGAAACCCTGCCCTGACACTTGCAAGTTTGCCCTGTGACCTTTCCCCCCAACTTATGGGCCCCTCAGAATCCAATAACACAGGTTCTAGGGTTCTCTATAGTTGCCAAACGAAGACCCCACTCACTTCATGTGAAAGATCCTGGGTGGGCCTTGCTGTTTGGGATTTTGCTCGGGCCTTTAATTCTGGTCTGAAGGGGCAACCACACTTTTGTACAGATACAACTGCTCTGCAACCGGGCTAGACCTATGAGAAGAGGCAGGACTGGGACTGGGCACCTCTCTCTAGGTAGATTGCTCCCACTAGAGAAAACCCATGGCATGTGGGCCGAACTCTGAATAGAACACAGTAAAAAGCCAAATAGAAGTAAAGGGCCAGATTAAAGCACATGAGACGTTCGCTAGTGACTGATTTAGAAGGAAGACACTGACTAGAAGCACAGGGTAGTAGCACTTGTCTAGGTTCCCTCTAGTAGTTAGATATTCCCTCCTAAAGTGAGTATTGACTGCAAATACTGGCCTTTAGACAGACTGATTTGTGTAGTATTGGGTTCTTGGGACAACAAATTACGTTTTCTGGTTTATGTAAAAGTGCCGACTGGGCAATCAGTTGTTAAACGTTATGTATAGTACGTTCTCAGCATTGGATTTGCGTAGGGACCGTGGGCGGGGGAGGGGGTTAGCAAGGGAAGCAAATGATGTAAGTGAAGTTCAAGTCTATGTATACAATGCAAAATGCACAAGTTTGATTATTCCATACCTAAATAACATTGATTAGAGATGTTATTTCTGTTTTCTAAAACCATTAAAGATACTATTTAAAAATGTGTTGAGCATCATTTGAAGCACTATTGACTTCTGAGTCTCTCACCCCTCTCCACATGCCTGAGTAAGCCTTCGACTGCTTGCCTCGGTAGCCAAAGAATCAAGTGCTGATGTCTTGTACTGGGTGCTCAGTTTTCGGAGTTCCCAGTAGGCCAGCCCTGGAACAATGAGATAAGTCAAGTCAAGCCATCCTGAGTAAGGACAAGTAGCCTCTTTGTGTTCCGTGGCCCCCTAACTGGTTCTGACAAGGCGTAAATTACTGTGTACACCCGATTTCAATTTAGAAGTAGAGTTCACATTTTCAATGACCCAGAACTTTTCAGTCCTTGTGCAAATTCCTTCAGGTATTACCTTGAGGAATTTGCAGGAGGAAAACCAATCAAAGAAGAGAATTGTTAGGTTTTACATTTTGGTAAGAAACCACACCTTCTTTCCTATTTTGACTGAAGAAACACAAGATTCAGAGTTAAAACCTACAAGAATAATACTTTGATTAAGCACGGAGAGCTACATGTCCTTTTGAAAACATTTATTGAAATTTGAAATTTGCTTTATTCGATAATTACTATCATAAAAGCTTTGCATCCTTAAAATCAGCATTATACAATTCAAGGTTTAAAATACTTAAAATAAAAATTCCATAAAACACACGCTATAGCACCAATGGTTAAGACAACAATTCATTAAGAACAGAATTTCCAATAAAAGCGAATTGCTCATAGCAGCAGATGATCTAGGAAGCACAGTTCGTCCCTTCTACCCTCTTACACAGAATAATAGCTACAAGTTCATTATGGGGCGGCATCAACTATTTCAGCAGCTTTAGCGATAGCTTTTACACAAATAATCCAGGCACAGCCCAGGAATTTAGCAACTTCGCATACAAAAGCAAGCCTAGAAGCATCGGATCTCAAAATACGGAGTGCAACTTGATGGTTCTTTGTTCCCATCTGGACACAGATGCATTTGAGCCATTTGTTCCTTGCCTGGCGATAAGCCGGGCATACGAATAAACAGTGAACTATAGTTTCTTGCATATCGTTACAACAAGGGCAGCTTGGTGAAGGATTTTTGGCTGAGTCCCTTTTGGCAACTGTGTCATTGAGGTATAGTTACCCAAACCTGAAAAGCATGTACAAATTTCTGTCCTTGGGAACTCGAATAAAATCCAAATAGGGTTCTAAAAAGCCAACTTGTTTGTGTTGTAAAAAGTCCTCTGTTAATTTCCCATGGTTCGAATAAAGTATGAGCCGTTGCTGTATCCAGTTCCAATAGATCTTTTTTAACTCCGCCTTAGATGGCAGGGCTTGGTTCTCCCACATATCAGTTAGGCCCAAGGATGACAAAAGTTCCTTGAGTTCTCTTAGCCATTTAACTCTTTTGCCCGTGTCCAGAGTAATCAATTCGCTAAGTCCTGCCGCATAGTGGCATAACTCGGGAGTGGATCTTAGTCTTGCCCAGTACAAGAGGGTGCGTAATCTAACTATCTCACTCAACCTGTGTCTCCCCATATCGAGGAACAATGGTGTTAGAGGGGTACAAAGGGGGGCGGAGACCAGATCTGTTAAGAACTTATTCTCTGATTTTTGGATCACTGTTGTTTGTTCAAAGCCCCAGAGTTCCGCTCCGTAGGATGCCGAACTCACTGCCTTGCCCTCATAAACAACCAGGACAGGGGAGACCAATCTGGAAGAGGACAAGCGCTGCTCTCTCAAGATTGCCCCCGCTGCCCTTTTGTGGTTTAGGAGCATCTTGCTCAAGTGGGGCCCCCATGACATTTTATCCGATAGCCTTATCCCCAAATAGTCAAAGCAATGGACTTAATCCAAATATAAACCATTGAGAGTAAGTTTGGGTCTAAACTGTTTTCCAGGGTTAAATGCCATAAATGTTGTTTTTGCGATGTTAATAGTAAGGCCCCTTAGTGTACAAAAAGCCTGGAAACGAGTAAGTAATGTTTGAAGACCCATAGGGGATTTGGAGATTAGGAGGGTATCGTCAGCAAAGAGAAGCGTAGCTATTTTTTCCCCCGCCAGGGTTGGTGCGTCTGCTGGAATTTGGCTCAGAAAATCCACCACACCATTCACATAAAGTGAGAATAGTGTGGGGGCCAAAACACAGCCCTGGCGGACTCCTCTCCTTACTGGGATACTCTCTGTGGTCTACCCTTGATCACCCCATCTTATCCTTGCAGAAGTATCGTCATGAAGACGAACTAAAAGGGATAAAATGTAAGGGGGTATTCCCATTTCCTGCAAGACGGACCACAGCTTTATTCGTGGGACTAAATCGAATGCCGTCTTGAGGTCAATAAAAGCAAGGTACAAGCTCCCCTTTGCAATGACTACCACTTTCCAATAAAGTAAAAGTAGACGAAAAACTTGGTCTATAGTGCTAGTGGCTTTCCTGAATCCCGCTTGGCATTTTGATAAGATTCCCCCTTCCTCCATCCATTGGTGAATTCTATTGAGAAGCGTTCGCCCTGCCACTTTTTGCATGCAATCTACAAGGCTAATAGGCCTATAGTTGGCGGGGTCTTGGCGATCATCTTTTTTAAAAATAGGGATAACTTCAGCTTGTTTCCAGGATGGGGGAACTTCACCGCCCTCTAACAGGCTATTAATCAAATGTTGGATATATTTGGCCCATTTGTCAGGTTCCAAACGGAACAGGTCGCCCGGGATGCCATCTGGTCCCGCCACTTTAGCGGGTACAATATTGTTAATGGCACTTACGACCTCGTCAAGGCTAAAGGGGGGGTATAGGGTCTGGGACAGGTAGTTGTGGAATATCCCTGCCGGACCCTAGGTCTCCCTCTGCATCTTCAGCATAGAGTTTTGAGAAGTCATCCCACCAGGTCTGACTACCTATGTGATTTGGAATGGAGACAGTACCTGCCCTATCTTTAGAGTTAATTAGTGACCAAAAGGCGGCAGAGTTTTTCTCAGTTGCCGCCGTTTTCAGCTTATCCCAGTGTGCCTCCTCCCAAGCCCGTTTGGCTAGTGTCAGCGATGATTTGTAATCTTTCCTCGCTGATTTGACCCTAGTAATATTTTTCTCTTTGACGGCGACTATTAGTTCTTTTCTTTTCTCTTTGCAAGAACCTGTGAACCAAGGATTGGGGTTATTTGTTTGCAATTTCTTTTTCTTTTTTCCTGAGCTGGCGCTTCCTAAAAACTGTTCTCCAATCATGCGTATGGTTTCCTGATGGATTATTGGAATCTTGTCCCTCGCCTGAGACGAAACCAAGGCAGCCTCAAGATTTCTCGTTTTTTCTACTAGTATTGAGGAGATAAGGGTGATCTTTTTTCCATCTCCTACTACCCTAGGCCACCTTAGCCGCCTACCACAGATAGAAAGTGTTATCTCCTTGGAAAAAAGAAAGTCCGCTCTACATGCGGATGAATTTAACGGCAAAGCTGCCCAACGGTTCTGCAAAGTTAGAGATAGGGGGTTATGGTCACTATCTACAGTAGGGCTAACCACCATGTCGACTACATCTTCCCAGAGGCGTAAGTCCACCAGGATGTAGTCAATACGGGATGGGCATGTCAACTTATTAAAGGTGTTCGCCCCCTTAGAGTCTGACAGAGTTCTACCATTCACGGCTCTTAGGCCGTTTCCAAAGTGAAAGCATTCACTTGCATAACGATCTCTGTCCATTTTCTGATAGGGGCCAAGGATAGAGGTGGTACTCCCCATTTGTTGTCCTCTTCAGATAAATTCAAGGGATCCTATTTGCTCAGGGGCTCAAAAGTACAATTAAAGACCCCGGCTATAATAGTTTTAGAGGTGGGTAAACATTTTGCTAAAAGGAGTTCTAGTTCGTTCAGGATGGTCGACGACCTGCTGCTCACTGTGCCCCTAATATAAGCATTGAAGAGATCAAGAGATTCTCAATTTTTTGGGGCTTTTAGGGATAGCCACAAGATGTCATGGCTATTGCTTTTTTGAATAGTAACAGACCACCCCAGATCTAGGTTGATCCATATTAGGAGGCCTCCAGAGGGTCTTCCCTTGCCACTAGAGGTTGCGGGAATAAAGTAAGTGGCATATCCTGAAGTAAAAAGCGCTTCCATACTCCATGTCTCCTGGAAAACACAGACATCATGCATGCCCACAAACTCAACCCATGATGGAACGGTCATGTTTTTCTTGAGGCCTGCTATATTCCAGGACAATATTTTCAACTTGTTCGTCAGACAAGGGGATAGGGTAGCGGGGTTAGTTAAGTTGGACTGTGCTTGTAGTATCGGATGAGGAGAAGATTTTAGGTTACGTAAGGGAAAAGTGCCCTGGGCGGTGGGACTTGAACAATTTGTATTCTGCACTGAGTGGGGTACAAAAAGTCAATCGTTCAAGTCTAAAGAGGATGTGGCTCCTCCCCTTAGTGAGATATTATGAGGTATCAAAGGGCATCGCCTAAACTGAATTCGAGACGGGTCTGGAGAGGAGGTTCTATATTCCAATGAAACCAAGTTCTCAACCAATAAGACATCCACCAAAGTTAGTTCGATCATGTCCAAATTAGAATCAGGGATAGGGCGTCTCTTGGCTTTCACGCTATCTTCCCTAATAACGGAACGACACCCTCGGACATGACGAATCCAGTGAATCGATTTATTAATTAACGAATCACTGGATTCGTGATGGCCTGGGATTGATATATTTGGGACGTTATGTCAGGTTTTCATTCCGCAGGATCCATTTGCAGTGATAAGCTCCACCTCCGGACCTGCCACACACCCCGGTGGTAAATACGTACAGGGTGTGCGACTGATACGGCGAGGCTAAAACCCCAACCAGGGGAAAAAACCCAGGGAGGGAAAGGAAAGGGGCAGCAGGGAAGGGAAGCTGAAAAACAAAACACACAGGTTAATCATGCGCCAATACCTACTCTCAGTAATTTCTCGCTAATGAAAGGAATGTCACCTGTGCTAGCCTGGCCTGTCGGCTCTATCTCCCCTTGTTCCTCTCGGTGCCTTCCTTTCCCCCTCTTTACTGCAGGAACATCCATGTACTGTCATAAGCGGGTCACCTCCTGGTTTAAACCCTTCAAATATCACCCTATGTACAAGTGTCACGCAACCTTCGGTGTATATTGCTTCATATACCCCGAACTTCACCAAAGTTCAAAGTCAGTCAACACGGGAGGGCGTAGGAACAAACTACCGCCGTCCGCGTTGCCTCCAAAGTCAATCAACACGGGAGGGCGTAGGTTATACTACCGCCGTCCGCGCTGTCTCCAAACCTTCGAGACGGTAATGCTGAGGTTGTTCCTCTACACCCCCGCACTCCGCCCCTTGCCGATTCCCTAATAATCCAGGAACGTTGGGCTACTCGTCCCGACTCCCAGCTCTAGGCACACCAGATAACACCCGCGATACCTGTCCGAGCTTCCGCTCGTATTCCAACTCTCCGAACGTCTCGGAACACTCCAACGGCTCCTCGATTCTCTCTCGGGAGCCCTTCTCCTCTCTCCGATCGCGACTCGCCTCGCGCAGCCTCCAAATACACAGGACCCAGCTCAGCGTCTCCCGCTAAGTTCAGTACGTCCTCCGAATCACGAACACTCCCCTTTCGGTCTCGCCGCGCTATATCCTTCCGGCGCCCGGGGCTTCTGGGAAGTGTAGTTAAAACCCACGGACTTGTGGGAATTGTAGTCCAGGCAGGCGCCTAGACTAAACCCTGACAGTACGTCCTCCTCCCTGGCTCCTTCTAGGCCCAGGTTTCGACGGGAATCTGCGGTGGAAGGAAGCGATGGCCCTTGGCGCGTGCACGTTGGTCCAGGGTTCCCAAGAGTCCTCCTCCTCCGAATACCCTTTCCATGAAATCAAATACCAGAGTACCCCTCTGCGCATCTTGGAGTCCCTTATGGATCGTACTTCGTATTCCAGCCCCTTGTCGCCCATCACCGGTGGGGGTGTTCTCCTGTGGGACGTCATCGCCTTCTTCAATAATTGAACATGGAATACCGGATGGATCCTTAGAGTGTTAGGTAACTTCAGTTTGTAGGACACAGGATTGACTTGTCGCACTATCGGATAAGGGCCAATATATCTCGGATGAAAGATGCTTTTTATCTTAAACCGGATATACTTCGTGGACAGCCACACCTTCTCTCCTACTTTGAACTGAGGACCGGGGATTCTATGTTGGTCCTCCCAACGCTTGTATGTTTCTTTCGCCTTTGCCAAGCGAGTGTGCACTGTCCTATGAACCCTCCTTAAATCACGGAGGCGTTTCCTCACGGTGGGCTGATTGTCTACTTCTGGAGGGATAACAATAGGCAAGAAGCATGCGTCATAACCGTAATTGGCTTTAAAAGGGGACAGTCCCGTAGAACTATGCCAAGCGTTGTTGTAAGCCAACTCGGCGGTCCAGAGTAGGTCCACCCATGATTCCTGCGCTTCCTTGGAATAACACCGCAAATACTTTTTCAAGGTCTGGTTCAGCCTTTCTGTCTGCCCGTCAGTCTGCGGGTGAAAGCTCGTGGAAAGAGCTGCTTCGATTCCCAGAGCCTGACACCAGGTCCGCCAAAAACGGGCGATGAACTGCGGGCCCCTGTCAGACACTATCACACGTGGTACTCCGTGTAGCCTTATGACCTGGGAGGCCACCAGCTGGGCTGTTTGGCTGGCCGTGGGTAGGTTGATACACGGTATGAAATGACCCATCTTGGTTAGGTTGTCGACCACCACTAGGATGGCCGAACATCCCTGATCCATGGGCAACCCCGTTACGAAGTCTAGGCTGATATTCTGCCACGGGCGGGCAGGAGTGGGCATGGGCCGTAGCAGGCCCTTCCTCTTTGTGTTCTCTCCCTTAGCTCTGGCGCATTCCTCGCACTCCTTCACCCACCGTCTGGCGTCTTCCCTCAGGGTTTCCCACCAAAAGTATCTAAGAAGTAGCTGCACCGTCTTGGTAACTCCTGGATGCCCTGCCAGTGGCGTTACGTGGCACCACTCAAAAGCCTTGTTTCGTAAGTCAGTGGTGGGCAGATACAAACGCTCTCCCTGAAATGGCAATCCTTGTCTCACCACTCGTCCTGCCTTACTGGCCGCCCATTGTTCCCAGGCCCCCACCGACTTGGTTCCCTTCACCATCTCCAGGAACCTCTCTGCCCTAATCACACATACCACCTTGGTTGCTGGTATGATCGCTTGTGTGACTGCCTCTGGTTGATCTGCGGGTATTCCTTGCCTGGACAAGGCGTCTGCTTTTCGGTTCTCTACTCCAGGTCTATAAGTCACCACGAAATTAAACTCGGCAAAATACAACATCCAGCGCATCTGTCGAGGTGTCAAATGCCTCGCCGAAGACATATACTGCAGGTTGCGATGGTCGGTGTATACTGTCACCGCATGCCGAGCCCCCCACAGGTAATGTCTCCACTCCTGAAACGCCCGTTTAATCGCCAGGAGCTCTTTTTCGGCGATGGTGTAATTGAGCTCAGCGGGGCTCAACTTGCATGACAGATAGGCCACCGGATGGAGGCGACCAGTGCATGCGTCCCTCTGCGATAAGACTGCCCCAATCGCTTCATCCGAAGCGTCTGCCTCCACTACAAAGGGTTGTTCCAGCACCGGATGGAGTAACACCGGGGCCGTGGTGAACGCCCTCTTTAGGATCTTGAAAGCCTCCTCTGCTTCTGTGGTCCACACAAATCGCACCCCTTTTTTCAACAACCTGGTGATCGGGACGGCTGTCTGTGAAAAATGTGCGATGAACCGGCGGTAATAGTTAGCAAACCCCAAAAAACTCTGCACCTCCCGCACGTTTCTTGGGGCTGGCCATTCCTGTACCGCCCTAACCTTCCGGTCGGACATTTGTAATCCCTTGGCGCTGAGATTCACTCCTAGGAACTCCACCTCCTTAACCCCAAACTCACACTTGCTCAGCTTGACGTATAATTGATGTTCTCTCAACTTCTCCAATATTTTCTTCACTTGTTCGGTATGGCTAGCTTCGTCCTGCGAGTAGATCAGAATGTCATCGATATACATGACTACAAATCGATCCACATACTCTTTGAGAACGTCGTTAATAAAATATTGGAAAGCCGCCGGGGCGTTACACAGCCCAAAAGGCATTACCCTATACTCGTACAGACCGTACCGCGTCTTGAACGCCGTCTTCCACTCGTCCCCCTCACGTACCCGAACCAGGTGATAGGCCCCCCGCAAGTCTAACCGGGTATAAATCCTTGCCTCCCTCACCTGATCGAGCAACACTGAGATGAGGGGGAGAGGATAACGGTTACGCACGGTGTTTTTGTTCAAGACGCGATAGTCCACACACGCCCTCAAATCACCATTGGCCTTAGCGATGAAGAAGATGGGAGAGGCTGCAGGGGAACGAGACGGTCTTATAAACCCCAGTTTTAGGTAATGGTCTATGTATTCCTTCAGATGAGTTGTTTCCGGGACGGACAACGCATACACTCTGCAAGTGGGGATGGTAGCCCCCTCCACCAAATCAATGCGGCAATCATACTCCCGGTGTGGGGGCAAGGTGTCCGCCTTGATTTCGCTAAACACGTCTTCATAGCTGCTGTATTCTCTCGGGAGTTGCACATCGGTTTCTGCGGCCGTGGCCGCCACGTACGGGGTGGCCAACACCGCTATATGGTTTGAGGGGCTAGGCCACATGTGCTCCCGACAACCCTCGGGCGAAAACCGGATTGTCTTAGTTTTCCAATCCACTATAGGGTTATGCAGGCATAGCCACGGCATGCCCAAAATTACCTCATACTGAGGAGCCGCAATGATGTTTAATGACAACACTTCTGCATGACACACTCCCTGTAGGACTACGGATAGACCGACCTCTGATGTTCTTTCAGTTATCTGGCCCGACTTCAACGGCTGCCCGTCTACGGCTAGAACGTCCTCAGGGTTCTCTCTCGGGACGCGGGGTAACGCCAGACGGGACACCAGGCCCTCATCTATAAAATTGCCGGTGGCTCCTGAGTCCAGCATAGCCAACACCGGATGGAACTCACTCTCGCATTCGAGCGTCATGCCTAAGACTAGATGAGACTCGGTTTCCCCGCTTCCCCGAGTGGAGAGCGAGGTGAGTTTCCACTCAGGTTCTGCCTCCGTCCCTGGTCTCGAGTTCTCATGCATCCCCCCGTCAGCAACTACCGAAGACACCGCTACTTTCTTGAATCGAGTGACCCCCATACTCTTGGGCTTGGAGGGGCATTCCCGAACATAATGCCCCTTCTTCCCACAGTACATACAAAGCCCCTGGGTTCTCCTGACTTCTCTCTCATCCTTCGTCAAAGGAGCACGAAGAGCCCCAACCTCCATAGGTTCCTGACCACCTTTGTTTCCTCCCAGGGGTTTGCGCGGGGACCTATCAAAGCCAACCGCTCCTCTCTCCCATTTTCTCCTGCCACCACCCCTCTCCGTTAGGCGACTATCCAGTCTCAACGCAAGATTGACCATGTCTACACATGTTTGTGGCTGTGGATCTACTTGGGCTACCACATCCTTCAGATCCTCTTTCAACCCTTGATAAAAAAGAGACATCCTTTTTTCCTCCGGCCATTCAGCCTCCGCCACCAGTCTGTTAAAGGAGGTCAAATAGGTAATCAACTCGCCCTTTCCCTGCCTTAATTCCATGAGTTCTTTGTCCACACTAAAGGTTGTGGCCCTACGATCAAAGACTTTCTCGAACTCTGTTCTAAAGGCCACCCAGTCTGATAAGATGGCATCATTGTTCCTCACTAGTGGCACGGCCCAATTGGCCGCGTCCCCTGCCAAGTAGGATATGGCGAACGCCACCCTTGAATGGTTGGTCGGGAAGGAAGCCGGCTTACATGAAAAATGTAGCAATATTTGGGTTAGAAAAACCTGTGTCTTTCGAGGATCGCCCGAAAACCTCTCGGGGGTAGCCAGGGGTATGGGAGGAGGCACCGTCACCTGTATGGAAGAAGCAGCGGCAGAGGCACTGAAAGGGTTCCTGGTCAACAATTCTACCTTGTCCTTTAAGGCGTTGGTTTCGGCCCGGGCCGACGCCAACTAATGCTGTACTAAAACTAAAGCATGGAGCACTTCCTCCATGGACGCCATTATCACTGCGAAATGGACCGGGCGGAATGTAATTTGTGGGTTCGTGATTCTGTCAGGTTTTCATTCCGCAGGAACCATTTGCAGTGATAAGCTCCACCTCCGGACCTGCCACACACCCCGGTGGTAAATACGTACAGGGTGTGCGACTGATACGGCGAGGGAAAAACCCCAACCAGGGGAAAAAACCCAGGGAGGGAAAGGAAAGGGGCAGCAGGGAAGGGAAGCTGAAAAACAAAACACACAGGTTAATCATGCGCCAATACCTACTCTCAGTAATTTCTCGCTAATGAAAGGAATGTCACCTGTGCTAGCCTGGCCTGTCGGCTCTATCTCCCCTTGTTCCTCTCGGTGCCTTCCTTTCCCCCTCTTTACTGCAGGAACATCCATGTACTGTCATAAGCGGGTCACCTCCTGGTTTAAACCCTTCAAATATCACCCTATGTACAAGTGTCACGCAACCTTCGGTGTATATTGCTTCATATACCCCGAACTTCACCAAAGTTCAAAGTCAGTCAACACGGGAGGGCGTAGGAACAAACTACCGCCGTCCGCGTTGCCTCCAAAGTCAATCAACACGGGAGGGCGTAGGTTATACTACCGCCGTCCGCGATGTCTCCAAACCTTCGAGACGGTAATGCTGAGGTTGTTCCTCTACACCCCCGCACTCCGCCCCTTGCCGATTCCCTAATAATCCAGGAACGTTGGGCTACTCGTCCCGACTCCCAGCTTCTAGGCACACCAGATAACACCCGCGATACCTGTCCGAGCTTCCGCTCGTATTCCAACTCTCCGAACGTCTCGGAACACTCCAACGGCTCCTCGATTCTCTCTCGGGAGCCCTTCTCCTCTCTCCGATCGCGACTCGCCTCGCACAGCCTCCAAATACACAGGACCCAGCTCAGCGTCTCCCGCTAAGTTCAGTACGTCCTCCGAATCACGAACACTCCCCTTTCGGTCTCGCCGCGCTATATCCTTCCGGCGCCCGGGGCTTCTGGGAAGTGTAGTTAAAACCCACGGACTTGTGGGAATTGTAGTCCAGGCAGGCGCCTAGACTAAACCCTGACACGTTAGTCATAAGAACAATGTTTGAGAATTTCTGACCAAGTCCAGTTTGGTCATGAACCAAAGGAGGTCTGGAAGTCTCCTGGGTCCCTAGATCCAATTGTCTAATTTTGGACCCCCAAATAGGGGTGGCAATACGGTCTTTGTAAGTAATCTTGGGGGCTTCCCCAACCCCCCCAGGGTGTTGCGTCAAAGTCCCTTCCCCAACTAAAGTGTTTTTTCTACGACCCCCACCAATTGGGACTGAATCGTTTTCATTAGTGGGTTTGGGGCCGTCCTTACTGAGATGCAGGTTCACCGGACGTGTAGCTTGAGTAGGGTCCAAGAGATCCATTAATAGACCCCTTATACTCATAACCTCCCCTCTAAGTTCCTTGATCACCCTTTCTAATTCCCCTATGGTGTGGTTGCAGGTACAGCAATGGGCCGGACTACAATGTTCTGGAACAGGCACTGGAGAGGAGGAGTCATGATTGTCACTATGTAAGACTAGGGGGGCAAATCTGTTAGAACAAATAACATTAGGGTAAGGTTCGCTGCATATCTCATCCTCTACCTGGACAACACCCTCATTATTTACATGCAGTTCCATGGACACAAGGGGATCACCAACAACCCGCTTTGGCCCACCCTTTTTAGGTTTAAGGAATAGCTGTGGTATCACTATATTTTTCAAAGAAGGTGCAGGAGGATTTCTAGTGGGTTCTTCTGCGTTAGGGCTTGGAGCGTTTTCTAATATACTTTCACACTCTTCTATAACAGTATCAATTCTGTCCATCACACAGTTAGCTGCAGCACTTTTGGCTGATTTCTTTTGCATCTTTTTCTTATTTTGGTTTAAGGTAGGACCATTTATGCCAGCCATTCCCTCCATTACTTTCCTCTTCCCCATCGGACCTAGATATTACCCCCAAACAGCCCCACCAAATAGATTGAAAACACTTCCCGCTAGCTGGGCACCGTATAAGGGTAGACCATGCAACTCCTATATAGTGTAAGACACAACTAATGGGGCGGCTGGGGGAATCCCAAATGCTATGCGCTAATAAATAAAACAAAGGAACAGTACCAGATGAACGGAAGAGACCGGGCCCAGCCTTGCCTCAGTCTGCCTCCAACGCCCTCAGACGGCCCCCGACTTTGCCCGGGCTTAGCCCGGCGTCCGCCTGCGCGCGTCCCGCATGGCGGATAGGATGCTCTACAGATATCTCCTCTGGTGGTTAGGGGCGGACCCGCCGTTGTCAGCGCTGTCCCTCAGGCTCCTGGGGCTTGTGGTCCGGTGTCCTCTCCCCGCTGTGGCCCCCGACAAGACTGCGCTGCGTCTCCCGCGAAGCGGGAGACGCGATTTGATTTAAAGTTCCTCGGTGGTTGGGGGCGGACCCGCCGTTGTCAGCGCTGCCCCTCAGGCTCCTGGGGCTTGTGGTGCGGTGTCCTCTCCCCGCTGTGGCTGTGAATTTCAAACGGCTTAGGAATCCATTTACAAAGAGTGCGTATTTGCTTTCATTCTGTTATGATGCCGCAGTACAAACATAGTAAAGATAAGTACACTAGAATAACCGTAACAGTGAAAAAGACCAGTGACTGAATGCAGCGTGTTTACTGGGCATGCATATCATCTATAATGCTTTGTGTAGGGAGTCCCAGTGCTGGGCGATGGGAAATGTGTATAAGCCTGCTCTTTTTTCCCTATGTAAATGCACACTTCCAGACGATAGCCGTGGGAGTGACGCCTTGTCCCAGGCCTGTGCCCTCGGTGAAGTAGGGTTCTTCCAACATATTGTAATGTGTTGTTTAGCTAGTCGGGTCCAGAAATCTAGTTGAGGCCCTGTGTGAGTAAAGGGGGGTAAAAAGCCCCAGTTTCAACTCTTCTAGAGAATTATTCAGTCGACGGCCAATGACCCAGTGGAGCAGCTCAGTAACCCTCGCCCAGTAGTTGGTCAGTGACAATCACAACCATACGATATGAGGTAGGTCCGTGTTCAGAGATTTACACCAAGGGCAAAGTGAGGATGCCCCCTGATAAATCTTAAAGAAGAGATGTGGGAGGAGATACTCTCTTTTAAGACGCTTGACCTGGATATACTTAAAGGGGGAATGTTGGGATACTCTATAGAGGTATGTTAGAATCCGTTGCCATTTTGAATCACGCAATGGGCGACCTTTGTCAATCTCCCACTTCTCCGGTAGGGAACTCCTGGCTTGACCCGGCCTTTAATCCTTCTGTGGTCGATACACTGATTACTTTTACACTTAATATTCACAACTTCAAAGCTGGCATGAAGCACTACATAAAGTGTTATTTTTTTCCCCTCTATGTGACTTTTACGTTATAGCTTCAAACTGAATGTAGTAAGCTTATAGCTTATTTCATCCTATATTGTCAGTCGGGGGTGTATGAATGATGTTTTATTCCCTGCACCCAACTTTTCATACTGTTGTGTTGGACAGAATCATACCAGATACATTGATCCCTTTTAGAATGAGAGTGCAGCAATCTGTTGATCCCTTGCAGAATGAGAGTGCACCAATCTGTTGATCCCTTGTAGAATGAGAGTGCAGCAATCTGTTGATTCCCTAGTAGAATGAGAGTGCAGCAATCTGTTGATTCCCTAGTAGAATGAGAGTGCAGCAATCTGTTGATTCCCTAGTAGAATGAGAGTGCAGCAATCTGTTGATTCCCTAGTAGAATGAGAGTGCAGCAATCTGTTGATAGCTTGTAGAGTGAGAGTGCAGCAATCTATTGATCCCTAGTAGAATGAGAGTGCAGCAATCTGTTGATTCCCTAGTAGAATGAGAGTGCAGCAATCTGTTGATTCCCTAGTAGAATGAGAGTGCAGCAATCTGTTGATTCCCTAGTAGAATGAGAGTGCAGCAATGAGAGTGCAGCAATCTGTTGATTCCTAGTAGAATGAGAGTGCAGCAATCTGTTGGTCGCGAGATCTATTCCCTCCACCCTTGTGAGCTCAGTAAATTGAGTTGCACACGTTATTTACATTGCTTAAAGCATTGTATCAAAACAATTTACTACTGTCGTTATTATGTATTTCTATAAGGGATATCTGTGTGGGGGTCCACTGTTATAGGTAAGTATATTTGCACTCACCAATGAACATACTACACTAGTAGAGAGTCTAGTGAAAGGTACTAACAAAAAGCGAGGGTTGACGCGACGCTCGAGTGTTTGAGTGAGGGGGCGGGATTAAATTGTCGGTCACGGACAGTAAACGAGATAGAGCATCATTGAGAGCAGGATGGGGAGGCAAACGAGAGAGGAGCCGCGCTCTCAATTTACGCTGCCTTTAGGGAAATGGTGGGTTAATGGGACCAGAACAAATGCTATAGAAGTCCTTTCTGGCCGTGTGGTGTTTTAGTATCATTCGACATGCCTTGTGAATGGCTTTTAAGGGGAGCCAAAAGGACCAAAATGCAAAAGTATTTTAATCGGAATGTGAACGAGGCCGCTTGCATAGGTGTTTTTGCTGAGCACTTGGGCCTGGGAGATATGTGTAATGAAGGCTGACTCACTCTGTTCCCGCGTGTAATGTTTTCCTTTCTTACCTCTCTCTCTTTCCGTTTGTAGGATTCTTCACGTGGGCAGCTCGGCAGACATCTCAATCTGGCCTTTGACGAACTTTGCATCTGTTCAGCACATCTGCGTTGTAGATTAAAGCCCACATGGAAGTGCCTGTCTGTCACCCCGGTCTGGACTTTCACAGAAGACGAAGAGGACGAGATAAACAGTGAAACCAGGACTTCTACATTAGTGTAGAACAGGAAAGTAGTAACCTGGATGTGATTCCCTTTTGTCAGTTTTGTAGTGCGCGATGTCTGAGATGTCATTTTGTGACTCTACAAGCCCCCTGGTGAACAGGGTGCTGGCCTGGATTTTGGGAACAGAAGGGTGATGGTGCCTAAAATACAATATACTCAGTGCCCTGCCGAGAGGAGTAGTGCATTGCAGCAGCCCTAGCTTTCAGCCCATGACGTAGGATCTCCTGACCCCAAGCTGAAAGCCCCCGCTGTGCAGTGACAGCTGTAAAGTGACCTCTGTAGCGCACCCCCACGCCCACTGCGATTGTAGCTTGTACAGTCCGGCCAGTGTTTCCTCTCCGTACGGAACCTCGCAGGGGACCTGCTGGGCAGCTGCACAGAGAAGGGGTGCCTGAACCCAAATCGACTACTTTGAACTGCAAGTCCTCCTCACTAAGTGGGATTTCTTACTGAGCTTGACTGACCCCTATATTTAGGCAAGGAGGGGCACCAGCACGACTGTTTAGTTCTGAGGATGCCGAAGATAACACAAGGCCACCTCCAAGGGGGATGTTTTTAAATGGTTTATCTTCTTTTCTATTTTTTAGGCCATGGCCGCAGCATACAAGCTTGTGATTAGCAGCGTGAACTGTTACAACAGTGTTCTGATTGATCGACGCCGCCAGCATGCTGTGCACTACTGCACCGGGGATTGTAAAGCTTTCATGCATGGCGTGCAGTGCATGGTGGTGCATCATAGCATTTGTGCCCAACTCGTGCAGGCTGTGGATAGCCTTGCACCTGGTGTGCGGAGTGAGGAGTCCAACCAAAGCAGCACAGTCATCGAAAATAGCCTTAATGCGTCTGGCATTGAGGACAGCCACCAGGTCCTTCACCCAAGTGCGCCAAGAATCAAAAAAGTATCTTCTGTCCAGGGCGTCGGCAACCTGAATGACATCACCGGGGAAGCCATCAATCTTGCCAGTGGAAAAACCAAAGAATTCTCCTTTGAGAAGATCAAGAGCTCCTCCAGTCATCATGTCACTTTTAGAAAGGGGAGGAAAGTACGCCCTGAATCCTTCAGCAGGAAATCCGCAGACTATGACCTCCTTTATAGCCACTTCAGCCATGATGAAAACTGCCCTCCATTTAACGTCCTTCATACTGTGGCAGGGGAGGAGAAAGGACAACTTTCTCGCAGCACTTCACTGGAGCAGAATCTGAACACCATGGCCTCCTTGTATCTCCAAAACTTCTCAGAAGAGTACCTGATCACCCAGATCCTGGAGAAACACAAACTGGATACTTCTGGTTCTGGGGAGGATATCAAAATGTGCTTGGATATCTTACTCAAGTGCTCAGAGGATCTCAAAAAATGTACTGATATCATAAAGCAATGTATCAAGAAGAAATCTGGGGGAGGCGGCAGTGGTGTGAGCAGCAATGACCAGTTTGTCAACCCAGAGAGGATATACATGAATGTAATGGCAAGGCTATCCTCCTACCTTAAAAAACTCCCATTTGAGCTTGAGTATGGGCAGACTGGATGCTCTGAACCTAGTGATCTTGCAGACCTTGTTAATAGCCTGCATGGCTTGCAGTCATCACCATTCTCTCCAATGTTCGGCCGTGACCAGCCCCCAAAGTATGAGGATGTTGTCCAGTCACCACCACAATTAGGACACCTGCATCCACCGTCTACTGTAACGCAAACTTCGTTGACACCTGATGTGTGTGGCCAGCCATCTATTACAAAACCTACTGAAGTAGCCCCACCTAGCCTGCCTCCAAAACTGAAGCATAGCAATAACCCTCAGTTTCAGCAGAAAAATAGCAGGTCTTCTAACAGTAGTCTACCTCACTTGCTAACAGCTCACTCTTCAGAGAATGCCTCCTCCTTCCACTCTCCATCGAGGGGTAATGACATAACGTCTAAGGACTCTTCAGAGTGTCTTTTTATAGAGGAAGACTCAGACCGAGAGAAAGTACTGGGCAAGGAAAGGAGGGCAGAGAGAAAAAGTGTTGAGCACTGGACATTTGGGAAGCAAGACCCTTTACGAACAGACACTACCAGCATCTTATCAGAAGATAAAGGTAAGAACTTAAGGACAAACGCACTTTCTAATGCAGCTGCCAATTCCTTAGGGAGGGGTACAGCGGGGGATCTCCTTTCTACCAAACCCTGCAAAGGAACAACAAATAATCCTGCCTCCAGCAAAGACCACGAGGAGATAGACAAGTTGCTTCTGGACTTGGAACACTTCTCAAAGAAAATAGAACATACACTAAGGGATGCCCCACATGCAGGCAGCAGTCTTTCAACATTAAAATGTACTAGTCTGGATTCAGGGCAGATACCAGGCTCAACACTTGAGCCTACAACTAAAGCATTAATGCCCTTGGATAAAGGTTCTTTGACAACTTCATCAAGAGCTAAAGAAACAAATGGGCACAAAATGGATGAGGAAGACAGAACTCTATTATTGCGTATCTTAGAAAGCATTGAGGATTTTGCCCAGGAGTTAGTGGAATGTCGGGCTGGAACAGGCACCCTATCCAAAGAAAAAGAAGTGATGCAAATCCTGCAGGAAAACTTGTCTCCTACTTCCTCATCTTATCCTGCCACTCTTCCTCAGAACAGCTACAAAGGGCCTGAGGCAAAGGATACTGGTCCTACCCTCCTTATTCAGCAGGTCCCAGCAGTGATCAAGGTAAGATAGGCTTCTCTTAGTTTTTTAGCACTCCACGTGTGGCAAAATATGTTTGAAACATGGAAAAAATATTTGTGCTTGCACATAATTAATGTACTGCATGCTTTCAGCTTGACTGGCAATTCATCATAAATAGGTTTGGTTGCACATTGACATGTGGGAATCCTTAACAGTGTTTTACTTTAATATAAGTGTTCAGTTTGGTGGCATCACCCCAAAAATGACACCTCAATTTTTCTGACAGTTGTGTTTTAACTGTAATCTTCTGAGTCGTTGTACAAGTTGTCTTGATCACAGTTTCTATATTCATGTATTTCACATTTTATTTGTTTGTCCAGTTATGTTAGGACAACTTGGCCCTCTCCACCCGCTCCCCAAACAGTAGCTTTCCCTGAACATAAATCCATGCTTTAAAGTGGAAACAACCGAAAATAAAAATATCCATAACTTCTCCCACTCCACCAAAACTGCGTCCCAACAATGATTTTAAGAGCAGGTCATAAAAACACACACACTTGTCTAACTTGACTGATTGACCTTATAGGCCCATCAGCTAATAATTCCCTGGAGAACCGTATCTACAGTATTGATCCTTACAGATAAACGACAGGAAAGTGCCACAGGTTGGAATCTACACCTAAACTCTTACTAACTCTATATACAGTTGTCATTGCACATTTTACAAACATCTAGATAGTAGTCCTGAATCAACCCAACACTACAAGAACAGCACCATTGTTGCCATGTGCAGAGAAAACCACACCCTTCAATGCACACTCGAAACAGACTCCACAGTTTGTTGTCAGATACCCATGTTACCTCCATTTAAATAGTGTTCAGGGCTGTTAAGTTGAGTTGTAGGGCACATGTTATGGCAAACTATCTATAGGAGGTGACTTATTATCCAGGCCAGTAACAACAAAAACATCAAAACTGGAGCCACTTGAACTGGTAATAACTTTGACTTTTCTCAGACAGTCAAAGTAAAAGCCCATCAGAAATTCACAATAGTCAATCTCGCATAGACCACATGTTCACGCACGCACAAGACATTCATATTTTTACTACATCCCGATGCCTGGCACATGGTATCTCTGACCATTCCCCTATTCTCACGATTTTAAGCTTGGGACAGGCCAGGCGCCGCAATACCCTCTCTATTAACCCTTGGGCATTAAAGATACCCCACATTAGGGAGGCACTGCTCAAAGACACCGACTATTACTTTGCAGAAAATGTAGGGTCAGTCACCTCTGCAGGGATACTTTGGGGGGCTTTTGGTGCAGTCATCAAGGGCCGTGCCCTATCACTAATGGAGGGACACAGGAAAGAACGTTCCAAACGGGTGGTGGAATTGGAAAAAGACATCCTAGTTCGGGAGGAGGCCATCGCGCATGCCCCCGATCCTGATGCACAACACACTTTGAATATGGTACGACAGGACTATCAGCAGCTTCTTTCAGAAGCCACCGTGACGCGCTCTCTAGCTATCCGTCACAGGATCTACGAACACGGTGAACGCACGGGTAAACTCCTGGCCTGGCAGGAAAAGAGGGAGTAGGCCTCGAGATGGGTTTACGCAATATCCAGCCCTGACGGTACACTTCTCACTGACCCCCAGCAAATAGCTGATACATTTGCCGCCTAATTCGAGTCGGTATACAGGACGACCAATACCTCTCAGGCCCCGATGGCGGCTGCACTTCTATCTACTATTAAAGTCACGAGACTATCCACACAGGATAGTGCTTCACTGGAAACAGACATCACAGAGACCGAAGTCCAGAAGGCAATACAGGACGTCCGTTCAGGCAAAGCTATGGGTCCAAATGGGCTCCCCATTGAACTCTTCAAGCCCATGGCCTCTAGGCTATCTCCTCACTTACTGAGCATGTACGCTGAAAGTTTTGAATTGGGTCTCCTTCCGGCCGACGTGAGGATGGCCTCAATTGTGGTCATACACAAACCAAGTAAGCCAGCGGATGACTGGAAATCCTATTGCCCCATTTCCCTCCTATCCGTGGAGGCGAAGATTTTGGCTAAAATATTGGCCAACAGACTTCTCCCTCACATCACTGAGTTGATCCATCCGGATCAATCCGGTTTCATGCCAGGGAGGAATACAGCCCTGAACCTGCGACGGCTGAATGGGGCCCTCGGTAGACTTGAGACTATCAGGGAAGACACGATTCTACTGTCGTTAGACGCCACCATGGCGTTTGACACCATTGAATGGAAGTTTCTCTTTGCGGTTCTGGCTCGTATGGGCTGCGGACCCAAATTCATCAAATGGATTAAGCTACTCTATATGCAACCAACAGCGCATGTCACTGTCTATAATCACATCTCCACTACCTTTCCCTTGCAGCGGGGTACGAGGCAGGGATGCCCTTTGTCACCACTGCTCTTCGCCCTCGTATTGAAACCACCGGCAGTCTAGATTAGGGGTGACCCGGAAATAAGTTGACTAAATTGGACAGAGGATCACAAAGATCGCATTTCGCTTTATGCGGATGACATCCTCCTTTATCTAGCCTCACCTTCGCGGTCCCTACGGCGAGTGCTTTACATATTCCACATATTCCTCGCCCACTCCGGCTACACGATAAATTGGTCTAAATCCCAGATGTATGTGTTATGGGGTGCCCCGCCTACTAGTCCTCGGGGCTACAACATACCAGTGGCGTCTCGAGGTTTTAGGTACCTTGGAATCTTCATTACCCCGGATACTAATTTATTCTATGAAAGTAATCTGCTGGGGCCCCTGACACGTTTGAAATCATATGTCAATCATTGGCAGTCTCTTCCACTCACCCTCCTGAGACGTGCGGCGCTATTTAAGATGCTTGCGCTACCACGTTTCCTGAATGCGCTACAGAATACCCCTAATACTATCCCCGACACCTATTTCTCTAAAATTGATAGCGTAGTGCAGGGTTTGCTATGTGCTATGGGGTGACCGTGCACCGCAAATAGCCATGAATAAACTCACTATGGGATGGTACGACTGAGGTATTGCATTGCCGGACATGCGACTCTATTACCAGGCATCACAACTGATCGCAATTTGGGGAGCATGACGATCCCAACTTTCGCACAGACCGCTGGCATTTGGGGCGGGGAGGATATAATAGGGCACTCTATATGAATTCCCGCAAGCTTAACTTAACGGGTCCCGCCACACGCACAGTGGAGGTCTGGCACGGAATCACAAAGAAATGGGGCTGGCACAACCGATTGACAAAAGCCACGCCGCTCTGGGAACCAGATATGTTGGGTCAGCTTAGTGAATGCCCTGGCTTTGACAGATGGAATACAGTAGGCATCTCCACAGTGGGGGACTTGTGGGTGAAGGAGAAATTGGCCACGTTTGCTGACCTACAGACAAAGTACCAGCTGGCACACACTGAAACCGTCCGATACCTTCCGATCAGTCATGCCATCTCTGCGGCCATGCCCAAGGAGCTTCCCCTGCCTGCGTCTTCCCCTCTAGAGGACAGGTTGATACTTGACCCGATGCCCAAAAAAGCAATATCCCTCACCTATAAAAAGCTGGTAAACAATCGCCCTGACCCTATGCAACGTCTGCGGGAGGGCTGGGAGTAAGACTTGGGGAGCATAGACGAAGAGGACTGGTGCGATGCACTAGCTTCCCCTAAAGAAGTGCCTATCCCCATGAGACTGTGCCTTTTCCAATTGAAAATCCTCCACCGGGTATATTCGATGCAAAACTCTTATTTAAATTGGGTAGAAGACCTGACCCCTTATGCTCGCGACACTGCAACCGGACTGGCACCTTCTTCCACATCGTATGGGACTGCCCACTAATGAAGCACTGCTGGGATACAGTCACAAATGGAAAGGACTTGCGGCAAAACCTTGAAGGCCTCCCCCCAACTTTGTCTCCTCAACATATGGGATGCCACTGATCTCTCACAGGCAGAACTAACATGAGCTTCGATGGGATGGGCCATTGCAAAACGCAATATTGCACAAAAATGGAGGGTGGGAACGGCCCCATGCCTACGTGTTTGGGCTATGGACATGGACAGGGCAATGACTGCCGAGAAGGATGTGTTCAAATGTAGAGGGTGCCCCAAGAAATGGGACCACAAATGGGGGAAATGAAACAAATACGGAGGGGATATCTGTATATCCCCTTCTATAGAACTGCAGAGTGAAAGAAACTTATTACTAGATCAACTAGCAAACGATGAAGAGCCCCCACCCCCAATTCCTTAATGTTTGTTTATCTGTGCGACCCCACCTGCTTTGTACTTTATCGATGTTTACAGAACTCCTAGCTCTTATTGTTCACCACCTAGAAGGAAAGATAGAACCCTGGCTAATCGCTGGGACAGCCACTGTGATTATTGTTATTTTACTGTATTGTATGCGGTGTCATTTTACTGTGGACCTGACTATTGCTTTGCCATTGCCTTGTTCTGGTTTCTATTTTCTTTGATTAATAAAAAATTGTTTAAAAAAAACACACAAAAAACATCAGAAATGATTTAGAGAGTTAAAGTCACCAATGTCCCAGGAGATGGAAGTACATGATAAAGATACTGATATTTTACTCATGGGTCATCGGTTGAGCTGCACTTATTTCCTTTTGCCGAGGCTTTTTAGAACCGAGTAGATGGCATGTGGGTTGCAACCATCTACAATGCTATTTAAAGGTATTTGCTGAGGAAATATAGTCCAACGATGCATGGGAAGACCTAATATATTCCCAGTGCTGTTGAATCGTAACATAATAATAGCCAGATCAGAACAAGAAGAAAGAATTCCTTAGCCCATAAGATAAGCACAGAGCAGACAGTCTGAGAGACTGTTTTTTTTTTTTAAATATATTTTTTATTATTTGACAAACAAACATCAGCAGTTACATGATCATATGGAAGGGGCAGACCAGTGGGCATCAGCGGTGCAGAAGGCAAGACACAAAATACAATCGTGCATGGTGGAAGGTCTAGGGCTAAGGGGGATCGTCACAAGCAGAGGTTAAGGGGGGGCTGACAAATATCTCCTCGATAGGAGTTCCACATGCCCCACACACAAGACCATTTTTGGGGAGATCCACGTGATACATATACAGTCTTCTCTCTGAACATTGCCCAATCCATATCTTTCTCCAAATCCCGTGCCGTGGGCGGATCCGATGCCCCCCACCGCTGAGCAATATTCCTCCTGGCAAACATTAGCCCCAGAGTCACCCATTGTGTCAAGCAGACATTCAAGTCAGTCGGCTCCCAGATGTTCAGGAGACATCTACGGGCCTCCACTTGAAGCTGCGCTGACAGAACAGTGTAGGACTGTTGAAAAAATATTTGGCCGTTTCTGGCTCTGAAAAACAGAAATGCACCGATAACTTTTTGCAATACCGGTATTCAATGTACGAGTAGGTGGCAAAAGTTGTGGTTCATTTGGCTAATGTGCTGGGTGGTGATATGGAGTCGTCCAGACATATTATATAGTTTGATGTGGAGTCTGTTGACTATTGCAAGTGGACTGGTTATCTCTTTTCCAATGATGCATAGTTCTCAGCTTTGGTTGTACTGTTTTTCTCTGGGTGTACATTTTAAAATTTTGAACGTGCTACTTGATGAATAGAAAATATTGGATGTTAGTGTGGATCATACATTAAAGAAACTTAAGGAAACAGAATGCCAGCATAGTCTTTAGTGTTTGCTCAAACTCCTAACCTCTGACCTCCACAGTAGAGATCGATGACTATAACCTTGAGAGAGACCTACATTTTTGAGGGTTCATTCGTGGGTCCACCATGATACATTTACCTTCCAGTGACAAATGACTGACTCCACTAAAAAACGTTCACTACAGTGGAATCTGTGGCTCACAGAAGTGTGATTTGATAACCCTCTCACTGCATTTTATTCTAGGGGAAGTGTGATGTAGATCTTTTGGTGGTGTGAAGGACTACAGTTAGAAAAAAATAAAATATTAGTAAATGTTATAGTCTTCAGTTCAAGAATCGTCTTTCACATTGCACTCCACCACAAAGCCTAAGAGCAGATGCACTTCGAGATTAGCTTTTAGAGGAGCTTTCTCAAATGTTCCTGCAGTGGGCTATAGATGAGGTGTGATGAGTAGAATTGAATGTAGGGTTTTATTGGAAAATCTTAATCCAACAAAGTAGACCGGAAATGGTGAAGACCATTTTAGACCAGAGAGCTCCCAAAACATGAATGATATTGTGGACTCTCTGATACAGATTGGGTGAGATTCCTGGATACACAAGTTGCATATTTCCACATCCTGGTTGTTTTTGTTTGTAGGAAACTCACATTGGACAGAAGGCTCCAGTTTAAGCACATGCCCACTGCCAGAAATGGCCCAGCACCTAAAATAGACGGTTCCTTTTTTCTTTCTGGGTTAGGCAATAAAGGCTTCAGTTGGTAGGCAGGGTCGAGGGGTCATACTGAAAGACAAAGTTCTCGGGGGGAGCCTACACATAAGGATCGCCCACTAAATTTGCCACCAGAGGCCTGCCCATATACGGTTATTTTGGCCAATGTCCCGAAAATTTGTGATGGCAAGGAAGAGCATTGGTCCTCCCTGAAAAATAAAGCCCTCCACTATTTGGCTGGGAAGACAGTCTTGGGGAGTCACCTCTTTGATTGTTTTAAAATGGTGAGAAGGGTTCCTTGGGTGGGGAAGTCCAATAAGACTCTGAAGGGTGACTGTGTCGTTGTGAATTTTAGTTCCCCCGATATAGTCGACCACATTTTAAGACAAGCAGGGTCTATTAGAATTCAACAGGACTATGTTAATGTTCTCCCATTGGGCTTTTTTTATCCACCACTTTTTTTGGGGCCTGTCGGAATGAGAGAGCATACCTTTCAGCACGTCCCTGCAAGTAAAACACTGCTATTAAGTAATAGATATGAAGTCCTTAGTACTTTAGATGTTAATGACTGACTCAGGGTCGATAGAGTTTGTACCCATAATAACGTATCCAGTGCAGTTTCTTCCAATTCTTTTGGGTTTTTACCTCCCAGGATACCTGCTGTGGATAATATTGTCAATTCCAGTGCTCTAATAGTTAAAACTTTACCTTTACAGACAGAGCTTGTTACAAGAGTCACGCAGAGGCGTCCTGAGGAAGTTTCTGTAGTTAGGAGCGGAATAGCTCCTATCATTAATTTTGATAATTTAGGTGTTGAGTTGCCTAATAATGGAGTAGAAGCTGATCCACTACCTCTTTCATTTAATTTGGAAAATTGTTTAATAAAAGAGCGAGAGTGTGTAGGAGGCACTCCAGCAATAGATATAATTACTACTTTATCATGGAATATTGCTGGTCTTCGCTCTAAAAGAGGTGATCAAAACTGGAGGGCTTTTCTTTCCACTTATCATACAATTGCTCTGCAAGAAACATGGGAGGCTACAGATCCTTACTACCTGGATGGGTATCAGTCCTTCACCAAATACGCTGTGCCTTCTGTCATGGGGAGACCACGAGGGGGTCTTTTGTTATTATTCAGTCTAAAGTTATTATATAGTATGGAGCTGTTAGTGACCAATTCTTCTCATATTTTAGCGGTGAAAATGGAATGTGTTAATTTGCCATCATTATTGGTGGTTAATTTTTATAACTCATTCACTAGATTGGATGAGTTAGAGCATCTCAAAGCACTGTTCAGATTCTTGGACGAGTATGATGCAATTAATGTTAAACCTTATTTGCTTTTACTTTTTGGCGATTTTAATATTCATGTATGTCATCTTAATTGTTTTGCAAATAACCATCATGATTTTTGCCCGCATGAGGCTATCCATTTTGAACACTCTAAGGGTGGGATATATTTAGAGAGTATGGTATCGGCCTATCATTTACACATGCCTGTTCAAGACTTGTTGGTTCCCGTCCCTACGTTTACGGGTCAAGGCCATTGTAGTACAATTGACTACATCTTCGTATCTCGCATACTGATGAACTTACTGGGTACTTTTCGTGTTACGCAAAATGCCTTAAGTGATCACAATCCTCTTACTCTGGAAATCAAAGTTAAGGCCTTGAGGAAAGATGTTCCCTTGCCTTCGATCTCCAACACAAATCTAGAGACTACTAGTCAGGGAAGACGATTGAGATGGGATGTTATTACCCCGGCCGATTTCCTTGAAAACTTATATGAAAGTAAAAAAGAGGATTTTAGTCTGTGTCTTTCGGCAGTGGCACAACCGAGGGTTATTCTGGGTGCCTTTGATAGAATAACTAAACAAGTTGTGGGGAATCTTACCAGTCATGGGAGACCAAGGCCCAAGAAATTTAAAAACTGGTTTGACCATGCTTGTTCCAGTGCTCATTCTGCTCTCTTATCGGCATTGAAAGAATCCGGTAACAACCCTAGTAAGATAGCAGAGGCTAGAAGATGTTACAAAAAAGCAATAAAGGACAGGAAAAATCAGTTAAAAAATAAGGCATGGGATGATTTGTCCGACGCAAGTATCCAGAAAAATAGTAGCCAGTTCTGGAAGGTGATTAATAGTCCTCTTTTTGATGAACTGGAGAATACTAACAAAGAATGTCTCATCCCGCCAGACAGATGGGTGGCTCATTTTAGTGGTCTTTACTCGGAGATTCAAGAACTTAATCCAGTAAATTATGCGGATAGTACATTAGCCTCAAGAATCCTTTTTAAGGAGGAAGAAGTCCTGGAGGCCATTGAGTCAATGGCAAAAGGTAAAGCCCCAGGACCGGATGGAGTTCCCGTGGACCTTTATAGGGCTGACTCAAGGTTTTGGGCAAAACTTTTAACTCGTGTTTTTAATGCTGCATCTGAGGCCGGTGCTCCTAAATCCTGGGGCAAAGCTGTTATTGTCCCTCTTTTTAAAAAAGGTTCAAGAGAAGATCCGGCTTGTTACCGGCCTATTTCTCTCTTGGATTCTGCCATGAAAGTAATGGGTAAAGTTGTCCTTGCTCGCTTAACAGTGTGGTTGGAGGAGAAATCTATAATCTCTGACCTACAATATGGGTTCAGACAAGGAAGGGGTACTGTAGGTCAATGCCTTAATTTACATCTCATTATTGGGAAATACACGGTCGCTAAGCAGGGGGACCTCCATTTAGCATTTATGGATTTGTCCACTGCTTTCGATCTTTTAAATCGGCAAAAATTATGGGCCTTATTAGCCGTTTTGGGGCTTGATCCGGTACTGATTTCTTTTTTGGCTGTCATCCACGAGGACACTACCGCAGTTGTCCGCTATAGTGAAGACGGGAGTCAGACAGACGCTTGGCAGGTAAAGCGTGGAGTAAGACAGGGGTGCATTCTTGCCCCCCTACTTTTCTCGCTTTACATTAATAATTTGGGCGTGGTTTTAACCTCGGTTAGTAAAGATATTCCCAAAGCCGGCTCAAAAATGATCCCCGCATTAATATATGCGGATGACACCGTTCTGTTGGCAAGAACTGCGAGAGGTTTACAAGCTCTTTTAAATGGATTTTATGATTTTATGGTCTCTTTAGATTTATTAATAAATTTTAAAAAATCACATTCCATGTCAATAGGTACGGGGAAGGCAAAAAGGGTGAAATTTTTCTGTAACGGGCAGGAATTAACAAAAGTGCAAACCTTCCCATATTTAGGGATTGTATTTGACGATAGAATATCCTGGGTCATGCAACGTGCTCAGAAAAAGAATAACCTTGCTAGAGCTACAGGTGCTCTGTTGGGCTTTGCAAAGCGTTTGGGGTGTAAACCGCTTCCTGCTCTAATGAGAATCTATAGAGCTAAGTGTATTCCCATGGCCCTATATGGTAGTGAGGTCTGGGGTTATAAGGCCTCACCTGACATCCAAACAGTAGAAAATACTTTTTTTCAGAAACTGTTGTCTCTTCCCCCTTCTGCACCAACTTTTAATATACATGAGGACCTGGGGGTGGGATATCTCGCTGACCAAATATCTGTGGCCCCGTTATTAGGTTGGCTTAGGGTTTGGGCGCAGCAGCCACCAAATCTAAACCAACAAATTATTCAAGATTGCTTGTCCCTAGATGAAGCTATGCCTATCCCATGGATCTGCTATATTAAAAACAACCTGAAGTCACTTGGCTGTCTCGAATTGTTTAACAGTCCTTGTGCGCTGAGTAAAGAGAAAATCAAGGCCCTTAAGACCCAATTTTTGACTAGAACAATGTTGTCAAGGGAAGGAGATGAGTTGGGGAAACCGACAGTTAGGAGGTTTGTTATGTTAAGTTTAGGTGGTGAGATCCAGCCTTACTTAACCTATATTAACAAACCTTTCCATCTGTTTTTGCTAATAAGGTTTAAGCATGGTATGCTCCCTTGGCTTTTGGCCTACCCCAAAGGCTTTTTCAAAGAGGGAACTTTGGGGCCTTGTCCTTGTGACAACATTTCTGAACAAAATACGTTGCACATGTTATTTTTTTGCAAATTTTACTCTTCTCAGCGTAAAAAACATATTCTTCCGATTTTCAAGAATCGTCAATTTGAGCAAGTAAGGCCTGCGTTGGCCAATCTACAAATGTTGGAGTCTCCTCTGATTTGTTTTGGGGTTGCAAGCTTCATAGTGGGTGCTATAAGATGTAGAAATAGGGCTCAGTCCACTTAGTTATTCCCCTCATTTTCCAATGAGTATTGTGCTTAACAAACTGTTGAAGATGGAATTTTGAAGGAGAAATGATTTTATAGATCGTAATATGGCTGAATTAATTGAAAGACATACTTTTATTGTATTTAGTGCCAAATTGTATTGTATTTATTTTTTGTGTTAAAAATTTTTGTAATTGCATTTACCTGTACAATGAATTACTGTTCTGTGCTTTGATGGTTTTAAAATTTTAACCGAATAAAGCAAACTTTGACTTTGACTTTGATAGGCAATTCAGATGGGACACTTGGTGCCTGGATTCGTCTTGTATTTCTAGCAAGTTTTAGTATGAAGAGAGTCCCAATTGGCTCAGTGGTTGTAACACTAGAATGGATTTCAGATCTCCTTGTAGTGAAACAGAAGTTTTCCCAGGATTTGGTGTGGTGGGTGGAGGCGGAAAAACAATTGAAAGGTCATCCCAGGGGTGATACATGCCTTCTAACAGTCTAACAGACTCTGAATGTGGGTGGCCTTATGTAGCATTCCAAGCATCATCAATGCATTATTATATTGGAGGTTAAGCAAATCGGGCTGTCTCTGATAGTTTTCTATCCCCTGTTCAAAGCAAGAAGGGTCTGGTGTTGAAAGACAGTATTGCAAGTGCAGTAGAGTGGACTTATTGAACTTGCACAAAACATTTATGAATCCCCATAAACCAGCAATCCTGATTGACATTCACTATTTTGCTGTGGAAAGCTAGGTTCAGGTGGACACTCTTCCAAGGCTTCACACATCTTGACACAAATGGAAATGCCATCCAGATATGGTTGCAAAACACTTCAATATGTAGGAGTATCCACAAGTTGATGTCTTTGTAACTCACCAAAATACAAATTGTCCATGTCTCTTGAATTTCTGAGATGGGAAACTTTGTTCAGGACGTTTTAGAGGGCAATGACCTTTTGGCTCCAGATTACCCAAAAGGATCTGGTATACTGATCTCTGGTGTTTGTGAAGGGGAATGTAAGTATGCCTGAAAGCCTCTTTCACCAGCGCCTGAATAGAATGCAGTTGCATGTGGTTCCTTGGAAAGGCCTCGCTTAGGAGGTGCCTAATGTTATGATGGATTCCAGACAAACTATTAACAGACACCTACATAAATGTAGGTGGTTGAAGTTCTGGACATGGTATGAGAAAGCGATCTGGATTCACTACAGCTTAATTTTCGAAAGTTTTTTGCTATTTATGAATGAAGCTTTCCAGAAGTAAACTTGTAACTGTTATATTGCTGTGTTTTCCCTGTTTTCTCAATAAAATATGTTGACCCTTTTTTTAAATGGGTTGGTGAAAATATCCCCCACTTGGGTTGCACAGAGGGACCTTAACCTGGTGTTGGCTCTGCTATTTAATTCTTTGCACTGGAAAAGATAACTTTTGATCTTTCAGACGAGATGTATTTCATCTTTGCTAATCTCTTCATTTTTCTTTTGATTTACTTATTCATTGAAGCCGAAGGATAACATGCATCAGAGGTTTGATCCAAAAAGTACACCCTGCTTCTTGCATCAATGTGATCAGCAATAAAATGATCCTGAACATGAAAGAGGTGATTGGTATAACTGTGTGAATTACTTTGGGTTTTGCAGATGTGAGAAATTCACCAACGATTGGAGATGGTCTGTCTGCCCTATTTAGATAGTCTACTCTTATAGTGTATACACTCTTAAGTAGGGCATTTGGTACATCTACCTAACCTTTTACAGATGTATTGCATCATTCAAACTGTACATAACGCCTTAAGTCTAGTCTAGGTGCTAGTCTTAACCAGAAGGCCAGTCTGTTATCTGTGCTGCCTATTGGGTACAGACTAGCACACTTTTTTGAGATACCAAATAGACCGAAAATGTGCTTATGTGATTCCTAAAGTTAGCTTACGTTTGAGAAAAATAGAGGGAGAAATACACCCCTCTTGTGCGTGAGAAGCCTTCTGAGACACTGCTAATTTGCAGCTGAATAAAGGGTATGCAGTCTGAAACTGACTCTGGGAGGGAGTGTGGACTATCTTTCTTATCTCCCTATAGAGAAGTCATTTTAAAGAAAATACAAGTGGAACTCTCCCACTGTGTTTTTGGCGCGCGATGGACGACTGTTTGGGAAACGTGGCCCCCTAGCTGTTGTGTGCCTCAATAACCGTATAGCGCACTAAGAAAGCTCTCGTGTGCAAAAGGATTAAAGTAACCAAATGTATTCGTTTTGCATTATTCCACTTTGCTGCTTTTGTGGCAGCTTCAACCAGCTTTGGACAGGTGCAAATGTAAAATCGAAACTATTCATTATCCACCTGGGTGTCCGAATAATGGTTTAGGTGGATTCTTTCATGAACATTGAATAGGAAAACTTTAGGAAAGGAGTCGGCGCTTAAAGATTCGTATGTCGGTAAATAGTGATTTTGAAGGGAACTTTAGAAAAAGTTAAGGACCTGAGCATTAGTAAGAAGAAAGGTTGAATTAATCATGTAATTAGTATAATGCATCATACCTTGAATAACAGCTTCACAGAACATTACAAAACAGCTACTGGTATTATGGGATAATTACCATGCTAATTGGCAATTATATAGGGCACACTTTGACATTACAGTGCCACTTTATAGTCCGAGGTTTGAACTTCCAAAAGTCTACATTGCAGAGCATAGTCTTTTTCAGTTTTACAGGAGTGTGTACTAAGCAGGGTAAATAGATCAGTTATAGAAGGGTTGCTATAGTGAGCAATGGTACCTATAATCTGCGTTCAGCTACTACCAGCTAGGACGGACAGGTTCCATGAAGTGCCATATGAGCCCCTGCACTAAGGACAATCCATACATTTTTTAGTGGATGCATTAGTTGCTGTCTGGAAAGAAAGTCCACATGTGTTACAATAATTAAATTTCGAAGAGGTTTACAGAGTTGGTGAAGTGAATACTGCTGGTTCTGAGTTTTCTTGGTAGGCCCAAGGTGATATTGCAGGAGGATGAATTGCTTGTGAGGACTCTGATGAAGAGTGTCTTGATTAACTTTTTTAATAACAATTTTTATTGTTTTCAATAAAGTAAGATAAAACCAACACATTACCAGTGTTGTGTTTATGTCCATGAAAGTTAAACAGACTTAATATTGTCTTCAGTCAGTACTCCCATCATATCATTGGTGTGTGACATCCACGTATGAATTCATTCTCATTCCCAGATTATCAGGCCATCCTCATATTCTTTAACCCAAGAACATCCCCTGTTTTCATAGTATCGAACGCACAACCCAGCCACTTAGCTATTCTCTTAGCTTCATATTAAATCATGTATGTCATACCATCTACGTCACCCCTTTCTAAATTTCCTAGACTGCCATGGACATGCAATAATCCATATTACCACATGGGGCTGAACCTAGCATATGTTGGTCACCCAAAGATTTCTAATGTCATGGCTAGCGGCCAGCAGTCCAAAGTCACAGAACAGTATTTTTGTATGTTGGGGATAATCGGTCTCCACAGACTCCTAGTAACATAAATGTGGCATCCTACTCAAGCACCTTTTATGCAATATTTGACAGGTGTTCACATACCCTGCACCAAAATCAAGTCAATTTTAGTCACTCCCATTATGTGTGGGTGATGGTTGCCTTGTCACAGCATCCTTTCAGTCAGAGGTCTGTCTGTAAATGATCAAATTTAAGTTGCGTCCTGGTGTAGTATATCTGGTGCAATAGCTTGACTTGTATAAGTTGGCAAACTGCCCTAATGGCTGTGTTCCTCGGACTCCATCTTGCTTAATCCTCCTCTCCATGGTCCACTTTTCCATTTTGGCCGAAGCTTTCTCCACTTCTCCCTCGTCACAAGCATTTTATCCAGTAAATTTGTTACTAGCGTCCTATATACCTGCAAATGCATTTTCCACCTGAGAGGTTCTTTTAATGCCCTTTTTCCAGTGGGAAGAGATCCCGTTAGTCTCATAACAACACCCTATACCTATTCCTTGCATTTCACAGTTGTAGGCTTTTAAAAACGTAAGACTGTTCCAGAGTCTACTGCTCACTCAGCTGTTAACTGCTTTTTATTACCCCACTGCCTCGTATGTCCCACACTGTGGAGAATCCTATAATGTCTCACTTGCGGAACCCTTGAAGTTATCTTGTGTTCCCCTCGGATATGATTGGCCTGAGATGAGTCAGCCTTGAAGCCTATTGTCTTAACCAACTGTGGATGCTTTTTAGGTCGAGCCTGGGCAACGCATGCACTGCTCTACGAGTCATTCTGTATTCTGCCCATATCTTTAATTGACTTGTGTCATTTTCCATTGCAAATGCTGGCTTCTGATTTGTTAATAGGCTTGTTAGTCCCTCCTTAATACCGGCTTGTCTTCATTTGTAACCTCCCATGATGACTGGCCCTTTTACTTCTGTTGTTACACAGTATGTCTTTTTTAGTCTGTAAAATACACACAGATGATGGACAAAATGCAGAGCAAATTAAACATTCACCCTCAGTCAATAGATCTGGGTTAAATCCATTGTTCTTTTCCTCACCATGTCACCCCAGTTTAGAGCCAGCCATATGCAAATTAGTCTTGACCCTGTGCCTCATGGGAACAGTCCAGCCCAAACTGCTAAGTCAGGTCCTCCCTGGACCAGAAACAAGCATCCTGCTACCGGTTTCGGGGCATCACCCCTCATTAGCCAGGGTAGCTTGAATCAGTGGCACAGTGAGCCCGGGACCCACGTCTGGGCATACCCGGTCCACTTAAGGTGAGAAGGCAAAAGACACACAGATGATGGACGGAATGCAGAGCAAATCAAACATTCACCCCCAGTCATTAGATCTGGGTTAAATCCATAGTTCTTTTGCTCACCATGCCAGCCCAGTATAGACCCAGCCATATGCAAATCAGTTTTGACCCTGTGCCTCATGGGAAAAGTCCAGCCCAAACTGCTAAGCCAGGTCCTCCCTGGACCGGAAACAAGCATCCTGGGACCGGTTTCGGGGCATCACCCCTCATCAGCCAGGCTAGCTTGAATCAGTGGCACAGTGAGCCCGGAACCCATGCCTGGGCATACCCGGCGCACTTAGGGCGAGAAAGGAAAAGACACACAGATAATGGACGGAATGCAGTGCAAATTAAACATTCACCCTCAGTCAATAGATCTGGGTAAAATCCATCGTTCTTTTGCTCACCATGCAACCCCAGTTCAGACACAGCCATTTGCAAATCAGTCTTGACCCTGTGCCTCATGGGAACAGTCCATCCCGAACTGCTAAGCCAGGTCCTCCCTTCCTTTTGCTTTTATTTAGTCTGTAAGCATGACATGCTTTCCTGCAACATTCAGCACACCATGCACGCTTTCACTTTCCAAGCAGCCTGGGACAGGGGCGGACACTTCTTTGAAATGAAATAGGTCTTACATTTATAAGAGTTGGAGCAATTGGCATTGTAAATGACAATGTCTTTTATTTATGTGTTAATTATCAAAACAGATAAATAAAAGGCTTTGTAATTTACAATGCCAATAGCTTAAATTCCAGCAAATGCGAGGCATATTGCATTGCAAATGCTTTTTGCATCTCTGTATCTAGGACTTGTGGGGCAGAGGAGAAATGAGAAAATTGTCCTGCAGCCAGATGAGGAATGGAGTGAAGTCTCGCAGAGTAAGGAGGGCTTTCGCTTGTGCTATTAGTGTCCAGTCAACCGAGGTCGGTACACTGAGAGAGGTTCCATTTAAACATGAAGCAAAACAGTAGTGCGTCAGAGGTTTGTTTTTTAATTGCCAAGGATACCTTGTCGTCATCTGGAATCCGAAATGCTATGTCCTTTGCAATACCCAGAGTGTTGCCAAGCTCAATGCAGAGTTATGTCTCAGAGCTGAGCTCCGTCATAGATTCCTTGGGGGCTATTAAAAAAGAATCTGGCCTGCAACATGCTTGTACCAAGTTTTTCAGAAAGATGCCTTGAGACTGCAAACCACGCCTGCGAAAAACTACTAATGAAGTTCACCCAGGCACCATCCGAAGCAACGTTTCACTGTTTGCGCCAAAAGAAAAATGTTATCTATAAAAATTTTAGATGTACGCTTTAGGTACAGATTTTATGTTTGTTTCATAGTTATTTAGTTGCTGAAAATGTAGTTCAGTATCTGCGGCATTGTGTGTTTTTTGTTTTTCGTGATTCATTGCGCACAAGATGCGATGCGGTTTAGACCATCTTGCTGCAAAATACCTGCTTTGTGCTTTAGTTTGAAGGATACGTTGTTGTCCATTGCCTTCTTCCAAAGCCTCTCAGCCAGTCACAGAAATTCCCTGCTTGTTGCAGAATCTAGCAACACTATTCCAGCATTACTTTTGCAACCCCAAGTCTTTGTACATCACCTGACATTTAGTTGAGAGATGGAGCTTTTGTGAGCCTGTCTTGGGCTGTAAGGACTCTTTCATCGAGCCCTGGTCCTTTTAACTTCTTTTTCTAATATTCACTGGAGGGGTTTGTAGACATATTTGGCCTCTAGGGTATCTCCGCACTGGCAACAAAGCATAGCAACAAGGAGGTGGAGAACTAGCCAGGCTAAAAAAGTTCAGTTTTTAGTGATGTTCTAAATTTGGACAAATCCGGACACACCCGTAGCGCCATAGGGAGTTTGTTCCAAAGGCGGGGAGCAACATAGGCAAAGGCTTTCCCACCCGTGCAAACCTTGTTGACCCGGGGTACCACAAGCAGAGCCTTTCCACTAGAACGTAGCTGTCTGTGGGGAAGGTAGGGGATAAGACTATCGGTCATGTACCTGGGACCGTTATTATTAAGGGTTTTATGAATCAGACAACACATTTTGAACTTGATTCAACTTCGAACAGGAAGCCAATGTAAGCTTTTTAGTAATGGCAGAGATGGGGTTCTGGGTGGTTGATTTAAAGCCAATCGGGCTGCCTTGTTTTGCAGTACCTGGAGCCTATTCAGTGTCCCCTCATTCGGGGCATCCAGGAGTGCATTGCAGTAGTCCAATATACCCACCACCAAGGTCTGAAGTAAGGTCTTGCATGCCGATAGAGGGAGAATATCGAACACTCTCCGTAGGAGTTTTAGTAAACCAAAACAGCTACCTGAAACAGCTGCCCCCTGCTACTTCATAGCTAGAGAAAGGTCCAGATACACTCCTAGGTTTTTAGCCTTGTTGGTAGGCACCGGAGTGGGGACTAATTCTGTCGGCCACCACTCTGGGTACCAGAGAAGTTGAGCTCTGCCAAAAAGAAGGTCTTCAGTCTTGTTGGCATTTAACTGGAGAAAGTTCTTTGACATCCAGTTGGAGATTATATGCATGCCTTCTGCAAACTTATGTTTGGTACCATCTGAGTTGAAAACGGGACAAAGTTATGGCCTCTGATGATCTTTGACAAGGGTGCCACGTATATATTAATTAACGTGGGACTAATGCATGATCCTTGGGGCAACCCTTTAGTCCGTGATTTAGCTTCGGAGTAAAAATTACCCAGGTTCACAGTTTGGGTACGTTGTTCCAAAAAGCTCGAAAACCACTGAAAAGCAGACCCTACTACGCCGATTTCCGTCTTTGTAGCAGTCTGTGATGTACCACAGTATCAAAAGCTGCAGACAAGTCCAGCAGCACCAGGGCTACAGCTTTATCCTTATCTAAGGCCAGCTTAATAGCATCTGTGACACCCAGCAGGGCCGTTTCGGTTGAGTGTTTAGGTCGAAATCCAAATTGTGAGGGATCTAAACATAGCTGGGCTTCCACGAATTTCATGAGCTCCCCATTAACATGTCCTTCCATGAGTTTGCTCATCAGAGGAAGGAGGGAGATAGGGCAATAGTTGGATAACTCTGAGGGCGGAATATTGGTTTTTTTTGTAATCGGTAGAATATGTGCAGCTTTCCACGCCTGGGGTACTATGCCCTCCCTCAATGAAGAGTTAATAAGTGAGCCAATGGGAGCGGCTAGGGGCCGCACCAATAAGGCAAACCCTTTTGCTGGCATTATATCAATGGGAGATCCTGATTTTGCTGCTTTAAGCAATTCTTCTATTTTCAAGTCCTGTAGGGAGGGGAAATAGGCCAGCTGCTCTCCTGCTCTTGGCTCCATATAGGTTGTACTGGAAGAGTCACTGATGTCTGGTCTACTACGGAAAGTATCATACATTTTTCTATCTTATCGACAAAGAAGTTAGAAATATTGTCGCATAAGGTCTGGGAGGCAGGGATACGATTTATACAGGCTTATGAGAGGTAAAACATTTGAGTACAGAGTATAGCTGTTTCCCTGAATTTCCTGCTTCAGTTAATCGCGCCAATATGTATCTCTTCCGCGTCAGCTTGATGTTTTTATGATACGTATTGGATGCTGTCTTAAATATTTCTACTCTGACTGGAGATGGGACTTGCGCCAAGTTCTTTCTAATTTTTTACAGTATGATTTTTCTCTATGTAATTCTTGGGAGAACCATACAGCTTGTTTCCTTTCCGATTTGGGCTTAGATGGTTTTAAAGGGGCCATAATATCTAGAGACAACTCTATAGCCTGATGTAGTTCATTGAGTCACCTTTGGTCACTACAAACAAGTGCTAAGATAGATTTGAAGACCTAAACAGAAAAGACTGTGCTCTCCCGGGCCAAATCTTTTAGCTCCCCAGCTCTCTTTTATGTACACAAGCATTTGCTAGGGATGTATCTAAATTATTTGCCTGCATTTCCTCAATTTTCAAGGAAGTGATTTATTAGACACAATAAATTACCCTCTACCCTATACAGTGAGGATATTCTTGCATCCTGTGAATCCGATACCAACTGTAACTAATAACTTAGAAGCCCTAAATGTCTTCTTCTGCATAGTGAAAGTACTTAATCATTGTATATCCCTAATCATTGTAAATGCATGAACCACACCGGTCTGAAGTTTCCCTCTCCCGCTTGCTTTCTCTCTCTATCTCTTCCTCCCCATCACCCTATCTCTCTCTCCCTGCCCCATTTCCACTCTCGACCTTCTGCATTGATGCTCTCTCCATGATGCCAAATGTACACTTGTTTTGTTGGATACAGTTAAAGTATACTTTATCAAATACACGTGTTCTTTCTCTCTCTATCTTGCTTTCTTTGTTTCTCTCTCACTCTTTCTTCGTGGTTCAATCTCTCTGTCCTTTACACTACTTGTTTTGGAGCGTTTTATCTTTTATGTCTGCCTTAAACTAGAACTCAAACGCCCTTGTCATGCACAGTTTATGATCTCACATATTATATCACTTATGAAATGTTCTATGGCATCATTGATTATATATTACCTACTGGCGGTCGCCAGTAGGTAGTTATAGTTAGGACCTATTTTCCATAGGAAATCCGCAACATTCTATTCCCAATAAGTCTGGCGCCAGTTGACGAATCTTTGCAAAATTTTCAAAACTTTTGGCAAGCTCCGGTTCGCTCCTATCCTGAAAGTTTCGGGGTGATTCGTCAAGCGGGGGCCGAGAAAAAAGGGGGGTCCCAGAACACGTTTTCCCCATGCAATTTCCCATAGGACATTTTGACGCAGCTACAGCTCGAACTGCTGAACGGAATTACACCAAATTTGGCAAAAAGGTAGTCCTCAGTTCAGACTCGTGCCTTTTGCTTAAATGGTGTAAATCCGTTCAAAGTTCCTGAGAAAATTAGAGTTAAAAGTACATTTATATCTATGGCCTCGGAGGATCCGCGCACCCTATGCGCACCCTAAGTGCACACTCTGCGAACCGTGTGCGCACCCTCCCGATCACGCGCTGAATGCTAATTGGCTGTCAAGTGTCTGTCAACATTCGAAACCAGGAACTGTTGGCAGCCATTTTGTGCCTCGGTAGAAGCGAGGCTGAAGAAGTAAGGGAAATAAGTGTGTGAAAGATGTAAAGGGGGCAGGGTAGAAATACTCTGACCCTCTAGTGTTGCTTAGGGGGTCCCAGATGGACTCCCAGGGCCCCTTTTTTTAAACGGCAAAATGCGTGCAGGGTGCGTGGATCCGGCCGTAAAAAAAAAAAAAAAGAAGCGCGGGCTATCGCGCTTCCTTAATAATTAGCCCCCGGGGTGCCAAATCCCGGGGGCAAAATGCGTAAAAAATTAAAAGGGGGGCTCAGGGGGACCCCCAGCCCGGGGGACCACTACCCCCCGGGGCTAGAAAATAAATAGGGTGGGGGGCTGGATGGCCCCCCCAAGTCCCGGGGACCACCACCCCCGGGGCTTTTTTTATTGAGGGAGGGGGGATGCGTGGCCCCCTACTGGAGCCTTCGAGGGCCCTGGGGACCGCCACCCCCCAGGGCCGGCCTCTAGGGCCCACCCCCAGGACACTGTTGTTTGCTATGAGAGGGCGGGAGTCTCCCGCCCTCCCATAGCAAACTTTGTTTGGATTTTGAAAGAGAGAGCAGGTAAACCTGCTCTCTCTTTCAAAATTCAAACCATATTGTTTTTCCACACGGGGAGCTGCATGTCAGCAGCTCCTCATGTGGAAAAGCAATGCCGGCTCCCGAAGGACGCAGGGAGCCGGCTGGGACCGTGGGGGCATTGGGGCTCCCCCCACGGTCCCAAACGTGTTTTTATAAGCCCCGGGCGATGGGGTCCCTGGGGATTATAAAACTTAGTGATAGGGGCTATTTTTTTTTACGGTAAAATTAGGAGTTGCGCATCCTATTGCATTGGGTGCACAATTTCTCTTGCGTAGGGTGCGCGGTTCCTAACGCGTTGGGTGCGCGACTCCAATAAAAACTTGTTAAAAAAATAACAACAAAGTATTAAAAATATAGATTAAAAATATGAAAAAATATAAAAAATAGTTTAAAAAATGTTACAAATATATATTGTTTTAATTCATTAAAAACAATATTTTTTAATTTTTAAAAGAAATAAGTGGGAAAAAAACGTTAAAAACTGGTGAAAAGCAATATAAAAAACATAATTACAGGAATTGATACACTGAAAAATAAAGATTTAGAAATCCTATGAAAATCATTAAACATCATAGGTTTAGAGATAAGTTATAGATAGGAATTAGCTTTTAAAAAACCTTTGAAATTCACTTAAAAAACCATAGGTTTGAGGTATGTTATAGTTAGGAATTAGCATTTAAAAAACCTTAGAAAGTCACTGAAAAAACCATAGGTTTCCGGGGCGTTATAGTTAGCTGGACATTTCCCTTGTACAAAACCATTGAAATTCCCACGTTATAGTTAGTTCAGCTAACTATAACTCGTGCCCCCGCAATGCACTGCTGATGACGTCACATATTACATCACTCATGACATGGTCAGTGACATCACTGATGACATCACTGATGACATCTCAAATGAGCTAATGTTGGGAGGGGGGCCGCGCGGCCCCCCTCCTGGACCCCTGTCATGGCCCTGGGGACCGCCACACCCCAGAGCCGGCTCCTGCAGTGTCCCGGGGTGCCCACCCCCGGGACACTGCAGTTTGCTATGGCAGGACGGGAGCCTCGCGGCTCCCGCCCTGTCATAGCAAACTGCTTTGGTTTTTGGAAGAGAGAGCAGGGAATCCTGCTCTCTCTTCCAAAAACCGAACACGATTGCTTTTCCACACTGGGAGCTGCATCTTAGCAGCTCCCCGTGTGGAAAAGCAATGCCGGCTCCCGCAGGACGCGGAGAGCCGGCGGGACCGGGGAACCCCCCCCCCACAGTCCCCAACGGATAGGGCCGGCCCCCAGGGGATTGGGTCCCCGGGGCCATAAGTGGCCCGGGAGGGGGACCACGAGGCCCCCCTCCCAAATTATATATATATATATTTTTTTAAACGGAAAGGCCGGCCCCGGTGAATGGGGTCCCCGGGGCCATGAATGGCCTGAGGAGGGGGGCCACGCAGCCCCCCTCCAAAAATTTTAATAAATATCAAAAAACTGCCCATGCCCCGGGGTATCGGGTCCCCGGGCGGATTATGGCCCCCTTCCAATTTTTTAATTAAAAAAAAAAGGGGTCAGGCCCTGGGGGATGGGGTCCCCAGGGTCGATAAATAAGGAAAAGAAGGGGGGGCCACACAGCCCCCCTTCTTAAAAAAAAAAATGCAGTGCATTGCGTGCGACCGAGTTATAGTTAGCTGAATTAACTATAACAGGGGAATTTCAATGGTTTTGTACGAGTGAAATGTCCAACTAACTAGAACGCCCCTGAAACCTATGTTTTTTTCAGTGAATTTCTAAGGTTTTTTAAATGCTAATTTCTAACTATAACGTGCCTGAAACCTATGGTTTTTTCAATATATATATATATACATACACACATGTTTTATATATATATATTTATATATAACATAAAAAGTTTTTTTAAATCTAAAATGTTAAATAAATTTCGATTTCTGTTTCGCTCTCTCGGACTATCCCCTTCATACACACACTTCTTTCTTTTTTTCTTTCTTTGTTTCTTTCATTCTATCTAGCTGTCTCATCTCCCTCGCTTGTCCTGTTTTATTTTGTCCTCACTCCCCAATCATTAGGAGGAATATCCTAAACTCTATTCAGAATGTTAGCAGGTGCTTTGTATACAAAAGCAAACAATCGTACGACTGACCACAGGCTAAGCACATCAGAAGATTAAGTACAGGAATTCATATATAGTCTGTGCAATCGCATCCGGAGTACGTCGTACTTATACCCCACTGGAAACCAGATAGATACAAATTTGAAAAAAAGATGGTGCACCAGCATAAAGTCAAATTAGTCCATGTGTTTTCCAATTTTAACTTCTTTAATAGTTTTTCAGTTATAAAATCTTGGACATCAGCCAACGCGTTTCGTTCCTAGAGGAACTTCATCAGGGCTGAAACAAATACACAAATACAAACTCAATACAACTGCCACATTTAAAACATATAACATACGACATTTATAAACATATAAAGCATATATACACACATAATTATTACATACTTGAACAAATTATTATTGACAATTAGTAAAAGAACAAAACAGTATTATCCGACAAACAATTAAGTTAAAAATTATATGTATATACATATAACAAACTGTATATATATCTCCTAAAAAGTAGGTCATTATGTATAATGACATTTGAGAAAGATAAGAGCAGAGCAATATAATTTATTCTTAACATATTAATTCCTATATGACATAGTGAAAGTAGAAAGGAAACAGATCAAAAGAAAAGGAGAGGGAAAGGAAACTTATTGTAATCACCAATATATAATCTCACCGAGTATATCATCGCGTCTCCGAGAGGTCGCTTAAGAAGGTCAAATTGCCTATTCGTATAGAGACAATGTACTTGGACTTAGTATAGAATGCTAAGTATTTCCTCAAGATTCATAATAAGTATATTTGTATTGTATTAAAGGCCCAAGTCATAGCCCTATTCAAAAGAAGAAAGAGAAATAAAGTGCCATTGGTATAGCGTAAAGAGCACGTTATTACAATATAAAACCAGAATCGTGGATAGCCTTACCTTAGTAGGGGCCTAATTAATGGCCTATGAACCTATCAAGAACAAAGAGAAAAATATATATATATATAAGAGAATGTGCAAAGAATATATTAAATGATATAAACAAGGAAGGAGAAAAGGCAGCAGTAGATAACATCTTAAACAATGTTGTAAATATCACACCATTATTGGTATATCAAATGAAAATAAGGAGGAAACGAGCACTGAAGTAATATTTATATGAGTCCACGTAAGGAACGGCTTTGCCATAGGGAATAAAAAAAGCCAAATGCCTGAAACTGTATAAACAAATCCGTACAACGAAGTGCCAACATAGAAGCGCGATGTTCGTATGAACACACATCAGAAGCCTAAGTCCCACTAAAGTTTTAGCACATTAATTACCGGTGACAGTCTAGGAAAATAATCACAACCAGTCCAGACAAGTGTATTTAACGGAAAATATGTAAACGCTTCAGTACATAGCGTGACTGATCGTATAAAAGCCGGGTGTCCCGTTTGGAAACCGTCACTGAATATTATATTTAATATAGAATAGAAACCTTTACCCAATTAAACGCGCTCAACTCGAGCTAGGAAACGGCCCCAAGTGTTGGTATTGGCGATTAAGTAATCACACAGAATCAAACACTAACTTCATTTACTAATAAATACATACAGAAAATATATATATTCGTCCGGTCTTACCGTTGAGGTTTCGTAGATCGCGGTCAAAGTACCGAGGCTCCGTTCCGATCGTTTGAACAGAGGCGCCATTTTCTCTTCGCTTAAATAGACAGATGCCCGTTCGTAGTCCTTCTATACTTGCCATTGCCTAGGACGTAGTAACCACCAAAACGTACGCGCCATATTTAAATGGTAATTGATAGTATACGAACTGATTTAAAAACAGAGTAGTGTCCCAAAAAAACGAAAGAAAGAAAGAGTGACTGGGGATAAGAAGCACGAATTATTGAAAATAAAGAATGATAAAAATAATCCCAAGAAAACCATATGGTACCAATAGTCTCATATGGAAAAATAAAAGAAGGTAAAAAAATGGCAGAAAAAAATCGGCGACAGCCCCGTAGATGGCAAGAATAATCCCGCTATACCAACCAACAGTAAATTGCCAAGGTATATCATAAACCATCAAACGTTCTCAAAACGAGTGGGGCATGATTTGAATATTCGAAGTAGTTTTTGATAAATTCGTCAACCATAAAAATAACGGAAATCGTTTGAGTAACATATCATAACAATAATATGCAATGTTAACCCTCGATAGGATATACACAATGCCAGAGCCAAAAAAGGACCGCTGTGAGTTATAATATGTTAACAGCTTGCATTTAAACAGTCTAACATTTTAGAGTGTTGTTTTAAATGCCTTTTCATAATGAGAGTCGGTAATTAGGTATAAGCTGTGTAGCCCCAGTTGTACCCATGGAATAGCAGCCTTACTGCTCTCTTATTAGTGACAAGTATGCATTAAGAAATAATGTAAGTTGTAATATACCCAAACAATGTGAAACATCCTAATGATAAGGATGCTAATAAAATAAAATTAACGGGTGCAAAAAATAGAAACGAACAAATAAAAAGTGATAAAATCTCGTTTTTTTGGGATAGAGTCAAATCAATGCAGGTATAACAAAGCAACAGTTATTAACGTACTATAAAATGATGGCGTTACATATCAAGTGGTGGCATTTCAGGAATAGCCAAGAGATGTACTAAATATGTACTAAGAGTTGCTCAAGAGCCATATAACATGACACGAGAATTTAAAAGAGAGTAAATAGTACAGTAAAGACCAAAAAATTCATATTTGGTACGAATTGTCCAATTATAACGGCCCATATTAGTCAAAAGGTATATATGATAATAATTAGAATATGTATAGAATGATACAAGGATTAAGAGGGAAAGGACAGAGAGGACGGGTGGTAAATTTTCAGAACAGTAAAGGAATACTTCATATATGATGAGATAACAAATGTATCATTATATAGACAAATCCAGCAATCAGAATGAAACCTTTACTCATATCACCCATATATTAAAACCTAGAAATGTAAGTTTAGAACATTCAGATCTTACACAAGCTGTATTACTAAAGGAAATAATGCATTTCCCCATCCGTATTATGACCCAGCCGGGTCGCTTTAAGTCTACAAATCCATTTTGCCTCCATTTGCCTTAGTAATAGATCCCTATTACCCCCTCTGTTCGGGATAGGCACATGGTCTATTGCATGGAACCAGAAGATTAAATCATCTGGATGTTTAAGAGAAAAATGATTTGTAATTGGATACCTATTATCCTTAGATTTTATTGCCCGACAATGTTCCTGTATTCTTATTTTTAAGCTGCGGATGGTACTGCCGACATAGATGATATCACATTTACATCCCAATATGTACACCACATGTGTCGTATTGCAATTTATGAAGTGGTTTATTTTGAAACTTTTGGGGGTATTATAACTAAATGAAAGAGTCTTATTTTTACCGAAGGGACACATATTGCACATACCACAAGTATAAAACCCCTTTGGTTTTGGCGGTAGCCATGATTGTGTTATTTTTGGTGTCTTTACATAACTGGGACATAAAGTGTTTTTTAGAGAAACACCCTTCCTGTATGTAATGGAAGGTCTGGTTTCAATTGAGCTCTTTAGTCCCGGTATCTCCGTTAGTAGGTGCCAGTGTTTACGGAAGATATTGAAGATTGCACCACTTTGTGCTGTGTATTGTGTGATAAATCTCGCCTTAGGGTTAGTACTAACTATACGGGGTTTATCTTTTAGTGTGTCATCCCTATTGAGATTTGAAGCTCTAGATTCTGCCTTGTCAAGTATGGCCCGTGTATAGCCCCTCTTGGCAAATCTATTTTTCACATCCCTAATGTTAGTCTGGAACGTTATTTCCTCGCTGCATGCTCTCCTTATTCGAGTCATTTCCCCGAATGGTATATTATTCTTAACCGAACTGGGGTGTGCACTCGTAGCATGCAGCACTGAGTTGCAAGATGTTTCCTTTCTGAATAGTGTGCTATGTATCTGGCCCTGTTTAATATAAAATTGTATATCGAGGAAATTAATGCGTTCCCTGTCAAATGTCATGGTAAATCTAACATTGTACTGGTTGTCGTTTAGAAACCCGACATATTCCTCAAGATGAGCAACAGAGCCAGACCATAAGCAAATGACATCATCGATGTACCTACCCCAATATACAATACAATCAGTCCAAGGGGAGGCACCTCTGCCCCAGGCATGCTCCCTCTCAAACCATCCCATGAAAAGGCAGGCGTAAGAGGGAGCAAACCTGGAGCCCATCGCAGTACCGTGGATCTGTTGGTACCAGCATTCATCAAAGAGAAAAAAATTATTGGTCAATATAATGTCAATCATGGACATGATCATCTCATTATAACCAAATAGTCCTGCGTCATCTTTGTCAAGAAAAGTCTGCACAGCTTTCATACCAAAGTCCTTACTTATACAGGTGTACAGACTCTCTACATCAAGAGTAACGAACAAAAGGCCATCCACCCACTCAAAGTCCTTAAATTTAGTGAGGATATCCTTACTGTCCCTAATATAGGATGGTAAATTAGGGACATGTTTCTGGAGTCTCAAATCTACGTATTGGGACAGCATCTCAGTTGGTGATCCTACCCCAGAAATGATGGGTCGTCCTGGGGGAAATGGTCCCCCCTTGTGTATTTTTGGTAGGACGTAAATACATGGAGAGGATGGGCCATCCACCCACAAGAATCTGTATTCATCCTCCGTAAGTAAGCCAATTTCTTTCCATTCTGTCAATCTTGCATTAATCATGTTGGTAACTGTTTGAATAGGGTTACCGCGGATCTTTTGATAGTATTTATTATCACCCAATTGCTTAGAAATCTCCCGCATATAGTCACTGTGGTTCATAATGACCACATTCCCTCCCTTATCAGCCTCTCTTATTACAATACTAGAGTCCATATTTAATCTTTTGATGGCCATCCTTTCAGAGACTGTAATATTTTGGGTAGCTTTAGGGACGAATTTATTAGGAGTTTCCAGATTATATAGGTCTTCAGTGACTCTTGTGTGGAATATATCGATGTTGGGATGATAAGAATGCATGGGAACAAATTTCGATTTTGGGTGAAGTCCACTATCCGCACCCAGATTTTGAGGAATATTGAATTCACCAAGGATCGAGGTTACATCATAATTTTCTTCATTATTAAGGCTCATAAGACAATGTATGTTCCTGATATCAGCGATAGTGTGTGTCACATCAGGAACACTGTTGGTTTCCACCTCGGATTGGGATGGCCTGTTTGAAAAATAATCCTTGAGTTTGAGAACCCTCGTAAACTTATATAAATCAATATGTGTATCAACAGAATCGCCATCAAATGTAGGGCAAAAATTAAGACCCTTACTCAAAACACTTATTTCATCGCTATTCAAAACTTTATTAGAAAGGTTGACAATTTTTAGATCATTATTACCATTTAGCAAAGCATTAATGGTGAGATCTGTACATACATCCTCTGTAGCTATTTCTTTGGTCTCGTGCCCAAATGTGTCTTGTTCGATGTCCCACTTCTTGTATCTCCCTTTGGACCTCCTTCCCCCCCTCCTTGTTTTGGTGTATTTCTCTTTTGTTGAAGGCGGTTGCTTATTCTTAAATTCGCCAATTCCTTTTGGAAGGAGGTGGTCATTTCCCCTAAAGGGATCTCAGGAGTGGTAATGTTTGAGGCAGTGCTACTTAATGATGACAAAGACAGGTTACTACTTGAACTTATCTCCTCACTTTCTCCTCCCTCCTCTCTCGTTCTTTTCTTATTTACATTCTCTTGTCCCTGTAGTCCATCAAATTTTTTGGCGAAGGTGTACACCCTGCCATCTCTGTAATCCTTATCATCTCGTTTTATTTTTCTAAGCTTTTTGTCTTTCAAATAGAGTTGATAACCTTCCATTACTTGTTTTAGAACAACATAATTCTTTTCAATTAAATCCTTCTGTGTCAAGTTATTGATTTCCTTCTCTAATGTTTCTATCTCTGTCTGTAACTTTTCTCCCTTCTCAGCGGCATGTCTCACTAGTATCCGCATCATAATAATTGATGCTCCTTCTAAGTTGGATTCCCACTCCTTTAATAAATCACTGCTTAGGTCCTCAAAGGTGGGAAAAATTAATATCCGTAGTCCCCTTGGGATTTTGCCATTTTTTATGTACTGTTCAAGGGTCACCCCATCCCACCATCTACTGAGTTCTTGTTTGCTTTGTAGTCAAAATGGACCCAAGGCTTATACCTCTCCTTCAGTGTGATGCCCAGTGGCCGTGGCGCTCCTCACTCCTATTCAGCGACTGGCAAATGCTTTGGCTCCAGTGTTGCTTCTGTTTAATTTCTTCAGGTTCTCCTGTCCTTGTTTTCTTTTGAGCAGTAACGTGAAACGCTGTGGTTGTTTCACCAAGGCTATTTCTGTTGCTCCGGAGACACTTGTCAGCTGAATCCTGTGGTGTCAGACACCAACAGTTAGGTCAGTGATAGGGCCCCAGACCTACTGTCTACATGGAAGGACAGCTGAGTAGACAAGGCAGCCTTCATCAGGACATCCCTTTGTATACTGCACATTCGATATGCCCTGCAGAGCTAGAGAAACGCAAAAGCACCCTCTTCCTCACACCCCCCAAAATATGAGCGCCACCGTACAGGCACCATGGTACACATCACACTGCTCCTTTAAGGTGGTAATGCTTGAAATACAACTACGCGGCCTCACAACAGCAGGTGGATGATAGATTTTGAAAACAATTTTGTGTTAGGCACAAAGTAAAGACCCTGTGCTTTAGTGTATTTTCGGAGGCATAATGATGTCCCTGTAGGAGGTACTGCATGAGGCTACAACTCAATGTCATAGGAGAGATAACTTTTCTATTCCACGCCTTCTCTGGCACAAATCATGTTTTATGTTTGTTAGCCCAACTATTTCAAGCTAACAGAGCCAAAATTACAACTCACCAATGCACTGATTTGTTAATTGAAGGAACAGGCCAAAATACTAGATCTGCCAAATTTTAATTGCCTCTTGGTTGTGGTTTTCGGGTTTGATGGCTTCTCTTGGTTGAAAATACTGGGCTTTTTTAACCAGAAGACTGCCCCTTGAGCAAAACAGTACGGCAAAAGGCACCAAAGACTCTGAGTCCACTGTCTCATGCTGCAGAACTGGTTTGGTTTGGTTCCTTTTCAAGTGTCCTCCTCAGACACCTGTGCCTATGTGTAGAGTGATGCTTCTCATGGAAGGTAGCACTGGGGATGGCGCCAAAAAAGGAATACCCACAAAATGTGCACATTGATATGTAAGATCCCTGTGCATGGCTGTCATTGACTTTTCTGAAGCAGCAATCAGGGACAAAGGACAGGACTGTCCTAGAAACTTTGTCACATTGAAGAACAGAAACTACAGTCACTTGCTTCATTCACCCCTCCCATCTACCAAATAGCAGTGTTCATGGAATACTAATCAGCAGCACTTTGCTAACAAAGTTCATGGAATTGCTAAACGTAGCCCTGTCTACAACCTCCTCACTTCATTGTCTCACCCTCCAGCACCAAGAATGCATGCAATATACTTTCACACTGTGGGGGAAGCAATCCTCACCCCCATCTTATGCCATGACAATTGGGAGCATCAAAGCTGGATCCCACGTCACTTTCGTCATTTATACTGTGAGCAAAACCTTAAGGGTGAACATCAGAAATAATCCGCTAAAGCATTTGCATAATCTTCCTTTCAATATGTGGGGTATGTACCCCGTATACTTTCTCATGTTGGTATGATCATTAGGTTAATGTTGCCTTAGAACTCAGCCCTGACCTCTCGATACTTCCCTATATATGTATCCAATTATCATCATCATCAACCTTTTTATTTCGCTGTAAATCCCCATGAAACATGCATTAACTCATGCAGTCTTTTGTCTAGAACACTAAAGTGATCAAATACAATATTATTATTAACAACATATTACCATTTAAAAAATGTAATAAAACTAGATGACATTAGTCAGCCGAAAACCTCTAGGGCCATTATCAAACCCGCTTTTACCAGAAGCCCGACCACCCTCGGGTCTGATTCCCACCCCTGAGGCCCATTGTGAGTTTACTGCTGCGGACACAAGCAGCGGCATGGTCCCCACCACCTCTGGGATTATGGAAGGGGGGATTCCGCCGACCTCTCTCTAAGGTTTCCTGCCTTGTCTGGAATGTGGAAGGGATTTCTTAGCTATTAGTTGACCCAGAATGGTGTTCTTTTGTGGACTCCTATGATGTAATTTTATTCCTGGAAGCCTGGAGCTTGTATACTCCACACAGAAGTGGCTTTTCAGCCTATGCCATTAACGCCACCAGGAAGGAGTTGGGTAGACCCTCGGAAGGGTTAGGCGTATGGGTCAAAATTGCACTGGGGTCCAAAGTCAAGCTCCTTCATGTCGAATCCCAAGACATATTAGCACTTGAGCTAACTCTTTACAGCGGTTGGAAAATTCAGGATCTTCAGTGTATAGAACAGAGTGGTGCGGGGCTCGGAGGACACCAATACGATTCACATAGACCTCGCCTTATCTTATTTCTCAGATAATGTTCCCGTATTAGTGGCGGGCCCTGATGGAATTCCTAATGATTTATATAGAGAAGACATAACCCTCTGGGGCTCCTATATACATTTTCTTACCAACTCAATTTTGTCTGGTACTCCTATTCCCCTTTCTTGGAAAATAGTGGAAATAGTCTCAATTTTTAAAAAGGGAGTTAGAGCAAAGCCTGCTAGTTATAGGCCTATAAGCCGCATTGACTCTTTCCAGAAAATTTTCTGTAAGCAAATCTTAGGAAGGATCCAGGATTGGATCCTAGAGTCCCGAATCCTGAGTGATTTTTAAGCAGGCTTCTGTGCAAAAATTAGCACCTTGGACCAGGCCTTTCGCCTCCTCTGCATCTATTGGAAGAAAGTGGCAGTCGAGAGAGGGAAGCTCCACGTGGCCTTTGTTGATCTATGGTCTGCGTTTGATCTAGTCCCGTGAGCCAGCCTAGGGAGAGTTTTAAAGAGATGGGCTTACCGGGAAACCTTTTAGATGTTTTAATTAGATTACATTCATCAAACACAGCACAGGTGAGGTGGGGGGGAACAATAAAGTCACAGAACCCTTCCCAGTCCAGTGTGGAGTGAGGCGGATGTGTGTTAGCCCTCACACTTTTTACTCTTTTTATTAATGGGGTAGTTGACTTTTTAGACAGAGATAGGTGTGATGCTCCAAAAATCGGCGTAAGAAGAGTTCATGATCTTCTTTTCGCCGACAACACCCACCTAATTTTGAAATCCCTGCAGGGTCTACAACAATTCTTGAATGATTTTACCAAGTTTTGTGGCAAGCGGGCCCTGGTGTTAAATAAGGCTAAAACTAAATACATGATGTTAACGAGAGGAACGGCTAAACCTTCCAAAAGACCTGTATTTGTTGGTAGTAGTAAATTGGAGCTAGTTGATGTTTTTTATTACTTAGGTATTCGCTTGACCCCCAACAACACACTGGGCCGCCCACATCGAGAAAGTGAAACTACAATTAATTCAACAGACCGCACACATTACTAAAATCCACAGGAAAACCAAGCAGTTAGCACAAGCTCTGAAATTCTATGATATCAAGGTTCTATGGAGCAGAACCCTGGGGCACGGGCAATAGTAATTGTTTGTCTACCATTGAAAATCGCTTACTCAGATCCCTGGTTGATCTTCCCTCTAGTACTCCTCTGACCCCCCTCCATCTGGACCTTGCTCATAAACAGCTGGCCCATAAACTGAACTACAAACTTCTCATGTTCTGGCACAGGCTGTGGTCCGTGGACGAGCTCGCGTCCTATCGAGAGACTCTAATTGGCCTTTTTTTTTTTTTTAAAACCTTTATTCGTGCATCTTAAAGAACAAATACGGGCCTACAACCGTCAGGCCGGCCACGATACAGTAAAGCACTGATACCCACATTACATCCCCCGTGCGTCAACGGTCAAGATTAGCAACGAGTTATGAGTTACATACTGGAGATATCTTTGACACCCGGGGAAGGAGAAGTGAAGGTTAATTTTAAGTTTTTAAGATAATTTTATCAGGGAAAAAAAAAAAAAGGTCAGTGAAGGATAAGAACAAAGGAGATTCGAGTCCGCAAGATAGCTTCACCACACGGGAGAGCAGCAACATCAGTAAAAACAACAATGGAAATAAAATCTCAAGCAGTGAGGCGGTGCAGAGATATAACAGGATAGTCACATGAGCAAGTACGCACCCCTCCAGAGCCGCCCCCACTCGATCCACCCCACACCCGGACCCCGAATCGAGGCAAGTAGAGCACAGAGACATAAAAGAAAAAGGCCCATAGAACTAATTAAGAACAGAGTATTACCCCCCCACCCTACACCAATGCGGAGGCTACGGCCTACCCCCCCCCCCCCCCGGCATAGTGCCTGTCGCCCAATGAACCCGAAATATAGACAAGAGAGAAAGTAGGAATAGAGTAAAGAGATTAAAAAAAAAAAAAACGGAAAAGAAGGTGGGGAGGAGCCCACGGGACACCAGAGCGCCCCAAACCATCAGCCAGTTATGGCCTCCACAAACTGAGGGCCCACTACGCCAAAAAACTGCATGCGAAGATACCATGTCACCACAATTTAAGCGAAGGAAGACAAGTCGCGACGAGTGCGCACAAAACATACATACAGTTCCAGTCCCAGGCCAGCCCGTCCATGAACCCTGGCGATAGAAGTCAATCTAGCCCTGGCCCGATCGCGGGCTTGGGATTAAACCAGCCCGTACATGAAGGCCCCGTGTCCCGAGCAGACAAAGACAAGATGGCCGCTTGTGAGAAGATGGTGAAGTAGGATCACGAAATGGCCGCCGACCATCTATTGAGGTCCCTCTTTGCACCACATAAAATCCAAACCTGGCAAATAAAGAACAGGAGTTCCACAAAAAGGAAGCAGTAGGCCACCGCAGACGGTTCCTCGAAGCCGTTAGGTGTCGCTCAGCAGGATACTCTTGCGGACGCGGTGAGGCAGGCAACAATGAAGCAGGCAGCCATGACCAGGGGGACAAAGTATCCGCAGTTGAGGTGGAGAGCGGTGGATCCCGGGCGCCGGGAACGCCGGATGAAGGCACCAGTGTAGCACAATCATACACCGCCGTTGTGTCCCCGCAAGAGGACAAAAGCACCGGGAGACCCACGCCCTGTGGATGACAAACAAAGCGCTCACGACCCGCAGCCGACAGTATGGGGTCAAACCGCTCACTCAGCGCCTGCAGGCCAGCGCACATTTGTAGTTGAAAGTCCCGCAGGACAGCCAGAACGGAGCCGCATGTCAGCGGAAGCCGGGCCCCCACATCGGCAGCAATCCGGGACGGCACTGTGGAGCTGGTGTCCGGAAGAGGTAGGGCAAAGTGGGCAGCGGGCGAGACCGGAGTATCACCCCCCAGCCGCGAGCAGGCACTCAACGCCATGTTTTGCCGCTGTACGTTGCAAAGGCCAGGGGGGGGTCGTGGCAAGGAGTCAATTCCCCTCCGGTCTACGCCGCAGCAGGGAAGGTCGACAGTCGCTTCTCTTCTCGCAGGTTCTCTTTGCCGCCGGCTAGGCAATAGGTGAAGGGGGTCAGCAGCCTCCCACAGCGCGGTCCTCAGAGCGGGGCAGGAGACCCGCCGCACCGGGGCCCACCCCACAGCTCCAGCCCGTCAGGCACAGGGTGCAGAAGGTGTCCGGCCGTCTCTCCCCGGGCTCATCCGGCAACGATCCGTGGTGCGAGGTGAAATCGGGACCGCGGGGCTCAGGTTAGCGCTAGCTGGTCCGGTAACTGCGGAGCTTCCAGGGGGCCGGCAAAGGCCATAATGGCGCAGGGGTTTAGTGCAGAGGACAAAAGCACCCACAACTCGGGCATCCGGGCGGGCTGAGACTCCGGGAAAGCGGCAGCGCGGTCAGCGCGCCTTCGCATACGTTGCACCTCGAAATTCGGCGAGGATGGGCATCAGGATAGTAGTCCGAGGCCACGGGCCGACGGAGCCGGGCGCTCAAGCGTCTGCTCCGGTCGCCATCTTGGCTCCTCCCCTCTAATTGGCCTTTTGAAATTCCCCCAGGTAATCTCGATCCCTTGGTTCAGCTCTCTGAGGGATTTACTGGGGAGGCTTGGGATGGAGGCGTTAAGGTCAAACCCGGAAAGTTTGCCCATCACACCAAGGGGCTAGGCAGAAAGTGATGTTTTGGGAAGCTATATCAGAAAAGGTCTTGGCAAAAACTGAGGGCTGCTTGACTCATAAATTCCTAAATTTTAAATCTGTCTCCTGTTTTGAGGATACCATTGATGAAATTGTCCCCCCTCTGGCACGTAAACTATTTTTACAGTTTTGCTACAAGACATTACCCACAAAACAGTTTTGTATAAAGTGGCGCTGCGATGCTTTTAATCTTTGTCCTGCGTGCGATGTTAGTTCAGAATCCATTGTGCACTTTCTTTCTGCCCATACTATAAATCCTTGAGGAAAAAATTGATAATTCCGTTATGTAGATTGGTTGGCCCCGGCCATTACCTTGAGGTGCTGAGAATCCCGACTACTGATACACGCAGAGTAATGGTCTACGGCCTCTCCAGATACTGGCATGCACTGTGGATCAAGCGCTCCAAATGCATTGTATGACGCACTGTATATTTTATTTGTTTTTACCATTCCCGCTTTTAAACTATTTTATGGCACTTATGTAATTTAAAACCAATCATTTATTCTTTGCATTTTATTTTTCTTGTGCTGTGTACTTTTATGATCTTTGTGATCAAAATAAAGTTATATGATGATGATGAATAAAACTAACCGGTCTAATATACATCTTCAAATGTACACTTCAGGTAAAACCAACATAATTTTAAAATACAATAGTATAATACACCATCTTAAGTTCTTACTGCACAAGATTGTAATGACCATGCATAGAGTAAAAACTTTGTTAATGCAAAAACAATCTTTTCTGAGGTATCTTGTTTCAGAATTCTCATTGCCCCAAAAAAATGTCTCATGCCAAGGATTGATATAGGGGAATGATCCATTTTTTCCTTGAGCTCTATATGCTTGGTTAAAAAAGGAAGTGAATTTCTAGTTCCTTTAGTGTTGTATATAGTGGAAAAGTTTGATATAGTATATTTTGATAGAAGGAGTTTACTGGCAAGATACTTATTCTAAATTTTATTTACAATTTATTTTTGTGGGCTAAATGGTTCAATTCTATTCATATGGTACATATTCAGGAATGCATTTGTGAAATAAGAATGTATCATTTAGTCCTCCATCTCTCTGTTCAGACCAGGATTTCTCCTTTCGTACTGCCCATAATATTGCTTAACTTTTAATCTTGAATTCTTCTTGATAACCTGAGGATCTTTCTATAGTTCTCCATGTTGTGGGGTAACTTAAGATGAAGAAAAAAGAAAAGACTCCTCTAAGCAAGACAAACACAGCTTTATACTGTCATGGCAGGGAGACTAGCTATCTCCACACAGGCAAACAGCTGGTCTCAATTTGCTGCTTCACAGGTCGCCACTTTTATACTTAGACAATGCTTTTTACAAAAAGTCAAACATTAAGTTACTTAGAAGTTACACATTGGTTACAAAAACATTTCATCAACTGTGTCCCTAAACCTTTAACCTATTTCTTACACATTTTTATTGCAGTTGTAACAATGCTTAACAAACTAACTATTCTCACAATGGACGCACGGTCCTGCTTCAATCCATCGAAAACAAGGACAAACTACAATTATAAGGTACCAATAGTTTTTACACTTATCTGACATGTCCACAAAGTCAAGATGGAGAACTTTAAAAGGATCTTGGATGGTAGAATTTATCATCTTCAGAGTGGGATTTGGAGAGAATTGTTGACAAACAGTACAATTATGAAGGTACATGGTAAGCGTATCATGCAAGTTGGGAACAAACCAATCTTGTTATATTTGCTTAAACAAATGATCTCTTGAGTTGTGAGCTGGTAAATGCAACTGATCAAGAGATATCACAAGTAAAGCCTGAGGCGTCACTGGTTTACCTGTAGATATTTCTCTATAAATTAGATCGTCCCCTGACTAGGAGCACCCTCTGGCCTCTCATAACTGTTTCTCCTGGGGTGGAGCAGCTTCCTGCAACTCTTGAAGATGTAAACATGCTGTCTCAGCTTAATGAGGCGTGACATCTGTGGTAGTGTCAGATTCTGACTCAGACGGTGAGGCAGCCTGGGCCACCAAAACAGGGACATATTGTGAACCTGATGTCACAGGTGGGGACGTTCACCTAGCTGCATCTTTAGCTGCACAATTTGCTAGTGCATTTCCCCATGACACAAAATCCTGTCCCTATGAATGTGCTGTGCATTTCACAACTGTCACTGCCTGTGGTAAAGCAAGTGCCTCTAATAAAGCCTCTAAGAGATTCCTATGCATAACAGGACTCACCTCTGACTCAAGGACGCCTCTCCTGTTCCTTCTCTTAATGCTAGAATGCCCAGTGGTAGTTACATAAGCCGAATCAGAATAGATTTTCTTGACTTTTCCTGGTTGTTACTTAAGAGATGCTATCAAGGCTATCAATTTTGCTGCTTGTGCAGGAAAATGGGCTGGAAGTGTTAACTGCTTTACTATGTGGAGCGTGTCTGAAGAATCGTGCTGTTGTACTCAGACTACTGCTGCACCTATATGTCTTACTCCCGTATCCTGGTCAGTAGTAGAAGAACTATCAAGAAAATAGAGTGCTACCTGGGTTAGATTTGCTGGGAATATACTTTGCACAGTCATGTGCATCACCCTCAGAGTCTAATATAGAATGAGCAAACGATGTCGCAGGGTTTACTGTATGACACTTCATAACCTTCAAAGAAGGTAGTGACAGTAACACTTCATATCCTGACACTCTCTGTGTAGAGTAGTCTTAGCCTTCTGAATGATAGCAAATACCGCATGTTCTACATAGAGCGTCAAAGGTGCCCCATTAACAATCGGGGTGCTTTTCTGCACTGCAAAGTCTGCAGTGGCATGAGCTTGCTCGCACGGATAATGTCCTCTCATCACTGAATCCAACTGTCTACTAAAATATGCAATGAGTTTGTGTCCTAAGGGATATTTCTGCGTTGGGATAGCTGTCATCACTTGACCATTGCAGTGACAAAAGAGATTGAACTCATTGGTGTAGTCAGGAGTCCCTAAAACTGGGGCATTTGTTATTTCAGTCTTAAATGTTTGGAAAGTTTCCCTCATCACTGGTGTCCACGTTATCTTATCATTTCGGTCTTTCGTCTGTTTAATAGAAGCCAGCAAAGGTGCTGTTAAAGTGCTGTAATCAAAGGCCCATTATCTCACATACTTACAGAGACCAAGAATCTTCTGCATTCCCCTAACAATTTCTGGCTCATTCATTTGACGTATAGTAGCTGCTCTCTCAGGAGTTACTTGTCGACCAGAGACTGACAGTAATTGTCCTAAGTAATAGACCTCCTCCTGACTATACTGAACTTTGTCTCTCTCTACCTTGTATCCTTTCTCTGCAAGATCAACCAGAAGAGAGGTAGGGGCCCATTATGATATCAGGTAGAAGGCCATCCGACAGCTCGTCTGTGGCGTTCCGCCTGATTTCTGCGGTAACGGTCCGACCGCCCTATTATGATATGTGCGGTCCAACCGATGACTGGATGGGGAATCCACTCTGCCTCCGACAGGCTCAAGGAGCCCCTCAGGGTGGAGGGTGGATCGTAATCCCCAAAATGGAGGCGGTGGCTACTCAGGCACCTCCGTTGGGGTTACGATGCACATTTCCTATAGCCTTTCTATGGCGGTCCAACCACCGTAGAAAGGCTGTCGGAAATGGATTGTGGGCCCCCCTGCAGCCTCTGCTACGAGGCATGGGGGGCAAATGTGGTGCTCCCCAAAATTCCATGCATCATGTGGCAGGCACCACATGGTGCCTGCCACACAGTGCATGGATGTTTAAAAAGTGTATTTTGCCTATTTCAGCTTGTGCTGCAGCTAATCTATGTCAGCGCGGGCAGTGTGAGTCTTGTGCCCTAGACAAAAAGCCTCCAGACCAAAACCCCAATGCGGGCTGCCATGTAAACACACAGAATTGGTAGAGTTAGGCTAGGAAGGTCACAATAACCCCACCCTACAAAACACTTCTGAGAAGATAACCCACATCACACAAACTACCCACTGACACCAATGTGGTAGAGGAACAGAATCGGCAGAGAACCTCTCCTTGAGGAATCACACCCACAGATAATCCGAGGCAAGGTAACTGGCCAACGCTGTGCTTCGCAAATAATGAGTAACTTCAAGTGTATGCAAAAGAACCGCGCAGAGGTTTGCAACGAAATCTCATTGTAGACTGCAATAGAAATCAGTAGCACGAAAACGTGCGTTTGTTTACTTTGAATGCCAGAGCAATGTGGAAATCTCTGGCTCAAGGAAATCGAAGCAAGAACTCATCTGACAATCCCAGGGGCCTGCGTGAGCCCGTGTACTCGGCTTTCTGCCATAGGAAAAGGATTGCCTTCTTGGGCAAATCGTTGAGTTTGGGGTTGCCTCTGTTGAAATCCGCTTGCTCTTCGGACATACTGCTGTCGCTGAATGAAACGTATCGGGCAGGTAGGGGGCGGCAGCGCGCCCACACCTTCCCACTCCTCTACGTCGTCAAAGGTGCCTGAATGAGGCATACCAATAGCTGCCCTAACACCCCACTGCTGTGTGAAAGTTTTATGCCCCCCCTATGGATCCAACCACCCCTCCTCCCACCCGGCCTCCAGTGTTACAAGGTAGTCACGTGACACATGCACAGCCTACGTTACTTGTTAACCCGTCCAATGCGAATGCCCTGGAGATCATGATCTGATGAAATGCCACCTCCCGATGACCTCTCTACAAACAATCGCAGGTTTTCGCTAGCGACCTTTATCGTTTCACCCGGGTTGTTGACAGTCCAGCCTCCTCAAACGCCTCTTCAAAACAAGTTTAGCACGAAGATAGTGTGTTAAAACAAGTAGGGAGATAACATTTTGAAAAAAGCAGTAGCGGCATAGAACACCAACGAAGGAAAGCGGAAAGTAAAGAAAGTGAATGTGGTGAGTACAGAAAGTGAAAGCATGTCATGCACGTGTTCTGCTAACATGCTGTAATTACAGAAAACGCCTGGGGAACTTCGTAGAATTAAATCAAAGCAGCGCGTGCATATGTCTTGTCCAGGCGCGTGCACATGCCCTGTCCGGGCAGGCACGCCGAAGGAAGACAGGGAGGGAACCAAACATGCTTCCCTCCCAATAGAAAGCACGGATTTGGCAGGCGTGCCAGTAAGAAGCGTGGGTTGAGGTTGCACCCTCGCTTCACAAGCTAAAGCGGCGACAAAAGATCTCGCCAGGAGCGAACAGCGCATGCGCTGCATCGCTAGGCGAGACCTAAAAAAGCACTATAACGCGGACAATGCTGGCTGTGTCTTACAGCTTTTTTTACATTACTTTCAGCCATTTGCAACATAACTAAAAAACATTAGCAAAGCCAATAAATCTTATTTAGGCAAGTCCTATTTGCTTTGCCAGTGCTTGTTAACTACCAGCATCGATCTGTGTTGGAATACCAGCTTGTGTTTCTTAATTTGGGGAGCCTAAGAGATTACTTCATGCTTCCAGCCCTTGAGTAGATCAGCAGTTCTTGCTAAAGTGGTGATCTAGCAATAGCTTTTTAGGGTAAAGACTGTTCGCCTGATTCTAGTGCTTATCAAATGTACCTAATATAGGACTATCTTGCATGAAAATAATATTATTTCTTTCTGCTGTTTTGTATTTTCAAAAAGCCTGTATTTCCATGAAAATTGACCTTGACATAAAACTTCGAATTGTTGCCTCTCCTTTTCTATCAAAGGAACCTCCCCTTACATTCCATCCTCTGCATGCCTCCTCTCTCAGTGCACAGCCTCAACTTTAAGTCACATGCATGTTTGCTTTAACCCCTGTTATTGTGTTTCTGTAAATTAGCCTCACCTCATTTCAAAGACCACACCTCTCCTTTAAAAGCCATATCCCTGCAACCACACAAATAATCTCCTATGGATAAACTATTAACACATACACAGCAACAATATGTTAAAAAAAGAATTAGCGTACCTTCCTCCAGGTAGTTGACTACGCATTGTGCCCACCAAGGTCATATGTAAATTCCATGTTATGTGTCATATTACATTCAAGATACAAAGAATATTGTTATAGCCACAGTCCTGCTAGTCACCTCAAGGAGGACATGAGTTGGATTTCACTCTGAACGCTATTAATATTTTGTCCCAGCAAACTATAGGCATTTGAGTAGTTCTTCATCTATTAAAGGCCAATATTGTCCAGATCTCTGCCATGTCCATTTGGTCAAATCCCTCAGCCATTTCCCTACATCAGGAGCAGTGTGCGCCTTCCAGTTCATTGTGATTATCCTCTTAGCATTACCAAGGCCAAGTCTATAAACTGACATTATTAACTGGTGGGCTTGAGTCTAGGAAACTGACCCAATAAACAATACAGTGGCACTTGTGAAGTGCACGCCAACTTGATCTTATTTTTAATTCCCAGTTTCTCCCTCAATTAGGCCTGTATTACAGCACAGAGCCACTGCATGTGGTAGAAGTGGACCATGGTTTGCAGACAACTAGGACAGGTGTCAGCAGCTCCAGTATGCATTCTAGTGATTTTGCAAGGGGATAAGTTGGTCAGGTGTAGATAGTTCACCCTCATAAACCAAAACCTGACGTCCCTGGAAGCAATGTGCATATATTTCAGAATGTTCTCCCACATATTATCTGTGACTTGAGTTCAGCCCCAGCTCTCCTTTCACTCCCCCTCTCCTTCACTGATGGGCGCCAGCAAATTTAATTTCCCCTTCCTCCTCAAACAAGCGTGAGGCGTCCTCGCTGTCAGCCCAATCCTCCGCTTGCACTCCCTCATCGGTTTCACACATATGAGGGAGCAGCAACCCATTAGCTGCGCCCTCACTAGCGTCCCTCAAGCAGGGAATCTCCCCGGGGCCTCCCACCTATGCACTTCAGCTCGCCGCGCTATCACAGCAGGCCGCTTGGGCGCAGGCTCTGCCCCGTCGCCTGCTGTGCGTGCTCTTGTGGGGCTGCTCTCCGATGCAAGAGAGTGGCCCTTTTCTCTCCCCTCACACAACCTGTCAGCAAAAATCCGGCGCGGCTTAGAGCATGCAAACACTGCTGCCGTGACTTGACGCACTCCTCCACTCGATCCTGGCCACGAGGTAAAGGCACTTCCAAAGCTGCAACGCCCTTCCACTTTTTCCCCTGCAGACATTCTCAGCAACACTATGAAGCACAACTGCCCAAAATCCTGAAAGAACAAGGCACAATAAAGCTACATATAACAATGACAAAACAAGTCCACAAAGCATGAAAAACGCTCTAAGACTTGCTACCAGCCACTGTATTACCACTACAAAATGGTGGCCAGTATTGTAAAATGAACACCTATATATACTCCAGGCCTACAAAACAGCCCAAAATTCGGAGCAGTCAAATAGACTGCTCCCTTCCTCGAATTATTCCAAGGGGCCCGATCTCCCTGTGGTCGGCTCCCCCCCCACCTCCCTCCCCCTGACCCCATTAGCAACTCACTGCCACATGCAGGGTTACCAATAGCGACTGGTCTTGATTTCTCTTCATGTCTCTGTGTTCCATCACCGTCACTTCTGGTGTCTTTATCTCAGTCCTTCAGGTTCTTTTTAGGTCTCGCTCGCGAGATTTAACGTTTTAGAAGTGGGGCTTTAACCCGCCCCTCTTCTTCCCGCTTCTCCATTGGCTGGCCTCTTAAATGCTGGTCAGCCATTGGAGAAGAGCTTTGTCTCTCCAAAGAAGCCCCGTCTTTTTCGGATTCAGGGGGCTTGTTTTTTACTTTCTTTCTCTCCTCTGGAATGTAAACATTCCAACCAATGGCAAGAGGGGAGAAAGAAAAACACGCCCCCGAATCCGAAAACGCCGCTGCGTTTCTCCGAGGCATTTCTGCTTGACGTCAGAGAAAGGCGGTGGTGTTAATGGCGTCCTCTTCCCCTGCTCTCGGCTACCGTTTTCGGCTGCTGCTCTGGTCTCCTCCCCCCTGTCCTCTCAGGGTGTGCACGCAGGTATGTGCCAGTGTGGCATAAAGTCAGCCGGGAAGGGACCGAGAAGCTTCCCTAACAAGATATATCATAAAAAGCTTTAGTGAATAAATTCAAGGACTTCCAAACATCTGCCCGCGGAACTACGGCGAAGAATACATCGATCAATCTGACATACACTCCACCATCCAATCAGCAAGAGGCCTGCATGATGTCAGGGCGTGACGTTGTTCCCGCCCCCTTGGCGGGATATAGCTGCTGAAGAGCGCAGGGCACGCGCTTGCGACACAAGAGAGTGAGTGGGGGCATGCGGAGACCATCAGGCACAGATCCATCAACCCCACCGCTGTGTAGTGCGACGCTCCTGCCAGCGAGCATCTACCTGTTGTTCCACCATGTCGAAGCGCATCATTGTCGTGTTTGGAGCCACAGGTGAGAGAAAAGTTAGGAAAGAGACGTAGGCTCTATTTCTAAGCGAGTGACGCGGACTAGTTGCTCGCGGTCCCATGTCGAATGACACAAAACAGCTTTTTGCATTCTGGACATGTGCGTTCTCTTTTGCTGTTGTACGTTTGAGCTACCAAGTTACAACATGTACGCTGCTGTTGCAAAAAAAAGCACGGACTGGATGATGTTGATGAAGTTATGCGTGGTATAAACCCAGCTGACCAAACTTTACATGTTCGTTGAATTGGTGTCACTTAGCTGCGTGGCTTCCTACAGAACCATATTTGGTATTTATTAAAACAATCCAAATCTCTGCATTTTCTATTCACGCTTTGGTGTCTCTAGCAGGGGTCACTCCTGTCGGAGAGTCGTGGGAATTGGAGGAATCGATGCCTTTTTAGGTCTCGCTCGCGAGATTTAATGTTTTACAAGAACTTTCCCTAATTCAGACATATGGTCTACATGTTACACCCACGTCACGCTTACATGCACATCAGCCACCTGTGCTATTTCACTGGGACTGTAACGTGCTCCTGCAGGGCTGATCTTCACATCAGGTGAAAGAACCCACTGAGAAAGCCTACTGGAATGAGAATATACGGTCAACATATCATACACAGTTTTCTGCTTTTACTACTTTAAAGGGATTAAAGCCCACGGAGAAACGCGGTGGTGTTCATGGGGTCCTCTCCCCCCTGCTCTCGGCTCCCGTGTCCGGCTGCGTGTGTGTGTGTGTAGGTGGCCCTGTGGGTGGCTCTATTTGTGTGTGGGTTGCTCTGTGTGAGTAGACTCTGTGGGTGGCTCTGTGTGTGTGGGTGGCTCTATTTGTGTGTGTGACTCTGTGTGTGGGTGCAAATGCAATAGGTCTCGCATTTGAGAGTGATTAAGCTATTGACATTGTAAATAACAATGCCGTTTCTTTAAATGTTTTAAAAACAAAAAAATAAACAAAAATAATGTCAAGAGCAATGCCAATAGCTCTAACTTTAACAATGCCGAGACCGTTGCATTGTAAATGCTTGTTCATTCATGCTTTCTCCATTTATCACTGTTTTACTATCTTTTTCTTCCTCTCGCTTTCTTTTTTCTGCCTTTCTTTTGCACTGGGTTAAAGTCTGATGATGAAAATTAAGTCCCAGTTCCTAAAAACGAGTAGCGGTGCCCACCATCTGCAACCACCAGCACAAATTAAACACTTGGTATGTTCATCATGTGCCTTCAGAGAGCCCATTGCAAGCTTTCTTCCATGTGGAGGTGGGACTTATTCTTGGAAAATCCAGAGCACGTCACTTGAAAGCAGCTATGACATCACACCTAGTAACTGAAAAAAAATGACTGTGAATCTGGCCCGTAGTTCCTAACTGAAGCTAAAAGAAAAACACTTTTTCCAGATCTTTTGGGGGAACTGATCTCTCAGATACCCACTTCTTTTCAAAATATCCCTGGTGTGTAACTCGCAGAAGTACCGTCAAGAACTACACTGCTTATCAGATAGCTGCAGCCTGCCCAGGTGTGTATTGTGCAGTCGCAGCCGGCATGATTTGCCGGGGGGGGGGGAAGGGGGGGGGGGGTGGAAGGGTCACGTGGGTTCGCCAGAGGGGGAGGCAGTGTTTAATTAAAAAATGTTTTAAACATACCTTCCCGGTCCCCTGACGTTGCGGCTCCTGGCCGGGTCCTGCTTTCCTGCTCTCCTGCTAATCAGGACGCAGGCAGCCTCCCTCCTCTCCCCTAACCCAATCACATTGCTGCAAAGCCAGCGTTGTGATTGGTGGGGATGGCGTCCAGCCGGGCGCCTATGGGGAGGCCTTTTTAGGTCTCGCTGAGCCAGCGCATGCGCTGCTCTGCGAGAAATTTAGTAAACAGGCTTTTAAAAGTGCTACCAGAGGCTTTTCCTGGCCTCAAGCGTGCACATGCGCGTGGGCAGTCGCCATATGGGTTTCTGTTAAGGCTCATTAAACCTTGCGTGCCTCTCTCCGCGCTTCAATTCCCTCCCCCACCACAGATCGCGTCACTCTGCTGCCCTCCACTCCCCCCCCCTCTATACTGAGCGCGAGGCGCGCGCGCGGCCAATGCTTGTTATTTCCTCCCACCAATTCCCTCGTTCCCCTCAGCATTTTCACCTCTTCTCACCCATTTGCCTCTTACTCCCAATATATTTCCTCTATAACTTACAACTCATAATACTTGATTATCCCCACCACGACCTCCTATCGCTCCCCGTGACTCACCAGAGCCTTCACTTAGACCACCCTGGTGTTCTCCGCGGTGCCCTTTAGGATCTCAGCCTAAGTCCCTGATGGTCTCTCTCATCGACTACCGGGATGTCAGCATCTAACCGGCTTCCGTCGCTGCCGCCACCCGGGATGCATTTCTGCCTGTGCATCTCTCTCGCTCAATCTCCCTGTGTTTTCCAAGGTACGCACCGCCTCCATCCCCTCCTTGTTTTCGAGAGTCCCACCTCTCGCTACGACCGGCATCATCTTAGAACTTTCATCTTGTTGTAAATATGGGATAGAGACCCCGGAGCTAACACAATCAACACAGAGCTACAAGTACCCCCTCCCCCAGGCCCTGGCTGTTGTCCGCCCACGCAGCTGCTGTAGCCGTGTTTAACTTTCTTTTATGGCATATGGAGGACAACTTTCGCACTTATTATTTCAGCTGTGTTTGTGTACATCTTGACGTTTTACTTTAACAGTGTTATCAGCGGGAGTCTGCTCGTGTAATTTTGAACCTTAGATTTTCAATTGTTCGGTCATAGAGTACTAGGTCGCTATTCCCACACAAACTTCAAAGGCAACGCAAACTTGCCCGAACAACGCGACTAACTTGCTAGAGGGCCTTGCATTATTACAGTTGTTTTTTCGAGAACGTTAATGTGCAACCAAAGCTCCTCCCATAGGTGTAAACCATGTCGCTTTCTTTCCCTCCCAATTTCGAATGCTGCTAAGTGAGCGCACCTCCAAGCTTCTGCATCACATTTATGTTTTTACACGCGGCTTCTAAAGTGTAGGTAATTATGACATGCTATTCATTACACACAAATTGGTTTGACAACACAGTTGTTTCAACTAATTTCTTGCAAATCGCGTGATACGATTAGAATTAGTGACTTCCATCAAAGGTGCTAAAATTGTGTATATTAGTGTGAAACATAATTGTAATTAAAACATCTAGGGGAGATGTAAACACCAGTCCGTAAATTTGGGATGGACAAAAAAGCATATTTTTGGGGTGGGTCCTGTGTATTACCCTGTGGGAGTCTTCCTGTGGGAGACTTACTAGCTTGGGGTACTACCTTTTTTCTGCAATTACCTTGCAGCCACTGGTACTTCTAAAAGCATGTCTGTTCCTCCTACTGGTTTATTGTTAGTTTGTTTCGATCCTCATAGGACCTGGGGTGTCCAAGGTGTTGGGTCCTGGTACCTTCTATCGCAGTGGTTCTTACCCTTTTGACAACCCCCACTGAATCACTAATAGAGTCCAGGAAACCTCACTCACGCAATTACCGATTTCAGCTGCAAAATTATATACAGAGACAAGTAACCATCAAATACACAACATTTAATTCAAAAATCCAAACATGCAAAAAACGAAATTTTAATCTACTTTTCTTTTTGCTACTGTTTACTAGTGCTTCTTTTGGGCACACACATTGTCCATAGTATATTCATTTTGTTGTACTTGCGCAGATTCTTTCCCCCAACAAGGATACCAGCTACATTTTTGCCCTCCAAGTTCAATTTCCTGCACGCATAGCATTTTAAAAATGTCATGTTTCCCGTTGTCCATGGTGCCTTGTTTACCTCTGTCCTCTCCCCCCCCATAGTGCAAGCAAAACACTTAAAAGGTCCCAAAAGCGAGACCTATTGGCTATGCCAGTGCTTTTTTTTTCTGCAGCGGGCTTTGTCAACGCTAGAGCATTTTTTTTTCTACTGACAGTCAAAACAGTTTAGGTAGCTTTCACCGCAAGCAAAATAACATATAAACAATATACTTCAAAAATAGAAATGGGTTGCATATATGAATACAGATTTCCTCAAAGTGTTGCCAGATCAAAATTCAGACGTTCGACTTGATCACATTTCACCTTCCATACATTTCCGTCTGGCTCTTTAAGATAGCCGTACAGTTAAAAGTGGAAGTTATATAATACATGGGATTCAGCAACACCTGTATACAAGTCTGTCTCTAATTTCCTTATACCTTGGAGCTCCATAACCTTAACCAGCATTGGCATAGCCAATAGGTATCGCTTTTGGGACCTTATAAGTATTTAGTTATGCAGCACAATATCCTTGCTGCAATAACATCAACTGTTGCATGGCTAAAAACGTATAAGGTCCCAAAGGCGAGACCTATTGGCTATGCCAATGCTTGTTCTCTGCAGCCTACATAGAGAAAAGTCAGAGTGTGCATGACTCTCTTGTTCGGCCCCAGAGGGCCGACCAAACAGTAAGGGCCCACAGCATTGGGCAAGCCACTCCTCCCCGAACTGCCCCCAACCAGGCATACCCTTCTGCTTTCTCGCAGTGCGAGAAGCAGAAACATAAAATGCTATTTAAAATACCATTTTATGTTTCTGCTTCTTGCACTGCGAGAAAGCAGTGAGGCGACGCTCCTCCCCCCTAATGGAGGGGCCGCCCCAGGCATTGTAGATGAGTTTCTGATACATAAATGGTTTGTAGGTGGCCCCCGGAAGCAGAGACTGCCTCCTCTGTGTGTGGCACTGTACAAACCGTGCATGCATGCTTCCTGGGGTCAATAAAGGGCGAGCAGTCAAAGGCCAGTTGTACTAATGACATGGGCGCCTCCGACGTGCAACAGCTGCTGCTTTTAGTCTACCCAGCCAATCACTGGTCTGCTCTCTACTTTGTCATCGCTAGAACCAAAGTAGCCCGATTCTTTCCCAGCTCCTCCATCTGACAATAGACACATTGTGTGATTCTTGGCCAATCACTTATCTCCCTGCACCATAGCTGCCTTTTCTGCGAGTGCTCGGAAACAGACTATTCCCATTGTCAAGTATTGTGTAGAATAATAGTTACAAATACACACAGTAGATATTAACGACATACAACAGCTGGTTACATTGACTAGAACCACTTAAATGTAATAGCGCAGTCTTCACTTTTAGGTTAAGCGCAGACCTAGTTATACGCGCATGCAGACTCGACACACACAAGTGTGCTCATATCATTCACAGGGCACAAATACAGCCATGAAGTGCACTTGTTCTTATTGTAAAACGTACTGAGCATTGCGTGCACTTTCTAATGCAGAGTATAGACACAGTCAATTTTCAGAAATACACACGTGGCCATAATGTACATTTTCAGATTCGTAGTCCATTGAGATCTTTGTGCCAAGGTCCATTTCAAAAGCAGACCGAGGGCTGCAGTGGTTACCTGAGTAGAGGCTGGTGAGGTGTGGGTTAAATCTGTTTACTTTCGGTACTATGGAATTTGCTCAGCGACACGGAGTCGCCAGGATGAAAAACAAAACGGGGCTGTGGCGGGGGGGGCACCGAGCCAGGGTTCACCCCTGTTCACTGGAAGGCCTGCCTGGAACCCGAGCCGGGCCTGGCATGCGAGCAGCTATGCTGGAATGAGGCGCCTGCCTCCTGCTACCGGGCTTCTGCACGGACGCACTCCTCTGTGGCTGCCTTTCCTTCTTGTAGTACCCTGGGCAGGGCTGTGGTGTCATCTGAGGCAAGTGCAAGCTGCAGCCAGTCACTTTTTGGGCGAGTAAAGGGGAGAGTTTCTCTATTCTAACCACCGAACCTCACAAGCTAGTTGGGCGGGAAATATAGAGCAAAGGAAGTCCCGATCCTGGATGAGGCCAAAAGTGTGGCTCTGGGGCCAAGTGAAGGGCGAGTCAGAGCCCAGCCAGGTGCTGCTGTCTGTCTCCCTCCATCATGCAGCTCCTTGCTACCTTTGTTAAAACTAAATGAGCAGCGCCCTGAATAGGGAAAAAGAGCTGCTGTAACAGCGTTTGAGCAGGAATCAAATACAAAATGTGTGCGTTTTTTTCCCGATCTCAAAGGGTTGGCCGTTTTAATTACATTTTAGACAAACAAAGGGAAACTATATGGAGCAGACCCGATATGGTTCGACTTGAGCTTTGGCTCTTTAGGGCTATGCCACACCTCGGCTGGGCTCTCCCTATGATTTTGATGGCTTGCTCTTCCCTAGCTGATACTGGTGGTCCATGCTAGAACTGGTTTGTCATTGGTCAACATCCTGGTGATCTGTCTGTATACAGCAAGTCACTCCTCTCTACTTTGCAGGTCCTCCTCTCTACTTTGCAGGTCCTCCTCTCTACTTTGATGGTACAGACCTCTTGCAGAAGCCTGGGGACTGAAATACAGGCAGTCTTTCTTCTAATGGCCTGCAGTCAGCAACAACCCATGACACTGGTGCAGGGCTTGTAAAGATAGTGTTTTGGTGCTATTTTGATAAGTATTGAAACAAGTCCTTTAGTATTATATTTGGGAAGTTCCCTTCTTACCACATATTGGAGGCAATATTTAAGTGCAGGAAGATTTTGATGAATTCTAGTTACTTGAACCCTACTTTATTAAGATTGAACATGTTGGTCTTGAAAACACGTATTATCCAAAACAGAGTGGCACCCACCTATCAGTGTATCTGTCATTCTGTTTATTAAAGTGGCACAGGGCTTTACCTCCTGTTGCAGTTCAGCTAAAATTATATCATGTCAGGTGTAATAAAAACACCTATGTACAATGAGTTGTCTGGAATCCTGACTATTTTGAAAGCAACCTCGGTTTTATGTACTATTTCTACCTCAAAACATACTATTGGTAATCTTGGATGTGAGTGCCAGTATAGCAGCATGCTAAAATGTAAAGCTATAAGATTTTCCATCTCTAGATGAGGAAGTTTGACATAGATTTATAACCTCCTGCAGCCAAGCAGGATCCAAACTTTACTTTTATCAGCATGATGACTTAAATATTAGATTTTCAAACTCATGTTTTGGTTTGGACTTAAATATTCAGTTTTAACTTTAAATATTTGCTAAATGGCATGGCTGAGCAGCATTGCTAAAACAATCTTCTTGAAGCGTGGAGTAGAACATTGTTTAAATATAAAGGCATATGTGCCCAGAGAAACCATTTATTTACAAATGATTTTCATTCATATGATCTCTTTGCATAGTCTTCGGTTCTTTGGGCAGGGTGAGTGTTAACAGACTGCACTTACGGTGGGCACTCTGTCTGTGTTTGGCCTCTACCATCTCTATAAGAGAATTAGACTCCCCTTCTGTGTTCCCCATTCCCTGTACATTTTTACAGTAGTCCGAGTTATAGCATTATAGCTCTCTGCTGAGGGCTGTAATGGTTGTTAAATGTGCTTGTGCCTCAAGGCAGTGGCCTTTAAAGAGGGAGAGTAAATTGCGATTAGAGTATTCTACCCAGTGAGGGTAAAAAGTGCTGAAATAAAGAGGGAGAAACAGAAAGACAATCAATGGCCTTTTGGCAGAATATCTATCCCATCCTTCTCTGGTCCACAGATAGTTCATTGTCTTCTGTGGAGTTGCCATCATTTCAATATTCTGATCAAGCATTATAGCCTGCTGCCGAGGGCTATAGTGGTTGTTACAGGCCCAAAATCCAAAGTTTAGGCCCACACCTACGGTGAGGGCCAGTAACGAGGAAGAAGGCCTTTAACAATCACTTTAGCCAGAGGCAAGATGACTGCAATGCTGTTGTGATGTTCCTTCCACAGAGAGAAAAATGTTCTATAATTAACAGGAGAAACTGAATGACAAGCATTGGAATGTCTGAGCTGCGACATTGTCTTCAGGAGAGCGGCCAACATTCCAGTGTTTTAATTAAGTATTGCAGGCATTAATGTAGACCGCTGCTGAGGGTTATACTGGTTGTTAAAGGCCATGAACCCATGCGGCAAGGGCCTATAACAAGGGAGAGGGCCATTAACAACTGGTATAGCCCGAGGCATATGGGATATAAGGATATTAGAACATTTCACCCACTAAGGGTAGAATGTTCTGAAATAAAAAGGGAGAAACATAATGGAAAGTTGGAGCAGAAGGCTTATACCAACTGTTATAAGCCCAGAGCTACTCCATTGCCTTCAATGGAGCTCTCAACATTCCAGTGTTCCAATATAGCCATTAAAGGCCCGCTCCACTGTTAAAGGCCTGAGCCGAAGGCAAGGGCCTTTAACAAGCGAGCGGCGCTTTTATTGGCCGGTAGAGCCTGCTACAGACGGCTCTAAGGCTATTAGAACATTCTGCCCCTAGAGGGCATAATGTTCTAATTTGTAAAACAACGGCGTCATGGAGCCCATGGGAATTGAAAGCAACAGCTGTGAACAAACATTTAAATGTTGGAGCTCCAGGCTTCTACCAGCTATTAGAAGCCCGGAGCACTCCATTGTTTTCGATGGAGCTCCCAACATTCCAATTTTCTAATAGCCATTATTGCTCCACGTCCCAAAACACACACACAAAATGGGGATCACTGCAGGAGCATGAGCAGCCTCTCACCTGGATGGGCTCCAGAAGATGGCTGTCCGGGGACCCACCATGCTTTTGGTGAAAGGAAGACTAATTAGCTAAATAGAAGTGGAAAATGTTTGTTCACATTTTCCTCCAGGTTGAGTCTACTATGGGGAAGATAGGACAGACACCAAAATGACACTTGATGGTCTTTTCCTGTACTACTGTGCTATTGTCTTGTGCGTAGTGTTCCCAAAATTGTGATTACCTTTTTTTCGCGTGCATTGATAGTATTAATGCATGTGCTAATTTCACACGTTTTGCCACACAGTTTTCGTGTTCATTAAAATCTTGTGAAATGAATGCATGTGCAAATCCAGTTACCACATAACTTGATTTTTACCTCAGAATGCTGACTTTATTTTATGCAGAATTGTCATACGATACTGCATTTTCTGCTGCTGCTATAGGTAGGGTACGTTTGTTAAGCTTGGAATAAGGCTATCTTTATCTAGTCAATCCAAGAATTGTTGCAAAGTTGCTGTCTTTGTTTTACAAGGCAGGGAATTCAAGAAGGAACGGGGGCTTTCAGAATTGTTGATCCTAATTCTCTACTTTTTTCACTATTTTTGTTACTCTTTCAAGGATTTTTCTTGGCCTTCTGTTTTTACTGCTCTTCTACTTATACAAAAATGCACCTCAACCTCCCTGTCTGACAGCTTTGCTCAGTCATTCTTTGCCATTGAAGAAGCTTCCTGGATGAAGGGCAGCCGACTGAGACACAAATCTTTTCATTCCAGAGCAAGATAGCCACATTATCCCAGATTTGAGATAACCCTAAGCCTAGATTCTATTTTTCCTGTTATCATAGTCAGCCTTTTTTGTAGCAAACATTTGATGTTGCAGCTCTTGAGCAAAACCTTTCTTCAACCCTGCGCTCAACCTTCATTCTTAAACGGTTCACTACTGATGATCTAGCCATAGGGTTTGAAACTCACCCCTCTAGCGCACTCTCCCACTTTTAGCAGGAAACTGGTTTCTCTGCTTCAGGAGCTGACATTCGGGTTAAATGTTTTCGGCAGGGTATCCTCTCCCACACCTAGACATGGACCCCCTGATGCTCTGCCCTTCGCAAAAGGCGCTGTGACCTTGTGATGCGGAGCACAGGAGCTGTCAGATGGTTTGATCTCTTTTCAAGAACTTATGTATATTCAAAAAATGCCACAGGGCAGGTTTCTGAAAGCGTATGGTCTAGTTTGTCAATAATACCCATTATTTACACACAAAGCAAAAATTCTATTTGCGGTGTTAACTATAAAAATTGTTAATATGTATCTTCAAACATGTGTTTAGTGAGTAATGTTACGTTTTTTCTAATGCCCAATATGGCCCAAGTAATACCTTGATTTGAAATTTGGATCTCTGGCCAGTGCTCAGATTTGTAAGGTGCTCTTGGTCCTGGAAAGCGCTTAATTTCTTCGTCTACATCACTGAGCTGTCACATCATCATCCTTAGAAGGTGCTGAGTTAGTTTGTTTGGTGCATTATAAATATAGCAATCCATGCTCTGCTGGATCACAGTTTTTCTCCTGACTCCTGGTCACTTCTGTTACAGCACTCTAAGGGAGAGGATTAATTGTGCTCCCATGTGTGAATGGTATGCAGAATTTGATTAGGCACGAGCTCTGTGTGGGTGCTGTTTAGAAACATTTACATTTGGTTGTTTGTCTACCACGGTGCTGGTGATGAACCTCGGACCAGTGCGTCCTGGGGCAGCAGGGAGTTTTACTGTACCCAAGTTACTCAGCCCTAAGTAGAGTTGAAGTGGGCTCCAGGACTTGATTTGTTCCAATGTTTGCAAGTGGGGGGGCACTGACACTGATATTTGGGCTCCGGGCTTGTTTTACCTCATGTGTAAGCCATGATTGTTTTAAAATGTGTTTTTTTTTTACATAAAAGGAAGTCTGTGAGATGTCAAACTGTGAGAAAGATCATGCCCCTTCTCCTGCAAAGATTTTTAAATAATTGTAATGTAGTGATTCAGAACCTAAAGGCTTCTTCCCTATGCAGCAACAATGTAGGGTCCTTTCATAAAGAGTGTCCATTACACTTCATCTAGTTATGGCCAGTGGTATGGGCTAATATGCCTTAAAATACACTATTTTCCACATTGACACAATGTTCTTGCATGGGGGGGGCAGGATCAGACCGGATGCTTGTGATGCACATCTCCTCTGTAAATTGGTCAGCTACCAAACTGAGTTTAACAAGTGTTGGTGCCCATTGTGCTTAAAAATACACCTCTGTAATTTGCCAGAACAACCTTTGGTATCCGTACCGAAGTGGTGCACAGATATCCTCCTCGTTTTGGTCTTGCAGAATTAATAGGCAGCCACTAGCATAAACTTCATATCAACAGTTGACAAGATCAGTAGGGAACATTTGGACTGAATATTGGGTTTCTTAAAAAAAACAAAAAAAAGTTTTTCAATAGCAAGCCCTAGGTTTGTATATTGTGTTTCATACCACACTCCTGGCATTCTAAGCTCTTGAAATTACAAATGTTACTATTGTCCAATTGATTGTACACATTTACTGGGCTTAGACTGATGGAAGGCCAAGTCAGCATCAGATTCGAACTGGTGACTTTTAGATTCACTGCATAACCTAGCAGTGGCCATTGAACCCACTGAGCTGTCCTGCCAGCTCAATGGAGAAAGGTGTTTTTTACCATAAAGTTAAGAAACGTAACATTATAAAGAAAATAGACACATTGAGCAGGGCAGCTGTCAAGTTGTCAGAATCCTTGTGTGGGTCGCTGTTCCAGCTCAGTTTCTCTTGCACTGCTGCATTTGTAGCCCTGAATGTATTGCAATGGGAAAACTAGAGCTATAAGTACTAGAATGTGAAGAGAAAAATTCACATTAGTAAGCCATGCACGCATGCAATTGTTATGCTTGATAACAGTGGTAGTGTGCTGGTTCTAAACTAGAACCAGCCGAAAATGGCATGCGCTCTTTCCTCCATGTCACCCGCCCCCCATTTGAGTAAAGACTAGGAGCAATAGCCAAGCTCCAAGTGAAAATCAGCATACTAAGAAGCTCTAGTCCAGCAGCCAAGATATATTTAGCTGCACCTCCCGTCCCCCCACCCGCTGTCCCATGCGAAAGATTTTAATGCCACCCTGGCAAAGCTCTCAAGATTCACAGATCCATACTGAATAGCTTAGCCAGTTCAGAATCTTTATTTGAAGTCTGGGACTCATAGTTCTCATTAAATACGAATATAAAAGAGGACTACAAACCCCAGTAAGAAAAGGAAAATAATCCTGGAGTGGATGAGCTACTCAAGTGTAGACCAGGGAAACTTGAGAGTTGTGCACTGGCAAATGCTCTCCCCACGACCTGATAAGTTGTTTTAGACCTTTGTTTGCTTTCAGCCACCTCCTAGTAAAGCTATACGTGTCTATGGTGCTGCTTTGAAGCAACAGAGAAGCTTCACTCTCATGGACAGATACCTGAGCAGTTCAGGCACACGTCATGCTGTGCCTGCCTATGGGAGCTCATTGTCCTTCTGTACCTAACAACGAGCCTGCCCTGACTTTCAGTGGTGCCATAAGCACAATGAACTGTGGGCCTGATTTATCTTTTCGTGGACGGTTGTAGCGCCATCTGGCCACTAAGAAGCACTCCGTCACCCTTACGGACATGCCAGCCCTGTGGACATCTCTTAAGAACGGGAGGAACAACTGTCATGGCGGTTCCTGTCAGTGTTGTAAAAGATTTTCGGACGACTCACTCAGTCATGACGACCTTCTATCAGACTTTTACATTTTTTTATTTTTTTAATAGAACTCCCAAAGTGGGAGTTCATTATTAAACAAGTGCGGCCTGTAGATGATGAAGCGGAGAGGTTGTGAGAGAGAGGGGGAGCAGGAGGTGAGCCCGCGAGTGGTGCTTGCGCGCGCTTGAGAGAGCAGTCTGCTCATTTTCAAGCACTGCACTCGTGCTTGTCGCGTGCCCCTGCGCGCTCCCGCAAGGTGGATGCCGCCACAAGCACGAGTGTGTGATCGAAAATGAGCAGAGCGACGACTGAAGGCTTTAGGCGAGACCTAAAAATGTAACGTTAATGGCCCCCGCAGCCTGGGAGATTTCTCCCAGGCTTTTGGGTCGGAGAGTTATTTGTTTTTTTACTGTTTTTTACTGTCCCTCGCCGCCATGCGACTGCCTCCTGTAACTAGTGCGGCAATTGGATGGCTAACGTCCATACTCTGTTTGGCCATCGGAGGAGTATGTCGGTAAAGGAACCAGAGTAGGCTCCGTCGCTGATATACTTATAGTCCTCCCGCCTCTGATTGAGAGGGGTGAACCAACAGTTTGGCAGAGAGGGTACTCTGCCGCCATTGCAACTGAGTACCCTCTCTCCCAAACTAAACCGGGGCCTGGCTTTTCTGTGTGCAGCTCCAATCTCGCTGGGTGTATGTAAAAGCATGACCAGCATGCCAGTTTGGAGTGGGCCCAGTGCAGGGGTTATGTGCAGTCCCAATCTCGCTGGGCCATCTCAGCTGCTGCCGTATTAGCCCAGACAAGTGGGGCCACACATATCAGCTAGGAAACTAGAAGGGCCCTCAGCTGGCTCCGTCCAGTGACCTTTCGAACATCAGTCAAGTGGTCGCACTGCCTCCCGAACCCAAGAGTGAATACAGTGTTGGGAAGATATGGCAGAGTTAGATAAAGAGACAGAAAGTGCAGCATGGTGAAAGGAAGAGGCATAAAGCGATATCAAGGCTAGGCGGTCAAAGTTGTCGGCAGGCGCGCAACACCCATTGGACTCAAAGGGCTTCAGGCCCCCCCCCCCGTCGTGTGTGGCAGCCCGGGATGAGACACCTTCCCGGGCAAAAAAGCAGCCGCACCCGAGCACTTCACAGGTCTTTAAAAGACCATTTGCATGTTAATGAGGCCTCGCTGTTGTTTCACCCCTTCAAAGAGCCCCTGCAGCTCCACTCTGCCTATTGCTTAAAGTTCACCCCCCCCCCCCCCGACATTTTTGCTCAGCCCCCCCCCCCCCCCCCCCCGGAGGGTTCCTACAAAAAACGTTGGGGCCCTACCTATACTTCTGTGTTTTTAACTCTGTCTACGCATATAACTCCCTCGCCTATAACGTTATGTTGTTCGTTGTCGTTCTCTCATGACATGTCTCTTTCTCTCCGCACAGTAAAGTATTGACGCTTCCAAATCCCATTTCCTGGTGCAGTTCGTGATCATCTAAGGGGGTGGGAGCCCGTGAGGAGAGGCTCGCGGCTGCGTCTGGAGCCCTTGATGCTGCCCAGCGGCCTGAGCGCCCAGGGTCTCGTGCTGACAGCAGGGATCGGGCAGTGCATTCTGCGCGCGGTCTCTTTTCGGCAGCAGCGAAGCACTGCGAGCCGTAAATCTAATACTGCCGACGCGCACCACGTGCTCCTGTCCCTGTCAGGCCGCAGTGCGCTGGCGCCGGGAGCGAGTTAACGAGTTGAAGAGTGAGAGATAGCGCTGTCGTGAGGGTTTAATCATCCAGTCAGGAAAGCTGGCACCGATGCATAATCGAAGTTGCACTGCTACTCTTTACTGCGTGGCTGCAAGTGCTAGGACGCTACTCATCCGTTTGAATTAGAAACAGAGAAGTCCTTTATTTTCATAGGCTTCTCACCTAGTGTTTTGTGTAATGCAGGCTATTAAATGTCATTTAAGACCTGCTCAAAGCTTCAGTGTACTAACCACTGACTGCCCTTCATTCACTCGCACTCATTTTACTCACCCCACTACGAAGGGCGGCGCATGCGTCCCGCAACATATCACGCACCTGGGCGGTCGTCACGCGCAAGGGAGCAGTCCGACATAGGATCAAAAGCAAATTCCAAACCACGCACTCTACGCGGCGTACCCTACTGCCCGCCTGGGCAAGCGCTTCAGTGCCCCACACAGAGATAGTGAGCTCTAAAATGAATGCTACCATACAAACAGCGATTCTGAGGGCGGAAGTGGGGTGTCTAAGGGGATGGGACGCCTGTCTTCAATGACAGGTTAGCGTCAAATAACAGGTTAGCCGTTGGTGCAAACTGAGCCAAAGCAGAGAGCGCGCCATGCCTTCCTCCTCCTCAGACCTCTGTGACCTCGAGGAATCCGAACTACCTGATCGTGTGAACGGCTTTCACTTGCTTTGATTAGCCTGGACACACCTATTCGTAGCTGCCAATGAAAGTGCCATATTTTATGTATAACTAATGTATCCATTCATAAAGGGTAACACTGAAGAATAAAAGGCGGAGTCAGGCCGGCTGGGAATTGAATCTGTAAGAGATTGATATATTGGTTGCAGCACTCATTCAAACAAAATAGGCCAACACTTGAAGACAGTTGAGCGTCAGGGCCCCTGCCTAGCAGGAATCTGCCTACACTGTGAAAGGGGACCAGGCAGGCGATACGAGTCATACAGGGTTTTACAGCGAGAGCTACTTTATAGCTCCTAGTCTTCATCTCGGAGATTCACGGCTCCAGCAATAGTTTTTCAAATATTTGCTCTCTTAGCATCGCCGCTGAATTAAATACCCAATGCGTCTTCTATTACTGAAACCACGAATGACACTAGAGATTAAGGCAAACGTGTTTACACCACGCGCTTCTAAGTGCTGCCGAGAACGTGCTTGTCGGTGTGTGCTGTAAGGTGCGCCATCTCAAAAGCTGCTGTCAAGGAAGGAACGTTTGCGGAACGAACACAAAAAAGCATAAGCAAGGACAGAGATTATCGCAGTGAACAGAAACACACAAGAGAGTGTGGCCTCTAGAGCAACAGTAACCCCAAGCTAGAAAAGGGAAGTACGAATTATACCGACTGGTGAACAAATGAACTGATACACCGCAGTGACAGAAACCGGCTTAAGCAATAGCAGAAAATATTAGCAATATAGGAAATCATTATTACACCATCAGCCAGGAAACTGAGAAACGAAGCAGAAAAACTAAAGGCAAAATAGGCAGCTTTGTGGACCTCTGGAAGCCTGAACGCTGCTGCGAGTTGCAGCCTCAGGGGACTGGAATGTAATCAATCATGTATCATGGAGTAACTTGTCAAGCGCAACTAAGTCACCTGAGAGGCTATCCAGGCGCTTGCTGCGTCTCAGTCAAAGAGCCATGTCTTGAGTCCCTTCTGAAGTGGGTCAGCAAGGGTGCGGAGGGGGAGGGGGCGGTGTTGCAGGCTTTGGTGGCAAGATGGAAAAAGGAGTGTCCTCTGGAGCGGCAGCGCTGTATGCAAGGTATCCATACGCACAAGGTGTGCGGAGCGGAGGTTTCTTGGAGGTCGGTGGAAGTGCAGGCGATGGTTCATGTAGGTGGGTTCTTGGTCGTGGAGGGATTTGTAGGCGTGGGTCAGGTGCTTGAAATGGCATATCTTCAGGTCTGGGAGCCAGTGGCGTTCCTTCAGGGGCTGGGTGATGTGGGTTCTCTTGGGCAGGTTGAGGATCAGTCTTGTGGCTGCGTTCTGGATAGTCTGGAGTCTTTGCATGAGTTTGGTGGTGGTGCCTGCTTAGAGTACATTGCTGTAGTCCAGTCAGCAGGTGATGACGGCCTGCATCACCGTCTCCCTGGTGCTGATGGGGAGCTACTTGAAAATTTAGCAGAGCGTATGGAAGCAGGGTGAGGAGACAACGTTGACCTGATGTTTCATGGAGAGTTCGCTATTGAGGATGATGCTGAGGTTGCAGGTGTGGTCTTTCGCCATGGGTCTGAGTTCCGACTGCCACCAGGAGTCGTTCAAGAGGGCGGTGTGTTTGCCGAAGATCAAAGCTTACGTTTTATCCGTGTTGAGCTTCAAGCAATTGTCCTTCATTCAGGCTGAGATGCTCTTCATACAGATTTGGAAGTTGGTCTTTGTCGAGGTGGGGTCAGCTGAGAGCTAGAGGACAAGCTGAGTGTCATTGGCGTAAGATGATGTTGTGCGATCTGACGTCTGCAAGTGGTGTCATGTATATGTTGAAGAGGGTTGGGCTGAGGGATGAGCCTTGGAGGATGCCGCAGATGGTGTGCTTGGCTTGCGATGTGAAGTGCAGAAGGCAGACTCTCTGGGTTCATCCTGTGAGAAAGGATGCCATCCATCTTAGCACATCGTCTGCGATGCCAAACTGGCGCAGCTGATCGATGAGTGTGTGGTGGGAGACCGTGTCGAAAAACTTTGAGGGTCTGAGAAGCGTAATGGGAGTTACGTGAAGCAGCGGAGGACTGCAGATTTTTGGGTTGAGCTTGGGAGAGACTAGAGACTAGAAAGAAACATTGCCTGTTCCACAGTCAGTGCAGGGCCATTAATCAACACCGAAGGTGTACGACTCATACAGCAGTGAGTGCACTCCCATGGGACTGTCTAAGTAGTTGAGTAGCATCTATAAGGAAACATCCCACGTGTCACTAGTGTGATACTGGCATTGACAAACCACACTTCTTCTGGTGCTGCTCCATGCCAGTGCCCTTGGAGAAAGCAAGCAGCAGTGACCTGTCCTGTGTGTAATGAAAGGTCTGATAATAGTCTCTGCATATTGGTGGCTGTCCTCATTGTGCACAGGAGACCCCCCCCATGTTTGTACAGCATCTGAGGGTGTTGTGCTGTGAGAACATTCAGGTGTGTGCTTCATCTGGCGTTTGGACACATGTGGACACTTTGGTTTGACCTACTAGTGTGACTTTGCGTTGCCTTGGCAGGGTCTGGCCAATGCTATTATGTGAGTTTGAACGTGTCTGAGTCTGGTTTCCTTCTGGCAATGTGTGTTTATTTGTAAAACAGAGAGAAGAGGTGGGAGCTTGTCTGGTAGTTTCAGAATGATTGCTGTGTCTGACATCTGTTCCTTGTATAATTAAAGGAGATGTAGTATCTTGGCGTCTCTGTGTATGCTTGATCCGAGTGGGCATACTAGGAAATATTGAGTGTGGGGGCTGAGGGAATGTGGTGATGCGTGGTATGTTTGAACCTGTGCTAGGTTGCCAGTTAAGAATAGCTGGAGCGGGACAGGTGAGGCTGTGACTGTCAATAACCCCTTCTGTGCCACGCCCTTTCCCCCTCCTGTGCCGGGCGTTTCATTAGTAGGTGGGGTTCATGACGAGATAGTCTCGTCATGGGCACAGCGCGACCGTGCTCCATGACGAGACTATCTCGTCATGGGCACAGAAGAGGTTAAGAGGTTCCTTACTCTTATGGTGTGGGCCCTGTCCTCCAGCTACGACATAAGCATAGGCTGTCGCTGTTGACTTGATCAAGAGTTCTTATACAGAGAGGGATGGCGATTATGCTGAGCTCCAAAGCTGGCTTGAAGGATAAACAGAGCTATTGACGTGTCTGTAACTAGACCAGAGCTTAGTCAAATCATATGCTGTTTGAGATCCTGGACACAGGGGAGGGTCAATACATGCAAGGATTTGCAAGCACTATATTGGAATAAGCATTTCCTGAAAGAAGAGAATGGCCCAGTTATGGTGCTTAATGATCATAGTTCACTTATGGATAAAGTCCACAGATCTTCTCCTAAACGTCCCTCTGGTGGGTGGTAGATAGTGTGAGAACCATCACTTCCTGGTTCATTTTCAATCCATGATTAGTTTAATTTCTGAAGTTATCATGGATTGTTACAATCCATTTACCATGTGTGATACTTTCAATGCCTTCTTAAAGGGGCAAAGTACCAGCTTTTCAACCAGGTTACATTTTTTTAGATCAGACACACTTTTGGTAGCTTATTTAAGAATAGCTCAATTGGAAATAGCACATCTCTCCTCAAAGGCTTAAAAAACTTCGGATACTATGTCCAGTTCTGGTAGGAAACCATGCATCAGTATTGTAACATTATGGCACTAAAATAATAGAAAATACTAGAGGCAGAGAAATGAACATTTATTAATGTCATATTCAGGTTAACGGGTGGTTTGCTTGTAATTGTTTACCTGACTGTGGCCCTATACATGGGGGTCAGTGGCCAGTAGCTGCTAACAGTGGGGACTTCTGTCTTACACTTGTAAACAAGATTAGAGTTAGCACATTGTGGGCTATGAAGGAAAGATAACTAAGGAAACAAGTGTTGGATAGGTAGGGGAATAACAGAAAACGTTTTTGAGTATTTCCATAGATCACACCTAGCCGTGGAAATGTACAGCTGATACCACCCCTGTGTGTCACAGAACATTTAATTATTCAGCTACTAAATGGGGTGAAGAGGTGTTAATCCCCAGTTTGCCAGATCATATATTTCACTGTCTCGAAGAGCTGTGGCCTTCTCTCTGATGATCTGCTTAAGTGGAGTTTTCAAGAGTTCAGATACTCCGAATCACAACTTTCAAACATTTTAGGCTCCCTCCCAAAGCAGGATTAATAGGGCCTTCAACTATAGAGAAAAACATGATTTCTCTTAACCCAGTCTCGCATTCTTCCGGTCAGTAACAGTAGGCATTCCAGAAGATTCCTTGGTTTGATGATGTCTGTTCGGGTTTTGAGACCTGCGTGACATTTATTGGATGTCCCCTTGTAAGAGTTCTCTGTTTCTCATCACTTGCTTCACGTTTTTACAAATATATTACTTTGATTTCTGTTGCAGGGAACCCGTAAAGTGTAATGAGCTCATTAGCTCTAATCCTTTCATCTTCATCATATTTACTAAATCTGCAGAAACAGCTGCTCTTTGGGACCACAGCTCCTGTTAAATCGCTTGTTTAGTCCTCATTCTGAATTGATCAATAATCCATATTCAGTCAGGAATCACGTACCCAGCCCAGTTATAATAATAGGTAATGCAGGAACACCACGCTCCTGCGTTTTTTCATCTTCACATTTCAATAGGAAAATCTAATGAAATATGCACAGGAAATAAAGCCAAGTGTAGGAACAACTTCCTGAAATCCGTGCAAAAAAAACACACAAATTCCAGATTCCATAGGGGAATTCTTGCAGCAGTGCGATAATATCGCACCCAGAAGTTACTGCACGTAGCGGTGTTGGGAATTCCAGGCAGAGTATTATAATATTGCATATACATATATGTAACATATGGTCTTTTTATTGAGACAAAAGGGCAGCAAGTCCAGCGACTTCTAGTGGTGCCCCACCATACCTGCAGGGTTGATATCACTGGGGAAAAAGAACAATTGGTGAACGTAATGCTGAAGAATGTCAAACACTCACCCCAGTACAGAAATATGGGCTTAACGCCATCGTTTCTTTGCTCACCACGTCACCCCAGTTTGTACCCAACCATATGCAGCTGTCTTGACCATGCTGCCCTTTGGGAACAGTCCAGCCCTAAGTTCCAGGCTAGGGCCTCCATGGACCAGAAATAAACATCCTAGGACCGGTATCGGAGCATCACCCCATATCAGTCAGGAAACTGAATCTAGTGGTATGGCGAGCACGAGACCCACGACTGGGCATCACCGTCCCACTTGATGTGACAGATGCAAAAAGAACAATTGATGGACGGCATGCTGAACAATGTCAAAATCCACCCCTCGTACAGAGATCTGGACCTAAATTCATTGTTTTTTGCTCACCACGCCACCCCAGTTTAGACCCAGAGACCATGCTCACCATGCCTCTATGCGAGCATGAGTATTTAGAAGTACCAAAACAGTTCAATAAGAATGAACACCACACAAAGGAAATCCAACACTAATTTATATAAATGGGTCTTATTTTTATGAATTTTTAGACACCTAAAACAAACTAAATTCTTCAGAGGGATCCAGAGATATAAATTAATAAGCAAATAATAAATCACTGCTTTTATTCAAATTGCAAACCAGCATTTGCAACTAGCGTGATTAGCAGTTAAGTTGTAAACTATTACTTTGGCTCATTTTGGGCGACCAACTCCAGCAGGAAGCAAGTCACAGGGGCCAGTGAGGCTGGCTTCGGTAATTACTTCACAGTCAAAGCATTCTTCAATCTAGTTTCATCATCTACGGACATAATGCCATAACCTTCAGTGGAGTGGTCTTGATTCAAGGGATACGGGATGCTGAGGATGGCCATCAGGTGACGGGGGTCCTCATGGGACTACAACTCGTTCTCGGTGGGGCGACTTTGGCCACAAGTGTCAATGTCCCTCGAAGTCCGGTTGAAATCCAGCTAAAAGTCAGTTGCCACTTGTCTACTGGTCTCCAGTTACAGCAAAACCAATGGTTCCCTTTAGTTGGTGATACCCACGTCTTAGGCAACCAGACTGCACTCCAATGACACTCTCTGGTCCACAAGACACGGGTACAACTTTTGAGGGTTGGGGCTCAGTTTCCCAGATTGATTCTTGGAGTCTCTTCTTCTGTCTGAGGTTCGGAGATGACATTTCCTCGAGCAAGGCACCACATGCACAGTCTGTTCTTTGTTAGCCCAAGGAGCAGCAGGAGCTGTCCAGTCTTGCTGCATCCTCTCTTTGTCTTTGCTGGCTCCAGGGAACAGCAGGGCAGTCCTTTTTGGTCCACTCTTCAGTACAGACGTGATCTGTGGTCTGGTTGCCAGTGGTCAGTTTTATTCCCAAAACTTGACCTCGAGGGAAGCAGTGACTTCAAGCCGATGGGCCACCAGGCCCCCTTCGGCCTGATGACAGCTTCCTGCAAAGTTTGGCATTTAGCTATCCCAGAATGTAACCTTTTGCTCACTCGATAGATGGTAGGACCCCTCGCTGTGTGTAGAGCTCGGTAGCCCTCCAGAGAGGTGTGGCTACCTAAGGCTACACACCTGAAGGTCACCAGTCATTTCATAGTTATTCATTTTTTCTTTTTTTAACATGTTTCTTTATTGAGTTTTCCCAATATCTTTGCAGAGTATACATACATGGAGCGAGCGACATGACAACCTGTATTTTCATAATATTGCATTCCATTCTTGTCTGGTTGTTCTCCGGGAGAAATAGCCTAAAAAACTAAAGAAGAGAAAGGAAAAAAAAAACACATTTCCTGATCTGCATATTTACAGGTAGGATGGATGAGGAGGGCGGGAGTGGAGGAGGAGTGGAAAAGGAAGTGTACGGGAGGTGGGTCCATTGTGGGAGGTTGCAGAGGCCCCCAAGGTAGTTGGGTGGCCCTGTTTCCCTACTAGGCTTCACTCATGGGGTTTAGGGGAAATTAGTGAAAGCAAGTGATGTAGTGGGAAGTGTAATACGCAGCGGGTGCGCCTAGTTAGTAAGTGGTTGGAGTGTGCAACATTTTCAGCTAGTGTTATGCTGAGTGCCTAAGACTACAGGGGGGGGGGGCTCTGCTTAAAGGTGGTGCCAGGGATGTACTGTACCTAGATATCCCCGCAACGTACTTGGAAACAATTTGATTGTGTCGGTCCCGGCTGGGGTCTCAGCGCGGGATAGATGCATTACTGAGTGAAGGAGGTGGGGGCTGGGATTCCACCGACAAGGAGTCCAGTGGCAACTTTGAGGGTGGATCGGTCAGCCGGGATTGAAGCGCTTTCAAACTTTAGGCTATTGGGCGATGATGTAGGCCTCTGACATCTCTGTGTAATGTTTATGGATTGGCTTTTGCCCATCGAATGAGTATGCTCAACCAGTGCTCTGGGTTTGGCAGAGTTGGAAGCTTGCAGTGCATTGAGATCATTTTCTTGGCCAAAATGAGGGCTAAATCTAGGAATGGTGCTGCAGCCTTATGTGTGCATGTATGGTCTTGGGTATATGCTTAGTGCTCGCACCTTGTATGATGAGATGCCCATTATTCTTTCCGTATAGGGTTGTATAGTGTTCGAGTAAATCCATAACTTTGGCCAATCCCATATCATATGTTTCAGGTCGGCTCCAGTGCGGCACATCTGGCACACACATCGGATGAACCTAGGAATGTGTAGGCACACTGGTTAGGGGAGAGATATGCCCTATGAAGGATGTACAATTGCATCAGTTTCAAACTGGCATTCCGTGAGACTCTCCGTGGGTATGCCAGGGCCTTTTCCCATGCCCTGTCATGAAGCTGCCTATCAAAGTCAGTCTCGCATGTGTCCCTCAGGTGTTGTAGTGGTAGCTATGTGTGTGAGGTGAGAGCATTGGTGAGCCAGCGAATTAATTTTCGGCCATTTGCTATGGTATGCATCATTTGTATAAGTTGATGGGTGACTGACTCAATTTCATGGCTTGCCCAGCTGTCCCACATAGTGCCCTTCAGGAAAGCTTAGAGGAGAAATTGACCTCCGGGGAGTGCATACGGTTTAGTCAGCATTTGGAAAGAAATTAATTGGCCATTCAGAAAAAGGTCCCCCAAGTTGATCCACCCGGCCTCCTTCCATTTGTGAAATTGTTGGCTTGAGATGTGGCCCCCTCTGGGTCGGAAGTCTGAGCAGAGGACCTGCCAGGGCATAATGAGGGAAGTGTTTTGTGAGGCAAGTCACCTGTGACAAACAGGAACGCGCTACCCACTGAAAGAGAGATGAGTCTTGTGTTGGTTGGACGTTTGGGTCTAGGAGTCTGAGGGAAGCCCCACAAGACAATGGAAGGTTAATTGCCCCATGTCTTCCTAGAACCAGCCTGTTTGGACAGCCACTGTAATTCGACCACCAGGTAGTAATATTTGAAATTAGGGGATCTGAAGCCCCTGGGTCTGATGGGAGTTGGAGCTTTTTCAGTGCAACTTGTGTGCTTTAATTGTGCCAACAGAGATCTTCCAGAATTGTGCCAACAGAGATCTTCCAAAAGGCTGTGGAGTTCCCAAAAGAAGCACTAGGGGAGAATCACCGGCAGGTTCGCAAATAATAAAGTAGTCATTACAGTATCACCATTTTGGCGATGGCTATGCGGCCCATCACTAGCAGAGAGAGGGATTTCCAAAAAGACCAGTGCAGCTCAATTGAGGTGACTGCTGCTGACAAGTGGCCACCTAATAAGTCTGAGACCGCATGGAATATTCAAATTTCAAGGTAGCATGTGGAAGAATGTTCCCAATGGATGGGGCTCTTCCCTTTTTCAACATTACGCTGTGTCTATCCTGGTATCAATGGGAACAAGCTGTATTTGTCCCAGCTGCCCCTAAGTCCTGACACATGGCCAAACTCCGCCAGGTGAGAGGCTATGGGGGCTGGCTGTAAGTGACGTCCCTCAAATAAAGCAGGACGTCATCAGCATAAAGCGAAATTGCATGGAAGCAATCTGGTAGGGGATGCCCCAATCCTCCCCACCTGCCCGTAGCCCTGGCCTCTTATGGCTCCATCGCCAGGACGAATAGGAGAGGGGGCACCCCTCTCAAGTTGCTCTCCCACCGAGATGAAGTCGAATAAACATCGCTCGAATCAAGTCCTTGTTGTGGGAGAAGTGTATAAAAGGTGGACCAACTTGGTGATGTAGGGTCTGAAGCTAAACCGCACTAAGACTGTGACTATATAGTCCCACTTGAGGGAATCGTATACTTTGTGGATGTCCATTACAGCATGGCTGCTCTCGGCCATCTGGTACGTACCTCCTCCATTGCCTGCAGTTATGTGGAATTCCTATAGCCCGACGCCCAGGACATATTGTTTGGGGTCAAGGGCAACAAGTTTCCATGTGTATTTTGTCCTTGGGACAAGTAGGCCCAATCCCCTACATCACAAACCCTTTGACTGCCAGTTTATACTCCCACATGATGGATCAGGGAAAGCATTGCCTGCAGTTAAGGTAATATTTGTTTCCATGTTTTAACACTGTTCAAACTTGTATTTATGGTTCATAAATGCAAAACCTTTATTATTAGGGTGAGCGATCTAAGTACATGTTGTAAGCTCAGACTATTACTGACAGTGGTTAAAGTATAAAAAATGGGTGCACACGCTTTCATTGTTTAGGAATATGAGGCTATGCATACTGCTCCCAGAATGCTCTCTGATTAGAACCAAATATATGGAGACGCTTGAAAGCAAGATTGATTATTCTTTGCTTTCAAGATAAAATGTTCACAAAAAAAGCAAAAACATTTAGCTAAACTACTGTAACATTTCAGGTAGCGTTTTTCTGCAGCATCATTTAGAAAAATGTGTTGATGCATGCTAGTATTTCCCAAAAATATTCATAATGGAAAATCACTGTAACCAGTTTTAATAAGATTATGGGAAACAGAAAAATAAACAAGCATTGGTAAAGCCAGAATCAGAATCAAACCACTTTATTCGATTAGTTAAAATCATAAAAGAGTACAATACATTTTACACAGATAAAGAGGAAAAACAATCCATCATATACATATTAAAAAAATAAATAAGTTACCCCGGTGATTCCCAATATAAGAACTAATTGATCTCTTCCAAAGCAGTCAATCTTGATTTCCTTGATCTAATACAGGCAACTAAAAAGCTAGCCACACAGAACATAGTTGTTGGTGATTCCATTAATTGCAAAAATAATAATGCTGGTTTTACCTGGACAAAAGCCTCCTTTCTTAAAATAGGCCGGATAAACCTTTTCCTGGCCTCTAGGTACAATGGGCAAAAAAATAAGAAATGCATCACATCTTGGGCAGAAAAGTTGTCACATCTGCAAGGAACCCCCTCTTCAGAACTAAACCAACCCTGCGGAACACTTAAAACCTGATGAATTTGGTTAAAACGAAACTTTGTCAAAAGCCACCTATGATAATTGTTCGTAACCATAGATAAATATGGGTGCATGACCGTAGATAAAGTAAGCAAGAGGTGAGCCCTGACTGAAATTTTACCGAGCTCTTGAGATTCTCGCTCAACCTCGCAGTGCTTAATAAAATACGTCTTGACCCACCTTAAATCAGCTTTCCTTAAACTTTCGGGGTTGGAAAAGAGTTCAGGTCGTCCTACCGTCTTTGCAATTAATTTAATGTAAGACAGCCACTGGATATTCTTCCAATTATCCAATTTAGAACATTCTTTCAAGATATTGTGATTCATTGTAAGATCCGGGTTCAACCAGGTTCTTATCCATAGCAAAAGTGGGGCTAACTTTAAAATGTCAGAGATATATCCCGTCCCCAATTCTAAATGTACTGAATAGGTCGCAGTGGAATGGGGGAGGCCAAGAAGGGCTCGGAAACATTTATTCTCTTCTACTTGGATGGATTCTAGGTTAATATACCCCCAAATAGCGGCCCCATACCTAGCTACTGATATAGTTTTAGCTTGGTAAATTTTCAAAATAGCCTCACAGGGTTTCCCTCCCAACCTTTTTGCGAAGCTCAAAATTGCAGCCGAGGAACTACGCACAGCTTTCACCTTTGTAGTTACTTGGGGTAACCAGTTGCCTTTATCGTCAAAAACGATGCCCAGGTAGGTGAAAACTTTTACTCTAGAAATAGCCGCTCCATTGCAATAAAACGTTTTAAGTTGGTTTTTTCCCTTCCCCAATGCCATTATGTGGGATTTGCCGTTATTAACCACCAGGTCCAAGGATGACATAAAATTACCAAAAGAATTCAATAGTCTTTGGAGACCAAGTGGAGTCCGCGCCAAAAGAACGGTATCATCCGCATAAAGAAGCACAGGTACGGGAATACCATCAATCCTAGGGATATCAAGGGAGGCAGCTAGCAAACTGTCTTCCAGGGAATTTATATACAAAGTAAATAGCAAAGGGGCAAGAATACACCCCTGGCGTACCCCTCTACCAGATTTAAAGCTAGCAGTGCATTTGCCCTCCTTAGTCATCCTAATTGAGGCCTTCAGGTCTTTGTGTAGTTCTGCCATAAAATACACGAGGGGCTTATCCAAGCCTAACTCTATGAGTATCGACCAAAGCTTAGACCTGTTGACCAGGTCGAAAGCCGTAGACAGGTCCATAAAACCTGCATAAATCGATCCCTCAGAAGCTTTGGTGTACTTTGCGATAATTAAATATAAATTCAGGCATTGGTCCTCTGTACCCCTCCCTGATCTAAACCCATACTGGGTGTTAGAGATAACCCCTTTGTCAGTTGCCCAGTTATTTATCCTGGCCAGGATAACTTTTCCCAAAATTTTGAACGAGGAATCTAACAGGGATATAGGTCGATAGCATCTAGGATCACCCCTTTGACCCTTCTTGAACACAGGGATTATAATAGACTGGGACCATGATTTCGGTGGGGCTACTAAAGATGCAGAGTTAAAAACATTTAACAAAACTTTTGCCCAGTACTTGGGATTAGCCTTGTACATGTCCGTAGGCACCCCATCCGGACCTGGTGCCTTGCGACCGGCCGAGCCCTCAATTGCTTTCTCCACCTCTTCAATGGAAAAAATGATAGGAGGGAGGGGAGAGCTAGAAATTGGGATCTTAAATACTTCCTGCTCAAGATTACTCCCATAAATATTTTCAAAGTGGGCTAGCCAGTCTTCCTCCGGGATATTTAATTCCAATGCCATGTTCTGGGAACCCGATAAAAAAGGAGAATTAATAATTTCCCAGAATTTGGAACTATTTTTCAGGGTAGCGTTATCCATTAGGGCTACCCAAGCTTCTTCTTTTATTTCCCTCTTCCGTGTCATTATTGCTTGAGAGTATGCTTTCCTTAACTGTGTGACCAATCCTTTGTTCCTCGGTTTTTCATTAAGGGCTTTTTTAAGTTGTATTAAAGCTGAAGTACAGCTATGATTGAACCAGCCTTGGTCAGTTTTGGGTTTAACAGGGCCTCCTTTGGTGGTAAGTTCCGTAGCTACTTGAGAACAAATGGTTTCAAAGGCCATTATTATGTCTTTGTCATAAGAAGATGGGTCGGTGCATGTATTTAATTCGAAACCAACCTTTGAGATAATTGAATTAAAAAAATCTTCAGGGATAACCTTGGACCATTGTAATCTCCTCCCTTGATCTTTAGCATTCACCGAAACCACCACAGGAGTCAAGTTACGTTTATCTATAATTAGAAAAACGTTGGCCAAGATCAATATCACCGGGTTGTGATCGCTAAAACAGGAGCGCTGGGCGTTATAAAAAAGTACATAATTTAAAAGCCCTGCTGATAAAAATATATAGTCAATTATAGTTTCCCTATCCCTAGCAACATAGGTGGGGACACGAGAATGCATATCCCGAAATCCAACCTCATAGAGATCGGTATTTGCCAAAAGGGACTCCATGGCAACCCCTTTAGAACTATGTTCAAAGTGTTGGGGGTTTGAAAATTCAGGGCCATCCTTATCTCTGTAGTGACAATTAACATTGCATAAATGAACATTAAAATCACCCATCAAAATATAATGGCAAAAAGTGGTATGATTGTCCTTATAGGATTTAAAAAATTCGGTCAACCAGAGAATATGCTCATTAGGGGACTCTTCTTGCTGGGAATTATAACAGTTGATTAACAAGAACTTAACATCATTTGCCAAACTAACTTCCAAAATAAGACAATTATAGAAAGTACTTACAACCTTCTTAACACAGCCCAAAATATTTACAGTAACGAGGAACATGAGGCCTCCCCTATCTCTTCCCGCATTAGAACTCTGGGCCGGTACAAAATAAGAGGTATAACCATCCATCCAGAAGTCACAGTCCTTATCCCAAGTCTCTTGAAGGGCAATGATGTCATATAGTTGTAAAGTGTCTAACCAACCACGGTCACTCTTCTTTGACCGTAAACCCGCAATATTCCAACTCATAAATTTTATGGTTTCACCTGAATCAGAAACAATATTAACGGAGTTTGATTGTGAGGTTCCATGGTGCATTAAGGTTTCAGCATTTACTCTGGGGACAGGATTTACCATACTAGCGCTCCCCTGAATTACAGAATCCTCCTGTCAATCACAGGCGTCTAGGCCTGAGAGTACCTCAAATCTATTTCGGGTGATAATGTTATGGTCTTCCCTACAAAAAGTTGCCCTATTGTCCCACTGGGGTTCTGAGAACCTCTGGGGGACCCTAGCTAAAACGGGTTTTGACACCACTCTGTTCGGGAAACTCCCATAACATTTATAGAAATAACCCAACGAGCGCGCACACACACTAGTATTTTCAGTCGTCAAGGAAGCTGCACGTATCAGGACTGTATTAACATGTTGTGGGGATCTAAAATTAACTATAACACAGTCCCCACTGCAGCCTTTCTGGGACGGACCAACCCACTTAGTCCTTCTAGTGGAAATAATTTGATCAGCAAGATGTACTGGGAAGCCACATCTTCTATTGAGCCAAGCTACAGTTTTGTTTTTTAGCGACTCGTGTGTTTCCTCACCAGAATGGACGTGCAGATTTCCTAGGACAGGCACATTTGTCAAGACGACCACATAAGGAGCACACTCGGGGGGAAGATTAGTATAACCAGAGGAAATTCCAAATCTAGAAATAGAAGTACCATCCTATCTCACAGAGGGCAGCTTAACTGGAATAGTGGGAGGTGGAGGGTCAGAACAAGCAGGAACTGGAGGTGCGGATGCCTGGGAAGGTGGTAACAGAGATTTTATAACATTATCATCAGTGACCCCAGCACAGCCAATATCTGGCGACTTAGATTCCCCACTACGTGGCAGAAGTTTCGCTACCAGCTCACCAAGCCTCTGTACTTCCTTGTTGGTATTTTTTAATTGGAGCAGTAAGGATTGCGTATGCTTGGCTAACAGAGTCTCAAATTTAGCCTCAAGAGTAGCTATTAGTGACGCAAATTGGACTGGATCTGGAGTGTTACCACCCAGTCTACTTATTTCCTGTGGACCAGACCCAGAAGCAGTATTATTTTGAAGTTTGTGTAAAACTTCTGCTCTTTTTTTAGCAGGCCTCCCCCCCCTTTTATTTAAAAGTTTCCTACAAGCTCTTACTGGTCTTGAACTGGGAAGGACCTCCTCAGTAGCATCAGAGGCCAAATCCTGAGGATCGAAACATTCCTCCAAATTCTCAGAAAGAACCTGGCCTTCTATCGATGCAACTGGACTAACACATACACTGATAATATCGTCAAAAGTGTTTACAACCACAGGTATGCATGTGGTATCAGGCAGAACTGAGGGGCCCCCCTTCCCAAGTGAAAGCCTACGATCATTATTAATTTTATTGACCATTTTCACTAAATAATTATCCATAGGGCCGGCCACAACTGTACCCGAATCCGAATTGTTGCTCGACATAGTCAGAACACAAATCTAACGAAAATGTCAACCCCAAAAACAAGGAGGTATATACTGCACCCAGTCAAAGTTCTCGTTGAAATATCGTAACTATATGTCACGCAAGTCCACAAGCATCCAGTTCCTCAGGGTGAAGGATTAACAGCAAACTCACGTGTCTAGGGCTCAGGAAGGAAGTCACAAGGGTCGTGGCCCAGCCCTGCCACGGTCTGCCCCGGACGGCCACAGACGGTCCCGCCCTTGTCTTCTCCCGGCGCCGCCCGCGCGCGTCACGCGACGCGGAGGAAGGTTCGCGCTTTTCAGCGCCTCCTGGCGCGACGGCGGTCGGAAGTGCCCCAGTAGCGCTTGGGAGGCTGGGAAGTGTAGTCCCTTGTTCCAGCAATGCCGTGAATGGGAGACGGCAGCAGCAAGGCTGGCAGCGTGAGTGTGGGGAAAGCGCTGCCAGCAGGTCCAGTAATGAATGCGCCCTCCACCGCCTCTCGTCGGCTCACAGAGTCCCCCCAATCTTCTATGCTTGGTTTTCCAGCTCCAAAAGTCGGCAGTCTAGTACCAAGACCACATCCTCTCCCAATTATTTGTATGATCTCTTTGCATTCCAGGATTAAAACGCGCTTCTCGGAATCAAAACACACGAACGCGCAAGGCTGAAGTTAATCCAGGCATTGGTAAAGCCAATTGGTCTGAAATTGTTGGTCAGTCTTTTGGTTTGATCAATGCGTGACTTGTTTTGGCATGTTTTTTGTAAAACCTTATTGGTGTGGGTGCTGCTGGGCCCTCATCATTATAACACACATTGGCAAAAGCAAAAATTGTTTCGGTCTCAAAAAGCACACATTGCCACAGTACTTCCTGGCACTGAACAAAACGACTGTCAATTATGCTGCTTGTGAAAGAACAGAATGCGGTCATTCACAGTGAAGCTAGCCAACTGACAGAGAGAGACATTTTAATAAACACAACATGTCATGGTTAACGTCAGACCTAATTAGGGGGCCAATTAGTAAGTAAAGTCTCAAAAGTGCACTTATGTCCTTGCATTAAGTGCAGATATACGACTTTCCTGAATTCACAAGACTTTACAGAAGTAGGCCAAGAAATAGTACTCCTAGAAAATATTTGTGAACTGCATTTTAGCACGAGCAAATATGCATGTGTAGATTTGCTCATGCGAAAATCCGAGCGTTTGCAAGTTTACTTCCCCTCCAACCACTTTTTTCCTAACCCAGGAAGTTTTATGTCTGCCATTGTCAGGAGTAAATATCCAACCTTTCTCAGTATGGGAAAAGATTAGAGAAGAGTTGGTGAAAACCCTTAAATCTTGCAAGTTAGTAGGTTTGCACAGACTCAAAAGGGCATTCCAACCCTGAAACTGTTGCTTTACTTCTGCGCCAGTATGTAGATCTGCGGAAATGTGGCAACATAAGGGAATTGCTAGTATTCATACCCTGCTATGGAAGGAGCCCTGGCATATTCAGAGAGGGTATTTCAGAGTTCTTATATAAGGGTATTGCTGTCATAATTTGTCGCCGCATTACATGGCACAAAACGGACAAGTGGATTTTGTTACAGGACAAGTAGATTTATTAAGTAACTTGCCCCATGGACAAGTAGATATTTTTATTAAATTCCACACCCCTGACCTGATATAGCCAGCGAATACACAAAAAGGCCTTCCATCCTGGGATGAAGCCATTTTGGTCCTTATGGATCAAACATGGTAACAGCTGCTTCACTCTTTGGGCTATTATCATATCTCAGAATCTTGTAATCTATATTCAAGTATCACGATAGGGCGATATGAGGCTACATCTTGAGGGTCCTTCCCTGGTTTTAGCAGCGACACCTTGGAGACCTCCTGCAATGTGATGTGGAGGCTCCCCTTTGTAAGCGCCGTCTCATATAGTTGGAGATTTGGGGGGCTAATTCTCCCCAAAGCTCCTTGTAAAATTCGTCCTGGAGGCCTCGAGCCCAGTGAATTGCCTTTTGTCAAAGCGGTAATCACTACTTCACTTGCTGGACTGTGAGGGGTGTGTCTAGGTCCCCCCCCCCCCCCCACTCTTCTGGGCAGAACTGCAAGGCTTTCTGTTTACGTTGATATGGTGAGAGCTTGCCCCAGAGGCTTTGTCCAGGTGAATTATAGGTATGAATTGGTTTTAGGTCCTTGGTCAAGGATGAGCATCTCAGATTTGTCCCCATTTATATTGAGAGATGTGTGTTATCCACAAAGTAATATATTTAAAGTCATTGGTGATGTTGCTGAGGTTAGTAGATTGACCAGATCTGAGAATGGCCAACCTACACTTACAAATGCAGATGATAAACATAGATGAGTTGTAACAAGGTAGAGCGTGTAAACATTGAATATTGATGACAAGAGTGCTTAACTTGAGGGACACAGTGCTGGACTGGTTTCCAAAGGGATCTTTTTTAAGATCAACAAGACCATCCTTGAAGTCTGAAATAAAAATAATAACTTTCAGTCTTCTTACTACAGGACTTATATGAAGAATTATATAGACTCTTTTGGCCCAAGCTAAAAGGAGTCACCATTGCAACACATTCATTTGTTTCAAGTGGGTCATGATTCTTAAATACTGCGTTTTAGTAGCGGTCCTCTGTTTCCGTAATGCTATATTCCATATAATAGAACAAACCAGCAGTTGGCCGGCTTCTAAATAGAGGCCTACTCTCAGGCTTTAATATTGGCTTCTGCAAATCTTAATTTTCTTATTAAGCAAGATCATTATTAAAGATAATTTAGATGTGTTGGATGACGCATGGGACAAACCCAACCTCCATTCTCAAGAAATCATTACACCTTGTTCAAAGGTTGCATGTCTGATTTCAGTAAATACTTCTGTGAAAATGAAAAGTTCCCCCAGCCAGTCCTTTGACTTCTCTGTTATAAATGTATGGAAAGAAAATTTTACTCCATCAACTTGAAGAGAACATTTTTTGAAATTTTGAACTAGCTTTTTTGTTCTCCACAACGAAGGCAAGCTTTTCATATTTCTGTTTATATTTTTGATGCTCAGAATCTTTTACTAGAGTCTTACCTCATTGTCAAATTGTATTTGTCAATAATATGTGTTTTTCATACAGCTTTTTTGGCCCTTTTCCTGCCATTTTTAAGCATTGTATATAATCACCGCTCCATCTCCCTGTGAAGTGTTATTCTTTGAATAAAATCTTTGGAAAACTCAAGGAAATCTCCAGGGTACATCCTACCATGGCTCTGCCGACAAGGCCAAGTGCAACCCTTTCCACTCTTGACTCTCGGGGCTGCAATGGCGAGAAGTCAAAGGCTTCCCAGGTATATAGTAGGGAAGTATGGGAACAAGTGCTCAGAACTCAACAGTCAACTAACAGCCACAGTAATATAATGTCGAGCCTAGTGCGTATCTATAATGTAAAAATAAACCATTTTAAGCACATATAACAAAATTCTTCACAATGCAGTGAAAACGACTTACTGGTTTACAGAATATGTGCTGTTAATCAGCTGAGGTGCTACACCCCTTACTTCCTAGTATCCTGCTGTTATTCCTCTTTCCCTACTGTCGTCAAGATCCAGAATCTACAATCCAAAACACACTACAGGTTTAGAAACCGGAGTAGATGGATTACATAATCTGACAGATTAGATGAACAACTCATTTTGATGTCTCTTCATCACTTTAGCAAATAGTCATAGCATACATAGCAGGTTAATCTGCATGCATTTAGTTTCTTGTCCTGAGTGTAGACTATGACCTGTGATTTGCCTGCTAGCTGTTGCATCTGTTTGGGCTGTGCTGCGTATTTTGTCTGGGCCCCCACCCTCACAGTAACAGCTCTGTTATACCTGCTGCTCAGCCAGTGTGACTGTGTTGACAGAATGTTGGTGAGTGGAATGTTGGTGTGTGTGTTAGTCAGTTGGTGGAAGGGCTGAGCAGCATGAAGGCTGCTCCTGTTGTGGCTCTGCTTAACATCATATCATGAATAAATATACTTGGAAGAATCTACATGGATTGGACCGTATTTTATTCACCACATTTTGGCGACGATTTTAATGTGAAGAACCTGCGTGTGCTACCTGTATGGACTTTAATTATCAAGAAAGTAACTGGAATTTAAAGAAGAAAAACTTGTAGAAGTAGCTCTTGCACTGTAACTTGGCAGCCCTGAGCCCCACCAGTGACCGCAATACCGGTCAGCCCCAACCCGGGCGTGCCAGTTCCTGCTTAGCTTGCTGTAACCGTGGAAAGTGTCTCCATGAAGAGGAGTTCCCTCAAACTTTGTGGAAAGAGCGCCTTTAATTTGTAACGAGTGTACCTGTGTCATCTAACCTGGACTGGCAGTTTTCTGCTTTCTTATGGCAGTTATATGTGTCCTCTAGTGGTTTAACGTGGGCACAACTGCTGTGTCATCCGGCACTTGTTGGAGTGGACATGAGTTGAATTGACCGGTTTGTGATGAGTGTTTTCACCTTGAATTCAACAGAGTAGTGCTGGGGCATTTCTACACGCATCTAGAAGTGTCACTCTGCCAGCTGGATGTGATTACATTTGGCTACTGATGGAAGAAAACCGTCAGCACTTTGTTTTGGGACCTGTTAAAGCCTACATGTAAAACATCCTTGTGGTGAGCTGTATTTCGGTTTTACACCCTTCTGAGGCACGTTGTGTGAGGCACACAGCTTCCATGTGTGCTGTGACAGCTGCTGTGTTAAATACACAGTGAGGCATACCGCGATAGGTAATGATGAGTAAACCTGAAGAGATCGTTGCAAAAATTCAAACCGTTTAGAGTACCAGTATTTGAAAGAGCCGCGAGACGCTGTTAGGTCTCACACATCTTACCTTGTCGAGTGAAGGTGCTGTGGAGATCCCTGTGGTGTCGGCAGTGCGTTCTAGTACATGCACAGGATGGACTGCACTGGGACATTTTCTGCACCAATGTGACTGGAGCCCCTTGGTGCTCCGTGAGTCTGCGTGCCGCCATCTTGTGGTTGCAGGATGCCGCAAGCACCAAGTATGTTTTGCCCTTACGAAGTGCATGTCCCTGTTTCACTGCCCGATGCTCCGGTCTTCCTCCTCCGTGCGGTAGGGTTTTCTTCTCAGATGCTTGCTATACGTCTTTGGGTAGCGCACTTGGTCTGGTTGTAGTACATGCACGGGATGGGTTTGGTTCTTGCACAATGTCACTTCACACTTGGGACCGTACTTCGCTACGTGCCGCCATCCTCACCTCTGCTGGTCATCATCGAGGAGTTGCGAACTTGCGAGAATTCGTTGAGAGGAATACCATTTTCACCGGGAAGTCGCCAGAACTCTGTTCTTCCTCTGTGAGGGTAGTCTGTGTTGTTTTTCTGTGTCTTTAATCCGAGCCGATGAGTACTGAGCTTTTGTTTTATTTGCAAAGTTGCTTTATGTTTCCTCCTCCTCCTTTGGTTAAGCTCCTGGGACATTTCTGCAATCTGACTTGTTCCAGCCTTGGGACACCGGTTACCATAGAGCTTTTTTTGCGGGACATTCTTTTAGTTCATAGTACCTCCACACTCGGGTGAGAGGTCGCTCACCGGAGTAAAAGAGTTTCTTTCTGTTTAATTTTGAATCTATTTCTACTGCCGTTTGTTTTTTTATTTAATGTACTTTAAATGTTATGTTGCACAAATTTAGATATGAATGAAAATTAATACATAGTATCTCAGATAGCATAATACACACTGGCTATTGTGGAGGATTGTATTTGAAACCTGCGTTGTTTTGCTATGGTGTTCATCTACTGTAAGTTTTCATTGCTTTGTTGTGTTAGAAAATGGTGGGATTCTATGTTTTTTTGGGTGCTGGCAGTTATATAATGAGGATTCTGTACTTTAGGTTGGGGTTGTAGAATTGAGTACCTCATTACTGTTTTTGTGGGGTGTGTGCTTCATTCTGAGTCAGAGCCTTTATCTTACTGCTGTGAGTAGTGTTGTGCTCTTTAGGTGTGTTGCCTGAGGCATTAATTTTGTCAGTTCTTTGGTTAAAGGTGAAGAGTAGAATTTTGCCTTTTTACTGGTGTTTGGGGTTGGTCAGTGCATTTTTACAAGTTCCGTGTGGAGCCCCTTTCCACACGTCCCACCCAAACTTTGGGTTTGGGTGAAGGGCTATGTTAAAGCCAGATTTGCAAAGAGTGTGCGTTTTTGCTAGTGTGTGCTGTTTTCTATCACTACTTGTTTGGATGTAGCGTTGTGCTAGTGATTGGTGTTCTTTTCTGGGTTTGTGTGGATTTTTATTCCACACTTTCCACCCATGCTTTGGGCTTGGGTGAAGGGCAGCTTTGATGTCACTAGTGATTGTGTTTACTACGAGGTTGGATGTGGAACTTTGTTGTTCCTTTCTGGGTTTGTGTGTACTGTTATTCCACACTTTCCACCCATGCTTCGGGCTTGGGTGAAGGGTAGTTGTGATGTCGTTGGTTCCGTGTGGAGCGTCTTTCCACACTTTCAACCCGTGCTGCGGCTTGGGTGAACTTTTATTTGTTGTTGTTGGATGGTTTTCTTCTACACCTTGTGGTTGGCACCCCATTTAATTTTCTCATGTTTGCCTGGCCAGCTAGCATGTTTTAGGTATCTGGTTATTGTTTGTGGTTTGTGGTGTAGTAGTGCATGGAGTTTGCTGTGGTAGAAATGGAGATGGTGCATGAGTGTATTCTTCTTATAGCACTTGTTTACCTATTTTCTCTCCTTTTATTTCTTGTGCATGATATTTTCCATCTATTATCGTCATGCTTATGTTTCAGTTTGTTGCTGTCTTGCTTATTTGTGGCAATGGTTTTATCATTCTGTTGCATTCTATTGTTCTTATGTCATCTTTTGCTTGCATCAGATTTCATTGTCATTCCATTTAGAGTCCTTTTGTAATTAACATAAAGAAAGGAGATGTGTTATACCTGCTGCTCAGCCAGTGTGACTGTAGTGACAGAATGTTGCCCCGCAAAATTTGTCTCGAATGAGGTTGATCTGTGAGGCAGATCTGGGCAACGTCTTCGGCAGTGGCAGCAGCCCTCTATGCTGGTTGCAAACAAGTGTCAGTAATGGCCTCCAGGCTGAATGCCTTGCAGTGGTGTCTTTCTCGTAGTTGCTGCCTCCGGACCATTCAGGGCTTTTGGCTTTGGCAGAGACAAGGGTTCCCTCACAGCATTGACAGTAGCATCTTCTGTGTTTTATACTTGTGGCAAACTACCAGCCAACAGAAGATACTTTTCTGCTACATGCTTATTTAGCTGACACAGAAACTGCAGTGAGTGTTCCAAGGGACCCTTCCACGACCCGGGACACTACTAGCTTCACTCTCAGGACATGTCACCCTTCTCCGAGTGCTCTTCACACCAGGAACATGCTGGGCTCTAACTCTGGCAGTTTCTCATGCAGTAGGGCCAGGCAGACACCTCTTCACTCTCTCAGCAAGCAGGCTTCCAGACACTTCAGGCAAACCGCAATCTCCAGTGGTAACCACAGACTTCAGGTGATGTCCCTTCACCTCTAGGCACCTGTTAGTCAGACACTAGACCTGGTTACACAGCAGCTCTTCAAGTGCTGTGAAGACCACACCCTCCCCTGTTCAAGAAGAACTTGGGACAGAGACAAAGTGAGGTGATTCGAATGCCACTTTTATATACATTTTCGAAACCAGGAATATGGATCCACTGTCTTAGGCGTCAGAACAAGATTCAGCCAGTTATCTTTCGACTGTCGTCTCAGGATGCTCTGCAGACACAACCTTTGTGCAAAGTGATGGTCCTGTCAGCAGGTAACAATGGGACTGGTAATGAAAGAGCGAAAAATACGTTATTTATACATACAACAGATGATATCCATAGGGACTGTCGGTCCCCTTCAGTCTGTTTGCTAATTGGCCACTCTTGACTCTAGAGGGATTGTTTAGTGCTTCATTGAGACACAGAGAATATAACTGCACCTGAGACCCTCTACAGACGTGTTAGGGACCCTCAAGGAAGTGCTGGGTGGCTCGTCTTCCGTTCTACAATGACCTGCGTTGTATTCGTTAGCCTCCCCACCTCCCAGGTCAAGTTCTACAGTCATGGAAAGGGTGCACAGCCTTTGACAGTCCACAGAACATTCCGCCCCTATCAACATTTCTCATGCGTCTGGTATGAATCGTCCATACGACAAAGTCATTATGAATCCAGCGGATGCACTACATATTTCCACAAAGCCCGCAGCAGAGCTGAGTTCAAAAGACCAGTGAATCAATACAGCTTTGTATGTTTTTCTTACTTTAGAGCTAAAAATACAACTTGGCCTCTTCAAAAATGACTGCATGAAAAAGGACTGCACTGAACTTCTAGTGTTGTAATTTAATATTTTTGATGGGTTGTTGGGGCTTTAAACTTTTAAAGGCAGAGTGCTGTTACTCTGGAAAGGTCATACTTTGAGATATTTTGTATCAAACCTTTCACCGCAGAATAGCACATAAACGCTGACACACTTGTTGAATAACCATTAAGTGTATGCAATCTGCTGAAATCACCAGTTCTGTCTTACTCGCAGCAAGAGAAGGCGCATCTTTATTTCTTTTAGAAAAAGATGAAAAACGCAAACGGAATTTATGGTAAACATGTCTAGCATAAGCAGAGGGAAAAAACAGAGCAAACACCATTCGTTTGGAGCTCTTAAAAAATAATATACTGTTTCTATTGCAAATTTTATAATGCATTTGCAAATTAGTGCTAACTTTTTTACCAACTCAGTGGTTCTCAGTTAAGATGGTCCAAGTGGATGTGTAGCGTTACAAACCTGTTACTTTAGGTTGCACACAGACCTCAGCAAAGGTGTAACCTTTATCCACTTTGGATTTTTGTACAGTTATTTAGTAGAATATCATCCGTCAGAACACAGTCTAGGAGCAATTGGCTAAAAGCATGCTTCTGGGTTTTGCCAAAAAGTCTCAGCACACTCACTTGCCTGGTGTATGACTCCATGTCCTTCTCTAAACATCTTGACAAATTGGTCATCTAGGTGAAGCCTCTTAACGGGCAATTACCTATACAGAAACTGACAAGGTGAATTCTTCTGTACTAATAAAGAAGTTGGCAAGTGGCATCTGATAAAGTTAGAGCGCCTTTTCCCAGGTCAGAAAGCAGATGATTCATTTTGATTTGAGACTGGCTCTACCAGATTGATGCACAGACATTTTGAACCTCATCTCCTCGCCAAAATTAGTTTGTTACTTTAAGTTTTGTGGTGTGCATCCCTGTACCCCTCTAAATTATATGCTGAATATCATACCATGTTCCATGAGGACTTGTTCATTTTGAAAACACATCCTATCGCTATCCAAATATGTTGGCGGCTTTCCAATTAAATAAGGATTTTTTCTTCCATACCTTTTCCAGCTCCCCTATATACTTCTTGGCTAACAAAATGCTGCACAATCTCAGTGGCTCACACACATTACGTAACAACTGTTAACAAGAGAGGACTCCGAAATTTAAAATACACCCCACTTTGAACCAAAGCTCTTACGGCACCATGCAAGTGAAGTAAGTCGTCATTCCCCTCCCCAGAATACCTCTTTTGTTTCTTCCATCTAGCATCTATCTATTCATCCTTTCATCATTCCATTAAACCACTCATTTGTTTTATTCCTGATCTTCCCCTTTCCACAGAAGACTTTATAGAAGAATTTGTTTACATTACTAACTAGGATTTTGAATGTGTCTACCTTTGCTTGCTCCTCCACATTATTAGTGTCAAGGGTCTTCAGGGAGTCACTGACTATGGTGAAAATGTGTGTCCAGGTCTCTGCACTGTTCTCTATTTCTGGCTATTTAATCCTTTTTCCTGTTGTTACTAGTGATAATACAGTTGAAAGATTTAGGTTCCATGGGTGGTTGGGGGAGCAAATGTTTTTCTTTTAGATCCAATGAGAGAGCATTGTGGTCACTATCGTGTCTTTCTATCACCCATATGTCCACTAGACTTGACCATAAGTGGACATTGATCAGGAAGTAATCTATTCTAGTTTTACTATTTTCCCTCTTATATGTGTGATGTAGTGTGAGATCAGAGGTGGAACAGCCATTAACAGCCCTCAAGCCATGTTTGTAGGTGAAGGATGCTACTTGGAGAGCTACTTTCACGTGCTTCACTGGTTTCCCATGACTCAGCGATGGGATACCTAGTTCGGAGGCTCAAATGTTACATTTAAGTCCCTGGCTACGACTAAGTGATGGTATGCCCTATCCGTCTCAAGAAATGTTTCGAGGTGTGCGATTGATGGTGAGTCTTGGTGTTGTGAGATGAACCTATTATAAACATTTACGAATAGGATTGACCTGTTGGTGCTGGTGTCTTTAATGATCACGGCCAGTAAATTGGGGCTATCTAGTTCAAGTTTTATTTTATAGGACTCCCCCTTTTGGTTTTGGTCCAGATTATTAGTTCGCCTGCTGGGCGGCCTTTCCTTGAGGGGGTGGCTTCTATGCTATCGTTGGTGGATTCTACTCTATGAATTTTGTTAACTGCCCAAGTCTCTTGGAAGAGGCAGATATCGTAGGTGTCTGTTGGCCTCCCTCTGTCTTTGCAGGCAATCTTGGACCTGAGCCCTGCAAGGTTTCAAGACAACAGTCTCAGTTTCCCATTGGGTTCATGGAATGGGTGATGTTCACCCACCTCGTAAGATATCAAGTGTGTGGGTGACTGGTTTTGTATAGGTGTTTGGATTGGGGACTGTGCCCTCTCAGCGTTAGTAGGGTGAGCCCCTTTATCTAAAATTTAGGTATGGTATCCTTCCAGTTAACAGTTTTGTTAGTAGCTGGAAAGTTGTTGACATCCCACCCAGTTCTCCAGGGTTTAAGGTTGTTCTTGAATCAGAAGTCCATCTCTTATTTTTCTGTCCCATATATAAACAAACAAGAAGGACCTGGCTAATCCCAATCGGTCGAGTTCTGGCAGCTAATCGTTTAATAGAGATTGTCAGAATTATGAAAAACGTTAGCACAGAATATCTAGTCTTTGGCCTGTCCAGATATTTGCTCCATGCGTGGATGACACGTAGTAGACCATTAAAGAACATCAAACAAGCACAGACAGGGTAATGAGTATGCTAACTACAGGAAAGACTAATCTTGTGCATGGATGAGTAACATTGAAGGGATTGTATCGGAAAGGAACTGTGAAATATAGTAGTTTCCCACTATCCTGTTTAAAACATCCCAGATATTTCTCTTTTTCTTTTTAACGCATCCACACACAAATGCACATGATGTGATTTTAGCATGTTATGGCTCAACTAATTATGCTTCTATTTATATGGTTAACTTGATATTTTTATGTACTTGTGATGGTAAGATTAATTGCGATTTTATCGTATTTATTCTAATTTTAATATGACTTGTTCATAGATGTTTTAAATGTAAAAGCAATAGGCAGTTTATCAAATAATAGCCTATGCACAATAGCAAATAGAATGCTATTGTAAGACCTACAGTTACTTACAAAAAGAAACAGCCGGTGGGGAATGTTATCATGACTGATCGACAAGGAAAAGGTGTCAGACATAATGCATTCTAATAGCTATTTTCCTAGGAGTACCCGATGTGGAACTTGCTTCTCCTCCCACTACCCATTTAGAAATATATTGACTAAATGTACTGTAAATTGATGTGCTTTTATGGTTTTACAATGAAAACGAATAAAGATATCTATCTATCTATCTTCATCATTCCATCCACCCGCTGATATCCACCATTTCACCTTTATATTCTGAAATCCATTCATTCTTTCTTCCATCACTCAATATTTAACCTTTTTGTCTGTCCGTCTGCCCATTCTAATCCTACCTATCCATCCATCTCTAAACTTAGCCACTAAATCCATCCATCATCCCTTTCACTCATCCATTCCTCTATCCAGCCTTTCTCCCATCCAAAGCATCCATCCATTTATCCATTCATTCTTTTTCTTATCCATCCACCCTTTCACTCCATTCATCCAACCTTTTACTCTTTTTGTCCCCTTTAATTCCTCTTTCATTCATTCATCCATCCTTTTACTCATCTATCAACCTTTCCACCCAACCATCAATCACTCATCCATCCTTTTATCCAATCATACATCCATCCTTTCTCTAATCATTTCACCCACACTTTCACTCAACTGTCCTCTCACCCTTTCACTCATCCATCCTGACACCGATCCTTTCACTCAGCCATCCATCCATCCTTCGCTTATCCAACAACCTACCCTTTCACTCCATCCATCCGCCCTCCCTTTCACCGATCTACTTTTCACTCAGCCATCCATTTACCCTTTCACTTATCCATCCATTCACCCTTTAATTCATCGATCCATCCAGCATTTCTTCCATCCATCCACCCTCTTTTTCACTCATCTATCTATTCTTTCACCGATCCATCCTTTGATCCTTTCAACATGTATTCATCCATCCATTTATCCATCCACCCTTCCACTCAGACATCCATCCATCCTTTCACTCATCCCCCTCCTGCACGTTACTTATGACCATTTCTCTGCCGAGTTGCATACAGAAGAGGCCCATCAACAACTCCACCCTTGTCATAGCTGGTGTTAATGACACCCTGACTGCTAATGACGTTTATAGGTAATAGAACTGGCTGAGTTGCCATTATAACCACCACTGGCAGATGGATTACATCCTACATCTTTTATAACTATATCCTTCAGCGGAGAGAGCCTCCATTTAGTGATAGAACACTCTTCACGAAACATAATAGGGGTTCAGTGGAATCTCCAGGTATTCTATTCCATTCTGTTCTGTTCACCTGTCTTGTATAGCGCATGGCTACCCGAAACTGGCTTCCCAGCGCTGATCCTTATTTGTGCCTGACTGTTGCCTTTGTTTATTGTATTTTGGTATTTTTGTAACTGTTACTGTCTCTGTATTTTGCTTACTTTTCCCACCGCTGCTGCCCAGACGGCCCGCCCCTCCTTTCAGCCCCGCTCCCACTCCTCTACTCCCGCCCCCCACTCCTCTACTCCCGCCCCCCACTAAATGGCGAACGCTGCGGGGGAGCGCGCATGATTCCTTGACCTCTGGTCCAAGGTAGCACTCTCCCCAGCAGTGCCGCACTTCAGCCGGATCGCCTGAGTCTTGAGCCCTCTCTCTCCTGGGTTCGAGGCTGCTCTGTTACCTTCTCGGTATTCTGCTGTTTTTCCCCCCACTGATCCTTATTTGTGCCTGACTGTTGCCTTTGTTTATTGTATTTTAGTATTTTTGTAACTGTTACTGTCTCTGTATTTTGCTTACTTTTCCCGCCGCTGCTGCTCCTGCGGCCCCGACCCCCGATTCAGCCCCGCTCCTGCCTCCCACTCCTCTGCTCCCACCCCGCTCCCCTACTAAATGGCGACCGCTGCGGGGAGCGCGCGTGATTCCTTGACCTCTGGTCCAAGGTAGCGCACTCCCCAGCAGCGCCACACTTCAGCCGGATCGCCTGAGTCTTGAGCCCTCTCTCTCCTGGGTTCGAGGCTGCTCCGTTACCTTCTCGGTATTCTGCTGTTTCCCCTTCCCCCGCTAATCCTTATTTGTGCCTGACTGTTGCCTTTGTTTATTGTATTTTGGTATTTTTGTAACTGTTACTGTAGCTGTATTTTGCTTACTTTTCCCACCCCTGCTGCCCCTGCAGCCCCGCCCCCTGAATCAGCCCCACTCCCGCCCCTCTGCTCCCACCCCCTACTAAATGGCAACCGTTGCGTGACCGCGCAGCGGACGTGCAGCGGACACGCCGCTGGCGCGCCGAAGGCATGCCTATGGCAAGCCCGTCTGTGCCCGTACGCGACCCGACCGCGACCAGCACCAGGAACCCTGGTTCTCCTGGTCCCCACCGCTACGACTCAGCCACCCTCCACGCTCTCAACCCCGTAGGCACGCCGAATGCGCAAGATCCATGGGCAGTTCTCGTGCGGTCACTGCCGAAGATCCTTCATCGTCGACAAGGCACCCACAGTCGCCGCAGAGCCGCCTACTGAACGACCCACTGAAACCCTGACTTGCATCCTTCTCAACGTGCACTTCCTCCACTGACACGCCGTAGAGATCTGGGACCTGATCGACACCCTCTCGCCCGACGTCGCCTTTTTCACGGAAACTTGGACCAACGTCACCTCCGGCCCAGACATCGCCACAGCAATCCCCGACAGCTACAAAATCCAGAGAAAGGACCGCCTACACCGCCCGGGAGGAGGACTTGCCATCGCACACAAGACCCCCCTCCGACTCTCCACATCCAGCACGAGCAACCCCCACTTTAACAGGAAACACCTCCTTTTCCAGACCAGCCCCAGGACCACGCTACGCAGCACCCACATCTACAGACTGCCAGGACTCCGCGCCCAGCCCGCAACCACCATCGCCGAGCTCGCCGCACCCCACCTCCTCCACGGACTACATTCTGCTTGGGGACCTGAACTTCCACCTCTAAAACAGCCAGGACCCCGCTTCCACCACACTCCTCGAGAACCTCACCAACCTAGGACTGAAACAGCTCGTCAGCACTCCCACCCACAAAGTGGGTCACACCCTCGACCCCATCATCGCGGGAGGATCAAACATCCGCTTCAGCCACACCACCCAGCCCCTCTGGACGGACCACCACTGCGTCCTTTTTACATTCAACACTACCGCCACACCCAAGCCCGCCCCGCGCTCGCCCCGACGGAACTGGGGTAAGGTCAGCGAGGAACACCTGAACTCCGCCCTCCTCCAAGACCCCCCCCCCAATGCCAAGACCGACACCAGCTCCGCAGCCAGGGAATTCCACCGCTGGGTGTCCTGTTGCGCCGACAAGCTGTCACCTCTCCGCCGCACTGCCAAACAACGCCCACTGAAGGCCGCCTGGTTCACCACCGAACTCCAAGAAGCCATACGCTCCTGCAGATGCTTTGAAAAAACCTGGCGGAACCAGAAGACCACAGAAGCACGGAACAACCACAAGAGCGCCCTGAAGGACTTCCACCAGCATATAAGAGACACCAAAAGGACCTTCATCAGAGACAAAGTCAAGACCAACGCATCCAACGTCAAGGAACTGTTCAACATCATTCAGCAGTTCGCAAAACCCACCTGCGAAGCCACGGACATCACACCCTCCCAGGAACTCTGCGACAAACTCAGCTCCTACTTCCACCTGAAGATCAAGGCCCTCTACGACAAGTTCAGTGAGCCAGCAGACGACAGCACCACCCACCACCGCCGAGAAGCCGACCATTACCTCCTGGGCCCCCGAGTCCATCAAACTCATCACCTCAACCATTAAGAAGACGCACTCAGGAGCCCCAATGGACCCCTGCCCCCCTCACATCTTCCACAGGACCGCCGCTGTCATCGCACCCGAACTAGGACGGACTATCAACTCCTCCCTCATATCCGGCATCTTCCCAGATGACTGGAAGCGTGCAGAGGTGAAACCCCTCCTCAAGAAACCAACGGCCGACCCAACTGACCTGAAGAACTACCGGCCCATCTCTCTCCTCCCCTTCGCAGCCAAAGTCACCGAAAGACTCGTGAACGCCCAGCTGAGCGCCTTCATCGAAGAGAACTCCATCCTAGACGCATCTCAGTCTGGCTTCCACAGCAACCACAGCACCGAGACCGCCCTCCTCACCGCCACCGACGACATCCGCATACTGCTAGACCAGGGACACACCGCAGCCCTCATCCTCCTAGACCTCTCCGCAGCCTTTGACACCGTCTCACATCGCACGCTAGCTGCGAGACTCCACAACTCAGGAATACAAGGATCCGCCCTCGACTGGATCCAATCCTTCCTCTCCTGCAGAACCCAGAGGATCAGACTCCCCCCCCCCCCCCCGCCCCTCCTTCCTCTCCGATCCCACGGACATAGCGAGTACACCAAGGATCATCACTAAGCCCGATGCTCTTCAACATCTACATGGCCCTCATCGCCGCCATCGTCAGACAGCACAGGCTTAGCATCGTATCCTACGCCGACGACACCTAGCTCATCCTCTCCCTCACCAAGAACCCAGAAGACACCAGATTCTGCTTCCAGAAAGGAATGAGAAACGTAGCAGCCTGGAGGAAGGATAGCTGCCTAAAGCTCAACACTGAGAAGACCGAGGTCCTCATCCTCGGACCCTGCACCTCAGCCTGGGACAGCACCTGGTGGCCCTCCGTCCTCGGGAGCCCACCCACCCAGACAGACCACGCTTGGAACCTCGGCATAATCCTCGACTCCTCCCTCTCCATGATTCACCAGATAAACGCTGTTGCGTCCACCAGTTTCAACTGCCTCCGCATCCTCCATAAGACCTTCAAATGGATCCCCCCGACTGCAGAAAGACCGTCACCCACGCACTCATAACCAGCACACTAGACTATGGCAATGCCCTCTACGCCGGAATCAACAAAACTCTTCTACACAAACTCCATACCATCCAGAACGCCGCAACCAGGCTCGTCCTAAGGACACCGCGCCACGAGCACATGACACAACACCTACGAAGCCTCCACTGGCTCCCCGTCGAGAAGAGGGTCACCTTCAAACTCCTCACCCACGCCTACAAATACCTCAACGACCGAGTATGTTTCCACGTACCCAAGAGGAACCTCCGCTCCTCCGACCTCGCCCTGGCAGAGGTCCCCCGCATCCGCTGAAACAGAACCGGCGGGAGAGCTTTCTCCTACATCGCAGCCAAGACATGGAACGAGTTCTCGGTCAACATCAGACGCTCCCCAACCCTTCACACGTTCAGGAAGGACCTCAAGACCTGGCTCTTCGACTGACCCGGACCTGCTCCCCCCCAGTGCCTTGAGACCCTAACGGGTGAGTAGCGCGCTCTATAAACCACTGATTAATCCTAGTTGAAGTGAGCATAGATAAGGGGATTTAGTGAAAAGGTACGTTTTCAGTTGTTTTCTAAATCTCATTAAGTTGTCAACCAATCTCAAACTGGTAGGCAGTGAATTACAGAGTTAAGGTGCAAGATATGTAAAAGAACGTAATCCATTTCTAGCTCTCTAAACTCTGGGGACAATGAGACGGCTCAGATTGTTTGACCTGAGATCCCTGTTGGTCCAATTAGGGGGTGACCAACTGGTGGAGGACATGTGGGCCTACCTTATGTTTTGCCCAATGTGTAACGCATAGTACCTTAAATTGTATTCTGTAGTTTGTAGGCAGCCAGTGAAGAGAGTTTTAAGCGCTGCACGTGGTGACTGCACTTTAGGAATACCCAACAGTTTTCGAGCTGCAGCGTTCTGGATGATTTGGAGTTTTTTATGACAAACATTGGACTGCCCAGGTAGAGTGAGTTGCCGTAATGAAGGCGAGAATGAATAAGTCCACGAATCACTGTCCTTCGGACATCCATAGGGGGCCATTTCAGAGTCTTCCTTAAAACTCTAAGGACGCTGAAGCAGCAGCCAGCTACCTTCTTCACTTGAGATGACATGGAAAAATGTTTGCCCAGAGTAATCGCTAAGCTTTTGACTTCCAACATGGGGAATGGACTATCTCTTAGGGATGGAGGTCAGTTAATCTGTTATCTGACTATCGGGTATGTGACTATCAGAGAAATATTTAGGCACCCTAGTTGGACTGCTGAACATGTATTCTTCTTGCATTATGTTCTTGAGCATTCTTTTCCGTCCATCATTTGTTTGCATTGCACTTTTCACCCTAAGTGGGATGGGAATACCCAGACGTGGGACCCTTGCTCACTGAGCCACTGGATTCAAGCTAGCCTGGCTGATGAAGGGTAATATCCAGAAACCGGTCCAAGGATGCTTGTTTCCGGTCCAGGGAGGACCTGGCTTGGCAGTTAGGTCTGGACTGTTCCCAGGAGGCAGAGGGTCAAGACTGATTTGCATATGGCTGGGAGTAAACTGGGGTGGCATTGTGAGCAAAAGAACAATGGATTTAACCCAAATCTCTTGACTGGGGGTGAATGTATAATTTATTCAGCATTCCGTCCATCATTTGTTTGTGTAGCACTTTTCACCCTAAGTGGGATGGGTATACCCAGACGTGGGTCCTTTGCTCACTGTGCCACTGGTTTCAAGCTAGCCTGGCTTATGAAGGGTAATACACAAAGAAACCCACGGGTCCAGGCAATGTCAATTACATAAAGATGTGCACAGAAGAAACACTATTCCTCAGAAAGAACCTGGGAATATCCCTTTTAAAGGACAACTCCCCTCACACACCAATGGTGTCATGCTTCATCACAGGGGTGCCTCCTCGCGTCAGAACCTAGATCGGGCGTGGGCTACAACCCCCTCTCCACGAAGAGGGAGCTCAGGGATGTTTTTCAAGGTGGGCACATGGGTTATCCTAAAACCCCTATGTGAGCGTGGCGTGTGGGACAACTAAGTGCAGTGCTGAAAAAGTGTGTGTGAATTAAAACCATACTGCCCATACTGTACCTGCTCTATGAGGAAGCAAAGCTTATCCTGCTGCTGCCCGGTTTGTACCTGTCCTGTGCTGGAGAAAATTTAGCCAGCTGCCGCCCTAACTGTACTTTCCGTCTAAAGGAGGGATCACTTAGTAGGTGGCTCATCTTCAGTGGTGTGACAAGTTTACAATGAGGCCTAATGCATGCAAGTAACACCCCCCCCCCCCCCCCCCCCCGGTTTGTAGTCAAAACTGCTATACTTGGGATGCAGTGGGCCATGGCATACCCAGGGCCGATGCCACTGCACCAGCTAACCTGCTACACTGCACTTCCGATAGCAGTTTTAGAATCCTGTCCACTGCAGGAAGTAAATTAAGCCAAAGAGTATTGTTAGTGTTTATCAGTCACTGATCACCTACTTTCAACAGTCTAAAAAAATGTTTTTAGTTGCTCTGTTCGGGGAGTAAAGATGTGGAAGTCTTAGTAGAATTTCAACACATAATATTCTGTGTCCATAGGCAGCCCATTAGCAGTGGGTTGCACTGCGTTGTAGACAATACGTGCGGCACACCCTAGTCTATGTACTATATTAACGGGAATGCTTCCTTGGGATGCAAAATACATTGTTCTTTCCTACTCTAACCTTTCAGCGAAAGTTTGTGTTAGTATTATCTGCACAAATCCCAACTTCTTTTTCAAGTAGATCACACTTCTCAGGGGCCTGGTACAATTGCTCAAAGCGTATCGTTGATGTTTCATCAGTAACGCAGGTGAAAATACTTGCAGTACCAAATTACAATTGGTGTTAGTTTAACTTATTTCCTATTGGAAGCATTTATAAACACAGCTATACAACCAGTGTTATTCAAGTCACTTTTCTTTGTGCAACAACACTGCAGAATATTTTATTGTATAGTTTTCGAAGGAATGTTGATGTACAGTCCATCGACGTAAGGCTGTGGAGAAAAGTATCATGACTCTAGAATACAACTCCAAAATCCAGAACTGTCTATGGAAATCTGGGACACATACTAACCCTTATGCAGATTCAAGGTAGAGCTTTAGGGCTGCATGTGCGACCATTTTCAGCTGGCACAAATGGATAATCGGACCGCTTGTGACCATTAAAACGGCTTTTGCAATGTACTAACCCTATTTTGCGGGTCAGTAACCTATTACGGACTCGCAAAATAGGGTTTACAAGTCGCTATTACGAAGGGTCGTTTCAAGGGCGTCCCTTCCTAATAGCAAGTCGCAGTGGCATGTATGAATGTTTTGCGACCGGAATGCGGTCGCAAAACATTGTTATTTTACCCACTCTGTGAAGGATGTGGTAACCCATTCCCAAACAGGAATGTGAATGTGGGCGCCAACATTTTTTAGGAGCAGGCAGCGCCTACTCTTAAAAATGAAAAGTTTCCTTTTCCGTTTTTTAAATGCATCCCATTTTCTTTTAAGGAAAAAGGCTGCATTTCAGAGGGAAAAAAAGCAATCAGACATGGTGGTCTGCTGACCCCAGTAGGCCACCATCCCCGTGAATACAGTCCAATCTTAATAGGTCGCAAATTGCAACCTACCTCATGAATATCAATGAGGTAGGTCATTTGCGCCCCCATTTGGAATCGCCAAATGTGTCAGAGCCACATTAGTACATTTCCTTTTGCGACTCGCTCATTGCGAATGAAATGGTAGTACATCTGGCCCTTAGTTCTCAACTCATACGCAGTGTACTGTTAATCATAGGCGCTAAAAGCATTTTACCGTTTACTACTTAGACAAGAGAAATGAGGCCCTTAGGATAGAGAAATAAGCGTAGCTTCTTGCACGGTTTGAATTAATATTTAAGTAAGACAGCATAATAAAGTTATATCGTTCAAAGATTTAAATATATTGTAAGGGTGCTCTCCGCCAAACTAAAGAAGGAATGCTGGCCTGAAGCGGATTAGCAAATCTGTCAAGAAAGTGCTTGCTCGCAGTTTCAGAGAATGGATTATTACTCGTTGTTTAAATAGACTTATGCCTCTATACCTTTAATAAATTGTTGCAGTCAGCACGTTTTAATTTTAATTGTTAACTTTTATTTTATTCATTGAAAGCGTGTTATTGCCCTCTAGTGGTCACACGACAATTCGCTGGTACAGTGCTCATAGTACATTAGTAACCAACCAACACTACTTCTGAACAAATCTAATCCAGAAAGTCGACCTGTGCAGCCATTATTGACAAATAGCCAATACAACACTGTAATGTATTTTACCATTTGTTTTATTTATTTTCCATCTTGTATTTAATATAATCGACCGTTCTAAACTCCACCCCATGAAGCCTGAAGGCCAGTGGCTTGGATTCCCAGAGTCTTTTTGAAGTTATTACTCATCCCACATCTACTATGGATTTGAAAAATGATGAAATCTATTTTCTGAAGGATACTATTCACTCAGCAGATTCCTTATCTTTGAGATCTCTCACGTGCAACTAGTACCCCGACAACATTTTTACCATGCTGTGTCGTTGCCATGTAAGAAGTCCCAGATATTCCAATGATGTCAACCAAATGTGGTTCGCCTTATTACGGAAATGGTGCTGCCCTTTACAAACCCCTTCAGTCCCCTTTACCTACCTCCACGCGTCTGGATGCTAGAAATCTGTTGGAGACTTAGCAGCGCCCAGTGACTTAAGCACATGTTTACAGTCGAGTCCTTTGGTGTATGGGTTTGGGAGCAGTTTCCATATCCGGCGCCGGTACTGGAGGGGTTAACAGCTGACTTGTTTTTTGGCACCCACCCAATTACACTTTATCTTCAGAACATATATTGTTTTCCTCATGCCTCAAATGAATGAACACCTAGTGTTGGTGACTCTCATCGGGCCTCTGTTACTTACTGCCCTCAATATTTTGAACAGGTGCAGCTACAAGGCTGGGATTGGACGATGACTACTAGTGCGTGAGCATTCAAAACTTTTCAACGAGGCTGGCGTTTGTGTACCTGTCTAGGACAGAGTTTTTGATGCTGTGGCTGCACCAAAGAACAATGACCTGTTCAGTAATGGCGATCAAGATACTGATGTAGAATATCACCCAAGTGAGAATGGTTTTCAGACCTCGCATGTTCACTAATACCTATACATTTGTCTCAGTGAGTTGAGCACCTGCCCCAGAGAACTCTCTGTGACCCGTATGCCACTCATGCATTATCTGTACAAGTTCTGTCAGTGATGAAAGCTTGCACGGATCTGCCCTGTTGGATCTGTTCTGCAGTGAATCGAAGATTATACTTGATGTCCTCTGTGACAGCAGGAAGCTTGCTTTGCAACGCCCATACTGTACCTGCTCTATGAGGAAGCAAAGCTTATCCTGCTGCTGCCCGGTTTGTACCTGTCTTGTGTTGGAGAAAGTTTGGCCAGCTGCCGCCCTAACTGTACTTTCCCTCTAAAGGAGGGATCACTTAGTAGGTGGCTCATCTTCAGTGGTGTGACAAGTTTACAATGAGGCCTAATGCATGCAAGTAACCCCCCCGGTTTGTAGTCAAAACTGCTATACTTGGGATGCAGTGGGCCATGGCGTCCACAGGGCCCATGCCACTGCACCTGCTACACTGCACTATCGATAGCCACATCCCTTCCTATCTGGTAATCATAGCCTTTTTCTTCACCCAGAAAAAAGGAACTTGCATGTGGTTCCTCTCGCGCAGGAATATTTATGAGCCATTAGACTTCATTGGAAGAGAATCCTTCTATGAGAAGTGGGGTCGGAGGTGAGGGGCTGAAAGATCGAGGAGTGCAAACACATAGCCTTCTGAGGAGCTTGATGTTCGAGTGGCACACCGTAGTCCTACCGAATCTCTCCACTTGTTCTATGGAATTGTCTGCAAGATAGGAGGCTGCAGAATTCCTGTAAGACATTTACTGTCTATTATTTGCTTGTGCGACTCTTACACAATTAGAGTGGTCTAGAACCATGTAATGATTTGTATAGTATATATTTTGACACATTAAAAGCTTTTTGCCAACCAAACAACATGTACACCTTACTTGTCGCAACACTCCATATGCACCGAAGGTGGCAAATTTGCTATAGAGTTGACTTTCACTTTTATACTCGCACCACCCAAGACATACTCCACAGCCATTCAATGTGACAGAACTTGCCAAACACCCAACACATCTCTATGAATGCCATAGTGGCCCATCATAGGACACCCAATAGGAAGCAAGACTTCATTCATCTTATCTGCATATATCCTTGTTTAAAATCAGCTCAGGCGTGGCTATTGAAAAAGGCATTCAATGATGGAGGGACTCGGTCTTGTAGAGCTGCAATAATCAAAGGTTTGGACTCAACAGATCCCTATCTAAACTGTAAGATGATGACATTTTTGATACGGTATGAACAGTTAACAATGAAGATGGACAAACAAATGACCGTGCCATTATTGAGTAGTGATTGCAAGTACCAAAATGCCAAGTCCCTCCTTTATGCACAAGTAAGAAAATGTAGCAGGAGTTGCATTAATGAATTTCATATCGGGATTGGAATAGGTAGTAGTGGAAGCTCTATTGTTTATTATAGCAAATTGGATTTGGGCCATGCAGTTTGTTTTTAATGTGTTGGTAGGTCTTTTAGATTGGTTTTAAATGAAGTCAATGCATTGTATTTTATATTTAGAAAGACAGCAACCCTGTACATTTTCTTATGAAATAGTCTTTGAATAATTTTCTTATGAAATCATCCTTTAATAATTTTAAGATGCGTATTATTCTGTTATTTTCGAAATTGTTATTGTTTTTACTACCTGAAACAATAAAAGACTTCAGATTGTCAATAGGCCACTCAACAGCACTATCCATCTGGCAATACTTTCTAAGCAATGCAACACACTAACATACACCGTAGAAATACTCACATGAACGGAACAAACCATTAAGCACACCAGGCTGCTTCATAGTTACCTACTTGGACTGTGATGTTTATCTTTTAGGTATTTGGAGCTGGACGTGCATTTTACATCCGACCACACAATGTGAAGAAAATATGGAGAAACTCCTCTGGCACACCCAAATTACGTATAGGACACCTAAAGATTGTGACTAGATCAAACATGTTTTACTTTCTAGCTAACATTTACAAATAATTTTGTATGTAAACATTGAACAAACAACCCTTCTTACTTCACACAACCAGACACCGGCAAACAACATTCATTGTAGAACAGTGACACTCCCATATTTAATAAAAAAGGTGCACCTCATTAAATCTTTAAAAAGTGGCATAATGATAGACAACACAATAAAATTGCATATAACTAAACACAGCATCACACAAGACCAATGGCATCCCCTATGGGCCTGGTTCTGGTGAGCTTTCCCTCTCCATCACATCTAAATGAAGTTAATACGACATTTCGACCTATGTTATTCAGAGGTCATCCTCAGGACTGATCAAGAGTGCTATAAGTCTAAAGAAAAGAATTAAACAAGGAATATAAGAATGAGGAACAGTATCTGTATGGTGTTTATATTATGTATAGACCTGTAAAGTCACTTGTCTATATAATAGATAATATGAATATCAGAATAATGGAGGTCGAAACATCGTCGACAACCAAACTTAAATAGACTCTTTTTGTATTGTTAAAATTAACCAAGATGGGGGCCCTTTGTCGTTTTAATAAGTGAGGCATTGTTTGTTACCCCATCCATTACACCTCACTGCACCTTCTCTCCACTGAAAAGTATGAGCATTAGTTCCTGTTGTTTACAGTTTATAATAATTAAGGATATTTTAAGCAATAAAGTTATTTGGTTACTATGGAAATGTGACCCTGTGTGCATTAAGTGCCTGTAAAACATTTTGCCTATGCAACTCATGTTTACCGGCTGGTAAAACTACTAAGAGATTTATTTCCCTCTGAACCACTGTTTATATAAACATATCACATTACCCAAGGTTCTGAAAATGTATGGGGTTACCATTGTTCTCATATCATAGATCTGGTAGGGAGAGCACACACCATCAGCGGCAGTCAATCCTCTCATTCCTCTTCCTCTGCTGCAGAAGCCGCCAAAGCACTTTAATTTGACGTTAATTGGGCATCTCCATCCAGTATGCAGCAGGATCCATCATTTTCTCTCAGGATGGTGATCCATCATGTCTGACAGGCGGGCTCTACAAATAATTTTGCAATGCTATTCCCTGCCTTTTATTTTGCCCAACCAAATATTCTCCCCACATCAGAGCAATTTTCAGATGACAACCTGCTCATTCTACTGCAAAAGGGACGAGCTTTTCTGTACAAGGCTGCTGTCTAGATGGTTCTTGATCTTGACTCGGAAGGGGGAGAGGGTTGTTACTCTTGTTATTGCCTTGTTCCGAAGAAAAACAGAAGCCTCAGACCTATTCTGGACCTCTGGTCTCTGTTTGCCTTTCTGCAGAAGGACACATTCAAAATGTTCACTCTGGCCCAGATAATGGCGGCCATGGACCAAGATGACTGGATGGTGTCTTTGGACCTGCAGGACATGTATATTTTATACTAGTCTTACAGACATCTGGGATTCAACATAGGACAGCATTTTTTCCAGTTTGCTGTGCCCACCCCCAGAGGTAAGGGATACCAGTGTTCTACTTTGACAACTGGTTGTTGAAGGCAGGCTAACTACAGTCAGTTGTATACCATCTCCAGATAATGGCAAATCTCCTTTTTTGGGTTCACTATCAACATGCCAATGTTTCACCAAATTCCTTCGCAGAGGTCTCCATTCCTTATAAATAATACCCCAAAAATTCCCCTTCTCCCCGTCCTCGCAATAAAATAATATTGAGAGAAATACAAACATTTACAAAACGAGTGGCTTAATCTCAATCCCAATAATCATCTCCGGATTGTTGAGGATACTAAAGTGCTTCAAAGTTCATAAAGTGACTGTACTAATTGATCACCAATTTTGTGTTTAGTTAAGTGTTGAGTGCACAGCTCCATCAAAATATTTACAACAAATTCTACTGATGTGGGGGAAAAGACAGTACCAACAAAAGATACTATTGTTTAAGACCAACTAAAAATAGGATTATCCATCGTGGTAAAATAATACTCTCAGTTACCTATATCCAATTAATGTACGATAAATCACTTGTGTACTCATGGAACATGGTTAGCATGACTTCACCGTCAATTTCATGCAGGATTTATTTTAGATGAATTAATTCAGTACTATTGTTAATTAAATCCCATCAAATTTCCTGTTCATACAGATTAGTTTGTCTTTTCCTAATGACATATGGACATATAAAGTGCTTTATTTTAGATCATTTTGTGATCGGGTTTGGCAGTTTCCTATTTCTTGATCTTCATTCATATAGCAAATATCTGGACAATCCACAAATTAAAAAAATTCGGTAAATCACTTTTTAGTATCCTTGAAATCTCAGTTAATCGATTAGCAGCCAGAATCCGACCTATCGGGAACAACCATATTTTCCTAATATGTTTGTACTTCGGGCAAAAGAATAAAAAATGTACTTCTGTTTCAGTTACACCCTCACACACAGGACAACTGAGCAAGACATTAAGACCATTCCAATTACTACAAAAGCAATTGATTGGAAGGATATTGTACCTACATTTTAAATATAAGGATTTTGCAAGCGGTGGCTCTATGCGATTCAAAAAGTCTTCCTGCTGGATATTATCTTTGAAGCTTAAAAACCTATTTCTCAGCGTCCCTGCTGTACTCCTGCAAAGCCAATTCTCATCTACATATCTCCAATATCTTTTTTTAAGGAGGTTCATTGACCTTTTCAGAATGCTATCAGGGTTAAGCCACAAATCACTCATGCCCAATTTGACCAACCATCCTCTGATGTAATTAAACCACTGAACACGCCCTCTGGTGTCTGATGATAGTGCATCTAAAAGTGACTCTTTCATAGGGAATGGCGAGTCATTAGACTAAATGCAGATCCAAAATGTAAGAGGCTTGTGGGCAATTGCATGAGCAACATTCTTAATGCCCAGGTCTAAACGCATTGGTATCAGTGTTGCATTTCAGGGGGAGCTCCGAGACCGATCTCATGAATTTGTTTTCAGTTTTTTTCAGTGGAGCTCACATTAGTGTGGCCCCATAACTCCGCCCTGTAGAGTGTGGCTCCTAAACCCTGTGCCTGATAGATTTGCATTACAGGTGTCATCGGTCTAAAAATGTACTTCCTTAACTTTTTAATTATGGCGGTACCAACGTGTTGTAGGTAAAACTGACTTTTTACTATTTGTGGGGACCATGATTGTGTACTAGTCAGCCTTACCACTAGGTAATCACATTTTCACCTCCTGTAGTGGTGTAGAGCCCAGCTTAATACTACGCTTAAGGGACTTATGACAATTAAAAAACATACATTTTGTTTTTAGGGTGTTTATTTCTAATCCAAATTCATCGCTTCCCTTCACAAATTGATCGACTAAATTTTGGAGCCTGGTCGGGGTTTGGGAGATAAGCAGGGTGTTTTCTGCGAACAGAAGTGCGGGCACCACTTGCCCAGAAAGCCTGGGCGGGTCACCCCTACAATCCATTAGTGGATCGAACAGACCATTGATGTAAAGGGTAAAGAGGGTGGGAGCAGGGGGACACACTTGCTGATCTCCTCTGTTTACTTTAATCGGATCAGTAAGCCCCCCCTCGCTCCCCCATCTACTTCGGGCATAGTTGTTCGTGTGCAATATTATAATGATTTGCAAAAGGTTTTTAGAAATCCCCATTTTGATGAGGGCTGCCCAGAGTTTTTCACGGGGGACTAAGTCAAATGCAGCAACTGACTGCATTTTATCTGCTGCCTGAAGTGGTGGAGGTCATCCTTGGTACTAGATTCCGTGCCACAAAATCCATTTATGCTGGGTGCTGGGACAAATTTGTGGGCGTATGTGCTCGGAAGAGTGATTCCTTACATGCAAAGCTGTTAGAAGTCCTTTTGTTTGCTTTTATCTTTGATCCAGTAAGGTCTTGCTGTGGACAATATTAAAGGGGATTTGTTAGGCCTTTCAGATTTTTTGAGTTTACCGGATCAACTGTCCTTTTTAAAATCACCTGTTGTGATGCAATTTATTAAAGATTTGACACAAATGTTCCCTTCCAAACCATTTGTGATGCCACAGTGGGGCCTTAACCTGGTCTCGACGTTTCTCATGTGTGCGCCCCTGGAGCTGATGCATAGGTACTCACGACATCTGCTGACTTTGAAGATTGTCTTTCTTATAGCAATTACATCAGCTTGTTGCATGAGTGACCATCCATAAATTGGTGCTAAGGACTTGATTGCTATTCTTGCCAAAAGTCATGCCTTCCTTTCACGTTGGTCACTTTTAGCAAACAGTAAACAAAATGTCTTCCATAAAATATTGCAAGAGTTTGAACTCTTAGAGGTTGATGAATCTCCAAGCATATTGAGATACTTGTGATGGGAATGAGACGCAAAGTGGAAAGGGCTGTAGCGGAATATAGAGGGCATCCTAAGGGACGTTCTTCTTGTGTATGGTATAGCTGTGGTTAGCGATATGACAAACCTATAAATTGGAGGGAAAGGAATACTCGTAATACTCTACAGAAAAAAAGTGCATTTAAGTATTGTTACCACATATCCAGTGAAAACCACTCCCATCCAAGCTCGTGCAACGGATTGCTTACTCATCCTTTTCATCATTATTGTTCAGTTAACAGCACACAGCATGACATGCATGCACTTCTTGTGTCGGTTCCTTCAATGATACCTACTCCCATATCTCCACCGAGCAAAATAACATGATCAGGGCTGGTAATTTCTGCACCAGGGACTAGAAACCTGCTCTTACATTTATCTTTTGACAAATAGCCTCTCCAAAATTATTTTTGCTGTCACAGAAATAATCCAAAATCAAATGTTTTCGCCTGCAACCCACAGATGCCAAACAGAAGAGAAATAGACTTGAAAGAACATGGATTAAATCCATAATATATATAAACTTCTTTATTCGGTTATTACAAATTGTAAAACCATAAAAGATACATTTCACAAATAAAAAAATATAAATGCACAATAGGACAAAAATCATGATAAAAGTAAAATTTACACAAATCCAGAGTCAAATATTTTTTGCAAGAAACAGTTCTCTTAGTTTCAATACCATGTTTGGGAGTATTTGTACCGTACGTTTTACAAATTTTTCCTATGCTTTATAATACATTTTAAAAAGTTAAGGACGCGGTAACGGACCAGTTCAGATTCTAGCAGTTGGAGACGTAGCATGGCAGGGCGGCATTGTCTAAGACCCCACTGCTTTAGTAAGGGTAATAGCCAAACCTTCCTATGTGAATGATGGAATTTACAAAACAGTATGGTATGTAGGTTAGACTGTATTGATTCCTCATCACAAGGACAAGTAGGGAGAATTGGATCCCAATTTATTTTGTCTGGAAAGGCTACTAGTCTGTGAAAAAGATCTAGTCTGAATCTTGTCAATAACATTCTATCATAGGTACTAATCTGTAATGTAAGATAGGGCTGGATGAAGAACGTAAGCTGGGTCATATTAGCATGGAGAACCGAGGGTTTTGTTGACTCGGATGTCAACCTCAATGACTCTAAATGTGTCAGGGCCAGTTGTTTCAATGATCGCTTGGATACTTCAATAATGTTTTTAGGTTCACGATAATACTTCTCCAACCCGAGGTCATTGAAGAAGTTTCTGATGTACCGAAGCCATTTAATTTTTTGTGATTGGTCAAGGATCATTGAATCTGCCACAATTTCCTGGGTTAGGATGTTTTTATCAGAAGTCCAAATGCGCCGCCAAAGCAGTAGTGGTTGAATCCTTAGTAAATCCTCTAGATAAGGGATTCCAAGTTCTAGATGGGAAGCGTAAGTTGAAGTGCTACGCGGTGTTGCTAAGAGGAATCTAAGGAAAGTGTTTTCAGCTACCTGTAGGGCACTAACATCTGTATATCCCCAGAGTCCCGCCCCATAGAGTGCAATCGCCTGACACTTGGCTATATATATTTTTAGTAATTCCACTGGGGGCCTTCTCCCTAGTCTCTGAGAAAAGCTCATCAGGGAGGCTATAGCTCTTTTAAGAAGATGACATCTGGCCTCTACTGCTGGTCTCCAATTAAGTCTTTCATCGATCATGATACCCAGGTAGCAGTACTGAGTAGTTACCTCGAGTTTTTGATCTTTGAGGTAAATATTCTTTAGGCGTTTTTTCCCGCTACCTGGTACCATGATGAACGTTTTTTTAACGTTTACTTGTAGGTCCAACCCACCCATGAAAGCGACATATCTATTCAGAGACCTTTGTAGTTCTCGCGGCGTGCGTGCCAAAATGACAGCATCATCTGCATACAGCAGAGCAGGAATCAGGCGTTGTTTTACTCGTGGTAGATCCTGAGCCCCCCTCAACATCTCTCCCTCTAGTCCATTTGTATACAGAGAGAAGAGGAATGGAGCCAGGACACATCCCTGCCTGACTCCACGCTCTACTGCAAAAGGTGCTGTCAGCTCCCCCCTCATGCCAAAGCGGACCCTTGCTGATGCATTTGAATAAAGCTCTCTTAGAAAATCTAAAAGAGGGGGATCCACTCCCATATGGGCCAAGATCATCCAAAGTTTTGCGTGTGATACGCAATCGAAAGCGGCGGACAGGTCCACATAGACCATGTAAACCGTATTCTTCTTTGCTTGGAGATATTTGCCCACTTGCTGGGACAAATTTGTGGGCGTATGTGCTCGGAAGAGTGATTCCTTACATGCAAAGCTGTTAGAAGTCCTTTTGTTTGCTTTTATCTTTGATCCAGTAAGGTCTTGCTGTGGACAATATTAAAGGGGATTTGTTAGGCCTTTCAGATTTTTTGAGTTTACCGGATCAACTGTCCTTTTTAAAATCACCTGTTGTGATGCGATTTATTAAAGATTTGACACAAATGTTCCCTTCCAAACCATTTGTGATGCCACAGTGGGGCCTTAACCTGGTCTCGACGTTTCTCATGTGTGCGCCCCTGGAGCTGATGCATAGGTACTCACGACATCTGCTGACTTTGAAGATTGTCTTTCTCATAGCAATTACATCAGCTTGTTGCATGAGTGACCATCCAAGAATTGGTGCTAAGGACTTGATTGCTATTCTTGCCAAAAGTCATGCCTTCCTTTCACGTTGGTCACTTTTAGCAAACAGTAAACAAAATGTCTTCCATATAATATTGCAAGAGTTTGAACTCTTAGAGGTTGATGAATCTCCAAGCATATTGAGATACTTGTGATGGGAATGAGACGCAAAGTGGAAAGGGCTGTAGCGGAATATAGAGGGCATCCTAAGGGACTTTCTTCTTGTGTATGGTATAGCTGTGGTTAGCGATATGACAAACCTATAAATTGGAGGGAAAGGAATACTCGTAATACTCTACAGAAAAAAAGTGCATTTAAGTATTGTTACCACATATCCAGTGAAAACCACTCCCATCCAAGCTCGTGCAACGGATTGCTTACTCATCCTTTTCATCATTATTGTTCAGGTAACAGCACACAGCATGACATGCATGCACTTCTTGTGTCGGTTCCTTCAATGATACCTACTCCCATATCTCCACCGAGCAAAATAACATGATCAGGGCTGGTAATTTCTGCACCAGGGACTAGAAACCTGCTCTTACATTTATCTTTTGACAAATAGCCTCTCCAAAATTATTTTTGCTGTCACAGAAATAATCCAAAATCAAATGTTTTCGCCTGCAACCCAGAGATGCCAAACAGAAGAGAAATAGACTTGAAAGAACATGGATTAAATCCATAATCACAAAAGATAAATCCAACTACAAAATCTAATTTTTACACAGGCCACTTCTTTTTAAAGATCTGATGATAAAGTATATTATACGAAAAGGCAGTCAAAGTTCAGGATGAGATCACAAATTCACAAGCACTCGGTCACATTCACAACTCATCACAACTCTCCAACAATCGATCAGACTTTAACTCTAAAAGAGAATGTATTTCACAACAGCAACATTATCGGTCATCTGTGGGTACCAAGAACACCACACACTATACCAGAGGCGCAACTAGAGCCAAATTTCGGGGGGGGGGGCTGAGCAAAAATTTCGGGGGGGGGGGCTGAACTTTAAGCAATAGGCAGAGTGGAGCTGCAGGGGCTCTTAGAAGGGGTGAAACAACAGCGAGGCCTCATTAACATGCAAATGGTCTTTTAAAGACCTGTGAAGTGCTCGGGTGCGGCTGCTTTTTTGCCCGGGAAGGTGTCTCATCCCGGGCTGCCACACACGACGGGGGGGGGGGGGGGGGGGGGGCTGAAGCCCTGTGAGTCCAATGGGTGTTGCGCGCCTGCACTATACCCCTTGCGTGGTCCGCACAGGTACGAGCCGTGGGGTGGGGCGGGTGGAAGTCGACAGACAACGAGATAGGTGAAATTAATAAAAAAAAAAAAAAATCTAATTTTGCTGCTGGCTGCATCGCAAAGTCGACGATGCGACGAGCGCAAGGTAAGTGGTTTTATTTATTTATTTAATTTTACCTATCCCGTCGCCTGTCTAATTGACCCATCCCCCCCCCACCCCGCCCCTCTGCTCTTACCTGTGCCGGCCGCTTCTGCTTATCCCAAACTCGCAAACAGCCCCAAAGGACGTCCTTTGAACCTGCTGATGCCTTTTCAATAAAGACCCTCAGCCCCCCCCCCCCCTCCCCCCTTAACTGCTGTCTTTGAGACTCTTTAAGCACATTAGGCACCCATATCAGAATCATTCTCCAGGTCTTCCCCTTACAAAGAAAATGTTTACCTTATGATCAACAATTCGTTATCTCAGGTAGTCAGTCAGTCAGTCCATAAAACATTTCAACAATCACAGCTGTACATCCCTATGAGTCGTAATAATACCAGAATAATATGACAAATTCATGTTGAAACATTACTTGAAAATGAAATTGTAGTTTTTGCCACATCATAACTTCTTGGGTCATTTAACGTAAATGCGTTATATAAAAAGCGATGTGAAGTTCGATGAACACATTACACACATGTTAATTCCAAAAGCAAAGGCACTTCTTGTTCAGGTACATAGCTCTAGCGGGTACACACTGGCCAGCACTCCTCAGCCACGATCTCTTGCTGGCCACCTCTGGGATCTCCGGGTTCTTTGAGGAGCCAAGTGTGACCAGGATTTGCCTAACGTATCTAAAGCCGGGGGTTTCAAGAGTCACCCCATCATATGTCAGTTGGTGTCTCCCCCGCCAATCATGACCGAACCTTAATCCATAAAATCTAAACTGCTCTGATACATGGTCATTGACAAGCTTGCCCCAAGATCACACCGACTAATGGCAAATTTTGAAGCATAGATAAAGGCAATGCTTCAAAAACTGGGTTTCTGCTACGGGACAAGAAGTCTTGGGTATTCTGTCCCAAGACAGTGGTAGCTCTGTGAAGTTGCCTCAGTCTTTTTAACATGTGAGTGAAGTGGAGATGTAAACAACGTTTTTTGCTGCTCCCTCGCTTTGAGCCCCATTACAAAGTCTCTGTTAACTCCTTAGGGAGATATGAGACCGGAGTTAACAATTCTAAACCGTTTCTCCCCTTGTTTTAACAGAGATCACACGTTACAGCGCCCAGGCTGGGGATTAACCTGTCAGACTCACAATGAATGGGTCCTTTTTGATGCGTTTTGCCCAATTGTGTGCTGTTTTAATACTGCTATTTACCACCTGTTCTGTGGAGGTGATAAGTGGCAGCAGTGACGCTCAGGTCCACGAACAGTGGTGCTGTCTGTGGCCTTGCCAGTTTGTGGCCTGGCTGGCAAGAACATTGTGCTGCTGCTCCGCACTTGGTGCTGAGCTTTTGGAGGGAACTGTCTGAGCCTGGGCACGTAGGGGCAGCCCTTCTCCAGCTGTGGTCTTCCCAAGTGCAGATCTACACCTGGGGGACATGGGTCCGGTGTTTCCAATCCCAGTAATTTCGGGTTTGGAAACACCACACTACTCGTACTGTTAGTGAACCTCCTAATTACATTTTTGTGCATTAGTGTTCGCCCTTGTCGTACCAGAAGATGGCGCTGCAGCCCGTATGTTGTTTCAAATCCTAAAACACGACGGGAAATGAAATCAGGCATTTGCAATGCAACAGGTCTCGCATTTTCGAGAGTTTAAGCTATTGGCATTGTACATGGCAATGCCTTTTATTTATGTTGTAAACTCCAACACATAAATTAAAAGCATTGTCATTTACAATGCCACTTTCTGAAACTCTCGCAAATGCGAGACCTATTACATTCGAACTGTCACACATACAAGCACACACTCAAGCATTCACACAGACGCACACACACAATGGCGCGCGCACACACACACACACACACACACACACACACACACATACACGTGTTACCATCCTTGTGGGGACTATGTGTGAACACCTGCCTTGTGGGGACTAACCTTTCCCAATCTTTTAAAAACATACCAATGACAGAAAAATGTTAAGAAAAAATTCATTATATAGGATCCTGCTTCAAATCTGCAAATATATTGCTATTTAATCGCGTGCACAGAACCATCTTTGTGGGGACTTGAACATGTGTTACCATCCTTGTGGGGACTTACTCAATAATTATCATTTCTGAATGAATACATTCACAAACAGATGGCTAAATGTTGTTTTTCTTTGCTTCATGATAGTGTCAACATATGTGAATGCTTCTTTGTGTTCAAGGAGCATCCAGCAAATGATTTTAATGATAATGCATTTCTCAGTAGAAAAATATAGTGTATAAGGTCCACGTAAAGGGATTTACAGATATCTAGTCTTTTGCTGAGTTCTCACAAGCATTGAGGGATAAGAAAACAATGAATAGTTAAATTCCAGTAAAGGCCAAAAAGCATGCAGTGTGGTCAGATGGGAACACCAAGTTGAGATTACCCTTTTGTTTTTGCATCTACTTCATCATTACCTTGGAATAGCTGTACAATAATAGTCCCCCAAGATATGGTGTGCAAAATGTTCTAGAGCTGACAGAGGTAGTGTGTTATAGTCATTTTCAAGCCCCCACAGAGATAGTGCATGATTATATTGATGCCCTGGTCTCTCTCATTATAGTCATGCTCGAATCATCCAAAAGATAGTGTCTGAATATTATAGTCATGTCCAGGTTCCTAGAGATATAGTATTTACTTATAATCGGTCTCAAATTCCCATAGAGAAAGAGTGTGATTATATTCATATTCAAGTTCCCCTCAGTGATAGTGTATAGTTGTAGTTATGTTCAAGTCTTCAGAGAGTGGGTGGTTACAATCATATTCAAGTCCCCATATAAAAAGTGTTATGATAGTCATGTTCAACTCACTAAATAAAGCGAGTTGTGATAGAAAGATTCAGGTTCCTGGAGAAATTGTGTATTATATTAGTCATGCTCAGATTCCATCACAAATGGTGATTATAGTGATGATGAGGTGGAGTCACAGATATACGTGTGATTATAGTAATGCTCAAGTCCTGCAGAGGTATTGTGGGATTGTAGTGAAGCACAGGTCCCCACAGAGATAGTGTGTGATAGCACTCATGCTTATTTCCCCACAATGAATAGTGTGCCAAGGATTATATTTGATGTCCAGGTCGCCACAGAGATAGTGTGTGATTATAGCATTACCACTGTCCCTAAAGAGATAGTGTGTGATTTCCAGGTCCCCACAGAGGTAGTGTGTGATTATAGGGATGTCCAGGTCCCCACAGAGATAGTGTGTGATTATACTATTATCATGGTCATTAAAGAGAATGTGTGTTATTATAGACATGCCCAGGTTCTTGCAGAGATGGTGTGTGAATAAAGACATTCCCAGGTCTCCACGGAGATAGTGTGTGATTAAAGATATACCCAGGTCCTCACAGAGACAGTGTGTGAATATAGGGATGTCCAGGTCCCCACAGAGATAGTGTGTGATTATTGACATGTCCAGGTCCCCACAGAGATAGTGTGTTATTATAGATATGTCCATGTCCCCAAAGAGATGGTGTTTAACTATAGTATTACTATGGTCGTCAAAGAGAAGGTGTGTGATTATAGACATGCCCAGGTTCCCGCAGAGATAGTGTGTGATTAAAGACTTGCCCAGGTTCCCGCAGAGCTAGTGTGTGATTAAAGACTTCCCCCAGATCCCAACGGAGATAGAGTGTGATCAAAGATAGACCCAGGACCTCACACAGATAGTGTGTGGTTACAATCATTTTCAGGTCCCCATATAAAAAGTATTATGATAGTCATGCTCAACTCACTTGATAAAGCGGGTTATGATAGAAAGATTCAGGTTTCTGGAGAAATTGTGTATTATATTAGTCATGCTCAGATTCCTGCCAAAATGGTCTGCGATTATAGTGATGCTGAGGTGGAGTCACAGATGTGTGTGATTATAGTCATGCTCAAGTCCTGCAGAGGTATTGTGGGATTATAGTGAAGCACAGGTCCCCACAGAGATAGTGTGTGATAGCACTCATGTTTATTTCCCCACAATGAATAGTGTGCCATGGATTATATTTGATGTCCAGGTCCCCGTAGAGGTAGTGTGTGATTATAGCATTACCACTGTCCCTAAAGAGATAGTGTGTGATTATAGGGATGTCCAGGTCCCCACAGAGATAGTGTGTGATTACAGACATGCCGCGGTCCCCACAGAGATAGTGTGTGATTATACACATGCCCAGGTCCCCACAGAGATGGTGTGTGACTATACTATTATCATGGTCATTAAAGAGAATGTGTGTGATGATAGACATGCCAGGGTTCTTGCAGAGATGGTGTGTGATTAAAGACATGCCCAGGTCCCCACGGAGATAGTGTGTGATTTAAGATATACCCAGGTCCTCACAGAGACAGTGTGAGATTATAGGTATGTCCAGGTCCCCACAGAGATAGTGTGTGATTATAGACATGCCCTGGTCCCCACAAGATATTGTGTGATTATACACATGCCCAGGCAGTAGTGGCCCATCGTGGGAGTGCTAACGGGTGCTGACGTGGGGCGGGGCAAGGTGGGGGTAGTAAAGTATGGATTACGGACGTTTAGAGGTAAGTAAACATATAAATAAATAAAACGAATTTTGTTGCACGTGCTGCATCGCCAAATGCGATGCGGCGCGTGCAACAAAATTTGTTTTATTTTTTATGTTTACTTACCTCTAAAAGTCCGTACTCCATACTTACCGCCCACCCTGCCCCTCCCCCGCCCCATATCAGCGCCCGTTAGCACTCCCACAACGGGCCCCTACTGTGCCCAGGTTCCCACAGAGATAGTGTGTGATTATATGTCCATGTCCCCACAGAGATGGTGTTTAACTATAGTATTACCATGGTCGTCAAAGAGAAGGTGTGTGCTTATAGACATGCCCAGGTTCCCGCAGAGATAGTGTGCGATTAAAGACATGCCCCGGTCCCATGGAGATAGAGTGTGATCAAAGATATACCCAGGTCCTCTCAGAGATAGTGTGTGGTTACAATCATTTTCAGGTCCCCATATAAAAAGTGTTATTATAGTCATGCTCAACTCCCTATATAAAGAGGGTTATGATAGATATATTCAGGTTCCTCGAGAAATGGTGTTTTATATAAGTAATGCTCAGATCTCTGCAAAAATGATCTGTGATTATAGTGAGTCACAGATAGTGTGTGATTATAGTCATGCTCAAGTCCTGCAGAGATATTGTGGGATTATAGCGAAGCACAGGTCCCCACAGAGATAGTGTGTGATAGCACTCATATTTAATTTCCCACAAAGACAGTGTGTAATGGATTATAATGATGTCCTGGTCCCCAGAGATAGTGTGTGCTTATAGCATTACCACTGTCCCCAAAGAGATAGTGCGTGATTATTAACATGCTCAGGTCCCCACAGAGATAGTGTGTGATTATAGAGATGTCCAGGTCCCCACAGAGATGGTGTGTGACTATAGTATTACCATGGTCGTCAAAGAGAATGTGTGTGAATATAGATATGTCCAAGATCCCACAGAAATAGTGTGTGATTATAAACATGCCCCGGTCCCCACAGAGATAGTGTGTGATTATACACATGCCTAGGTTCCCACAGATATAGTGTGTGATTATAGGGATGTACAAGCCCCCACAGAGATAGAATGTGATTATAGACATGTCAAGGTCCCCACAGAGAAAGTGTGTTATTATGGACAACCCCAGGTCCCCACAGAGATAGTGTGTGATTATAGGGATGCACAGATCCCCGCAGAGATAGTGTGTGATTGTAGGTGTGCACAGAGAGATTACACAGACAGTGTGCGATTATAGTTATGCTCAAGTCTCCACAGTGATGTGTGTAATGATAGGGATGTTGAAGAACCCACACGGATCATATTGGTCTGGCGGCTTATTAAACGAATGAATCTTCCTGACTGATACGTACGTGTTTGACCTCTCTCTTAGGATTCTCGTGTTTCCACTTAGCCTTTCATACTTGCAAGGTTCATACAATAAGTACCATTTACTTGAATATCAATAAACATATGGTAGTCAGCACCAAGATATCCATAGGTGTGATTGTGTACTTTATATATACACATGAGATGATGTGATGTGATAATAGTGGTACTTAAGCAACCACCAGAGATAGACTGGAACTATCCCATATCTATCAATGCCAATTCAAGCACAGCATTTACTGATTTAAACTGTGTACCTCCAGGAAGGTCCACACTTCCTTAAAACTCAAAGTATCTGAATTCTCATTCTCTTTTCTAGCTGCCATATTATGAAATCTAGTCTCCATCAGGACGATAAAACTGTATTTCTGATTGCAATAAACTCCCCATCCTGATTCATTCCGACCCTTTAAGGATTATTCCAATTGAGAAATAGATTTAAGAACTACCACATCTTTATAATTTCTGTCTCTATAATTCAAGAATGTGATGGTCCTCTCCTCGTGAAGCTCTTGTTTCTCTCAAAGAATTTCTTCTAACTGCTCTTGGGGCTCTTTCTAGCTACCCAGACTCACACTCAACAAGTATGTATATATGTTCATAAACCTTGTTTAACAAACTTAAAATATTTAATGTGTTTGGAACCATGAAATCTGTAAGTGGGTTTCCAGAATGGGGTGCCCTGTCCTTTGTGCAAGAGTAGAAAAACGTCACATTGGCAGTGCTACATCCGCCTTTTTATGGTAAAAGACACATTCTCAAAATGTGCCCCGGTGAAACATGGGAAACTTTCACAAAGTTGAAACATCCATTTGAGAACCAACCTTTTATATTTGGAGTGTAGAATAGAAATTATCAAACCAGGCTTGTGCTTTTTGTACCAGAGTAGAGAAAGGTAGTTTGGCCGCGTGGTGCAACAGACTTCTTCATGGAAAAAGGCACCTTCTCAGAAGTGCCCAAGTCAACTACAACAGACATTCTCAGTGTGTAAGGTCTTGTTTGAAGGGCAAATCATATACAAGAGTCTTACAAATTGTTTTCCTAAACTGAACTTGTATGCTCCTTGTGTAAGTGTACAGAAAGTTACTTTGGCTGATGTACAGCTGTCTTTTTCATTGGAATATAAACCTCAGAATACTCCTACTTTAGTTATAGGAGTCTTTTGCAATGTTAACAAAAACATTTTTGAGGGGTGAGGCCAAATGTTGTACATCGGGGTGTGTGGGGTATACAACTAGTTTTCCTAAAAGTGGCTGGTAAATCCTTTGTTCAGGAAAAGAGAAACATGATTTGATAGTCATGCACTAGCTGTTTTTGTGCAAAAAGAATCCTTAAAATGTGCCCATGTTAAAGATAGGAGTCCTTCACAAAGTTGAAAAACATGTTTTCAGCAGTGTGTATTTTGTACATAGTCTTAAACACACATTTTTCAGTTAGGTTTGTGATTTCTTTTTACCGGAGTAGAGAAATTCACTTATAGTTGTATAACTATACTTTTTATGTGAAAAGGGACATTTTCAAAATGGGCGCATGTTAAATCTGGTCAATGAAACACATATTGATTCCAAAATATGTGACATAAACATGCTGTCAAAAATATCACCTCTGTAAAAATATAGTGGGACAGAATATCAAAAGTAAGAATACAGGTTTTATCATACCATTATACAATACTGTTATGAAGAAAGTCGTAATTAATATTATATTTGTAATAAACACTGATTTTAATTGAATATGTATATACTAATAATATTAGTATAACTGTTTTTTTTTAATATCGTTTGTAATTTTCGTTGAGTAATGTAAGATTTTAATGTAATTAGTAGTTTGTAATTTAGTAGCGGTTATTTAGTTTGTAGGGTAATCTGGTGGTAAGTTAAATACATTTTAAATAATTGCTTTTTAATGTTAAGTAATATAAGGTAAATTAAATACTTAATTGGTTCTTATGTAAATGTTTACATTTTTTAATTGTTCTTTCATATATTTGGGTTTAATTTTGGATTTATAATTTACATTTTGTATAGTAGGATTAGTCATCCATAATTTAGTAGAATGTTGTATGGTTTCGTAGGGGAATAGAGTGAGATATTATTTAAATTAAAATAGTTTTCTTTGTTTTATGTTATATAAATATTTAATTTATAAATCATTATATAATTATTTCCTTGATTATTTAATATGTAAAATTGTCGTTTTACTTTATAAGAAATATGTAATAATATTAATAAACAAGTCCATATTGTATCTATCATTTATTATTTTTATATCTTTCTTTTATGTTAATTGTATTCTTGTTTTATTTATATTTCAATTTATCTTTTTGGTGTTTGCTGTATTTGTTCAGTGGTGGCAAAATAAGTGAATTCTATGTATGTTTATTTCAATATTTCATTTATTTATACATTTATTTTGTATATTTATAATACATTTTGCATCTTATTTAAATTTGACAAATATATATTTTTTAGTTTAAATATGGTTAATCATGTTATGTTTTTAAATATATATTTCCCCTCCCTAAATCCAAAACCTTCCCTACGTTTGCCTAGACCAGAGTGGGAATAGTAATTCCAACCCTTCTGAAGTCCAATACTTTCCGTACTGTTGCTTAGATTGGAGTGGTAAACGTAGCCTCTCTGAAGTCCAAAATATTTTCTTGGGTTGCTTAAATATGAGTGGGAATACTAAATTCAACCTCTCCGAAATCCACACATTTCTTTACTGTTGCTTAGATCGGAGTTCGAAGTCCAATATTTTCAATGGGTTTGTTTATGTTGAGTAGGAATAATAAATGTAACACCTTTCAAGCGAAACACTTTTCATACTTTTATTTGAATTTGAGTTGGCTAATTTATTTTTGCTGTTTCTTTGACTTGCTGTTACATGTTTTACATTATATATCTCTTTCTATGTTTGTTATTGTTTAAATAATCTATTTTTGTATGAAATGTATATTTGTGTTATTTTTATTTATGTACCTAATTCTGTTACGTTTTTAATGTTTTCTACAATTATTTTCATTAGTGTTAATATTATTCATGTACCTGAAAAATTTTGCACTACTTAAAAAAACGTTCAGTTCACCCTAAACTTCTATAGAATATATAGAAATGTCTAAAGAAATCTCCATCTATTACCAGTTAAATAAAGTGGTAATAGATAGTGAACATGAATAAAACCTAATACTTACCTATAAGTAACACCCTAACCTAGAATGCAGTGAAACACAGACTGCAGAAACCAGCAAAACTATAATAAAAACTACATGACTGCTTTTTACCTTTGGTAAACACAGAAATTAGCAAATCACATATGCACTTCAAAGCCCCTGTACTGTTGTATTCCGTGAACATACCACGGTATAACGCGGCACAATATATAAGTAAATTTTTTTAAAGTTATAAGCTTAGCGCTATATACACAATTTACACTATTCCAATTTGTCAGTCTATTATACACCACTACACTGTATGCTAATCCTCTATACACCACTCCACTGTACTCCACCCCACTCCACTCTAGGCCGCTACCAAAAATGAACATTTACACATTAAAATGTATATTCCTGCCACGTGACATTTACATTCATTCACACACTTTCACACTACGTCTGTTCCAATTAACACACTCCACTCTGACACCTCACTTTACACCACTCCACTCTACACTATTCCAGTCTACACCATTCCACTTTATATCAGATCATTATACACCACTACACTGTACGCTAATCCTCTGTATGCCACTCTTCTAAACTCCACCTCACTCCACTCTAGGCCACTCCATGCTACTCTGCTCTTTATGCTATTATACTATACACCCCATTATTCTATTATACTCCAATCTATGCCACTTTACTGTACCCCCTCCACTGGACACCTCTCCATTGTCTGTCATTCCCCTGTATGCTACTCCACTCTGACAGTACATTCTATCATGCTACTCTATGCCATTCCACACTGTGCTACTTCATGGTACATCACTCTACGCTATTCTACTAGATGCCACGGCACTCAACTATACTCAACAGCACTATACCCCCCTCCACTATGCCACAATCCACTGTATACTACTACACTGTACAACACTACATTGTACGCCACCTCACTGTATGTCACTACACTCTAAGCTACTACAGTCTAAGCTATTCCACTGTATGAACCTGTACTCTATGCTATTCCACTATATGCCACTCCACTGTACATCACTGGACTTAATGCCTCTAAGCAAAACACTACTCCACTGTACGGCACTCCACTCTATGCTACTTCACTATACTCAACAGTAGTCTACGCTATTCCACTCTTCCACACTCCAGTGTATACTATTCTGCTGTATGCCATTCCACTGCACGCCACTCTATGCTACTCGACTTTATGCCACTACACTGTACCTCACCCCACTCTATGCAAGTCCACTCTACACTACTCGACTGTACGCCTTGCCACTCTATGCCACTCCACTCTACGCTATTCCAGTCTACGCCACTACACTGTATGTGGGTCTACTCAATCATACTTCAGTGTACGCTAATGCACTGTATGGCATTCCAATATATGCTATTTCAATGTATGCCACTACACTGTACAACACTCCAATCTATGGCACTCCACTGTACGCAAACCCACTCTACACTATTCCACTGTATGCAACTCCACTGTACCACTCTCCACTGTATGCCATCCCACCCTATACCACTCCACTCCACTATATGCCACTCTACATATACGCTGTTCCTTTGTACATCAGTCCACTATATGCCACTCTGCTGTCTGCCACTCTACCCCACTTCACTGTTTGCCACTCCACGCCACTATGCTCTATGCCACTTTAGTGTACCTCATTCCACTCTACTCCACTCTACGACACTATACTGTACAAAAGTATACTTTACAACACTATCCTCCACTGTTCTGTACCACACTCCATTTAATGAAACACAGGTTAAAGATAAGATATAGTTAGGAGAACTTGATTTTTTTGCACACAAACCAAACAAACTACACAAACATTAGAAATTCTAAAGTTAGAGTTATAACTTCAATTTGTAATTTGCGCACCACGTTCCAATTACTATACATCATAGTTATAACTCGCATTTATACTTACGCACCAACTTCAAATTTCTAGAAGTCATGCACTCTGTCTTGTCACCTCATTCAGACTAATGCACAAAAAAAGCCCTGAACACCACATGCATACTCAATGCCAGTACCATGTACTGGACTTTACAATGGAACTTTACATGATAGGGATTAGTAAACTGAGCGCTCTCTGAATCAAAAAAAGGTCTGGATACACTATAGTGAAAAATATGGCATGTGCCACCACTGCTTTATGTGATGCACCCATGACAGGGACAGTAGTCCGCTGTTTATGAGGCCAAGCGCCTCTTCAGAGGGCAGAATATGTTCCTCATATTATCAGGCACAGGCCTAAGCCTCTGCCATGACACCAGGACCAGAAGACAAGTCAGGATACCAGTTTCTTCTTCAACTGGGCACTCAGGCAGGAGATATCACCTGTGCACGATTCAAGGGGCCTTCTCATCCCAGCACCCACACTCAGAGCCACCTCACACTGGAACACTTGTCTATCTCAGTAGAAAGCCTAGAAGTGAATGAGAGACCACCAGATGTCACTGCCTCCTTCCAGACCAGGTTTTATGTGCAATGTTGGTAGCATAACACCCCACGCCTTCCATCCCCTCAAGTTCTAGGACATTCATTATGACTGCTTTGATTCCTTTCAACAACTTCACATTGGTAAAAGTGGTAAGAGCCATTCACTTTCACAATGCATACTTTATATTAAAAAAATGCCATATCTCTTGTCATGTGTTATGATGCCTGCAGTAATGTAGTAATGTTAACCCTGGGTGTAGTTGGCGTAGCAGGGCTATGCGGAGGTCCACGGAGTTGCGAACAAACTCTGTGGAACTCCGCTCAGCTCTACCACCCGCCCCCACCCCCCCCACAATTAACAATGAATTCTATATTAATTAAAAGTAAATTAAAAACCATTTACCTGTACTGTGGTGTCCCCGGCCTGCCCTCCTCCTCTTCCTCGCCATCTCTGGTGATCGTTGAGAAAACTGTGCATGCTCGTGCACCCGCGCATTTCTTGCGAGAAATGCGCAAGAGTGGGCGTGTGCGCATGTGCAGTTTTTGTAAGGATTACCAGAGACGGCGAGGAAGAGGAGGAGGGCAGCCTGGGGACGCTGCAGTACAGGTAAGTGGTTTTTAATTTACTTTTAATTAATTTAGAATTAATTGTTAATAGGTGGGGTGGAGGCGGGGGCTAGCCAACTCCGCTCCGCTGCCGAGTGTGCAGAGATGTGCCTTCTCCGTGGAACGCGGAGTAGGCAAATCTCGGCACACTCCGCTAGCTAAGGTGACATGGGCCCTAGTGCAAAGAAGAAAATAGATCCACAGGATGCTACTTGAATGATAAAGTAGCACAAAAATCAAGGTTATAGATCTGACTGCTAGATTAAAATACCGATGGTCGGAGCAATTTGGGCAGGGAGGAAGTCCCCCACATCCGACAGGCTGGAGGAGCACGTCGGGGCCACGGCAGTCAGATCTTAATCCTTACAATGAAGGCATGCCTGCAGAGGCACCGCCGTAGCAATTGAGATGTCAGTTTCCGACAGCCTTTTCATGGACTTTCTACTGGCATACAAAGGCTGTCAGAAATGGATTCTGGCGGCACCTAGCACAGCCTCAGTGTGCCTCCGCTATGTGGGCAGACTGGTACAGTTGATGCCCCCTGAAACATCCATGCACCGTGCATGGATGTTTTAAAAAAATCCTTTTACTACTTTGGCTTGTGCTGCAGCCCTTTTCCAGGCCTCAGCACATGCCACAATAGTAAAAGTCATGTTTCTTACCCCTACATGATGGTCGTATCGCAATTGGGCTTTTGAAGCTGATGACTCCTTGTCGGACGGTCTCTTGCTAGAAAGGATGGCAGTCAAATGCTTGCCCGACTGCCATCGTAATGAGTCCCATAATTATTAATCAAATATATATTTATTTTATAGTAAAAAAAATATTCAACATAAAAATTAAATTAATTATAATTTAACTAACAGCCCACTACTATAGTATTAATTACTAACATCAATGTAAAAATTAAAATATCCATTAAATTTAACAAATGAAACTTAAATAAAATAACAATTAAACAACATACACAATTAATGATGCATTAAATATTACATAAACATTTTATTAAAATTAAAGTAATTACAAGTGAATTTACTTCCCACCCTATTTATCTGTACCACGATATTTTTGCCCATTATTTATGGTACATGATAATTTTAATCTGATGTTTGTGTAATTTACCCAGCAGAATTTAAGATACACTAGGACTACCGTGCTGAGAATACCTTCAGCGATATGAAGCCAGAGAGAAGCTACTAAATTAGCTTGGCAACATTTCATTGCTGCGATGTGGAGACATACACTGAAAAGAAACTCTAAACTGTGATGCACGGTACTTGGTAGGGCTAATTGTTTCATTTTAAAAATATTTTCTCTTAATAAAAAATATCATGTTAAAAAGGCAAACATGCAAAACGTCCTTAACTGCCTGGCTTTGGAGTCAACCTCGGTGGTCCTCGGAAAAAGCTCTTGTCAAAGGAAGATCTGAAAAACTGCAAAAATAAAAAAGAGAAACGGCTGCTCTGTGATTTACACACTCACATCAAAGACCATCTCCTCCTGCTAAAAAGAAACAGCAAAATTGATCTCCATCTGAACTCCGAGTAGACTGCGCCTGCCATCGCTGAGTGCTCTTTTTACACAGGGCGTCCTCGTACCTTTTCCATGTCAGGCCTTCTAATAAGCCCTCAGACTCTAGAAACATTCTTGCTCCAATGACCTACAGAGTAGAAGAAGAAGCAGTACCGACCAGCAAGGCATCAAGCCACTGACTTAGATCAATGTCAGCCCGTGGACCACCTGAATGAAGTATTGTCTGCAGGACCTACTAGAAGGAGGCGGGCGGAATGGAAAAGAATACCATCCTGGCCTATCAACTCTGCTATAATTCCTGGCATCAGGTTATGAGGTAGAGGTGGTTAAGGCCATGCCTTTTGTTTGCATACAAAGAGGAACTGCAGAAAGGTGTTAAACATCTGTATGGGCACACTGGGAGAGAGCTTCTCGGTTTGGTAAATGAGGGCTGGGAGCAAGCTCCTGGGAGAGTCCCCCAGGATGTGGTCAGCTACATCCTACCCCTTTGCAACCTAATAGACTGGTTCCGTAAACTTGTCCAGGAAAATCTGAAAACTAGCCAGGAGACATGAAACACTGGTATGGCCATAATGCGACTGGTTGGAGCCAAGTTCATTCGGCTTTCGGAGGCGAAAATGAAAGGGGTGGCGATATAAGGGGTAGAGAATTGCCAAGAATCGCCGTCTGAAGTGCGAACTGTGACTTGATGAGGAATTGAAACCTCCCTTTTCCACAGGTGGAACACGCGCTAGTTGCAGCGCATTATAAAGAATCGGAAAATGGAAAAGTAACTATAATTCCGATTGGCTTTGTGAAGGCTGGTATGAACGTCCTCGGCCTTTACATGGTAAATATATGCATGGGAACCAGCAGTTTGGTATATTCTTTGAATGGTTGGTCCAATTTTTATTGAAGTATAAATAGAAAATAGTTAATCTATTTGTCTTCCTGTCTGCTTTTTATACAGCCCTTCTGTAAACAGTAAAGTGGATGTCCAGTGAAACGAGTGCAAAAAACCTCGATGCCCTGATGAAATTGCCGAAAGATTAGTGGCAATGAAACATGTTGGCCTTCTTTAAAAAGGTTAGCGACATTTAGTGCTTTTACTTTGAGTGAACTCACTTGTTGAGAGTAAAGGTTTTGATCTAACAGTGAGTTTTTACCTCAATTTTACTTTTGCTCTGAACATCTTGTTCTTAGCAATCTACTGGGTTTCTTCACTTTCACTCTTTGCTTATGGGGACAGCAAAGTTTTTCTGCTAAAACTATCTTTGTTCTCCACCTTTCGTTTTTACTGGACACTCCCTTCTTCTTTTATTGAGTTGGCAACCGATGATGACAAAACGTGGGCATACCAGCGAGAACCAGCTGGCAGCCTTCCTGGTGTTGCATACGTGAGGTGCCCTCTCATTTTCTCACATTTTTCTATTGTTATTCTTCACGAGTTACACCACTTCTGGGTGAGCTGTGGCGATACACTTTCTGCTAGGTTTTGAAGGGTTGTATTGCAGATTATCTTAATCAACAAACTTAAGAGGTTCTAGGCCGGGCCAACTTTGTGGACATATTGCCAGTGGTTGGAACAAAGTCGCTCCTGCTATCAGTGGCTGGCCTAGGAATTGATATATGAATCCTCTTGATGCCATGCTATTTGTTGTTGTCTATCGGTTTCAGACTAGCCAAAAGTGTGGGTAATGGAGACTGCGGAGCCCTGTGCTCTGCAAGACCACTGGTCTGGGCCCTGTGAGGTGAAGGAGCGCATGAGCGATGTCACCTACTTGGGTGACCTTAAAACTCCTAGGAACCCCTTTAGGTTCCTGAATGTTAATTGCCTCAAGACCCACTTTGAGAGGTCTGAGATCACCATGCTCTTGGTAACGGATGATGGAGCAAGATGGGCCAGTGGAGGGTGTCAGCCTCTCCCCAACACTGACCCTAGATTAACAGGAAGACTTCCGCCAGCTGCTGGGGCAGTTTGCCTCATTTGTTCTCCCTTACCCCAAGACTCACTTAATGGCGTCCCCATGATATTGATCCTGGGGACAGCACACATGTACAGAACAAACTTTACAGGTTGTCTGATAAGGTGAGAGTGAGCATTAAGGAGTAAGTCTACAAGATGCTGGCATTAGAGGCAATTGAGCCCTCAAAGAGCCCATGGTCCAGCCCAGTGGTGTTGGTTCCCAAGGCTGCCCCTCCAGGTGTCACACCTGAACTTAGGCTCTGTGTGGACTACCATGGGCTCAATGTGTTCACTAAGACTGATGCACTCCACATCCCCAGAGCTGATCTCATAGATCGGCTTGAAGATGCCAAGTTCCTCAGCACATTTTATCTGAAATTGGGGTATTGGCAGATTGCCTTGACCAATGGGGCTAAAGAGAGATCTGCATTCTTTACACCAGAAGGTATCTTCCAGTTCGGGGTCATGCCCCTCTGGTTGTAGAATGCCCCTGCCACCTTTCAGAGGTTGGTGAATCAGGTCCTGGCTGGTTTGGAGAACGTCTATGCCGCTATCCAGATGACATTGTGGTCTTCAGCTCTAGCTGAGAGAAACACCTGTGCAACCTCAGAGAAGTGCTTCATGCTCTGCAGAGTCCAGGCCTGACTATGAGGGTCAGAAAGCACTAGATTTGTTCTATGGTCCACTTGGGTCACAAAGTGGGAGATGGCAAGATTGGGCCATTCTCGCTTGGGAACCACCCCAAGAGCCAGACGGAAGTGAGAGCCTTCTTAGGCCTCACTGGTTAGTACAGGAGATTCATCAGGGGTATGGCACCATTGTAAACCCCCCTTGACAGAGCTGACTTCTAGGAAGCAGCCACATCATGTGATCTGGAAAGAGTCATGCCAGAACGCTTTTCACACCCTGAAGGAGGTCATGTGCATGGCACCTGTGCTCAAGGCTCCAGACTTCTCCAAAGAATTAATTGTTAAGACAGACACCCCACAGAATGGTGTAGGGGGCGTGCTCTCACAGCTAAATGAAGAGGGCTGGAACAGCCTGTAGCCTTCATTAGTAGGAGGCTACTTCCCAGGGAACAGAGGTGGAGCGCAATAGAAAGGGAAGCCTTTGCTTTGGTCTGGACGATAAAGAAGTTAAGACCATACCTGTTTGACACTCACTTCTGGGTTCAGACAGACCACAGTGCCCTCAGAATGTTAGTGCAGTTGAGGGGTGAGAATCCCAACTATGGAGGTGGTCCATTTCTCTACAGGGAATGGACTTTATGGTGGAACATCATTCTGGAACAGACCATGCCATTGCTGATGGACTCTCTGGGTTCTTTGCCCTTAGTGAATAGAACTCCCAAGGGGTGAAGTAGCTCTCCCACATTCAGCTGAGAGAACACGTGTTAGACCTGGCATCCTTAGGAAAGGTTTCTTCAGACTCTTTTGCCCTCTGACCTCCTGTTTTATTAATTTCATTTTTGCTGGCCTTAGTGCGCTCAGATTACAAAAAGAAATTATGACACAGGAAAGGTCACTTGGATTTGAACATAATACCTACTTTATCACATCTCTTTGAAAGGATTTACGGTTTCACTGTCATGGTGCCTCCTAGCGAAACACCTAAATATGTAATAGTAATATTTCGTAATGGAAAAAGGTGCATCCAACGGCTGTATAACATGAACACAGGATAAACTCGAGACACATTTTTAAACAGAAATAAGCGCACATTTTATCACCGGTATGTATGTTCACGTAGGCATGTTTCCATGTGCAACATAAATGTTTTACAGAAACTATTGTAATCTAAGAGGTAGAAAGAACAGCATTAATAAAATGGTGTGCATGTATTAAACGGTGTTTGTGTATCACATATAAGAACATCCATTATTGTGAACAGAATTGGCTGAGTATCCTGTGGATTTTCTATATACACTGTATTGTGAGTCACAATGTCAAAATTGCTCAATAAGTTGCTGCATAGTTTGCTTTGATTTGCATAAGATGCCTCATTTTTTTTGCTGCATTATTAGTCTATTCATGGTGCAAAATTTGGTGAACCCTGACGGCAATCTTTCCTCCACAGTTCCTTTCCTTCGGTGGCCCTGTTTATATGCTCTTTACACTGTGTTTATTAGTTCAGCATGCAGTTCTGTCTAATGCTGCTCTGATAGATGAGCTCCTTATTGGACACGTGGAGCATCACATCAGGCCTTCTACACATCTTATTAATTATAAGGCAGAATATATAACAAGTCCTGACTGCCCCACATCTAGCGACTAGCTAATATTGTGTGATTGTACTGTAAATACAGCACAAAATAAAAATGCAATGTTTTTTTCATTTTAATGAACATTTTATTGGCTAGGAATTGGTAGAGAGGGACCCGAGAAGCAAAAGCACAAGAGAAGGCTACAACTAATCCAGCAAATATCCTGCAATTATTTTTGTCATAAGCAACAGAAAATGTTCTTTGCGACAATTTCACATCACATGATGCCCTGACCAATATTGGGTACGTTAGGACTTCTGACAATACTACGGGCGTGTCCCAAGAGTTCTCCCAGTGATAAGAAGAGTATGTAACTCAGAAATGTGTCAATGTCTGCAGTAAAGAAATACAAATTTTAAAGCAAAGAGGCTTACAAGCTGGAAAAATAAGAAGACATTCTGGCTTCTGAAGAATCTGAGGTAACAAGGGACTTCTTGACAAGTGTCACTGGGCTTGTGAGAAGCTGCACCAGGAACTGGAGAACCTGAGCTTAGGGGGACTGACAGTCAGCCAGAAGAGCACTGAAAGTCTGAAACAGACTGATGCTCTGGTTTGGCATCTGAGACTTTGCCTTCCCTGGAGCATGAGTTTGATTTCAGATTACCCAGAAGGACCTGCTACTTTTTAGGTCTCGCCTGACCCAGCGCATGCGCTGGTCTGGCGAGACTTATTGAGAGGGCTCCAAAAAGTGCTACCAGGCCAGCCTAGAGCTACAGTGCATGTGCACGGGCGCGCGCGCGCCGCACTTTACCGCGATTACTTTCACTTTCGCGGCCGCACGGCCAATTTGATGTTTGATCGCGATCACTTTCACAGGGCCTCATTGCATTGCCAATATGTCTCGCTTTTGGGACCTTATAAGTATTTAGTTATGCAACTGTTGCATGGCTAAACACTTATAAGGTCCCAAAGGCGAGACCTATTGGCTATGCCAATGCTTGTTACAATTGCAACACATTTGCAATAAGTCTACTGTGCCTTCCATCACACTCCTTAAATAGTCTTTTCCTCTTGCCTCAGCCAAACTATTGAATGAAAATTGTAACTGAAGTTTGCACTGGTTATGAAATTCTTCTGCACCTGTTATTGAGTGTCGCACATTCCTTTGTTCTGCTGGTGGGGAAATACAACTTTGCTAAGTTTTCTGATTTCAATAGCTTTGAGAAAAAGGAGAATATTTCCTCAAAACATTTGTAGAGACATATTTATCTTGGGAATCATTTTTCCCCATGAGAAGGCTTACATAAAAACAATTTTGGCATCAACTTCTCCAGCTAAAGTAGGTTTCTAATGGATACTGCTCAGTAGATCCCTTAAGTGAACACCCCCAGACACCAGAGTGGATTTCTATTTTTTTTGTTGCGGTTCAGAGACACCAATATCAGTTAGGGCACTCGGTGTTCCAAACAAAGTCTTGTGACCCAATGGAAAGTGACATATTGGGTATGAAAGGCACTCGGCCGTTGGTGACAATAGGCCTTTTTTCCATGTCTCCATTGACTTAGGTTCCAATGGAACCAATATTTCTTCATTCCTATTTTTTGTCTTTACTTCAAATTTGGGGAAATGTCCAATTTGATGTCTTTGGACTTCAAGGCCTGTGCAGCCGCTCCTCATTTATGGATTCGCAGTAGGGGGGAGATTCATCATTTTTTCAATTTACACAATGGAGCAAGACACCTTGCTGCGCTGCACTGTGTGAAAGGCAGAGGGCAGGAATGTGCCATATCTATCAGGATATGGTGCATTCCTGTCCTCTTCTTGCACTGGTGCACTCAGTGGTGCCTATCACTAAAGTAGGAACCCTTGCACCATAGTGCAAGGGTTCCTGCTTTATAGGCAGGGTTGTTTTTGTGTAGGAAAGGACACCTTCTTGCACAAAAAGAAATCCTTAGAGACCATTTCCTCTTCCTAAGTGTGCTGCAGAACACTTAGAAAGAGGAAACAATGAGGAGAAAAAATTATATTTCTCCTTTTTACGCCTCTGGTGGGAAGGCGTACAATTCTGATGCATTCCTAGGTCTACCTGAGAATTCATCAGCATGAATCGTGGATGCATGCGAATACCCACGACCCACTCATGTAATGCCTCCACTACACAGTGTAAAACAAGGCAGGGTGCCCTAGCATGGCTTTGAATTTAGGTTTTGTGTTGCCCTGTGTCACCACGCTGGGGCAAAGCAAAACATTTATATATCTGGATCAAGGAGTGGATTCGACATCTTGAGTACTGTTATATTGCCTCAACTGTTCTTTCAGATCAGATCAAATTTAACTTTATTTATTTGGGGTAGCAACCCAAGCCTAGCAACACCATATATTCTCTATAAAATCAAATTCAATCAAAATGGAATTAAAAGCAGTTGTTTACATGACATTCTGATAGGCTTTGATTTCCGAAGTGAAAAAGATTATTAATCGCCATTGATAATTAAAAATATACAAAATTCATTAATAATGTAAAAGCAAAAATATGTTTTTGCTGCAAGCCATGCTAGTAAAATATGACATACATACTGATTTTAAATAGGGGTGGGCCTAGATGGCATAACCCAGCATAATTACCCGTAATTACCACAAAACTACTCATAATTATGAGTAAATATGCAAGAAGCATAATCCAGCACTAAATGCTACTTGACACAAACAGCAGTAGCCACTCACTCTGTCTTAGTTTGCTATTCCTGTGCTCCTGGGGTAGACGTGTTGCCCAAAATTACGCAAGCTAACATAATGGCGTGATTTTGCATCACAAGAATAATGCACAATTACTGAAATTACTCTGGCGTAATTAAAATTTTGCTCAGGCCTAATTTGAAACAGAAACCTTTATACAGAACAATCCATTTCTTTCCTTTTTAACTGCTAAATTCATACATTGCAGAATATATGTTAGTATCCGTGGATGTAGGAACAGAAACAGTGCATACAGTGGGAAGGAAATCCTAGTAAATGAAGAAAACATATTCTTAAAGCTGGCAGAACACACACACCTACAATTTGGGGTTAGCCAGGTTACACTCTTCCAGGTTCTATGTCCACAACCTTGGTGAAGAGAAGGCAGTAACAATAGTTATTAGGATTACGTAACGTCTAGCGGATTCGCTTTTGCTTGATAGTCCTCATAGGCCTCTGACTTACTTTGAGGGACATTGAACGAAAGTCTGCTTCTTGTGTGAGTCAAAGCAGGCAATAAACCTCCCAAATGGAAGAGGACAGAAGGAAGCCTAATTTTAGGAATAATCAAAGCGAACAATAACTTGAAATGGGGAACAATCCAAAGTGTAAAACATTGGGTTATTTAGTTTTTGCTTTTGCAATTTTTCTTGCTATGAAGACTTTAGCAATGTTTAATTTGGTAGGTAGTGTACGGGACCAAAAACATAAGGAAGATCACTATGTTTGTGACACGCAGTGGCAAATGACTGAATATTGGTCAGGGGGCTAAACTCACTAACCACACACCAAAAATGTTGGCACTAATTAAGAAACACAATATAGACATGAGATTCCTAGAAGAAACCCATTTGGGGGACCCAACATGGATGCCCCTGTCTCCATTCTTTTTTAGTTTTATAAATAGAGCCTCTAGCATCTGTGATAAAGCAGAACACATATATAGTAGGCATTCCTTTCGAGTGTGAACATAAGATTAGCTTATTCTCAGATGACATGCAAATTAACTCTGAGGCAGACCAAAAGAGGATGAAGTACAGAGACTGTCCTTCTCAATTATAATCCTCGAATGCATCCAAGACAACAAACGTAGCAATAATGGCCAAACCTACCTTTTTTTACGGCAGGCACCTGGAAGGTAAGTAAACGCTCAGCATATATGCTGATAATATAGGACAGAACCCATTCATAAATCGTCCCCCCACTACACCACTTGTTAGGGAAGAGGTGTGGTGCAGCGGCCAGGGCGACTGACACCGGACGCTGGGGATCACGGTTCAATCCCTGGCACCGGCGGCAGGTCAGCCCAGCACCATGTGACTCTGGGCGATAGCTCGCTTAATCTTCCCGACGGCCCCAGCACTGGGATGTCTATGGGTAGCTGTGCACTTTACAAATACTGGATTTATATTTTCGTTACACCATTCCCCTCCCCTGTGTTGCTTTGCCATTTCCCCGCACTCCCCAGTGTTGCTTCTGTTCATCCTGCCCGCCTGCTTTAAAAAAAATACTTTTGGGTGTTTTATTGTCTATTTAGTTACCGATTCAACTTGGATTGTTAACTAAAAAGACAGAAAATTGTCGGAATCATTTTATAGGCTAGTGCATGCGTCGTGCATCGCACATGATCTTCAGTTCAGCTACAAACCACTGGAAAAGTCGATAGGTTACAAATGTGAGACCTATTGACTTTGCCAATGCTTGTTATACAGTGCCACCATACCACCTTACAGAACACTCAGAGGACATAGACACGTCTGTCTACAGGACGCAGTCAGTACAATGTTATATGGAGCACTTACACTCACTTGAAAACACAGCTTTCCCAGTGTTCGGACATGGCTCACTTTAAAATGTACTAGTGATGTTTAAAAGTTTGATTACAATAGAAATTCTATCTGCGTTGAAGAAAAATATAAGCCTGCATTTTAAAAGAAAGTGCCTCTATTGATTCAAACCGAAGCGTGAAGAACAAAATAGGCCTCTTAACCTGTTATCATTGGTGTGGAACTTTATTCACTGATTGTTTTAGGAGTTACTGGGATGGGAAAGTTTTGGATATAATAGATGAAAATTAGCTTCCGACGGGCTCAGAAACATTGAAAGACATCAGACGTATGTATCCTCACTCATTGCAACCTCCTTATAGATGCAGCTGGTAAAGACACATTCTTTAATTCTAAAATAACTTCTGCTACAGCAATAACGTCTTCGGAAGCGTTTGCTACTTGCACTTCTAAACAGATATATTGTTTTATTTGGGAAATAATTCTGACCAGAAGCCTTGGATCAGAGAAAGCCCCTGCTTGGGCGCTTCAGCCTTCAGGCCGCTCCTCTGCAGAAAGGTGAGCTCTTTGATGAGGGGCCCATCCCCCAGGTTGAAAGAGGAATGAACTCCAGCAGCCGTCAGCGCGCAGGTCTCTTGTCCTGCTAATGCGCCTTTTGTTATGCGTAATTGCGCATTTGCAAGTCTGTGGCCCATCCTGAAGCCTTGCCTTGAGTTTGTTTGCAGGCAATAGTGGACTCGTCCCCTCTCCAGACACAGAGGAAAGGGCGAGGTAAAAAAGAGACGATTCATTTCCTGTCATGGAATTGTTTCTTCGTCTTTGCAGAGTCGTGTTTACACTTACACCACCTGTTCTCAAAGGATTAGCTATTAACAGGCCCGAATTTCAAAGCAAGGATTTCAAGTTCGAAAGAATCCTGAACATCATGCATCTCCTTTTAATGACCGGTGTGAATGTTAAAATGTTTTTTAATCAGACTCGCATAGATATCACACGCACATTGAAGTAAAGTGTGCAATAATGTTCTGCAGGGTTGTTTAGAAAAGATGGAGGTGCTTCCAGAGGCCCTACAGTACAGACACTCGGAAATTCATAGACTGGTTGATTTTGATGGCAAGGTTACACAACTAGGATGCGCATGTACTGTATTATATTGTAATTGCATTTATGTGGCGCTTACTACCCCTAACGAGGCGTCGAAGCGCTAGGTGCACTTACAATCATGTTCATTACCTTCTTTTTAATTCAGCATAGATTGCAGTAGATTCACACAAGCTGCAGGTGCATTAAAAAAAACACATGGGAGAGTTATATCACAGATGTTTAATGAGAGTGTGTGCATTTGCCAATCCTAGTAGAAACATAGCACAACACTACAATCCCACCACTGTAAAAATTAAATGTTATAGTGTTTGCTTGAAAGACGTTTCTGTGCTCAAATACCTATATTTACATATGTCTAAAAAGGACATCACTTATGTATTTGCTTTGTTTTCAGCTCATGGCCTACTCTCTAAATATAAAGACAAATGGTAGTCAAGTGCACTTTTAGCAGGCTCATTCTTATAGAATTTTGATGGGGTAATAATTTATTTGCTATGGCGTAGCAAAGTTGTCCTGAGCCCTGATGCAGGCAAGAAAAACATCCTCCACTTATCAATGGTTGGGTTGGAAAACAGCCATAATCTGAGCCGCTGGAATTATGTGGCAGGGAGCACCAAATTATGCAGCAGGGTTGGTTAAATTATGCTGCCAGAAAAGGCAACGTATGTGGTAAAGTGCCACATTTTTAATAGCACTACTTCATTATTTTGTAATTTTTACACATGGTAATGCTGATTCAGCAAGGATTTCACCACATTAGTACCAGTTTAACAACCAAATACATTAATAAGAAACTGAAAGATGACCAATTAACCTTTGTGAAGGGTTTTGCAAGATGTGCAGATAGTAAATTTGGATCCGTCTGTGCTAGAAATAAATTGGTTTGTTAAAATATGCACAATATGCAGCTGATGATGGATTGTGTGGCAAATGCAGCAGATCCTTAATTATGCGGGGAAAAAAGCCGAAGCTGAGGAATTGCATAATTTTCGTGTCCTTTGCCATAGTTGACAAACAGTGAATATTTCACACCACAGGGCCTTGGTACCATAGCATGTGCTGCACTAATAGTAGCTCCGACCTTGTTTATTTGGTTATGTGGATTATGTTAAAGTTCTGCCATGTACAGTTTATTTAATATGTTGCTTTCACATTGGCCTCTATAAATGTACCATACTTTAATTTCACAAGATGGTCTCTGGCAATGTTAAGTCTTGAACCCATGCTTACACAGAAGCCGTGTTACATTCGGCCTGTGCAGTGATTTGCATCATGAGATGATGCCACTCGGAGCACCCGTCAGGCATCACTGCTTATTACTGCCTCCCCCTGGAGTCATTTAGTAGAGTGCAGATGGTCACAGGTGAGCCAGTTAGCCACTGCAGGTTTTAACCTCACAGGTCCAGCAAACACACTGCACAAATGAAGAGACCAGCCCCCACTCACATGTTCTTGCAGCCAGTAACAGAAATCTATTTTAAGATTAACATTGGTTTTAGAATTTGGGCTTGTGTATCCACGGCAAACACAACAGCGAGGGTCTGATATGACAGGTGCACTTGCAAGTGCGAAGTGCAGTTCAGTCCCAGAATAGAACTGCAGGATGTGGGTTAGTGTTTCTTGGTGTAGCAATCCTTAGGGCTCAGATAGGACCTGCAACAGGTGAAGAACAAACCATACATTCTAGGTCCAGTGCAGTTCCTGCAAGCATCCCCACAGATCACTCCAATGTCAAGAAGGGGAACGAGGATCACCTAAAAGCTCAGGAGAGACAACCAGGCATGCACACTCATAGACAGAGGCACAGGGTTAAGCCCAGAGTCCTGCAGGTCTGCTCCTTCCAAAGGCGTTGCTGAGCAATCATAGCTGCTAGGCTAACTTAGTCCATTTCTTTCTGGGCAGCAACTCCACAGGGCTAGAGCTAGATTCTCCTCTGGGCAGACTCCTCTGGCAGAGACACCTTCAATGTGTCTCTCATCCAACAGGGTGACTCCCCATACAAATAGGTCCTCAGTTTCTCCAGAAGCAGATCTCAGGATGTTGCCTTATATGACGGGGAAGCTGGTTAACAGTGTCACCAGCTGTGGTCTTCAACAATTCCTCCAGTGTTTTGTGGGGAAACGCTTCCACTTGTCAGCAAGACGTCCTGGAATGCATGCTTCCGTTCTCTTCTTACACTCATACTTCAGATGGATATTGTGCAAGGGCAGGCAAGAAAAGTAAGAGAACAAGGGCAAGCAAGAGAAGGAAGAGTGCAAGGGCAGGCGAGAGAAGGAAGAGTGCAAAGGCAGGCAAAAGAAGGAAGAGTGCAAGGGCAGGCGAGAGAAGGAAGAGTGCAAGGGCCGGCGAGAGAAGGAAGAGTGCAAGGGCCGGCGAGAGAAGGAAGAGTGCAAGGGCAGGCGAGAGAAGGAAGAGTGCAAAGGCAGGCAAAAGAAGGAAGAGTGCAAGGGCAGGCGAGAGAAGGAAGAGTGCAAGGGCAGGCGAGAGAAGGAAGAGTGCAAGGGCAGGCGAGAGAAGGAAGAGTGCAAGGGCAGGCGAGAGACGGAAGAGTGCAAGGGCAGGCGAGAGAAGGAAGAGTGCAAGGGCAGGCGCGAGAAGGAAGAGTGCAAGGGCAGGCGCGAGAAGGAAGAGTGCAAGGGCAGGCGCGAGAAGGAAGAGTGCAAGGGCCGGCGAGAGAAGGAAGAGTGCAAGGGCCGGCGAGAGAAGGAAGAGTGCAAGGGCCGGCGAGAGAAGGAAGAGTGCAAGGGCAGGCGCGAGAAGGAAGAGTGCAAGGGCCGGCGCGAGAAGGAAGAGTGCAAGGGCCGGCGAGAGAAGGAAGAGTGCAAGGGCCGGCGAGAGAAGGAAGAGTGCAAGGGCCGGCGAGAGAAGGAAGAGTGCAAGGGCCGGCGAGAGAAGGAAGAGTGCAAGGGCCGGCGAGAGAAGGAAGAGTGCAAGGGCCGGCGAGAGAAGGAAGAGTGCAAGGGCAGGCGAGAGAAGGAAGAGTGCAAGGGCCGGCGAGAGAAGGAAGAGTGCAAGGGCAGGCGAGAGAAGGAAGAGTGCAAAGGCAGGCGAGAGAAGGAAGAGTGCAAAGGCAGGCGAGAGAAGGAAGAGTGCAAGGGCAGGCAAGAGAAGGAAGAGTGCAAGGGCAGGCACGAGAAGGAAGAGTGCAAGGGCAGGCGCGAGAAGGAAGAGTGCAAGGGCGTGGGAAAGAAGGAATAGTGTAAAAGTAAAGTAAAGAACGAAGTGTGTTAGCATGGACACTAGGTAGAAAGCAAGTGTGGGGCGGAAGATAGCAATTGTGAAGTAGTACGAGTTCGAGGGAGGTGGAAAGAAGACCGAGATGGTAAAAGAATAAAATAGGTGTGTTAAATGATTGAAGGCATGGGGAAATATGCAAGAAGTAGGGCAGTGGGAAGGTGTAGAATAGGATGAACCTTAAGGGACAAAGTGGGCCAGCAGTACTAGAAGAATGTATAAATAGCATGATCTTTGATACACAGTACTAGAGCTGCCCTCACCTCATCTTAGGAAGGTCGACATGGAGCTTAATCAAGAGGGTATTCTGAAGCATTCCCAGATTCACCATTACTGGTAGACCTGAGAATGCATCACAATGCATCAGAATGATACACCTTCCCAAGAGAGGCGTAACGAGGAGAAAAATATTTGTTTCTCCTCACTACTTCCTCTTTCTATGTGTGCTGCATTCTCCAGCACACACAGACAGAGGAATATGCCTCAGGGACTGTTTTTGAACAGGAAGGTGTCCCAATCAATAATATAGCGCAGGCACTCTTGCATCATGGTGCAAGGGCGACTGCGTTGGTGCTAGGCAGCCTGTTGGGCGTCAGCACTAAGAAAAGAAAGGAATACGCAGTATTATGTTTAATACGGTGCATTCCTGCCCTAGCCATGCAGCGCAGCATGGTGACTTGCTGTGCTGCGTGACGTTTTGGTAAATATGCCCCTATATCTGTATGTTGGGGGCAATAGGTAGAATGCTATAATAAAACCTAGAAAGTAAAACTGGGGATTGCATGCGACCTATGTTTTTATAAGTTGTCCATGTTTTCTTTCTTTTTCCTCTCAATGGTGCTGGCATTTTCATTCAAGGAGAATGTGCGTAATTATAAAGATTACGAATATTTTCATTTTTTAAACAGTTTAGGGGTTAGACATAGATTTGAATTAAAACCGAAGTAGCTTTTGTGTATTACAATAATTTGAAACGCAGTGGCTTGCAATATATATTCTTAGCTGGCATGTTAACGTATTTCTGATTGCACCATCAATTAAACAAATATTTGCCTACAGTTACAAAATCATTGCGACTTTGTTCAGAGCAGTAATATTAGTTGAAACATACTGAAGAGGTCACTGTTTTAAAATTGAAATTTTCGTCACACTGCAGTAGCAAAATGCATTTTTAACTGCTTGTTAGGCTAAAATACAAATAGTAATGTTTCCAAACATGTGGCCGTGTACCTGAAAATTATCTGCCTACAGCCCTTATTTCCGACAGGATATATACACCTGCCAGACTTCTCTGTGGAGCTCGCTTTACACCGCTCCAGAGAGGCCAAAGGCACAGTGCATCTTCCTGTCAATGCTTGGAGATTCTGGTGGGGCCTGGGGGATGGGAGCAGTTGCTCAGCAACTATAGATATGTTAATGAAATCGATTACATTTTGTTTTGTGCTACTGCTGAAGGAATGGTGTGCCTCACAGCTCAGGACAGGTGAAGGAATGTGCTAGTTGCCTTTGTTGAGTGTAGCTGTCTCGTGCTGTGCACTGGGGTGCTCAGTCATAATGGGGTCGCTTTCAAACCAATTGCAATTTCAAGGAATCCTAGCATTTTAAAAGTCACATACTCCCAGAAAGGCCAGCCCCATTCAGGAACATACCTGGAACATTTAAAATATGTTAACCATATATCTTTCTGCATTATATTTCCTTTAAGGTATTAGAGCATCTCAATAGCAAATTATTAAAATAATTCCCGTTTATTGACATAATATGTGTAAACACTTGCAGAATGTTTAAGGGCACCTTATGAGGGGAGTCCATTATAATTGTAAGATTTTATGCTGTCTTCCTACATGCAAGAAATCCCGCCATTATAAATGGGGAGTACCCAGATGAAGGGAGATAGCATAATTATATGACAGATAATTAAAAAAGTCAGCCCATTTTTGCCAGTTAAAAATAGTGTGTACAGTACCCTGTTGCACTCGTATGGGTGTATGGACACCCACTGAACGGCTGCAGAGAACATTTGCTTTGATTTCATTTGTGTCTTGCAACTGATCGACATCTAAATCTAGTTTATTTTATAAACTGACAATCTAGCTAAACTAAGCTTAATTTTTTTTTTTTCTAAAAGCAATAAGCTGTGTTTGCTTCCCTGTTTTGCTGCCCTGTTTTGGTCTGACGTTGATGTGTCCGTTGAATGTGAAGCAAGCTGATGAAGATAGGGATATTGTTGACCCAGTTCAGTGGTAACCGTTGGTTTGTACTGAATGGTCGGCAATGTTGAGAGGGCAACATTGAGGATGTGGCCTTTGGAATAGCATTGCTCGGTGAAAACTGAATAACCATGAATTTCCCAAAGCGGTTCACAATGGTGTCAAATGCTTTCTTTGTGCTTTGACTGGGAGTTTGAAGTCACTGAAGAGGATGGCACAGTGTGTTGACTGGATGAAGTAGTGAGAAGGTCATGTTTTTTCCTCTATCGGAGAGATCTTTGGGTGAGATAAAAGGTGCTGAATTGGGTTGTGTACACTGGGAAGTGGTGTGTTAAGAGCATTCATTATTTCATTTTGGTTTTTTACTAAGTGGCAGGGCCAGGCAGGGTTTGTTGATGTCCTCAAGGCTTCCTCCTTTGTAATGTGCATGATGGGTATGTTGAATATTTTAATCTCTAAGTAAGAGGATGCATAGGATGTGTGAGAATGGGGCCAGGTTTCAAGGTTGAAGAATGTACCGAAAATTTGGCCTGTGATAAGGTCTGCAATGTCTGGAGCTTGGTGGGCAACATAATGTGCTTTAATGAGCATGAGTTGAGATATGTGTTTGGTCATTTGTGGGTGTGTGGTGTTTAGTAAGACGTATATCTGGTTGGAATTAAGTGCTATGTCTATGATGTCTTGATCTGGATGTGATAGAGGGGATGAGTAGTGTACATCAGGTAGGCGCTTGCCGTTGTTGAGTTTGGGGCAGTGACTATGGCCCAGGAAGCCTGGTTGAAGGGAGACTGGGAAGTGTTTATGGTTTCAGTGTTCCTATGAATGGCATTCTAATGCCAAACATATGACACATTGAATGATAACACTTCATAGTGAATAAAACAAAGCAATGAAGTGCATGTAAAGAGATACATATCAGAAATGAGCCACTTTTGAGCATTGAAAAGCTCTAAAAGGACGTTGCAATTAGTGAACCTCTGCCCCAAAAAAGAAGGTTATTAACCCACTTCCCCTTTCTAAGATGATAATACTGAAAACAATTTGCCATGTTGCCAATGAACACTGAGAATTTTACACAAATTCTTTCTCACCTACAGCTTTTGACCTTGCAGAATGGCAAAACAAATGGCTGCTTTTTTTCTGCTAAACCTGGGTGGCAGTGAACCCTAGAGTTGACCACAGGTGTATTTCAGCATTTCACAAGTCAGTGACAGGGCCCTAGCTGGATGCACTAAAAGAACTTTACTTCTTGTCTGTTTTATAAAATCTGTGCATGATTCAGTTAGCTGTGAGTATGAGAACACCTCGGTACATGGGTCTCTGGGGGATATATCTGGATGTCAGTGTCCTTACTGCTACAGGTGACCACCTCTGTCATCTCTAGTGATACTGTGTGTACTTGTAAGTGTCTGGCTTGCCTGGTAGTGCTGATGTTAATTGAACTGGCCTCTGCAGAGCATGAAAGTCGCTGCCTGAGTGCTTCTGAAATTGCTATTGAGAAGTTGTTCAGGCTGCAGCTTTATAAAACCACAGCTGGCCTAGATAGCCCTAGGCCGGTCATAGTAACTGGGAAAGATACTTACATGTCTGGATGAAGAGATGAAGGCCACACACAATCTCACTGTCAGACCACCAGTAAGAAATATGTAACACAAATATACTGCACGTCGTGACTGCCCTGACTGCATGATCAAGTGTTCTGCAGCAGGGGGATATGGCTGTCTGTATGGAGTTACTGCCACAATGTTTGTTATTATGATCCAATGGCTGTGTCACAACATCCTATGGGTGGCAAAAATGCTGTACTGCCCTCCGTTGCATGACACGAAAGGAGCAGGAGAGCACCATATCTACAGCGAAATGGCTCTCTCCTCCACTCTACCTAGCACCGGCACAGAATTTTGCTGTTGTGCGCCACCTTTGCATCAAAATGCAAGGGTGCATAGAGAGTCTAGCATAAGCTTTGTACTGGAAGAATTCCCTTCCAGTACAAAATACTATACTCAGACCAGTTTTTAAACTTTTACTTCCTTGTATGTGTGCTGTACAGTGCAGCACACATGAAAAGTCGGAAAAGAGAATTGAAAGGAAAATATTTCTCCTTTTAACACCTGCTTTCAAACAATATTAATTTTTGATGCACAATACTGTCTCACATTTTTGGTGAATAGGGTTTTTGTCAAAAAGCATGGGTGATTCCATGTAATGCCCCTTTACGCTAAGTAATGCAATGCAGTGCATGACATTACTTTTAGGCAATTTCGAACACAAAACTTGAAAGTAAATATTAATAAAAACTTTGTGCTGGTTTGCGTCACTTTTGTGATGAAAACAAATTGTTAAATGTTGGTAAATATGCTCCTAAATGTGCACAGTAGCAAGTGCAAGAAATTAAGGCCCTTATTTATGGGGATTTGGTGTACGGCAGCAAAGCAAGTCAGCTTGCTGCACTGCTCTACGTCAAAGCGAAAGGGTAGGAATGTACCGTATGTATGCAATACAGTGCATTCCCGTCCTTCCCACCTGCACTGGCACCATTTTGGCAGTCTATCTCCAATGCATGCGTCCTTGCACCATGGTGTAAGGGTGCTTGTGTTGTAAGCAGAATTGTTTTTCTGCCGGAAGGGGCACAATTCTGCACAGAAATAATCCTAAGTGGAGGAAAAAAATCAGGAGCAATAAAGTTATTTCTCCTTGTTACGTCTCACCTCAGGAGGCGTAAGGTTTTGGCACTTCCCCAGGTTTACGTGCTCTCGTAAATCTGGGAAAATTCTGCAAAACCGATGGAATGCCTCCTGAGTGCAGAGTAAGACAACTCAACGATTTGTGCTGCCTTGCCTTACTCCATAGCTATGAGGCCATTCAAAGCCACACATTGTGGGTTTGTGTGGCCTCATAAATATGATATTGTTATTTGCACCACTAGAGAGTCACAAAAAAGTGACAGTCCGGTGACACAAGGGGCTTGTAAATATCCCCCTAAGTAAACAAGTCCAGGCCTATGCTGACAGGGCTGTACCCATAGCAACCAGTCAAATCTCCTCCAACTGGGCCCGTCTCAGACATTTAACGTTTACCATGATTTTCTTTTTACCCGGCATGACAATTACCTATCACTATTTACCACACAAATAAGTAATACGCAGGTAAATGATGCTAATAGATGTTTACTCTTACCATGAATCCTTTACCACTCAGTACTTTACTTCACAGGTAAGTATATTTTTTTTAAATAGCGTTATGTTATTTTAAAGAACGAAACAGGGTCAAGGTGTAAGTAGAGGTAAAGGGGTTATGAGTGATTTTAGGGTTACAAGGTGCATAGTGGAAAAGGAGGCTAAAGGTGTTTTTAGGGTTACTGAGTAGGTATAGATATTGAGGGTAAAGGTGATTTTAGGGTTAATGTGTCATTGGAGGTAAGGGTGATTTTAGAGTTAATGTGTAAGTGTAGTGTGAAGAGGTTGGAAGCGGTATAGAGAGGTGAGTGATTTTAGGGTTAGGGCTGGTAGAAGTAATTGGAGGTTAGGGTAAGGTTAAGCTTAGGGTGAATGGGTTGGAAGAGGTAAAGCAAGGTAAGGAGGATTTTAGGGTTAAGGGATAAGGGATAAGGTCTAGGGAGGTAAAGGTGATTTTAGGATCAAGGGATGGATAGAGGTGAAGGAAGATAAGGGTGATTTTAGGATTCGGGCGCAGTTAGGGATAAAGGTAGGTTTTGTCTTAAAAAGGGAGACTTGGGATTACCCCCAGAACATACCAAAAAAGGAAAGAGGGCTAGGGCCTAACCTCCCAAAAAACAGCAAAATTTGATAGATATAGATATATACATCTAGATATAAATTTCAGAGTGCCAGTGGCCACTTTGTAGTTCCAGTTAGGAATCCCAGAGATAGGAATTCCTTGGAGTTTTGCTTTCTAATAACTTTGCTCCCATTTGATGAATCTCCACAATACTTTCCTAGCCTATAGCTAAATTGACTATTGATGGCAAGTTTTGTGGTAATTCATTAAGAGGGTGCAGAAAAAAAACAGGGTCCCAAAACAGGTTTTTCCACCAATGTAATTTCCATAGACTTTGGTGTTGCATGTAGCACAAAATCGTCAGCACTGATGTGGCTGGAGTAAAGATTATGGTGTTTAGATGATCCTTTTGGGTAGTACAAATAAGTAGGGTAACTATTTCTCAAATTTATAAGGCATTTTAACTTTGTGATAACAGTGGCTGTTGTAGTTACGCAAAAGTTTGCGAAAGTACTGTGGTGAATGCTAATGTCTGCCTTTACAAAATTTAAAGGCAACCATGTTGTTTTTACGTACACTTCAGCTTTTCTGATTTATGCCTTAGATATAGGTAAGTATTAGGTTTTATATATTTTCCCTACCTATTACCACTTTAACAAAGTGGTAATAGGTAGGAAAAATTATTTATAAGTTACTCAATATTTAAAAAAATATCACAGCACCGCAGTCCTACCTAGGCATACCTGCAGTAATTTTTTTTCTTTTATTAAATATGTAACAAACTTTACAATACACTGTAGTATACTATATTTTGCAAATATGGTGTACTACAGTGCACTTTAACATGCTACTTAAAAATAAAAGATTTGGTAGTAAATTTTAAACACACTGTACTGCATTATATTTCACCAATATAGTGTACTACATTGTATTTTTTTTTTAATGTTGTAATTTTTTTCCTGAACTACCGTGGTACTTTGTTTGTTCTAGCATAGTTCTCTATAAACTGTTTTAAAAATATAGCAAAAAATATAAATTAATTTTCACTACCTTTTACTACTCAAATACATTGGTAATAGGTAGGGTACAACAATAAAAAACACTACTTATCTATATCTAAGGCCCTAACCCAGAATGGAACAAAAGTGGGCTAAAAACTACAGAGCTGCCTGTTATGTTTTGTAAACACAGTTGCTAGCCAGTCATATGCTACCTTGTTATTGGTATTTAACGCATTATACTGCAATGTTACCATAGTATACCAAGGCACAGTATATAAGTAAGTATTGTCAGATCCATAACTTTAACACTACTTAAACTATTTACATCTACTACCAAAAATTACCATTTACACTGCCACATATCTACATCCATTCACACACTTTCACGCTACGTTTAAAGTAACGTGCCGTACTCTCTGCCACTCCACTGCGTGCTATTCCACTCTACTCTAATGCACTGTACATCAGTCCACTCTACCCCATTTCACTGTACTTCACTCCACACTATTACAATCGAACCCATTCCATTCTATGACACTCTAGTCTATGTCACTCCGCTGTACCCCCCTCCACTCTACGCTATTACACTTTACCCAATTCCACTGCATGCCACTCCCCTCTATGCCACTTCAGTATATGCCATCCCACTCTACACTATTCCACTGTACGCTATTCCACTGTATGCTAGTACAGTGTATGCCGCTCCACTGTATGCCACTAAACTGTATGCCACTACACTATATGCTATACCTCCCCAAGCAATTCCACTCCATGCTACTCCACTCTACAGCACTCCACTCTATGCTATTATACTCAACGCATTCCATTCCATTTCACTCCACTATATGATACTCTACTCTGCGCTAATCCACTGTACGCTATTAAACTCTATTCTATGACACTCCACTGTATGCCAGTTCACTCTATACTCCTCCACTCTACGCCTATCCACTCTACGCTATTACACTATAACCAGCAGCTCCACTCTAAGGCACTCAACTCTGTGCTATTCTACTCTGTCGCTACACTCAATGCCACTCTACTCTAAGCCACTCCAGTTTATGCCACTCCACTGTACGCTGTTCCACAGTATGCCACTCCACAATAAGCCACACCACTGTACCATAAACATACGTACATTTAGACAATGAAGTTTAAATGATTTTATTTGAGAAGACTGCAAAAGTTGAAAATCGGTCATCAGAATTACATCTGTCGTGCTATACCTATGATGATGAAAACTGTTGTAATCTTCCTTTTGAAAAGTATATATATATATATATATATATATATATATTACCTACTGGCGGTCGCCAGTAGGTAGTTATAGTTAGGACCCCTTTTCCATAGGAAATCCGCAACATTCTATTTTGAATAACTTTGGCGCCGGTCGATGAATCCTCGCGAATTTCTCAAAATAGGTGGGGCGCTACGCTCCGCTCCTACCCTGAAAGTCTCGGGGGGATTCGTCAAGCGGGGGCTGAGATAAAAGGGGGGTCCCAAAACGCGTTTTTCCCATGCATTTTTCCATAGGACCTTTAGAACGAGCTACAGCCCGAACGGCTGAACAGAATTACTAGAAATTTGGCAGAGAGGTAGTCCGTAGGTCAAGGAAGTGCCTTTTGTAGGTTTGGTGTAAATCTGTTCAGTAGATTCTGAGAAAATAGCCTTTAAATCAATATATATATCTGAGCCCGCTTACGGTACGCTTACCGTACGCTTACGGTAAGCTTACGGTACGCGTACGGTGGCGTGCGCGAGCGCGATTCTGATTGGCTGTTAGATCTTAGTAAACATTCGAATCGGCCGAAACCAGGAAGCGGCGTCCGCCATTTTGTCTCTCGCACTGAGTGTTATTTATCAAACATGATGCCCAAAAACATGTTACGGGGCTGTTTTGACAACTCCCTCCCACATAGTCATGTTGAGGGAGTCCCCAAACATCCCCCAAGTGCAAAAACGTTTTTTTTTTTTTTCGGCAATTTCGCCAAGTACGCTTACCGTACGCTTACCGTAAGCGTACGGTAAAAAATAGAAATAAAAAAAACACTATCCACACTTACCCCACTCCCTGTGCTTTTGGTGGCCGTAGGCCACCAAATGTACAGGGCTTATTACTACAGTAAAAAAACTATATTTTGGCAACATGAAATTATAAAATCGAAATAAAAAAAACACTATCCACATTGACCCCACCCCCTGTGCTTTTGGTGGCCGAAGGCCACCAAATGTACCGGGCTTATTAAAGTTGATAAAAACCGTGCACGGAACGCACTGCGTTAAGTGGGCGCGCACGCCTCGAATGGCGTAAAGTAACTTAGCATTTAAAAAACCGTACAAATTCACTGAAAAAACCATAGGTTTCACACACGTTATAGTTAGGAATTAGCATTTAAAAAACCTTGCAAATTCACTGAAAAAACCATAGGTTTCACACATGTTATAGTTAGCGGAAATTTTACTGATAAAAAACCAATGAAATTGCCCCGTTATAGTTAGTGCTGGCAACTATAACTCACGCGACCGCAATCTTCTGCTGATGACATATGTGTCTTTATAAAAAAAAATATTTGTAATATATGTATAGCTAAAAATGTATGGAAGAAGACATGGGCAAATAAGTGTCTAAATACAGTATTAGCATCAGCAGAGGATTGCGGTCGCGTGAGTTATAGTTGCCAGCACTAACTATAACGGGGCAATTTCATTGGTTTTTTATCAGTAAAATTTCCGCTAACTATAACATGTGTGAAACCTATGGTTTTTTCAGTGAATATATATATATATATATATATATATATATCTTTCTCTTTCTTGTATATAGTTATTTTGCCTTTTTTTACTCATTATATACATTGGTATGTTCCACCCCTGTATTGCTGGGACAAGGGTTCCTCTTTGGAACTCTTGGGAGTGAACTGTAGAATGCTGGGGAGTGAGCTGATGTAAGTTGGACTTGGCAGTTGGGAAACTTCTTCATTGAAATAAACCCACGTTACTTTAACTTCACTTTGGTCTCCTGGATTTACTTACTTCAAAAACTCTCTACAGTCAAATAATGCTCTAATCAAAAGCATATCACTTGCACCACAACGTGTAGTATTTTCCAGTACTGCTCTGCTTAAAAAATCTACTTATCTCTTCGGGACATTAAAAGAAGTATAACATTGAAAATAAAGGTTTGATTTAGAGTTGGGTCATAATTGAAAATGTTTCAATGTTTGGAGGAGGCGCTGAACCTGGATGAGATTCTACTGTAGAATGCTATCCACTAAATCGTATATATGTTTGAGGATCTACCAATGGTGAAGTCTCCTCCACATTTAGTGCTTTCTCTACTGCAAGTGCTCTTTGTATCTGAAAGAAACACGTTAGTTAGATTCCTCACCTTAGAATATCCCCAGGTGTCAGACTGGATCCGGAAGATTTTTCGTCAGCAATACCCCTTGCGCGTCGCTAGGCGTCGTCTGCGGCTCCGCGTCCGTCGTCGGCGTCGTGCGCCGGGATGACGTCGTCGGAGTACTTAGACGCCGCCCTCGCGCGCTGACGTCAGTTCTTCTTTTTTCCGCGCCAGTAAGCGCAGATCCGGGAGAGCTACCCCTTTAGTCAATTTTTGACTAACTTTTTTGATCCTTTTTGATCGTGTCTCTACACCGGTGCCGGTAGGATGCCTGGGTTTAAAGCCTGTACGGACTGTAACCGATTGATGTCGGTTACGGACCATCACCGCCGGTGCCTTTACTGCTTGGGCCTCGATCACGACGCGGAGTCGTGTTCGGACTGCAAGGCCCTGACCTCGAAGGCTAGATGGGAGCGGTCCCGTAAGCTCCTCGAGATTCGCCACTCGGCTCCGCGCGCCTCTCGATCCCGGTCCAGGAGGAGGTCCAAGGATCGGTCGCGGAGCCGCAGCCGACGTCACCATCGGTCGTCGGGATCCAAGTCTTCGGGTAAGTCGAAGCATTCCAAGAAGTCCAAGAGGCGACATCACTCTTCGGACTCCCCTCGCCGGTCGCGCGACTCGGCCGAGGGTCAGGGTGGTTCCACCCCCGCGGCTCCGGCGGAGCCGCAGGCGCCGCGCCCGTCCCCATACCCTCCGGTCCCTGGGACTAACGCGACGCCGGCGGAAGTCAGTGCCTTCCTCTCGGCCATGAGGAACCTGGCTCCGCCGTCGGCGCCCGCTGGTGCGCCTTCGGGCCCCGCGGACCCGACTGGGCTGCCTTGCCTGCCGGTGGCTCCGGCCCCGGCGCCGTTGACGGCTCCGGCCTCGACGCCGCAAGCGCCCGAGGGACCCGTTCTCGAGTCCCCGTCGATGCCGGTCAACCTCGTCACGCCTCCTCCGCCGGCGTCGACACCGGTACCACCCCCGACGCCGACGTCGACTCCGCTCGACGTCATACCCCAGTTCAGTCCCGCTCCGGGCCCGGCGCTGGTCCGGCGTCGATGGACGCCGAGATCGGCGCCGCTAGAGACACATTATGTCTACCGCCCGGCTCCGTTACTTTCTCCTCTATACCAGGAGTCGGATGATGGGGACAACTGGGAGGGATCCGAGGATCCTATGGCCGCTCAGGCTCAACTGTCCCAGGACTGGGCAGATGAACTGGGGGAGGCCAGTGGCCTGGATACCTCTCCAGACACTGGATTTGTCTCTCCTCCGACTGTGGCTTCGGAGGAGGGCGCTGCTTTCTCTGTGGTGCTGCGCAAGGCGGCCGCAGCCCTTGGGCTCGAGCTGCCTGCCGTGGCTGTGAGGACTAACGTCCTTACTGAGGTGCTTCAGTCTGCAGCAAGCTCCACTGAGCCTCTGCTGCAATTCAATGAGGCCCTCATTGACGTTCTGCAGGGCACCTGGTCCAAGCCCTCCACAGTTCCCCCTGTGGACAGGAACGTCGCCAGGCGCCACCGCCCTGCTCCGGGCGACCCCAGTTTTCTGTCCCAACACCCTACCCCTGAGAGCCTGGTTATCCAGGCCTCCACCTCCCAATCCTCTTTCCCGACCGCCCCGCCGGACCGGGATTCCAAGAGACTAGAACAGTTTGGCAAGAAGCTGTTCTCTTCCCTTAGTTTGGGACTGCGGTCTTTGAACACCGCTTGTCTCTTGGACCGTTATTCCCACTCTCTGTGGGATGCGGTGGAGGACGCGCTGCCCCTGTGTCCGGAGGAGGTCCGGACACGACTTACCCAGGCTATGGCCGATGGGAGGGATGCCGCGCGACATGCTATACGTTGTGGGCTTGACACCACGGACTCGCTGGGTAGGGCCATTTCTACCACAGTGGCGCTTAGACGTCACGCCTGGCTGCGGTCCACGTCATTTTCGGGCGATGTCCAGAGCACTCTCATGGACATGCCATTTGATGGCACTCGCCTGTTTGGCGAGAAAGCGGACAGTGCGCTGAACCGCTTTAAGGACTCCCGGGCTACGGCCAAGTCCTTGGGCCTCTCGGCCCCGCGGTCGCAATCTTCCGCTTTTCGCCCCTTTCGTGGCCAAGGAAGGGGTGCCTCCTCACGTGCGCCTAGCCACCAGCCGCAGAACCAACCTGCGCGCGGTCGCGGACGTGGTTTCCGACGAGGCGGTTATGGAGGACGACGAGGTCAGCCCACATCCACCCCGGCAGCATACGCCTCAAAGCCTTCCTAGTCCGAGCTTTCAGGCCCATTCCACGCCAGTGGGCGGCAGAGTTCGCCATCACCTGCTCCACTGGCGGTCCATCACATCGGACAGGTGGGTGCTGCAAATCGTCCGAAGGGGCTACTCCCTCCCCTTCGAGACGACCCCTCCAGCCATGCCACCGCAGCACCACTGTATCTCGGGGGATCATTTGAATCTTCTCCTTGAGGAAGTTTCGGCCCTCTTGGCCAAGGGGGCCGTCGAGTGCGTTCCGAGTCCAGAAGTAGGTCGTGGTTGTTATTCCCACTACTTTCTGGTTCCCAAGAAGGGCAAAGGGGGCCTACGCCCTATCTTGGACCTCTGGAACGTCAATGCCTTCCTCCGGAAGGAAAGGTTCAAGATGTTGACTTTGGCTCAGGTTCTAGCTGCCCTAGACCCCGGAGACTGGATGGTAGCGTTGGACTTGCAGGACGCATATTTCCACATCCCCGTCCTGCCGGCCCTCCGGCGTTACCTGCGGTTCACGGTGGGCCAAGAGCACTTTCAGTTTACCGTGCTCCCCTTCGGCCTCACCAGTGCCCCTCGGGTGTTCACGAAAGTGATGGCGGTGGTCGCAGCTCATCTGCGCAGATCAGGGGTTCCAGTCTTCCCCTATCTCGACGACTGGTTGTTGAAGGCGGGCTCGTCCCAGGCAGTCGTCTCCCACCTCCAGACTACGGCGGATCTCCTGCATTTGCTGGGGTTTTCCATCAACGTGCCGAAGTCACACCTGAGTCCCTCTCAGAAGCTCCTTTTCATCGGAGCGGTTCTCGATTCGGCGCAGTTCCGGGTCTATCCACCGGAACAGCGGGTCCGGGATATATAGGCCCTGATTCCCATCTTTCGGCCTCTATCCTGGGTTTCGGTCAGGCTAGTGTTGCGGATTCTGGGGCTGATGGCCTCCTGCATCCTACTAGTGCATCACGCCAGGCGGCGCATGCGGGCTCTGCAGTGGGACCTGAAGTTTCAGTGGGCCCAGCATCACGGCAACCTGTCCGACCATGTCTTGATCTTGGAGGGCACTGCACAGCAGTTGCAGTGGTGGCTCACGGACCGCGATTGGGTCATGGGCAGAAGCCTCTCCCTTCCCCAACCGGAGCATGTCGTAGTGACGGATGCATCCCTCCTGGGATGGGGTGGCCATATGGGAGAGGCGGAGATCAGAGGCCTCTGGTCTCCGGCGAAGTCTCGTCTCCACATCAACCTGTTGGAGTTGAGAGCGATCCGACTTGCACTGAAAGCCTTCCTTCCCTCTGTCAGGGGAAGTGTCGTGCAGGTGTTCACGGACAACACCACCGCCATGTGGTATTGCAACAAACAGGGCGGGGTGGGGTCGTGGACCCTTTGTCAGGAGGCCCTGCGCCTCTGGACGTGGCTGGAACACCAGGGCGTCACCCTAATGGTTCAACATCTGGCGGGCTCTCTGAACGCCAGAGCAGACGAACTCAGCCGCCGGTGCATGATGGATCACGAATGGCGTCTTAACTCCGAAGTGGCGCAAGGTCTCTTTCAGCAGTGGGGAGAGCCTTGATTAGATCTATTCGCCACCGAAGAGAACGCGCAATGTCAGCAGTTCTGCGCGTTGGAATTTCCAAGGCGGCACTTGCTCGGCGACGCTTTTCGTCACGAGTGGAGTTGCGGTCTGTTGTACGCCTTTCCGCCTATACCACTTCTGCCCAGAGTGCTGAAGAAGATCAGGCACGACCGGGCCCAAGTCATCTTGGTGGCTCCGGATTGGGCACGAAGGTACTGGTATCCCGAGCTACTCAGTATGTTGACCGATCCTCCGATACGTCTGCCCCTTCGGGAGGATCTTCTGTCGCAGCAGCAGGGGACGGTCCTCCACCCAAACCTGTCCAGCCTCCACCTCCATGCGTGGAGATTGAGCGGCGGCAGTTGATGCCATTTGACTTGCCTCCTGAAGTCTGTGATATCATTCTGGCAGCCAGGCGTCCCTCCACAAAGACGGTATACGCCTGCCGGTGGAACAAATTTGTGGCATGGTGCACAGCAAAGGCTGTGGATCCCCTTTCCGACCCTCTTTCTGAGGTCCTCCTCTTTCTTCTTTCTTTGGCCCGGCAGGGCTCTGCCCTGGGCACCCTGAAAGGTTATCTTGCTGCCATCTCTGCCTTCTTGCAGCTTCCTGATCAGCCTTCTCTTTTCAAGTCCCCTGTAGTTACACGCTTTCTAAAGGGCATTACTCACACGTTCCCTCCTGTCCCTTTTGTAATGCCTCAGTGGGACTTGAATCTTGTTCTCACATTTCTCATGTGTGCTCCCTTTGAGCCTCTTCATAATTGTCCTCTTCGTCTGCTGACGCTTAAGACTGCTTTTCTGGTAGCCATCACCTCGGCTAGACGGGTGAGTGAGCTCCAGGCTTTATCTTCAAAACCTCCTTTTCTCTCTGTTCATCCGGACAAGGTTGTCCTTCGGCCTCGTCCCTCCTTTCTTCCGAAAGTGGTGACTCCATTTCATCTTGGGCAGTCTGTCACCTTGCCCACCTTCTTTCCGCCTCCACATCCTTCCAAAGAGGAAGAGAGGCTCCACCGTCTGGACCCAAAACGTGCGCTCTCCTTTTATTTGGATCGCACAAAACAGTTCCGGGTGGACGACCAACTTTTCGTTGGATACGTGGGTGCTAAGAAGGGGAAAGCTGTGCACAAACGGACCATCTCTCGGTGGGTCGTTTTGTGCATCAAAATTTGTTACTCCTTGGCAAAAAAGGACCCTCCTGTTGGGCTGCGCGCCCATTCTACTCGGGCCACAGCGGCTACTACTGCTTTTGGACGGGGTGTCCCTTTGCAGGACATCTGTCAGGCGGCAACGTGGGCTTCGCTACACACGTTTGCCAGGCATTATTGCCTAGACAGCCAAGTCCGGAGGGATGGCTTCTTTGGCCGTTCTGTCCTCCAGGACTTTCTGGTGGGATCTTGGTTCGCAGACCCACCACCGGGGATGGTATTGCTTGGGTATCTATTCTAAGGTGAGGAATCTAACTAACGTGTTTCTTTCAGATGAACAAGTTACTTACCTTCGGTAACGATGTATCTGTAAGAAACATTAGTTAGTTAGATTCCTCACCGACCCACCCATCCTCCCCGTTCTGCGAACTGACATCTAGGGTTAAGGTTATCCTTTTCAGGCCCCTAGATTTTATTTTTGGCACCAGTGTCGGTCTTTGCATGGCTCTGCGTTCCTGGCGCGGAAGGCTATGTACAAGAACTGACGTCAGCGCGCGAGGGCGGCGTCTAAGTACTCCGACGACGTCATCCCGGCGCACGACGACGTACGCGGAGCCCCAGACGACGCCTAGCGACGCGCAAGGGGTATTGCTGACGAAAAATCTTCCGGATCCAGTCTGACGCCTGGGGATATTCTAAGGTGATAATTGTTCATTGGCAAACAATCCACCAAAGGGAAGACTTGCCCTGTTACTGTTACTGTAGCACCCATCGTTAAATCAGCTTGCACCAAAATCTCACAATGGCTAATACATCTCCTTAACCACACCAGTCCACGAGAGTGAATACTGCTACCAGGAAACCAAATATTATCCCAGAAAAACAAACTTCTGTTGAATCGTAAAACCAATAATATGAAATAAACAATTTGCTGGAAAATGAGACCACTAGCTGACTCTGAACCCAGACATCCTGATGGTATAGGACCGGAATTCCCTCCAGCACACAACACAATTCAACACATTTCACTTTTGCTGGAACCCTCTGTATCCTTACCTGGAGCCATAATATACACATGGCACACTGTCTCACTCTGCATCATGGTGCACCTTTAACAGGTCAGAATTCATTCTTATAGAGTCAGTGAAGGGTTAAGAGTGCAGCCACATATACACTGTTAACAGCGCCCCCACAGCGCAAAGGATGCCCAGCTTTCACCTTGGGGTGCCCAGGAGTGGACATCTCATAGGAAAAACCAGGAAGGGTTCCACAGCCGTATGAGTACAAGCGCCGGGATGCCTCCGGGTAGCTGCGCGCTATACAAATACATCACATTTACATTTACATTTACATTTAGTGAAAGTCAGGCCAGCTTTTTGAAGCCATCACTTTGCCATCATCTGCAGGAAGAGATCTAGCCTGAGTTTAAAAGGGGGCAAGGATTTTCCCTGTTGGAGACAGGAGTGTCTGACTGCACCCAGCTGTAGGATGTATGCCTTGAGGTTCCCTAGCACCTCCATACCTCGTTACAAAGGGCATCACCAGGGTGCACTGTACACTACATCTATGGACAATTCCTAAGCTAGACAGACACCTTTGCATTATGATGTGTATGGCTCAAGGCAGCCTGATTGTGCATCAGTGCTAGGGAGAAAGCTGGAGAGTGCCATGTCTTAGTAAATATGGCAACTTTTTGCTTTCTTCCTCTAATGCAATGCAGTGCAATGCAGCAACTTTGGTTGCTGTGCTGCCTTGCATTACATTTTCACAAATCTGGGCCCAGGTCTGCCATCCTTCCTACTTCAGTAAATTGAGTATCATGAACTGGGTAATAAATATTAACAGCATTTATTTCTGCCTTTACACGTGTTATGAACTGTTCTAAATGCTTTTATTGCCACTAGTTAATACAAATTGATTATAGTAACATCCAATTATGGGAAATACAATGATTTCTGAATATGATTACATTAATACAGTATCAGGGATAATGTCTTTGATTTTTGCACGCACCAATAGAGCCTTTCATTTTGCTTGCATATTTTGTTTCTAACAAGGGGAATGTCAATTTAGTTAGTAACAAGGGCCTGATTTAGATCTTGGCAGATGGGTTACTTCATCACAACGGTGACGGACGTAACGTCCGCCGAAAAATAAATCCCAATATATCCTATGGGATTTATATTTGAGCCATTGTGATATCTGTCACTCTTGGGATAGAGTAACCCATCTGCCAAGAACTAAGGGGGTTATTAGGATGGCGGGTGGACTTTAGTCTGCCTACCACCCTGGCGGTGCTGGGACTGGCTGCCAGACTTGCGGCGGTCCGCACCGTTAATTATGATGCATAGCATGACATGACATGACATAGCGGTGGGTGCTGCTGTAAGTAACACCCGCTGCAATGCCAAAGTGCCATGTTGTGCATTGCCATGCAGTGCCTGCCACCTTGTGCATGTCAATGTAGGGGGGTACCATAGGTACCCCCGAAGTGCATCCCCCCACCGCCCCCAGGGGCCAGCAATGGGCCCCCAGAGCAATTCCCCACCAGCCTTTCCATGGTAGCATTCTCTGACACAAAATGCATGTGCTGAGTGTGCAGTTGATATGTTTGTGTATTGGGTATCCCACGCAACATGTATGTATATAATCTGGGAGTATTCTTTTGAAAGATAACACGCTCATCCAGTAAAATCCGCCTTCCATACAGTCTCCGCTGAAATTTAGGCTTCACCGTGCCATGACGCATCTGCCTTTCATCTCGCTGTAGTCCCACTGAGCTGCAGTGGGGCCCGCTATTGCTTCCTCCCATCATTACTCGGCTAACGATCGGAAGTTAATGTGGCAGGTGGAGCCGGTGCGCTCGAGGCTTGACGGCATTCAATGTGCGCCACTGACCGTTCCTTGGCGCGAGTGCAATTTCAGGAGTCTCAGGACAGCGCACAGCAGCAGAACGAACGGCGCGCGCCACAAACCAAGCACCAGGACATGTTGGGCCCAACTACGCGTGGCAACAACGAATGTTCGAGAGTGAGGAACACAGGTCACCGAGAGCCCAGCTGGAGAACTCGGGACCTGATCTCACTGCAATAAAATAAGCAACAAACCCAGCAAATGAACACACTCGCACCGAAGACACACGTCGAGGGGGATAAGCGTGGGAGGCAGACAATTTAGAAAATTGATAAGACTCGAAACGAATAGAAGTAGGCAGGATTGCCTTCTTAGCTAGGACTGGAAGTGCAGCAAGGGTAAGAGATGCACGAGGTCGGTGGCTGTACAGCTGGCACTAGGAACGGAATCACCTCTGTGCTCTTCAGTGAATTTAAGGGGCATCCATGTTGCCCATGATCAGCTAAGACCGACACAACAGTGCAAACCTGCCTGCCCGGTTTACATTTCCATCTCAAAAGAAATTAAGGTGACTCTGACATTATGGAACCTGGGCGTATCAAACATGCTCAAGCAGTAAGAAATAGGTTGGATTGTGTACTCTATCAATGTTAATAACGCCAACAAGGGAGACAAAGTACCAGTTGTTATGGAGATTTTGATGACGCATTAAATAAAGGGCACATGACATCGAGGCAAATTCAAGAGCCGTCTGAGAACAGTCACCGCTGGGGCCCATACAGCAGAATCCAGGTTAGTCCACGTGGAAACCTAGAAACATGAGATGTGATGGCAGGTGACGAAATACTGAATATCCAGCATTATCCAAGAGATGCATTACAGCGGAGACACCACCAACTGACACCCACAGCCCACACAGATTACAAAGAGCACTAGCAGAAAAGTCAGGCAGGAAAAATACATTAACAAGACAAGCCCGGCGGAGAGTGGCGCGCGCGCGCTTGGCGGGGGCGGGGGAGCGCATTCCAGGCGGGGGAGCGGACCCTTTGAAGTGCGATGCCAAATGCATTGCATGGCGGCACGATGCGCGTGATTGTGTGCGTGCTTGCCATGCAATCCGCTTTTGGGAGCACTTTTGGGAGCCCCTTACAATAGTCTCGCTTTGCGATCGTTTACGCGATAGCAAGGCGAGACCGAAAAACAACAGTTGATGGACAGAATGCAGAACAATGTCATACATTCACCCCAATACAGAGATCTGGGCCTAAATCCATCGTTTTTTTGCTCACCATGCCGTTCCAGTTTGAACCCAGCCATATGCAAATCAGTCTTGACCCTGTGTCTCATGGGAACAGTCCAGCCCGCACTGCCAAGCCAGGTCCTCCCTGGACTAGAAACAAGCATCCTAGGACCGGTTTCGGGGTTTCACCCCTCTTCAGCCAGGATAGCTTGATTCCAGTGGCATGGAAAGCAAGGGACCCACGTCTGGGCATACCCTTCCCACTCGGGGTGACAAATGCAAAAACAACAGTTGATGGACAGAATGCAGAACAATGTCATACATTCACCACAGTACAGAGATCTGGGCCTAAATCCATAGTTTTTGGTTGCTCAGACGTGAGTCCCTTGCTCACGTTGCCACTGGATTCAAGCAAGCCTGGCTGAAGACGGCTGAAATGCCAGAAACCGGTCCTAGGAAGCTTGTTTCCGGTCCAGGGAAGGCATGGCTTGGCAGTTTGGGCTGGACTGTTCCCATGAGGCACAGGGTCAGACTGATTTGCATATGGCCATGTCTGAACTGGAGTGGCAGAGTGGGCTAAAGAACGGTGATGGATCAAACCCAGATCTGTTGACTGGGTGTGAGTGTTTGATTGGTTCTGATGCTCCGTCCATCACCACCCCATTTTGTACCATCATTCTTTTATTGCAGATACAGATCAAAAGACAATTGTGAAGTATCCTGGAGCTAGAAACTGACCCTAATTGCCTTTAGCAATATTTATAAAACCAAAAACAATTTTCAGACACAAAAAGTCTAAATTAAATTGCTTCATGTAAATAAAAAATGTATTTTATTAAATAGAAAAATTGTTAATTTTCATTAAAATATTTGAATAATCACATGGCTATGCAGCTTTCCCTTTGAAATATCTGCCCTTTCTGCTGCTAGCATGAGATTCTGGTGAGCAAAGTGTGTTTAAATGCAAAGTGTGTTTAAGACTGCAGTACCATCTCCAGTCTATGGGGGCAGAGCTGAGCACAAATATAAACACACTTGATGAAACACAGGTCCCCACAAGGCAATTTTTTCAAAAGTTGTAAAAATCGACACAGATGTTCCTGAAGCCATTTTTTATCATTTAGAAGACATTGCCTTGTGGGGACCTGGGTTCAGGTCCCCACAGTGCACTCAAGTCCCCACAGCGTGAGTGTGTTATCACACCCAAGTCCCCACAAGGATAGTAACACAAACCCATACACACACACACACACACACACACACGCACGCACACAGACAGACACGCACACAGACTCATTAAAGAGTTAATAAACAAGACCACGTTTAATGGAAATGCAAGAAACTTGGTTTGTAGTGGCACACTGGAATATGAGTTTGTAAACTGTGTGAGTTCCTTAAGTGTCAGTAAGGAGCACGGGTACTCCTATCAGCCGTATAACAAAGTTATGGTGAGCATAGAGCCTACCAGCTGCTTACCGTTGGTTATCGGCAGCTGTGTTAAAACATGGAGCACGTACGGCACTGTGTTGAAAAACAGCACATAACAGCAGCACGGCTGGCCTCCATGTTAAAAGGGCGTCGGGCACTGTGTTGGAAAATAATACATAAGGGCAGCGCAGCCGCCTTGTTAAAACATGAAGCGCAGGGCACAAGTCCTGAACAAGCATTGGCATAGCCAATAGTTCTCGCCTTTGGGACCTTATAACCGTTTAACCATGCAACAGTTGCATAACTAAATACTTATAAGGTTCCAAAGCGAGATCTATTGGCTATGCCAATGCTTGTTTCTGTTTATTACTGCTCTGTAGTAATGGCGGCACCCGTGCTTTAGCTTAAACATCTTAAGCTAAAGTCGGGTGCCGAGATTGCTCCAAAAGTAAAGAATTGTCTATTTCTTTACTTTTGAAGCAATCTCAGCACCTGACTTTAGCCTAAGATGTTTAAGCTAAAGCACGGGTGCCGCCATTACTACATAGAAGTAATAAACAGAAGAAAAAAAGCAAGCGCCCGCTTCGAGAAATGACTGCTGTGGTGGGGGAAAAATGCTACCGCTGGCCACAGCTTGCAGTGCATGTGCGCAAGTGGCATCACGGGCGCGTGACATCACGGCGTGTGAGGCGCGTGACATCACAGCACGTGACATCACAAGAAGTGGCATCACAAGAAGCGTCATCAGATCTTAAGCCCTCACATATATGTTTAGCAGGTCTATCATGAGTACATTTGAGCACATTTCGAGTATACTTGCAAACCCTCCTGATTTAGGCAGAAGATTCACACTTGTAAGCTTCACATAAACCAATGTTGCCTTTTGTCAGCGTAAGGTTCCTCTACGCATAGTGCTCTAAACAAAAACATTTTGATATTTAAATTTAAATTATTACAACGCCGCCTCAGGGGTAGTATGTGCTATATAAATGCTATTTATTTTGTGCAAATACTGGGAAAGATTAACACAGCTGACATTTTTACAGGCATGCATATATCCTAAACAGAGCCTGAACAAAGTGAAAAGCTGTCTCTCTTTTTTTTTTAATACTTTATTGAATATAATTTCCAATCTTCATAGGACAATGGTATGCATACAGTAGGACATTGAGACATTTGGTGTAATTGTGTAACCGCAAACATGTACTCAGTCAAAAGCTGCCTCTCTTAAGTATGTGTGATGTGCTAACAAGGTGTGAGCCTTTATTTCCCCTCTGCTGCATCTGCATCTAGGTGTGAGGCTCCCGACTGCTGCCAGCCAGGAGACTCAAACAAAAGGAGGCCTGATGGCCCCTCAGATTCGGCCTTTGTTAGGGGCCCAGCAGGAGTCTGAAATAAGAGAGCCCCCTCCCTGCCTGCACGTTGTTGTGATTGAAAGCAGACACTAACGTGCAAGCGCTGCTGGAAGTGTCCTGGTGTTTGGAAATTACACCGGGACGAATTCAGCATCTTTTTTAGTGGGGCCCAACTTCTTGGCAGGGTAGACGGTTTCCACCCTGTGAAAAAAGTGGGTGGACGCCGTCCACCCGCTTGTACCCCCGACTCGTGCCCTGATGAAGCGTGTTAGGTACCTTGTTTGAAAACAATTTCTACAAAAGAAAATAATTCTAAAAAATAAAAAAAAGGCGGGCGGCCATGGCATTTCTTTTCCATTTATTCACTTTTGTAGAAATCGCGGCACGACCCGCTTTAGATGTTTAAAACTAAAGCGCGGTGTGCCGAGATTAATACAAAAGTAAATAAATGGAAAATAAATGCGGCGTCTGCCCACTTTTTTTCTATTTATTTACTGTTGTATCAATTACGGCATGCCACACTTTAGCTTTAAACCTCTGAAGCTAAAGCACTGCATGACGCGAATGCTAATAAAGCAAACAAATACAAAAAAAGACAGGCGGCCCACGTTACTGCTACTAATAAAGTAAATAAATATTGGGATAAATAACATTTTTGTACATGCTGGTTGTAGGAAAGCATGTTGTGGGTGGAATCACAGACTAGATGAAACAGATTGTGTAACAACAATAAAAATTCCAGTCCTCATGGAGGTTACAAATGCAGACATGGCGTTACTAAGGAGGGATTAAGAAGCCTATTAACGAATCAGAAACAACCATTTAGAAAGGACAGCAACAGGAGCCAATTGAAAAGATGGACAGAGAGTGGGCGGAGCTCCAATACCATACCTGAATATGGCATGCCTCGCAGAGCAGCTCATGCGCTGCCCAGGCTCGACCCAAAAAAGCATAGTAGAACAGTACTGATTTGATGGGCAGAGCAAACTGGAAGACTATACGAATGAGCGGTGGTCAGAGAAAAATAAAAATACCTAAAAAAGAAAAGAGTACCTACTTTATTTACAATTTTAGATGAAGGGCAGATCTGTTTTTGTAAATGTTCAAAATTAATTTCTGTACTATTGTATTAAGTGATGCACTTGCTCTAGCGGTGTTATTGAAACCTGTAGCACTTTTAAAGTAGTATTAGAGACAGAAAGTATTCTTGATACCATTTGACATTTTTGCAATATTCAGAAGCTTAAGTAGATAATAAAATAGAAAATTTCTTGTGTACCATTAAACTTAATAACTGGTATTTTACAGCACTTACAAATTGCACTGTATTGAATTGTACCATTTATATATCGCTTGCTACCCCTATGTGGGGACTGAAGTGCTTGCCTACATGGTTCGTAGGCTGCACTGTATAGGGTGTGTGGGTAGAAGAATGTTGTCTTGGTTTCGATCCTGTGTGGAAAGTGTTTCCATTTCGTGCGTGATGACCACCGAAGTTAACGTGCAATGAGACAACGTTTAGCAGTGTTGTGTATGAAGCAGTGTGAGAGAGAGGCACACAGTTTGTTTTTTCAGTAGGCTGGCAGCTTTACCATCTCTGCAAGTCACTTAGCTGGATACTGTACTGGTTTGAAAGTTCTGAGATGTTAAATAAATAAATATATATATATTCTACAACTCAACAGCCTATCCGCGGCTGTAAAAAACGGAGAGCACACTCAGATAATTTCCTCGCTGGTGTTTATTGTGCAAACTTCCCCCCCTCCTCTGACAAACGCGTTTCACCTATCGGCTTTCTCAATGTCAGTTTCCTCCATTCTCGTGCATGTATTTAAAATCGTCATACCACACGTTATTATTTCATAAAAACAAAAATAGGACTCACATTTCATTCTTTTAAAATGCATGGCGTCCATCTTTGAACGGATTATATACATAAGGTGCTTAAAATTAAAGTGCTCAGTGCTATACTTAAAACCATTTTTTTGTGTGTGTAGCAAAAATAGACATACAGTTTACTATTTACACTAACGGATCTGGGTTAGATATACATGAATCCACATCAAAACCCCTCTCATTTTTGGTTAAATCCCTGTGCAAAATTGGCAATACAATCAATAATTTTCTAATCGCAATTAAATATAACAATGATGGGATAAATTATTTACAATTCCTGAAAAACGTAGATGTATTTTGTAAATTAAGAAAAATATCCCAATGAAAGCCAATAAAGTAAACTGATAAATACACACAAATGTATCTGTGTCTTTGTTTTGCTACCGCTATTGAGCCCTGAATGGGCATACTTAGCATGTCGAGTCTGTTCAGGATGGGAGATATCTAGCATCTTCTAGAGCAGAGCTTGAGACAACAACTGCTATCTATTTCTATATTCTTGTTTTACTCTAGATGTACCCATAGCTCCTCATCATTGTTCAAGCCTGTTGGTGCCTTGGTCTGTGGATATATAATATATTTTGATGCCAAGACTCGTAATTGGTGCACCCTATCTCCTCCCCCTTCTTGTTTATCCATATGATCTATACAATAGCAGGGCTCGAAAAATCTGAAAAATGGTACTAGTCCTGCAGGTCTAGTACCTTGAAAAATGTCCTTGACCTAACAGTCACCTACTTGACCTCCGTCTCTGAAAGCCGAGCAAATGTGACAAGATAACAAGATTTAAAGGCATCTTTATTGCTCATTTGCTTTGTGAGCAATAAAAAGGCCCTTAAATCTTGTTATCTTGTCACATTTTCTCCGTTTTCAAAGACAGAGGACAAAAGTTAGTATGTTTTACTACTCGCCAGAAAGGGCGAGTAGGACCTAAAAATAGCTCAACCTCATTAAATTTACCTCGCAAATGCGAGCGGTCGAGTGGATTTGTCGAGCCCTGAATAGAATTGTAGGAGGTCCCTGTTGCTTTGGTGGTATTTCTCAAAATGGCGTGCAACAGGGTAGGTCGCATCCTTGTTTGTAATTGCACGCATGTGCTCTAAGATGCGTTTCTTTGTTGCATTTATGGTGCTACCAATATAACGTTTTTGGCATGGACATGTCAAGCAATACACAGTATATTCCGAATTACAGTTCAGGAATCTCTGTATTTTTTGGACAGGCCTAGGATCCCCTGGTCTGCCCTGGTAAGTATTGATTTTACTGCTGAATTTGCAGGCTTTGCAGCGCTTACATGGAAAGAATCCCGCAATGTTCATTCGATTTTGGATTTTTGGGGTATTTGTAAATTGACTGTGGATGAGATGGTCCCCCACTGAGGGACACCTCTTATATGTTATTAATGGGTATTCTGGACAGGGGTGGGGAAATCATATCGCCCGACGCCCGAACCATGTTGATTTTTACCTCGGGCAAGAAGATGTAATGTCTATTTTGTCCGACGGACAACTAGACATTAAATCGCGTACATGATACAGGCTGTGGACACTCTGGGTCTCACAGCCAATCAGAAAGGCTGGCAGGGAGCTGCAAACGATTTTGAGGCCTCTGATTGGCTAGCAGCCCGTGGCTGGGCTCTAGCCAGTGATTGGCTGGGGGACTGAAACTTCAGTCTCAACAAGCGGCAATCTCAGCAATCGGGCATCTTGCTTCTTTATAAATCAATGGGGTGGACGTGCAGAACATATCTCCATTTTAACACAGGAGGATAGCACAAATATCTCGCTGATGGTGGCGCGACCTGAAACTGGGGTGAGGAGGCAGGGGGGCATTAATGTTTCCAGGCTAATGCCAAGTGAGCTTGCGGCATCCGGGGGGTAGAAATACAGTTAACTTTATCTTGCTGATTGCGAAGGGAAGAGGCAATGCACACATCCTGCTGAGAGCTCAGCGGATTGAAGTGAAAATAACGGCATTACCGAGTGCCCTGTTCAGATTCCACAAGAGAAAACAGAGCGCGTTAACTTGGGGTTTGGAGCAGACTGTTTTTTTAAAGTGGAGCTAAGCTATGCAGTGACGTATATTCTACTAAATGTGGTGTTAAAGAATTGTACTGGGGCGTAAACGTTTAAAATTCCCGCACTCAGTATCACCACACAATAGCATTAGAACAAACGAGCAATCTGTTTATTTTACCGCATATTGCCTGTGAAAGCTGGTGAATATTAAAAGTGGTGGGCGGAAATGTGTATTGTATTAATTTCCTTTATAAGAGTGCGACAGAAACTGCTATCCGTTACCTGCAAAGTGCCTGATCGAAGTCGGCTACTTTTTGACCGGATGAGAATTGAGGTGGTGAACAGTAAGCTGCTGTGTGCTGTTACATAATATATGTAAAGACAAAGAGAAATTCCAGTGTCCCGAATCGGACACTCATTCATTGGTGGGCTAATATAGTATGCGCCTCACATTACACACAATGTGACACGAGTTAACAGTATTAGTCTCGTTCTCTCTCCTTTGCCTTATTTTTCTGCTATTTTTTGAATAACTGCTTGGATCGTGACTGCTTCGTGCAGCCACGTGCTGCAAGCGCCTCTCGGCCCTGTCTCTTTCTCCCCAAAGCCCCTCCTAAGATGTTTCTCGCAGCTCATTACTTGCAGTTTAACTGTAGGGGTCAAACCACATCAGTTCAATCAGAGGACGCCTGGCACCCTCCCCCTTTGGCACATTACATGTTGCGCATTCGGGGGCACACATTGTCTGCTTTCTTCCAGGAGACAACAAAGAAAAGTATTTCCCACTAGTGCTCTAACGTCAGTTGTATCTATTGTGTATTTAGAAGCTACAACGGAACTGGTGGAATTTATAGAATAGAAAATTGGCCAATTACCCCTAACACTCCCCTGGGACAGAATGTCCTGCATGTTGGCTTGCACAGAAGCCATGCAGCGTTTGCAAGAGACGCCCCAGCACTCTGTAGTAGCGTGTCCATGAGCTCTGAGTCACTAATCGCCTTGCAGCAGCCGAATTCCAGTACTTTGTCATAGTGAAATTTACTCCTTTCAGTCTTGTAACCTGCACACCTTAGTTATATTCAGCTCTAAAACGACCCTCTCTCTTGCTCCCTGCTGCTCAGACTGTATGTGTCATAAACTAACTGAAAAATATCAACACGAACTGCGCACGAGTGCACAACCCAGTAATGCCCGACTAACCACTAGTCCTCGCAACCTCTTCACAGACTCCACGCACACAATTTGTTTTTTGCTAAAGTACCTCAAGTTAGAGTGTTCCTGCGGTTATAAAAATGTTCTCTTTAATCCTTCCTGTTGCTCCAGGGAGTTAAGTTAGACTATATCAACTACTAAACATGCAATAAAGTTACCAACAACTCCACACATCCTTGCACTAATACATGCTCACTAGTGTCTCTCTGTGTCTGTCTCTCACTCTGTCTCTCTCACTCTCTCTCTCTCACTCTCCCTCTCACTCCGTCTCTGTCTCACTCCATCTCTGTCTCACTCCATCTCTGTCTCACTCCATCTCTGTCTCACTCCATCTCTGTCTCACTCCATCTCTGTCTCACTCCATCTCTGTCTCACTCCGTGTCTGTCTCACTCCGTGTCTGTCTCACTCCGTGTCTGTCTCACTCCGTGTCTGTCTCACTCCGTGTCTGTCTGTCTCACTCCGTGTCTGTCTGTCTCACTCTGTCTGTCTGTCTCACTCTGTGTCTGTCTGTCTCACTCTGTGTCTGTCTGTCTCACTCTGTGTCTGTCTCACTCTGTCTGTCTCACTCTGTCTCAGTCTGTCTCTGTCTCTCTCACTCTCACTCTGTCTCTCTCTCTCTCTCACATCAAACCTTCAAACTAGCATACTGGCTTTGGAGCCTGAGACGGTCACATTGCAAACAGATCACTGAAGAAAAACTCAGCCTACTAATCTAACCCAGTGGAATCGGAGCAGGGGTGCTGCAGGTCTCTTTTTACCTTGTATGTGGTAGCAGGTTCAAAAGCCCACCAAACTACCATACTATGGCATGTAGGTTACAAACATATCCCTGCAGCAGACTTTCGACCTCCTTAACTGTCCTATCAGTAATGGACGCTGTAATCAGAAAGTGGCACAGTTTGCTTGTGATGTGATCAGATTTTCTCAAGCTCTATTTAGGCAAAGAGCCCTCAATGCTTGGTTACATTAGAGGTACATGAAGAATGTTTAGCCTGTTCTACCCCCTATTGTCGCCCCAGAACCTCATGCCCAGCCCAAAATCCCTCTTGATGCCTGCACTTGCCCCTCCACATTATTTTTTATTCTGACTACAGAAATGATTTTTGGGGGTTTTCAGGGTCATAACCCCACATTGTCACTGGTTCACTGTGTCACTACTAGGTGCATCAAAGCCTCCAAGACAGGCCCGCGGATACAGAGCTGTTACATTGCATGTGAGCAGAACCCACCCCTTTCACCTCCGGTGACCACAACCTTTTTCAGCAGAGACCCAGTGGCGAGGTACCTCACAGCCTCCACCTCCTACCCCAGGTAGTCAAGGGTTGACCCAGCTCTTTGACAGTTTGATGTTGTCTCTGGTGGAGTTCAGTGACCTGCAAGACGGCTGCCTGTGGCTAGCATCAGAAATCTGCAGCAAAAACTTGCACAGCCACCCGTGCATAGGGATGCATGTGCAGTCTGCACATGAGGGTGCCTGTGTTTAGGATGGTCTGTCAGAGATTCCTGCCTGCTGCGCTAAATGTTCATGGTTTGGTCAGTGCATGAACTAATAGAGGTATCATAATGTCTGATACCGCATTTCCCACTGATCAACATAACTTTAATTTCAATGAAAGCTGTCCATTATTATACATGTAGTTACCTGAAGGTGAAAGACCACAAAAAGTTAGAAAGTATTTTGTTTTACCCTGCGCCCAGATTCACTCACCTTGCCTCCCCTATTTCGTTCAGCATCACAGTTCCCATTTTTTTTTAATGCACTTCAACCACTGAGCAGACAGCACCTTCTCCAGCCTTGTACACTGGGCCTGCTACCACCGCTGCACTCCCACTGCCCACTGAATACAGTATTCGGGACTTGTTGGCATGGGTGTGTGACAAGAAATGTTGAGTGGTTGCAGTTACTCACAAGTCCCCGTCTCAATGATGCTCAGCTTTCCACTTCTAGATTTATTGTCTTTTCAACTTAACACTCCTTACCTTCGCTGTGAGACTAACACTTGCTTTTCAGCTGCGTGACTGCTACATGTCCTACATACCTGAAGGAAACAAACTTGAACACCCATTGCGGTTCTGCACCTCTTCATGTTAGGGAAGCTTACTCTGCTGCAGCCATTACTAATTGCAAGAGAGCACCCTGTACAGCTACTGTCAGTGCTGCATATGCTCTTTGTGTGGGAGAAGAATGTGAAGCTGTAGCAGTGAGTGCACCATAATATAATAACATCACACCTGCCTCTTGTGTATTTGTACTTGTGGATACTGCCTCAGTGAACCATAGGGTATCTGCTACGTGATTTTGCTGCCCCATGAAACTTCATAAGGTCTGCCAAGAAGTGCAGTTATTCCCATCCATACGTTTATCAGCGTATCACATCTGAGGATTTTTGAAGCTGGACAGCTATGAGTTGGCCCTATGATGGAGAACACCCTTCTGTCCTAGAGTTTCATATTTCGACAGTCTGGACTGTGCCAAAAACACTTCAGGAAATGCAGTCTGCTCTCTGCCTCTAGGTACTATTTCTCTACATATGAAAATGTGTTACATGCAAAATAGTTGATAATTGAGTGCAGTGCACACTGACACATCTGCACACATGCTGTACAGCCAGCCAGAACAGTTGCATTTATGAGTGCATGACCATGCACTGCATAATTGGACTTGCACTTGAAATATGTATTGCACAGTATGTTGCACTGATTGCAGTGCAGGGTCTCTCCGTGCAGACCTACCATAGTGATTTATGGAGTAGGTGGGGCAAGCAGTTACCTTCCCAGGACAAGTAGATTTGTGTAACATTTTGTCCCCTGGCCAAGTAGATTTTTTAGAAATTTCCACACCCCTGTCTGGAAGTTTAGTTCTTAGAATATTATCTGTTTGCAGGATATGCCATTTTTTTCTGAAAATGTGTACGATGTTGCTTGACCTTTCATTGTAGCTGGTTATTATTCTTATCGGTCCATTGTCATTTGTTTTTTTGGGAGTTTTCGCTACTAATAGATCTAATCTATTGATTTTCTCCACCTTGGTCTCAGCCTGTACCAGGTCTCTGCTGGTATAACCCCTTCTTTTAAATCTCTGCAAAGCTTCTTCTTTGGCTATTTCATAACTAGCCTGAGTGGTGCAGTTCCGTTTCAACCGCAGTAACTCTCCGAAGGGTATATTTTTTATTTGGCTCACCGGGTGATGGTTCCTGCGTGTAGAACCCCATTTCCCACTGTAGGTTTTCTATACAATCGGCTTAATATGGTATTATTTTCTAAAAAAACTTCCAGATCAAGGTAAGTCACTGATCTATCGCTGATTTCATAGGTACATTTTAGATTCAGCTCATTGTTGTTTAGGGAGACTACGTACTCCTCAGCCGAGGAGCGGCATCCCCGCCAAACAACAAAAAGATCGTCAATATACCTTGCCCATAACGTTATCTTGTTCATCCACATTTCACTGGTCTCTCCCCAGGCCACGTGCTTCTCCCACCAGCCCACGAATAAATTAATAAAGTAAAAATATTGTTATTCAGGCAAAAAATAATCATATTGAGGTGCATCTTGTTGTGTTTTCGAAATTTCAGTTCTCTTTTTCTGAGAATCCACTCCACAGCTTTGACTCCATCATCATGTCTGATACACGTGTACAAGCTTGTTATATCTAAAGTTATGAGGAGCATATCTTTGTCCCATGTGATGCCTTCAATTAATCTCAAGAAGTCCTGTGTGTCCCGGACATAGGAAGCCAGATCTTTGACCAAAGGTGCCAGAAAGGAGTCAATGTACATCGCCATGTGTTCTAAAAGACTCCCAATTAAAGCCACTATAGGTCTTCCAGGTGGCTGGTTAGAGTCTTTGTGCACTTTAGGCAGATGATAAAATGTGGGTAGAATGGGGGTTTCACAATATAAAAACAAGTATTCATCTTGTCCCAGCATGCCCTCATCACGCCAGTCTTTCAATTTTTGGTGATATTCACTAATACATCGGACATAGTCCTTTCTCTGTATTGGGATATAGCATTCCATGTCTTTTAGTTGTCTCATGGCTTCCTTGTGATAGTCCTCTTTATTGAAGACAACCATATTGCCCCCCTTATCTGAGGGTTTGATTTCTATAGTGGTGTCTTCCTTCAAGGATTTCATGGCTTCCCATTCTTTTCTTGGAAGATTAAAGTCTCGGCTTGGAGAAAAATTGGATTTGGCTAGATTTTTCAAATCCGTGATGACAGCTTCATTGAAAACATCAGTTGCATCATACGGCATTTGTGGAACCGTTCTCGATTTTCTTTTGAATTTACTGTGTCCACTAGTTTGTCTTATTCCAGCCCCATCTAAATAGTCATCCAAATTCATTTCCATTTGGTGTCTCTAAATTCTGTAGTGTGAGGAGAGTTTCAAGGTCATGACCCACTAGAGGGTTAGTTTCTACACCCTCAATACATAATTCTTCATTCTCATTTCTTAAAGATTGTTTTTCAGGATGTAACAAGAAAACTTTCTGCAATTTCAATTTCCTTATATATTTGAAAAGGTCAATTCGAGTGTTTGTATAGTTGAAGCCAGATGTTGGACAGAATGTGGGACCAAGTTGTAAAACTTTTTTCTGATCTGTAGTTAATATTTTCTTAGACAGATTGATCACTGTTCTGTCTTCTTCTTTTGTCGTCTCATTCACCATTTGCCTCTCTTCCCCTTGCTGCGTGTAATTCTTGGGGTAGGTCCCTCTTCTTCGTTTCTTCCCCCTCCTTGTTTTCCGCTTTTTAAATTTTTGGATTTCTTTTCCTGAGGAGGGTGAGTGCGTTGTGTCGGTCTCTGTCTTGTTTCCCTTATAAGCTGATTTTCTTGAAAATAAAGGGATTCCTGGTTAATTCTACCTTCTTCTATAACCGTCGACTGTTCTCCCTCTGAGGTTTCTACCCCTGATTCTGAGGTGTCTCTGGTTACTCCACCCACTGCTCCTTGTTGGTTCAGTTTCCTCCGGGGTCCATCAAATTTGCGGGCAAATGTTAAAATGCGACCCGTAAGATTATCCTGTTCGTCCCTTTGGAATTTCGTCTGTTTGCGGCATCTGATCACTGCCTCGTAATCTTTTAACCGTTTCATCATGGCATTCCTCAGTTCTTCGCTGTGTTTTACATCTTATTCCTTGCTTATCAACTCCTCTAATTTTTCTATTTCTCGTAGAAATTTCTCCCGATCGCTCCATGCATACTTAACCAAAATTTTCAGCATCCCTTTGGCAGGTTTGGTTGTATGCTCTGCCCATTCTTTGAGGAGCTGAGGATCAGGGTTCTCATACGAAGAAAAATAAATATTATATATATATATATATATCGCCACTCTTTCGGTTCCCCAGTCACCGGGCAGTTGCAGCGCTCCTCGTGGGTCCTTGTCCCTGTGGCAGAACCACGCCGTTTTAAATCCACACGTAATCCCTCCAGCTGGAAGGACAAACGGGACGCACTCTCTGCCACCTTTTGCACTTTTAAAAATTTTCCTAATTCCTTCATTTCACGGGATACAGGCATGAACAGATCTACGCATTTCAGTATAGCAGATACCTTGCTCACGATCAACTGTTTGCGTAGCACCGCCTTAGCTAAGCATGCACGAACAAAACAACATTATTTGCATGTGTTGCAATATTACTGTAGGACATGAGAACACAAGCACACCCTCAAACATCACCCACAGGGTAACTAGAATTAAAATGGCTTAATTTTCCCATAAAATCCAATAGAAAGAAAACGTAAAACAAGAATGTTGTGTATTAAATATTTGTGCTAGATCTGCTCCCCTTTTTCCGTCTGATGATCAAGGGTGAGATGAAAGAGAACAGAGTCTGTTTTAGTGAGTTTGTGTAAAATAATGCTTCTCTGGTCAGGTAGCACTCGGGCGGTCTCCAATCTGGATCACACACCATAGGCACAATGAAGCCTAAGGTCTTGCATCTGGCTGCCAGTCAGCCTTCCTGTAGCAGCAATCAGAACACAAAAGGAAAGGCCCTGCCCAGAAACCTCGTCACCTGTGCAACAGAAACTGCAGTCCCACCCCTCACACAAGCCATCCACTAAACCTGCGTTGCTAAGGAAGAGCAAGTACTCAGCAGCCCTTGCCTAACATGGCCCTAATTGAATTTTCGTATGTCGTGATAAAATGTTCATTAAGTTATTTTTATGGAAATATCTACACTTGATTGAAGAAACATAGGTTACATATTGCAATGGCAAATAAATTGTTTACACCACAGGGCCAATTGTCACATTTAGACGCAAACTGCTGTTTACACCCAAAATTTGACTACAAGTCAGGGCCAAGTTGTATTGTAAATGGTATTTGCCATCCATGTAAAACCTGCTGCTAATCAGATTGGCAGATACAGCTAAATAGTGGTGTGCGCATCTCAAAAAGAGAGTGGCAAATACAGCAAAATATTGTTATGTTCCCCTCAGAAAGACGAGTGAACAATTTGTGTGTTATCCGTCATTTTGAGGTCTGTAGTGGTTGCGAATATGACAGCCATTATTAGTAATGCACTCTCAGTCTCGGAGGTGACATTTCTCTGATTTTTTGGTTCTAGAAGATAGCAATCGACAAAATAAGTTTTGGGTTGTCAGCAATTTCTAAAGAATCCCTGCTTTATATTGGCCCTCTCTGATTCGCCATCATTAATTTGTTAATGCTATTTGGTTGGGAGGAGAAGTAGCCTAACGGCCAGAGCTGCCAATTTTGGCGCCGGTGGAATGAGGTTCGAGTCCTGGTGTCCGCTCAACATCCTGTGATTCTTGGCAAGACACAATCTTCCATTGCCTAAAAAAATTAATCTGACCTTGTGTGATGTAATCAGGTGCTCACTGAGGAGCGATCTAATGTCTTTGAGCTGAGTTCGCCCTATAAAAAAACGGCAAAAAATATGATGTATTTTTCACGTACTTTAAGCAACCTTTCCATTTTATAAAACTACTTATATTGAATTTCGACCTATCTGTTAGTCCAACTGTGGATTTGCTGCTAGCCTTCCACTGATTGATAGGATCGCCAACAACGTGGTTGTAGACCAGCACATGCTGTAGGTTAAATTGTATTATTGGAAGACTATAATCTGATTATCTTTTGGAACTTTGTTATGATTGTTTGTTTTGTAAATTGTGCAGTGCTGTGGCACACCAAGTGATTTGATCAGTAATGCTTTATATTACAAGAAAAAATAATAATAAAATTAATCTGTGCATCTGGTTTCTGGGTCTTGGGAGCGGCTGAGGGAGTTTTAGCATCTACTACATGTGGCAGAATGGATTCTACTTCAAATAATTACCGCTGATCTCATTACTCCAGCTCTTCATCCCAAAACATTCTCAAAGCCAAACACACTGGAGAGCCAGGGAAAAGGCCACACATATCTTCCCAAAAGAGAAGAAATAAAAGCATCCTAACTTATGCAATGTACCAAGTGAAAGCCTAAACCAGGAAAACAGTCACCTGCACAGCTCCTAGAAAAGGTGAAGTTTGAATCTTGTGGAAAATAAACACCAGGAAAAAAACCAAGAAGTCTTTAGGTGGAAAGCAAATGTCCACAAACGGCCCACGAACAGAAGTACATCAAGCTCAGAAGGGGACAGACATGCATATCATTCTTCAAGGCATGCATGTCCACACTAGAGCACAGACAAAGCCAGTTACTTGCATCCAGGATATGAAAAAACAAGCCCAACAGGTTTGAGAAACCCTAGCGAACAAACTAGCGGGCTCCAGCCACAAGCAGTTGTAGCCTTTGCTTTGTGCTCAAAAGGGTACGAAAGAGAGCCACACAGAGCCAGACCATACCTTGAAGAGAATGGAGAGATGGAACACAAAGCTCTAACAAGGAGGCACTCATAATCAAAGTACACTGAGAGCAGACCAAGCCCTAAACTTAACAACGAGCAAAGGGTGAGTCTACAACCAGAATCCATAGGAGGGGTGGAGGTAAATTAACTCGACAAGAAGAGATACAACACCCGATGCTTGCCCAGATTCCATGTCGGAGTACCCTCAAGGCATGAGAAGAAGGAACTTCCAAAATGACCGAATGTTTAGGGTGAAAGCCTCTCAAAGAAGGCAGGCAAACCAGGGGCAAGAGATTACAGTTTTGTCCTGAAAGGGGCTCTTCAGTCAGGTGTACCTTGGTTCCAGTTGCACCGTGTGCATGGACCCCATGTCTGGGCTGATACACTGAAGTATACAAAAAGGTAATGGGTGGAATGTTTGAATTTATCTAAGTCACTGGTAATTACCTGCAGCCACATCCCAGTCTATTGTTATTTTGCACACGTCACCTCAGTTTGGATGCAGTCATATGGAAATCATTTCTTACCCTGCTCCAGTTGGAACAGTCCAGCCTGAACTTCCAAACTAGGTCCTTCCTAAACTGGAACACAAGCAACCTACAACCTGGAGGGTTTTGTGTTTTGTATTTTAATTACAAGGGGGACCACAGAAAGTAGGATGTGCCTTTCTTCCTCTTTAAAGTGAATGGAACCAATTTATTGATGATGCCTGGCAAGAAATTGTGTCAAAAGGAAGAGATGTGATACATAGAAAAAATCCTGACTTGTCCATCCCTTGTTAGGAAAGAGGGCCCAAGCCTGTCAGAGTTATATCTGTCCAAACTTTACAAATTTCGAAGTCAGTTTTTTAATTTTTGGTTACCCATGTCTTTCACGTTATCATATTTAAAAAGAAAAAGGATTGAAAGCTGCCAGAGAACTCAACTTTATTTGTGTGCTGAGTCTGGAGGCTGTCTTTTTGGAGATGAATAGAGGATTGTTTGTCATATGCAGCATTGTCTTTGCCACATAAAGTGTTGACTGAGGTCACTGTGGAAAATTGACGAAGTGGTAGTCAAGAGGTCTAAGGTATCTCTTTAATAAAGGACCATGAGTGCCCTAGAAGAGCTTTCAAGCTATTGTGTAGACAGAGTTGTTGTTTGTTTTAATTATTTCATTTTCTAATTGGCTGGAAGTAGATTTTATTAATAAATCAAGAGCTCCATTGCAGATTAAGATCACCATGGAAGTTAACAGATAATTAAATTAGTTGTTTTGTGAAATGCTGAATGTGTTGCTCAATAAACAGTTACTGTGTTGCAAGAGTATTGTCTGTTTTTATTTACTTGCCTATTTATAGTTTTATAGAGTGCAAACCAGAACTATGAGGGTGGTTAGGGTTCAAAACACTTTATAGAGAGCAAGGCAAAGCTAAACAATATTAATATAAATGGGTTTTATAGGCCTGAGGTAAAATGACAAATAATCGAGAAGACAGGTATAACACTAGAATGTATTTGAAGAAGTCAAAACCCTAGATTAGAGACATAATATAAAGATGGTATTACCTAATCAAACAGCAGATCTACAATTCAGGGATAGGATACCGAGTCAGGATGTGAAACAAGGAATTGTACTGCTTAGAGGGTAAACCTAAATTATAAATCTTTGAAGTGATTCCTTACAATAACTTCGTTAAAGAGGAGTTTCAGAACTAGGAAGAGAACATCAGCCTCCTGATGTAGACAGGTTTTGAGTCTGCTAGTTCAGGATGCCAAAGTAAAGGGTTTTGTGTACAACACATTTCATTCTGTATATGCGCCTACTTCCATAGGGAGCCTTTGAAAAGTGAGAAGCGCTGTGGTACTATGGTCATAGCATTTATTCTTAAACAGCCTCGCTGGCATGCTTTTAGCGGGGTTAAGTTCACCTTTGGTATACTCAAAAGTCGGACATTGTTTAAATCAAGTGTGATATGACTAAGAATTGAGCTGCTGCTTTAAAGCCAGATTCATCCCTTAAAGTGTGTTAGTTGGTTTTGTGTGGTTGTGGCCGGGCATTTATCATGTGAATTTAGTTATTTGTCAAGAGTAAAGACCAATGATTTTATGCACTCAATAATGAATGGATTGTGATCCAGAATATTGAGTGAGTCATGCCATGATAGGACTAACTTGATACTAGGTAGGTGGAATAAGCAAAAAGTTACTTTTGAGTAATGGTGTTTGGATTGGTATTAGGACATCCATACCTTAAGCCCTCAGTGTTTCAATGTTCGTTGAGAGATCAGTTTTGTGACTGCACTATTGAATGAATGACAATATTAGCTAGCTACCTTAAAAAGTAATGTGCAGCCTTTACACCTGTGAAGAGTAAAACAACACAGTTGGTGTTATGTAAATTTATTGTACAAAATGTTATTTATTGAAATGCCATTCGCAACAAAGAAAAATCCATTAGATTGTATGATATGGTGTAACACTGCACAATTTACAGCTGGCACAGAGCGATTTACATTATCCAGACTATCCCACCAACAAATTCACACACAACCACAATGAAGCTGTTTTTGTGATCTGCACACCAATACATGACTTCTACTTTTTTTTTTACTGTTGACATTCTCCTGGAAGTGTTGTCTTACTCGTGGTGTGTGAGACAGCACATGTCTTTTATTAGACTTGTTACTGGGCTATGATACAGTCTGAAAACATGTCTTCCAGCACACAGCCAGCTTCTCCTAATAGACTTTAATTAAAACGAATAGGAACTATTAAATCTGTTGGGCCTCCCCAGGGAATGACCAACAGGGGATCAGATGTCACGAAACATGTTCTTCACCTCCACACCTCCTCGTAAGGGTAGGATTGCCTTACTCCGTATACCACATCTTCAGTACCATGTATCAGGCTTCAGTTCATGATTGTTGAAAAGTATGAAACAAAAGCAAGAGGAACAGGAGAATGACATGAGGTTTTAAGCATAGTGAGACACAATATTTAAGGTTTAAAGCGACAAGTGCATATATTGATTCCTCAGTATCGACTAACAATATATCATTCAGTTGTGAAGTGATAGAAGTATATTTAGAATAGTATATTGATGCTTCCCTAAATATGCGTACTTCAGCAATATAGTGGTAATTGATTTTGTGGATTCAATATATGCACGTGACGATATTATTCGCCTCGATATTGAGGCATACCTGTGTAACGTTATACAGGCATGGCCATACTCTCAAAATGTTTCCTATGTGTCTAGCTGCATAGGTGTGGGCCTACACATTGCTTACATTTTTTTTACTTCATAACAACTTCACAAAACCTCAAGGTGTGAGTCAGCAAAGTTTGAGCTTTGAATAACTTTCGTGGCCTATGTATGAGAACCTTCATATGTATCGTTTGGGAAACAATTCACCAGTGTTAGCTTTTTTTTTTTAAAGCTTAATTCTTGACATTCAAACATGTTTCCATGCAAAGTTTTACCCTTGTACACAGACGCTGAATAATATATTTGCACATTTGTTTATAAACAAATATTATATTTGGCCTATGTATACTCTCGCCTACAACCAAAAGCCAGTGAGGATGCCGCAATGACAGCCCATCGATCTAATTGAAGTTAAATAAACTATAAACAATTACTAACTTTCCACCTCTCCAAATCGAATCTAAAACACCGTTTTCTGCGTAGGTTCTACTTTCTGTAGTGAGCTTCCCTTCTCCAAAGTGCTAGTCTTGGATAGGGACCTTACTTGGGAGAATCCACAGTGTTCTGGTGGACAAGGCGGTAAGTCAGTTCCTAAATTAAGATTATTAATAGGTCAGGAAGGGCGCCCATAGCTTTTCAAAGTATACATCCCTCTGTCCCGTGTAAGGGTAATATTCTCCATTCCCAGGATTGCGATTTTTTTTATTTATACTGTGTATTTTTTATTATTAGGTTCCCACCAAAGGGGAATTATAGTCTGTTTCGTTTCACGACCTTCATCTGCCTCTTATAGAGGCCAGTGTGAGGGTTTGTGCGTTGGCCACCTCTAGAATCGGATAGGCTGGGAATCGGGGTAAAGATGTCTTGAGCATGTCATCTGTCACATCTGTCCAGTATGTTGTAAACTAGAACAGTCCCAGAGTAAATGTTGTGTGGTACTTACTCCTCCATATCCCCCCCAACATGCGGCCAATCTGCAGGGATCCCTTGCATAGAATTTGGTGTACGTGCGGTACCAATATGCCTTTACCTTTGCAGTTTCCCTTATTTCCATGCACCTAGAGGTTGTGTGTGAGCTCTGTGATGCATTTCTCCCTTCTTTGTCCAGGAGTACTTGGCCTAGCTCATTCTCCCACCTCTTTTGCTCTGGGTATCTCCCGTTCTCTTCCAAGTGCGTCGGTAATTTGTATATGTCATAGGCCAGCATGTTATCCTCCCTCTTTTGTGAGCAAGGTCTCCATAAACTTCACAACACCGATTCTGCACCCATGTCACTATTGAAGATGCATAGATACAACATTTACAATGAGAAATGGAAAGAATCCTGGCTGTGGTAATTGTTTAATACTTAGAATGTTTGTATCTGGCGAGACCAATGCATGGCGTATACAGCTAAGCAAGAATACTTATGTCACCTATAGAAGACATGTTAAACAACGATGGACGAACCCATTATGTGTGTTGTACAATGACTAGTTGGGCAGTGTTTTGGACCTACTGGGTTTGTTTAAAAGACCCCTCACACACCAACCTGGTGGGTGTCATGCCTCATCATTGGGGTCCCAACCGGGTGACCGAATGCCCCCCGGTTGTGCTACGACGCCCGATTACAGCGGTGCTGGTGTGGTGCAGGTGTGTGATGTGATGTGAATTAAAAATACCTCTTTGAATCCTTGCCTATGAACTTTTATTAGCGGCGGCTCAGGATATGATTAAGAATTATGTGTGGTGCAACTAAAAAATAATCTATTGTCTATGTGATATGTCTCCATGTTTCAGCCCGCAGGGAAATTTAAAAGGGGCTTTCTTCAGGACCGTAAAAGTGGTGAGTGGCAAAGTGTATAGTGCCACGTGGAAAGTGAAAAAAAGTACCTACACACGAGCTAAGGTGTGTGGACTAAGTGTCTACGTACTTACGGACACTTTAAAAGGACACTATGGTCGAGTTTAGGCAGCTGATCGGGGCTCGGGAGGAGTTCGCTCCTATGTCAGACTTTGATCTCAGTGCGTAACCCGCTTTCAAACCTGATGCGGTCTCCCGTCGTCCTGGCGTTGGTGTGTGAGGGGTCTTTTAAACAAACCCAATGGGTCCAAAACACTGCCCAACTAGTGATTGTACCACACACATAATGGGTTCGTCCATCGTTGTTTAACATATATTACATTGGGGATACGGACGCACCGTTTCCTTACCCTTGCTCTCTCATTGTTTTTGACACCTATAGAAGACACCCAGAGCAGCATGAGGTTCTTGTTGAACAGAAGCAAAGGTAAACTCACTTTGGACTCTGTTATTAGCTGCAGAGCCAGGGCTTCCATAAGGCAGAGAAAGAAGGCTGTTCTAGGTGTTTTCAAATCACAAGAAAAGATCTGAAGAGTTTTAGGAGAATGAGAGGACTCCAAAGGCAACTGCGTGCGTTTTTTGCTTGAAGAATTCAAAATCCTTTCACCATTCCTAGTAAGCTGTGCCCATTGTCCACCACAGACATCCTTTGAAGGTCGATCCAACACAGCGCTATTGCCTGTATGGAACTTTTCTCTGTCATTCCATGCATTAGGACATGCTTGCAAGGGCACAGTCTATAATCACCATCCGGTTTGTACAACATGGAATTGATATGTATGCATTACGCATGGGTTCACTACAAGGACAATTGCTTCATCCATACAGCTCTCACGATCCAGAACCAATGAACAGTGCATGAACGCCCATGTTTGACAGCAAATCCCGGCCAGCCTTCCGCCCTACTGAGCCTTGTCACGCCCTGCTATTTCTGGTCCAAAAAAGAAGAAAATATGTTTCTGGTTTGAGAGGCAAGACATAGTCATTAAGTTAACCGAGACCTAGCTCAACTGTAGAAGAGTAGTTTCCTTAATACTGTAAAATGGTATTAGAAAGATGAAGACAACTTCTTCTTGACTTCTTTCTTTAGAATAGTTTAAAGGGAGTCCGCAGGGACCTGCTATTCCAGTCCCCTCTCTCATCATGGGTAAAGTAAAACCCAGCCTCAATGGATTCACCTTTGTATTTGTGTAATACACCGTGTGCTGTTCGAGGAACATAAGGCTTCTGCCAACTGACCAACTTTCTGGGTATAAGCTGCACAGGTCACTGCACTTGGACTTGGACTTGCAGGACTGCTTGTTTCACTGTATCCAGAGTGTGCAACCAATATGGTGCTCACTTTCACCTAGCTAGGACTATTCCAATGTTGACGTTCTGCTTTCATGCCTTGCTGCTGCATGCGTTCTTCCCCAGCTAGTCGGCGGAGCCCTACATTGCTACAGATACCCAAACAATTGCCTCAGCCCAAAGATTCCTTCACCAAAAACACAGGTTGTTTGCCAAGGATTCAACTTGATCAGACACCGATGTTTCTGAACATCTGCCGAGCCCTCATACCCTATACCCTACTTCAGTAGCAAAAATAGGCTGCCTGAGAGATCAGCCCCTGCAAGTGTAGTTCAGAAGGGGGTGACTCATCTCGGCATGTGTACCTTCATGTACCACCTTTTGTTATTTTCATCCATGTAGTCATTGCTACCTTCGATTGGCAGCATTTGGTAGTCCAGAATGCTGATGACTAGCCTTCTAACCTGATCCTGGTGCCTCTATGGTTCACTTTGTGCACTGATGCTTCCGCACTCTTATCCTGCTAAACCTGGGGCATTTGCACGTTGCAGGCATGTATTCCAAGACACTGTCCCCCTGCTTTGTGGCTACACTGTTGTTTGTTTCTAGCTGTTCTATTTAAGTGTTTGTGAACACCTAGGTTTGCGGACATCATTTACCATTAACAAAGACATAGAAAGTGGTCTATTTGGGCAGGGAAGCCTACAGTCCACTATTCTGAGTAACAGTCTCATTATTTGTGAAGATTTGTGATTAGTACTGGTTTGTGAAGCCTATGCTACAATATCTGATACTACTTGCAGTGGTTGTGCGCCTTCATACACCCTAACTTCACAAACAATAGAGCTTTGTGATCATTAGAACCATTCATGATCCCGGAGGGGAATGAGGCTGGAGCATTCTTAATCGATGTGTTTCAGAGGTCTTCGCCGAGGTTCAAGGCTGGGACTCGTCTCATGAGATCCAAAGGGTCCACAGAATCCCTATTATGATGAGTCCGGTGAAACATGACATGGCCAAACTCAGAGCTTTATTGGTTTACATTGGTAATTTTTTGCTGAGACAAACAATCTTTGAAAAAGTGCGCACTGGCTCACAGCGCATGGTAAATGATTATTCATTTGTTGTCTGCCCCGAATTTAGCCATGTGACGGTGGAACGAACGTAGCGGCTCAGACGGTTAATAGGGCCTCTTCAGGACAAGGGAGCACATGTATTTCTGCTCAAACCTGCAAGGCTAAAGATCATATGGAACAGCAAGACAAGCAAATGCATGTCTGAAGTTAAATCTAAAGAGTTTCTAGAGGGCAAGATTCAGTAGATTGGGGACTCACATTGACTCAGATCTACTGCCTAGAAGTGTGCACTAGGCCTAGTTATCTTTTGATGCATCGGGGGATGAAAGCAATTGAGACTACTAAGTTGAATGGTCGCCTGATTATTTGTTTGGTACATGTATTAGGCCTAATTATGTACTGTTTCACTGGGGATGAAAGTAACCGAGAATAATTAAGTTAATGGTTATTTGAATATTTTGGGTAGTTGCACTTATAAGGGTATGGCTCTCCAGTGATCTCTGCTCATAAGCGTCATCGATCGGTCTTATCACACTTTCTTTATCCCCCTTTTTGTGTGCTGCACGCCACACACTGCTGCACGCCGCATAATGCTGCACACCGCATAATGCTACACGAAACACTGCTGCACGCCACACACTGCTGCTTGCCGCACACTGCTGCATGCCGCACACTGCTGCATGCCGCACACTGCTGCACACTGCTGCATTACTCACTGCTGCATGCTGCACGACACTGCTGCACGCAGCACACCACTGCACGCCGCACACCGCTGCACGCCACACACTGCTGCACGCCGCACACTGCTGCACGCCGCACACTGCTGCACGCCGCTGCACGCCACACACTGCTGCACGCCACACACTGCTACACGAAACACTGCTGCACGCCACACACTGCTGCACGCCGCACACTGCTGCACGCCGCACACTGCTGCATGCCGCGCACTGCTGCACTCCACACACTGCTGCACTCCACACACTGCTGCACTCCACACACTGCTGCACTCCGCACACTGCTGCACTCCGCACACTGCTGCACGCCGCACACTGCTGCACGCCGCACACTGCTGCACGCCGCACACTGCTGCACGCCACACACTGCTGCACGCCACACACTGCTGCACTCCGCACACTGCTGCACTCCGCACACTGCTGCACTCCGCACACTGCTGCACTCCGCACACTGCTGCACTCCGCACACTGCTGCACGCCACACACTGCTGCACTCCACACACTGCTGCACTCCACACACTGCTTTTATGCGAGTTTATGCTACTGACATTGTAAATGACAATGCCTTTTATTTGTTTTAAAACCAAAACATAAATAAAAGGCATTGTAATTTTACAATGCCAATAGCTCAAACTCTTATAAATGCGAGACCTATTGCATTGCAAATGCTTGATCTCATTCCTTCATCAAAAATATGTCCATTTGGACTACTTTTTGTTTTCCTCAGGTTTGGTGGGGAAATCGGCCATAAGGAGACTGCCAAAGATCTTCTCGGATCATAGCCCCTTAATCCTTAAGCTGACAGGTATGGGCCAAAGAAACTGATTGTAGACTGTATCTGAATAAACAGACACTGTGCAGTATGGGATTCATTTAAAGCTGGGGTGCTGGGTGAGACGATTAGTTTTGTTCTGTTCCACTTGAAACAACATGCCAAGGAGATTAAGGGCATACATGAGTAAGCAGCTAGTCTTGAGGTACAGCATATGGAGATGATACGTACAGGTCAGAATGCCCAGGAGATACAACAGAAAATTATGATAGTGAAAGCTATGGTTAACAGTTATTATTCCAGGAACCTGTAAAAGAGAAACCTATAGGAATGAGGTCTATGAATGCGGTGAGTCGGCTGGTGGATTATTGGCCCTTTGTATGCTGCACCTGATAGTGGCTGATAGTGATGGGACCATAGGCAATACTCAAGAATCTATAATCAGAGTGTCCGAGGAGTATTATATGTGGCTATACTCAGAAGATAGGTTTCCCTCTTTAGGTCAACTTGGTGGCTTTCTAGAATCAGTTCATAGTAATGTTTTAGCTCCGGGGGAAGCAGAACATTAGAGGCAGAAATAACCTTGGAGGAAGTAATCACTGCTGTAAAGTAATTGGCCTCCAGCAAAGCAGCAGGCCCGGATAAGCTACCCTTAGACTATGATCTATTAGATTTGTTTGTGGGAGTCCAGCAGGTGGGGGTCAAGTCAACCTCATGGGGAGGCACCAATATGGTAGTTTTAAAAAACATAAATGGGAAACTGCCAAGTAATCCGAGGTCATACAGACTAATATCCCTGATAAATTTGGACGCAAAACTATATGCAAAGAGCTTAGCCACTCGCATGGGGAGAATGGTGACCAAAGTAGTATCACCCTGGCAACATGGTTTTATGCTATGATCCTCCTCGATGCCGAGAAGGCATTCGTCAGAGTGTCTTGGCAGTATCTCTGGGGTGTACTTAGGTGTAAGGAGTTTGGGTCCGGGATACTGAAGGCTATCAAAGCATTATACCATCACCCATATGCTAAATTACAAATCATGGGCCAAGAGTCGAATAGGATTCAGATCCTGCGGGGTACATGGCAGGGAGCCCCTGCTCTTCCATCCTCTTTCGCTCTCTATATCAACCACTTTTAAATCGGCTGGTACAGAATTATCTGATCAATCCAGTGAGTATAAACGGGTTTGATACCAAAGTCTTAGCATATGCAGACGACGTAGTGGTGTTAACGCCTGATCCCCAGACTGCCTTGGTGGAAATAGAAAAAATGACTGAAGAATTTGGTTCACTCTCAGGATAGCACTTAATTAAAGAGAAAACTCAGTATGTACTAGCAATATTGGCTTGATGGATAACAGAAAGGGGGATAACGCCACGTATTTAGGGATAAAAATCCCTGCAGATGTGGGTGCTATCTATAAATTGAATCTTGAAGCAGTTATTGGGAAGGTCACTCAGGACCTGAAATGGGTCCGTGGATTATATCTTACTCTTAGTTGGCCGGTGTAATGTTTTGAAAATGTTCTTTTTCCCAAAAGTGCTCTACCTTTTTAGAACTACACCGTTGGCAGATGAAGCAGTCTGGTTAAAAAAATCTGGCAATAGACTAGGGCTCGACTGGCTTTAAAATATATGTCTCTATCAAGGGCTCATGAAGGATGGGCATTACACAATTTTACGTTTTTCTTTTGGGCATTAAGGCTGCAACAATGGGAGACTTGTTTGCAGCCAGGGGACATATGCCCAACACCTGGCTCTTTGACCTCGGATCCTCCAAGCATTTATGAATTAGCTTTGGGCAGTAAAGCTGGGGGCTGCCCTCTTAGGTATTTCGAGTCAGTTACATTTAAAATCAAGGGAGCATCATTCATGGTTATCAATCAGTTGGGGGGTTATTTAACCAGGGCCAGTTCTGCTCGTTTTCGGACTTGCAGCCGCATTTTGGATTAACTAGCAAATCCTTTTTTGAGTTCATGCAATTTAGGGATTGCTCAACCAAACCAGGGAAATGAACATCTCTCACTTAATAGAATCCCTCTCTTGGCTCTAGTGCTACGCTGGGGTGGTAGGATTGGATTTATGCCCTGCTGAACAAAGCGATGCTGATTGATCTCGAAATCCAATGTGCTAGATGGGCAGATAAGTTGGGAACTCAGGGGGTAGATATTGGTGCATTTATTGAATTTGGGATGAAGATGTCATTAACCGCTTCTCTAAAGACTCATAATTTAAAAACCATATTCAACCTCTATTACACCGGCTAAGCTGTTTAGCTGGGGGAGGCGGGCTGATGATAATGTTCCTGATGCGGTGAAGCCCCGGCCGATCTGATACGCATGGTCTGTGCCTGTTCGAAGCTGCAGACAATCAGAGAAGGCATTGAGAACCTGCGGAGAAAGATTTTTTTTAGAAATCTTAAATATATATCACTCAATCATTGATGTTATTGGGGCTTGATTCCTTGCTTGTAGGGGACCGGGTGCAGCTGTATTTTAAGTTTATTTCTTTGGCGGTTTCATGCTTGTTGATAGCTACAGCCTGGAAAGACAGTGAACCACCCACGATACAGCAATGGTTTCCCGCCTACCGAGCACATACAATCTAGGGAGCGCTCTCTATAATTGTAAGGGAAGGGGTGCCAGAAGGAGTGGGTCGCCAGAAGGAGTGGGTCGCAGATTTGATCCCCAATGCCGGTTTGGATTGCAGATAACTTCAGATGGAGGGATTGGCTTGCCCCACATACTGTGAGTTCCTGAACTGGCTTGCCCACCCCTGACTCGTAAGGTTATGTTACAGTCTCCTTTGCGTATGAAGCATCTATAGCTGTACTTATGAGCAAATCTCACTGGATGACATGATGGGGGCAGTGAATGTGGAAAGTATGCTCAGTTCTGAGAACCCTTATACAGCCCATGATTGAGGTGGGTATGTTATGTTTACAAATTTAGTGCAATAATAAATAATTAAATGGGGGGTTGTACAAGTGTATGAATTTAGTTGGTAGGTTTTGGGAGCGTTATGACTTTCAGATCGGTGATTTACTCGAAATTTTAGCCCATGTGTTGTAATAATTAATGTAGTACTCTGGGTGAATCTTGGTAGCCATCTGGGGACTCATGTGTTAAGTTTAAATTCTCTATTTTTGTAATGCAAATGAATTTTCTCTTTATTTGTGTAATCATGGTATGCTCCTCAGCACAAAAAAAAGTACCATTCCTGATCCTTATAGTGCTTAACCAGAGACTTCACTAGTAATTTACATTCTCGTTGCAGGTAACTGGTTCATTATTCGATATTGTCCGACGATTTGGTATTGTGTTTGATACCGTGTGTAGTATTGTCTTCAGTTTTTTCTATTTGATTTCATTCTCTTTATCCTGTAAATGTATTTAAGATATGAGTCAATTTAAAGTGCTGTGTATCCACATTGATAATTGTGTTGTGTTGCATTGTCATTAGACTCACACCATAGCCCTCTTTTGAGTAGAGCCTAGGACTTCTCTCCCATATTGACCCAGAGAGATAAGGACTCATGAGTGATCCCCGCTTTTTGTTGCATTGTGTGCACCTTGCTGTTTGCCAAGCACCCTAAGCCTTTGCTGATATAGAGAGCATAATTGCCCGTCATTATCCATTCTGGGGAACTTGCTCTGATACATGCCGCGCTTCAGAAATATAGATATTCAATTTACTCCATGATCTGATGAAGATCTTGGTGTTAGTGTGGATTAGTGTGTGGATGGAGCGGCTGAGGTTGAATGGTTTGATGAGGTGATAGCGCGCCAGGTGATGGGTAGATTTCTTGTGATATTGATGTTTCCTTGAAAGGCAGATACGTCAGTGATGTGCCCGGCTGAGTGCATAAGGCCAAAGAGACTGCAAGCTTCAGGGCTTCCATTTCGGAAGCAGGGATATGGTTGGAGTTTTGGTCTAGTTTCTCAAACCAGGTATTGCTGTCCCCTACTGCATCTACAAATGCAGGGTCAGTGTGGTAAATGTAGATCACAAAGGCCTAGGATGAAGAGGTAGAGTAGGTGAGGAGGGGTGTGCATTCTGAGGAGGTATCTTTTTGGAAACTCATGGTAGATAAGAGTTTCGGTTAAAAGGCTGGTTCTCCTTTGGTTTTCTTCTTGGTAGGATGGTTTCTAAAAAGAATTTGGTCGTCTGGTGTGATTGCCTTGTGTTACCTGGGGTTAGTGTTGTCATCTTGCTAGTTTTCCAGTCTAGGATCGGGTCCGTAGATCTTTAAGCTGGTCTCAGTCCATCAGTCGTCTATAGGTGGTGATTTGAAGATGACAATTGGTTGGAGTAATCGGTCAACGGAAGAAGGGCTTTGCTTGGACTAGGAATGCAAAATGATAGCTCGATTTTTGCACTTGTGTGATCTAAGTAAGCCTAATATGGTGAGCTTATGAAAACGGTAATTGTGTGTGTGTGTTTGTTTGTTTTCTTCTAGACTGGTTGTGTGTTTTTGGCTCGCTTATGCATACTGCAGGCTTTTGGCAGTTCAAATGAAGAGACTCGGAAGGGGAAGCTCATTAGAGACCTCCTTCTTAGCCCATGTTGAGGCAGTGGCATTGGCAATAGTGCGAACAGAATTAACCGTATCACCCTCTTTTTCAAGTACAAGGCCACGCCTCCAGTTGCACAGCTCAGGGGGAATACCCTGACCATGCGTGTTACAGTTTCATGACTTGATCTCTGCATATCCCTTCACACCACCCATCATGTTTGAGTTTGCTTCTAAACGGTCAGATCTGGCCAGTGATTCACTACCTCGTTATGTCCTGCTAGTAAATATTATGCTACACCGAATCCCTTTCATTACCTTATGTGAGGGAACAGCGCCACTCGCTGGGCGGGATTGGAACCTGTGCCTAGGCTACAAAATAATGAGGTGGAAGATGCAAGGCTTCTTTCTCTGTTGTGCTCTCGTTTATTACGGCTGTCTGCCTTCTCCTGTTTAACACTTTCCACTGTTCGGAATAGAATATCACTCCGACGCTATCCCACATTTTTCGGAAAGGCTTTATAGCTCAGTTTGAAGAAGGTTGCGTTAGCATGACTTTAACAAGTCGGCCTATTATTATAGCTACAGATATTTCTTCAATTTTCCTGTCCCCTAGTGCGTCCTACTCCTACAAAATCCATTTCATGCCCTAGGTGGTTGTAGTCGTCGCCCTGCACCACTTCTTCCTAGCATGTTTTTTTTCTTGCAGTGAGGGTCAACTGTCTAACCCCTTCCCTGCTCTCAAATGTTCTTCCCGTGCATGCTCACGGCTCACCCCTGCGTCTTCTGCAGAGCAGTGAGCAGCCCCTGTCGAGCCACAGGGGCCGGAGCGGAGCTGCCCCCTGAAGACATGCTCCATCTCCAGGTAGGACGTTTCCTGCCCGCTCCCCATTCCTTCAAACCAGAACCCCATTGACCCCTAACTGCATGTGAATCGCGTGTTCAGACAGCGCGGTGCATGTGTAAAGAAAAGAAAAAACTCTTTGTTGGGCCTGCATGCTCTGTGTACGTGTGCTTGTGAGTGTTGGTGCCTGGCTCTGTCGGCCGATACGGAATGCTGGTATGTTCGCTATTTCACTGACAGCTGCTGCAGTGTCAGTCTTGACTGAGGTTAGCACGAGGAGGAACACAGGGTGGTACGGGAGGAGAGGGGCTTCCACTGACGAGAAAGTTGAACGCGTGGACGGTCCTGGGTCTGAGGTGTTACCTTGGGCATCTGAGGTGTGGTGTTGTCTGCTTTGTGGCGGCTGCTGGGTGTTATGTGGGGTCTGTTGTAGTGGTAAGTGGGGAGGAATGCCTCAAGTTTGGCATCCAGCAAGCCTGCCTATAAATAGTGTCAGTATTGGAATGAGCAGAAAGGTCAGGCCTGGTGGTTGCTGCTGAGCCGTCCCAAAAGTGCCCAAGTTATTTATACAGTAGATTACGGATGAGGCGTGAAGTGCTGCCGGTAGTGCCCGCAGCCAGGGGGCAGGTTGCGCATTCCCTCAAACCTGAGACAATCAGAGAAACACAGAAAAGCTGGTCTGCTGCCAGAGGCCTTGATTTTGAGTGTCCCGGCTAATTTGAACATTCGTAGTAAACATCGCACCACAGCAATTTTGACGCAAGTAGAATAGGGGTGGGCGGAATTTGCGAAAGTGACTTTCGCAAATTATCGCGCAAATGTTAAAAATCTCCGCAAACACGCGGAAATATCGCGAAGATGCAGAAGTTTTTTTCCCGCCCGTTCGCGGTATTTTCTGCGTGGTCGCGGCTCGCCAACTTACCCATGCGGTTGCTCGCGGACGCGGCTATCTTGTTTTCACTCTTCTCGCGGTGCATGATCGCGAGAAGAAAGACGTGATTGCGCGACCAATGACATTACTGCGGGCGCGAACTGTCGCGAGACAGCGCAAATGGCTACCAACAATCCAACATCTTGTGGAGAACGCACCATATCGGGAAAACTTGTTGGCGAACGCGGGGATTCAGGGAAGGCGATCGCGCGCACGCATGAATGTATTATTTTACAGCGCGAGCAAGAAACAAATTATCGCTAAGCTGCGGAATGCGGAAATTTTGACATTTTCGCGCTCTCCGCGGAACGCGAAAAGTCAAATTATCGCAATTTCCGCGAGCCAAACGGAAATTTTGCCCAGGCCTAAAGTAGAACAAGCATTCGCAGTGCAATAGGTCTCGCCTTTGTGATCTTTTAAGGATTTAGTAATGCAGCATATTGTGCAGCCCCAGAGCTTTCAGGGTACCGAGTCTTTGATGAGCAAGCGGTGTCCTGTGATTTGGGGCAAATCACTTAAAATACAAAGAGGGATTTCAAAAGAGTGGTGGGGTGAAGGGGTAGGGAGAGAGGGCATGGGGCGACGCAGGCTGCCTCGAGCAGGAAACACAACGCAATGGTGAAAATGAAAGCAGTGCCCTGTGATTTTGAACAAATCACTTAAAATACAAGCAGCAATCTCGGAGGGGTGGTGGGGCCTGGGTGAAGGGGTAGGGAGAGACGACAGGGCGAGCAGGAAGCAAGATGCAATGGTGAAAATGAATGCAGTTAGGGGGTGGGGAGAAACAGCACGCAATGTGACTGGAACAGCATTTGATCTTATAAATGACTCCATCTGGCAACATTTAAAAAAACAGCAATGGAACGGCATCAAACATGCTGTGAAGGGCGTGCAGTCAGAGCTGGGGGGGCGGGGGGGTGAGGGCCGGGTGAAGGGAGAGGCGGCACTGGGCGAGCAGGCTGCCACAAGCAGGAAACAAGACGTGATGGTGAAAATGAAAGTGGGCACGTTGTTAAAAGGTGCATGGCCTACAAAGTAAAACAATAATTAAACCCGCAATGCAAATGCCAACCAAAACATGAAGCACAGTGTCCGTAAAGCTGGCGCTGTGCTGACACACAAGCTGAGGCAAACAAAAAAAATTAGTACGCACAATGGAACCAATATAATAAAGCGCAAGACCACGTGTAACAAGGGAAGTCTCCTGGGAGGGTTTGAAACACAAAAAAGCGGAACTTAAGCATGCTGACCAACCAAAAGCATGCATTTATGAAGGGCATGAACAGGAACGAATGGAAAAGAAGGGAAGTGCTTCAAGCCACAGTCTACATTACAGCATGCCATGCAGAGCATCGAAAACAACAGTAATCTGAATGGCTCAACCATAATTAATGTACTATTGAATCCTAGTGGGAGCTCGCACACTTTGAGAGTTACAGTGTCTAGCGGTGGCTAATGGCTAATTCGCAGTGAGGAGTAGGGCCATTGTCTATACTGCTCAATGGCAGGTCAGTCCTGCCCCCTGCATCATGTGTGGAATGAGATTGAACTTCGATGGTGTCCCAGTAAGTTGCAATAGCGTATTTCCTCAATCCCAGATTCTCTTCCCCGTGTAATGCAATGTTATCTACCTGTCCCCAAGTGAGCATTGATCGTAGTCAGGCAGCGAGCCGTGGGGTTTCTGAGGATTTCTATGTGCGAGTAATACGTTGCTTTGCTGCTATAAAACCCAAGTTTAAGAATCGGGAGGTGGCTCTGTATTTCATCGGCCTGCGGTATAGCCCCAGAAGACACTATTTCCCATTTATTCAGGTCTGGGTGCCGAGTACATGTGGATAAACAGGACGTGACCTTGAACCAGTAGTTGTGCAGACATGGACAAGCCCACAACATGTGAAGCAAGTCTGCATCTAGTAAATTGCAATGAGGACAAGTAGCGCCAGCCCTACCATAATAACGATTTATATTGGCAGGCGTGGGATAACCCCTGTTGACTGTGTAAAATTGAATAAACTTAAAACTGGCATTTCGGGGTACATGTTTTAGGCCCCTCCTACAAGGCGGCCCATTTCTTATCAGTACAAGGGTGCAAGAAATCATTCTCCCAGCGTCGCCTTGAAGTTGTTAGCTGTGGGGCAGTATGAATGCGCAGCGAGTCAGCAAGCCATCGTATAAGTCATCTGTCTGTCCCCATTACGTGGTGATAATGAACCGTAATATGGGTCGGCAACACTGGCCATATACCCCAACGGCTCTTTAAGGAAGCAATGAGCGAGTAATACAGTAGGAATTGACCCTGGGCAAGCCATCTTCATCTACCAACGTCTCATACGGTGTGAGAGCACCATCCTGGTACAGGTCGCCCAGTGTGTGGAGGCCTGCAGGATGACACAAAGTCAGTTCAACTATCAATATGTACCCGCCACTCCTTGGTGTCCTCAGGGGTGCTAGTCCTGGCACGTAAGGAGTTGTGAGCCTAGAAAGGTAGAGACTACGATGGCAGCAATAGACCACACCCAATAACAAAGAGGTTGGTGCTCGTGTGCAGGGATGAAACAAGTGAAAAAAAGTGGACAAATCCCAGGCCAGTAGGGACATGGCTGTGTCTGACAAGTGAAAGCCTGCTATCTTTTTAGCGATCAATTGGATTTGTGAGGCTAGGTAGTACAGTTTGTAGTGCGATACTGCAAGTCTGCCCTGAGCTACAGGTAGGTGGAGCTTCGCCAAGGCCACTCGGCATCTAGACTTGTGCCAAATGACCTGCCGATCGAAGGAGTGAAATAACGCTGCTGGGAGATAGATAGGGAGATTCGTGAAATAATATTAAAGGCGAGGTAATACTACCATTTTTAGCAACACTACGCTGCCCATAACCAACAACGGTAATGTGTACACCAAAAGGACATCTGGGATCCTAAGGAGGTAATTGCTCAGGTAACATTTTAATCAAGAAGATCGCCAGGGAATGAGATATACGCATGCTAAGATATCGAAATGTATGGTGTTGCTGGTCTACTTGTGTGCCATTAAGAACAAATTATGGATTAGGGACATTAGGCGAGGAGGGGATTAGGCAAGACGTCATCCAGTTTACCCTCAATCCAGACAGGGAGGCAAAATGTTCAAGAGCTAAGGGGATTGTGGCAGGAATGGTATGTGTGTCTACAAGGTAAAGCAACAGGTCATCAGCATACAAGGATATATATTAGTTCTGTCTCCTTAGGGTATACCCCAGGACGCACATTGATCTCGCACTGCTAGAGCCAATGGGTCAATTGCCAATGAAAAAAGAAATGAAGAAAGTGGGCAGTCCTGGTGTGTGCCCCGATGAATAGCAATGGATTTCAACAAGAGAGAGCCCGTCTTGATGGTGATTAACGGTTGGGTGTACAATAGTTGCACTAATTGGAGAAATTGATGACCAATGCCGTAGCGAGGTAAAGCATTAAAGTTGGGGCAAAGCTTTTAATAGTTGAAAAGTATCACACACGATTATTTCACCCTCTTTAGTATTGAACTTCTCTCCGAAGCATACGGTATGTGGTGGTAGTAACCAACCCCTACTACAGAATTCTCACTCATTCCCCAGATACCCGTATGATGTTGAATTTAGTTATTTATGTGCAACAGCTGCTATTAGTATACTTATCAGAATTCCCAGTGCCAAAGTAATTACTGCATCTAGCGCAGTTTTCCACTGGTAAAGTTCGATATGTAAAATCTGCAGAAATTATTTACAACCTGAAAAGTTGCAATAGATACCAATAAAAGTGGCATTTGGTGAGGTGTGGAGAAGTCTCCAAATAGTGGATTTTTATTGCTCTTGGCTATTACCTCACCCTGCGATGTTGGTATTCACCATGTGCCGTAGGCACCTCATTCTTATCCGATTCTTCAGGAATTGCGGCCTTTGGCTGTTATTTTCGGTCAGCACTTGAACGGCAACCCTGCATATTCTGAGGGAAAGCAAGGTGCCAGTGGCCTGCCTTATATATTTAACTCTTTCGCTGCAGCAGATGTACACACTCCTGTGTCAGGGCTTTTCTCAGAACATAACCTATTTTGTTTTTCTTTGGTTGTCCTCCTATTCATAAAAATGAGATATATTACCTACTGGCAGTCGCCAGTAGGTAGTTATAGTTAGGACCTATTTTCCATAGGAAATCCGCAGCATTCTATTTGGAATAACGTTGGCACCGATTGACAAATCTTCGCGAAATTTTCCAAACTTTTGACCAGCTCCGGTCCGCTCCTATCCTGAAAATTTCACGGTGATTCGTCAAGCAGTTGTCGAGAAAAAAGGGGGGTCCCAAAACACGTTTTCCCTATGCATTTTCCCATAGGACCTGTTGACGCAGCTACAGCCCGAACTGCTGAACGGAATTACACCAAATTTGGCAAAGAGGTAGTCCTCAGTTCAGACTCGTGCCTTTTGCTTAAATGGTTTAAATCCGTTCAGTAGTTCCTGAGAAAATTAGAGTTAAAAAGATAGATATATCTGGGCGGAGCCTAACCACACATCTCATCGTGAGATCTGATTGGCTGTCAGTACTTCATCCAAGAAGTGTTGGCAGCCATCTTGGGACCAATATACATGATAGCATCTAATTAAAAACCATTGCAGTTAATAGAAGGTTTTAAGACTTTAGTTACATTATAAATCATTTGTTGATGGTACCATACTCATTTTAGGAATTGTGGTATGTTCTAAGGTGATTTTACCATGTGAAAAAGCCTTCTGCTGTGATATCATGAATCCTGTTTGAGAGAAAACTATTTTCTTATGCTTTTCCCACAGAGGTTTGGAAGGTGATCTATAAGCTAAACTGAGAGCATATTTTCTGTAAATTCACATTATCTTTCTCAGTCATGTGAGAATGAAGTCTGACATTCTCAGTAAAACATGTACATCCAATAAGGGCAGAGACTGTCAGTTCATTCCTTTGTGTTCTACTGCAGCTTCCCAGAGTGTTCTAAAGAACAACTAGAGCGCTAACAGTCCTACTTATGACAAACGTATTGCACACCTGAAGCCATCTTAATTGGAATAAAGTGGTAACTCTTAAAACATTTAATTTAAAAAGGAAAAAAATGAGGGGGTTCATTTTGCCATAGGAAGTATGATTAGTGCTGCAGAAAGAAAAATTAGGGCGCATTTTGACTTCTCAAATCCTCTTCTATTTCATCAAAAAATTCTGACATGCAGACTGAAACATGCACTTTGAATACCAGCACCAGACTTCCCTGGTGAGCAGTAGCTTTACTACAGTGATCTAATGAGCAACTAGAGTGCTAACATTCAGAATTTATGGCAAATGTGTGACACATCTGAATGCCTTCTTGATGGAACAAAAGTAAAAAACTGAAAGTATTTCCTACTGAGGAGACTGCAGTAAATGAGGAAATTAGGAAACTTCGTAACAAATAAATCTCCCAAGATGGCCACCAGAGACAAAAGAGCCCAAATGTAGCCCAAATATCACCCAGATGTAGCCCAAGTATAGCCCAATGACAGAATGTCCCAGAGTGTTCTTAAGAACAATTAGAGCGCTTTCTGTCTTATTTATGACAAAAGTATGGCACAACTGAAGCCATCTTGATTGGAATAAACTGGTAACACTTAAAACATTAAATTTAAAAAGAAACACAATGGGGGGGGGGGGGTCATTTTGCCATAGAAATTATGATTAGTGCTGAAGAAAGGAAAATGAGGGCACATTTTGAGTGACTTCACAAATCCTCTTCTATTTCATAAAAAAAATTCTGATATGCAGACTGAAATATGCACTTTTAATACCAGCAGCAGACTTCCGTGGTGAGCAGTAGCTTTACTACAGTGATCTAATGAGCAACTAGAGTGCTAACATTCAGAATTTATGGCAAATGTGTGACACATCTGAATACCTTCTTGATGGAATCAAAGTAAAAAAACTGAAAGCATTTCCTACTGAGGAGACTGCAGTAAATGAGGAAATTAGGAAACTTCATAACAAATAAATCTCCCAAGATGGCCACCAGAGACAAAAGAGCCCAAATGCAGCACAAATATCACCCAGATGTAGCCCACATGAAGCCCAATGACAGAAGTGTGCAAAACACTTATTTCTTGTGTATTTGCAGTTTTATATAGTGCAGACTTGTCAGGTATTCGAGTGCTTTACATGAGCATTGGTTACATCACACAAGATCAAATTCATTTTGGTTGTAGACATGGGGAGATTAAGTGCTTTGACCAGAATCACAGAATGTTGAGCTGAAGCAGAAACTCCAACCTGGTTCCCCAGTTGCAAAGTCTGCAGCTCTGGAAGTAACACCACATCCTCTCCCCTAAGTACAACATTTAATCAAGTGGTCAACTGGATAAAAAAACATAAAGATTACAAATAATTTATAAGTTCTTTGTCGCTATTTGAAAACTCAGAAAATATGTCCTCATTTTAGTTTTTTAGAGCACTAACCATAATTTTGATGCAAATAAGACCCTCTCATATATGTAATTTCTAAAGGAAATGCTCTAGGTATAACAGTTTTGATTACATCAAGAGGACATCAGACGTTCCACACTTTTGTAATAAATATAGAATATTAGCAATCTAGTTGTTCATTGGGATACTGTTGAGAGGCAGAGTCCAGGGGCACGGACTCTGAAAATTGAAGGCCGGTAGGAGAGTGCAGAGGCAACAATTTGACCACACTGGGCAGGCAGGAAGGGCAGTGGCAGCACAACAGACTATGGAGGGCAGTGGAAAGGGGGGCAGGGGCAACAAACCAACAATACAGGACTGGCAAGAGAGGCTGTGGCAATATAATAGACCATTGTGGGCAGAAGGAAGAGGCAGTGGTAGTACAACCATACATGCCAACAGACCCGTTTCAGCCAGGAAACATCCAATGTTTTTAAGCTCAAATGGGCTTTATTTGATCTGTCTCCTGTCTACAATCTCCTCTTTTTCAATGTAACTCAAAGGGGAAAATCAATACCCCAGTTGTTTTTCAAAATCTCCCTCTTACCAAGTTCAAAATGTTCGCAAGTATGGTACATTGGATCATGGTAGGCAGGAAGAATTGGGGTAGGGACATGGACTCGGATAGCAGAGGACAGGCGGGACATGGAGAGGTGCACCAAACTGACCCTACAGGGCAGGCATCAGGGTTTGCAGCAGCACAATACACCACACAGGGCATGCGGAACGGGAGTGCAGCACAACAATCCATAGAAAGCAATAGGGAGGGGACAGGACCATGCACATGGACAACAGAGAACAGAGGGGAAAGAGGCAATGGTAGCTAGCTGACCATAATGGACAGACAGGAGAGAAAGCTGCAGCATAACAGACCATAAAGGGCAGGAGGGATGGACCAGGGGCATTACAATGGAACAGACAAGCCAGGAGGGAGGGAATAGGGGTCTGCATATGGAAAAAGAGGGCTGGGGGCAAGGGGGCAGGGCAGGAGCAGCAAGATGACCATGGAGGTCATGCAGGATGGGCACTAGAAACAAGACACACCATGGAGAGCAACAGTGAGACTATGATGGCATACACACAGACCATGGAGGGAAGGTGGGAGGGCATCAGGGGCAGCTAGCTGACCACACAGGGAAGGTGGGAGGGGCCATGGCAGCATAGAAGACCATGCATGGCAAGCGGGTGGGTTAGTGGCAGCACAATGGCTATGATGGGCAAGAAGGAGGGTGCAGGGGCATGCACAAAGAACCATGGAGGATAGAAGGGAGGGTCGGGACCTGGGCTCAGACAAGAGAGTTCAGGGGAAAGGGCCTCACAACAGACTGCATGGGGCAGGCAGGAGGAGCAGTTGTAGCACAACAGACCAGGGAGGGCAGAAGGGTGTGGCAGTAAAATGGACCATGAAGGACAGGAGAAAGGGGATAGGGGCATGGCATGTGGACAGGCAGGGTGGAGGTGGCAGGGAAAGGTTACAGTCATCTGACAATGCTAGGCAGGTGGGAGGGGAGTGGCAGCTCAACAGAACACTCAGAGTAGATAGGAGTGGCAGGTCCATGGAACATGGTGGGCAAAAAGGATGGAGCAGGGGCATGCAAAGACATCGGAGGGCAGGGGGAAGGAGAATAGGGGCAGCAAGCTAAGCACAGAGGCTAAGCAGGAGGTCAATGATGGGCCATAGAATTGGGCAATGGATGGCAGGAGGAGTGGACTGGTACATCATGCTAAATGGAGGGCAGTGGCAGCACATCAGACCATGCATGGCAGGAGGGAAGAGGCTAGTCCATGGATTCAGACAACAGAGGATAGGGAGGAGGTGGATGGGGCAGCAAGCTAACTGTTCAGAGAAGGTGGGTATTAGGAACTTTATTGTTTTTAAAATGTGTGTCTGTGCGAACTACTTAAAATATGAACAAGTATGCAGCATAATCTCACTTTTATTCAGGAAGAAGAAGACGTTTGTGACTGTGACTCCGGGCTCACTTGGCAGAAACACCCCCTGACCCTCCACCCCCCGTCGCAAAATGTAATGCCCGTGAAAAGGGTAGGTGGACGCAGTGTTATATAGAACATAGTCCTGAGAGCACGATTGAAAATGAAAACTAGATATAGTATATGGTATAAACTATGCACCAAAAAGTGTGATATAAGATGAACCGGGGTGTGAAATATAATATGCAATACATTGTGCGCAATGACAGATTCATTGGAGAGCGCGAGATAGCACAGGCACTAGCGTGTGCTATGCAATATGCGCCTTGGAGTGTAATATGCACAGGGCAGTGTTGTGTAACCTAACTAGTCTCTAAAGTTGTAATATAAAATATGTGCTGGGGAGTGTAACGTTGCATATGCACTGTGACAAAGATATGGATCCCAGATTGTAATATGTATGGCATAGCGCTGTGCGTTATAACATAGGCATCGAGGAAGGCACGTTAGATGGGGCAATATAACCCATGCGAAGGCAAGTGTGGCATGACATATTCACGGGGTGGTGTTACAGTACACATGGGCTAGAGAGTGTCATAGCATACGCACTAGCTGGTGGAATACAACACAGAGGTGTGTGGCACTCGGCGGGCACTGGTGGGTGTAACACAGCATTGGGCTCAGCCAGGAGCACGCTGTGACTCTCAAGTGAGGTTCGTCTCCTTTCCAGAGAGTAAAATAAAAAGTATTACACATCCGGCGGTGAATGTGTGGTTTATTAACCGTGAGGGGGGTTTCTTGCATAGTTTGGTCAAATTTTTGTCGAATCCCCTTTGAATGGCTTGGTGTGCGTGTATATTAAATGTGCCCGTCAATAGCTACCCATGTTTGTATAATTAAACAACAAGGGTGTCTACTTGGAGAGTACCCACTGACGGGGGCGCCGGGATTAGGCACGGTAGGGCGTCAGACACGCCAGAGCTTCACTAGCGGTGTAAATACATTCCACGTGGATTCATTGTATGCATAGTCGCCTTTAAATCACGCAAATCATCATGGTGATGGGTACATACGGTTTGTCCAGCATGTCCTAGGTGTTTCTATAAATATATTTTAAAAAACAAAGGATGGCCCCGGGGGATGGGGTCCCCGGTGCCATAAGTGGCCTGAGGAGGGGGGCAACGCAGCCCCCCTTCTAAAGAATAAAAAAGAAAAAAGGCAATGACCCGGGGGTTGGGGTCCCCGGGGCCGATTAAGGCCTCGGGAGGGGGGCCGCGCGGCCCCCTTCCAAATTTATTTTTTTCAACAAAAAAAATAGAGTGCAGGCCCTGGGGGATGGGGTCCCCAGGGCCAATAAATTAGAAAAAGAAGGGGGGCCACACAGCCCTCCTTCTTAAAATAATTAAATAAAAGACCGGCATCGCGCTGGAGGCCACGCCCCCTCCTTGCAGCACTCTGCAAACGCGCCCCCTGGCCAGTTGTAAGTTGGGGAATTAATTCCCCTTCAATACTGAGGGTCCCTGAGGGCCAACTAGCCCAACAGGTATCTCCATGATGCGCCAGGGAGCTGCGTTGCAGACAGGTGTTCTGAGGCCACGCCCCTTTTTACACCTCTATGCAACCCAGCTCTGTGGTGCTTACTGGAGGTACCTAGTGGGCTAGTTTGACCCTAGGGACCCTTAGGATTCAAGGGGACTTAATTTCTCAACTTAGAACGGCCACAGGGCGCGTTTACACAGTGGTGAAGGGAGGGGACGGGGCCTGAGGTGACGTGTGCAAACACGCCCTGTGGCGCGTTTTAAGTTGGGGAAATAATTCCCTTTCAATCCTGAGGGATCCTGGGGGCCAACTAGCCCACCAGGTGCTTCCAGTAAGCGCCACTGCTCTGCGTTGCAGAGAGGTGGTGCAGGCCGTGCCCCTTTTTACACTTCTCTGCAATGGCGCTTACTGGACGTAGCTAGTGGGCTATTTTGCCCCTAGGGACCCTCAGGATTTAAGGGGACTTAATCTCCCAACTTAAAACGGCCACAGGGCGTGTTTACACAGTGGGGAAGGGAGGGGACGGGGCCTGAGGTGACGTGTGCAAACACGCCCTATGGTGCGTTTTAAGTTGGGGAAATAATTCCCCTTCAATCCTGAGGGACCCTGAGGGCCAACTAGCCCACCAGGTGCTTCCAGTAATCGCCACTGAGCTGTGTTGCAGAGAGGGGGTCTAGGCCGTGCCCCTTTTTACATCTCTCTGCAACGCAGCTCTGTGGCGCTTACTGGAGGTACCTAGTGGTCTAGTTGGACCCTAGGGACCCTCAGGATTCAAGGGGACTTAATCTCCCAACTTTAAACGGCCACAGGGCGTGTTTACACAGTAGGGAAGGGAGGGGACGGGGCCTGAGGTGACGTGTGCAAACACGCCCTGTGGCGCGTTTTAAGTGGTAGTTTTATTCCCCTGCCCTATTATATACTAGGGGCTTACAGAGGAGGTCATGCTAATCACAGGGGGACCCCAACGCATAGTGTTCCCTAGTGTATGTAGGTGTTTTCACTGTATTCTGAGCGTCTTTTAACATACCACTGGCTCTAGGACTGGTTAATCAGACTCAGTTACCACCAGTATCCGTCTGAAAAAGTTGAGGGTACAGGATGATTTTGCAACAAGGCTTCTTTCTGCTCTTCTGTTTGTTCTTTCTGCCCGTTATCCTTCTTCCTGCACTTTTCTTCGTCTTTGAGGACTTCTGTTGCTTCTTTCTGCATATCTTTTTTTCCTTTCTGTGCGTTTTTTCTTCTTTCTTCACATGTCCTATCTCTGTAGGCATAGTTAGAAATTAGCATTTAAAAAAACCATTGAAATTCACTGAAAAAACCATAGGTTTCAGGCACGTTATAATTAGGAATTAGCATTTAAAAAACCTTAGAAATTCAGTGAAGAAACCATAGGTTTCAGGGGTGTTATAGTTAGCTGGACTTTTCACTCGTACAAAACCATTGAAATTACCCCGTTATAGTTAGTTCAGCTAACTATAACTTGTAATGACATCACTCATGACATCACTCATGACATCTCAAATGACATCACTCATGACATCATCCTTGTGATAGAGTGGCAGACCTCCTCTCCCCCTAATATAACCTTTGATACACACATTCAAAAATAGAAACTAAAATTTTCAAAACAATGGACATACCAATACCAGTTACAACAACCTATTCAGTAATTCTAAGATCCACATACACATCCACTCATTCACCAACAGTCCTATACAGGCACTCATACATGTACTCACTCATCATATGTACTCATACACCTATACATCCTGTTACACAACGCCACTCATACATACAGTTACTCACACACATAGTCACTCATGCTAATAAAGAATCAAACATCCATTTACTTGCATATACAGTTATACACACACCACCACACTTACTTCTACAGAACTTACTCATACTTAGTCTTTTAAACAATCACCTATAGAAACACATACTTTTCATACAGGAACTCTTCCAATCTCTCACTCTCACATATACTCACTTATATACACCAATAGTCACATATACTAGTTTAAAACATATGTAGTTACTCATAAAGACACTATTGAGACAGTCATTCACTCACTAACACACCCATGCACACACTCATCCACCCATACAGTCCTGCACACATGCTGTCTTCAACACATACAAACCGTGAGTCACTCATTCATGCACTTATGCACTAAGCAATATCCCCCACCGAGCCATACAGACACTCATACTCAAAAAAACAACTAATAACCTATATAGACACTCATGTAGCTACTCACCAACCCATGCAGCCACTTATACACAAAGTGAGAGACTGATACAGATATTTACATATTTAAACGTTACTCACTAAGCCATGTATTTACTAAGATACACTTAATCAGTCAGTTATACAATCAATTTTTCAAAAACAAATCATCCATTCAGACACTTATATACCCATTTATTCTTCCATCGACCTTGAGATATACATATATAAAACATATGTAATTTTCAGAAAAACACACATTCAGTGGATGCTGTCATCAGTGATGTCATTTGAGATGTCATCAGTGATGTCATGAGTGATGTCCCTGACCATGTCATGAGGGATGTAATATGTGACGTCCTCAGCAGTGCATTGCGGGCGCGCGAGTTATAGTTAGCTGAACTAACTATAACGGGGGAATTTCAATGGTTTTGTACGAGTAAAAAGTCCAGTTAACTATAACACCCCTGAAACCTATATTTTCTTCAGTGAATTTTCTAAGGTTTTTTAAATGCTAATTCCTAACTATAACGTGCCTGAAACCTATGGTTTTTTCAGTGAATATATATATATATATTAACACATTTCAGTTCTACTTTTAAAGAAGGCTTAATACCCTGTAAGCATAAATCCTAGATTGCTAAATGTTGACCTGAGAGTCCTGGATCCCAGCAATACCAAATTTGCCTATGTTTTCAAATGAGCTGTGGCCTCTATAGGCAACAAAGTAATATTTGCATATATCAGAAAAATGTGGATAGAATGATAGCTTGTGGTGCACTATTTCTTTAATGGCTGATGTCTTCACGTGGACCGTAGAGACTATATATTTCCTAATTCTGTTTTTAAAGGTGCCTTTCCTAATTTGTTTCTAGCCTTAATATGTTAGCCTGACAAATCAGGAGTTTTCAACCAGTGCACAATTAATTCAAACACAAATTTTAGTAAAACAGCTGAAAATATTTAAAGAATGCATTGAAAATCAATAAAGTAGGAGGATAATGCCTGATTAACATTCTTGCTATTTCGTTGTAGAAACAGTGGTCATATATAACCCTCCTCGGTTCGTGCATCCATAATCAGATACAAAACCAGGAGTAAAATTCGTATACAACCATAATGTAATTGGCATAAGCGACCTAAACATTTATCTCCATTCCAGAAACCCTTTGTCTTCTAAGGAGCAGACCCCCAGACTTTGTATTTGCTATAAACATCTCATGTGTTTGTCATTAACAAATGAAAGGTTTCTGTTGAGTTTGTTTCAAGGTAGCTAGTGAACCAACTGTTTATCACAGTATGCCTCAAAACCTGCCAAATAGTTATATTACCTTGTTTAGCTTTTGTCATGCATTGCCATACCTCTGTTATATAAATAACATACCTTTATACCCAAAGTTCAAACAGAATACTGCAGGGTCTCAAGTGTCTGCATACCATTCAACGGATCCAAAAATAGACAGAACTTCATAAATTCTTTATTAATCACAAAGTACGTTAGTGACTACGGTTTTTGAAAAAGTTGTAAATAATCCTTTACACTGATACTCATTAGGCTATGTACCATCCTGATTGCTTTTGAGGGTAGTGTTGTCCAGATCGAAATACATTTCTTCCACCAAATTCTTTCTTGCTTTTAGGATTCATGGAAAATTGAATCTGGTAAACACCCCTAGCATATAGCATGTGTTTCATATACTGAAACACCATTGCAGGGTAAGACATTGGAACAATCCCACCCGTAGTGTCTGTCTCAGGGGAAAACAGCAAAAAGCTCACAGATGATGGACGAAATGCAGAGCAAATCAAGCCGTCACCCCAGTCAAGAGATTTGGGTTGAATCCATTGTTTTTCTGCTCACCTTGCCATCCCAGTTTAGACCCAGCCATATGCAAATCTGTCTTGACCCTGTTCCTCATGAGAACAGTCCATCCTGAACTGCCAAGCCAGGTTGTCCCTGGACCAGCAACAAGCATCCTGGGACCGGTTTCAGGGCATCACCCCTCATCAGCCAGGTTAGCTTGAATCCAGTGACACAGTGAGCCTAGGACCCACGTCTTGGCATACCCGGCGCTCTCAGGGCAAGAAAACAAAAGAGACAGAGATAATGGACGGAATGTGGATCAAATCAAACATTCACTCCAGTCAAGAGATCTGAGTTAAATCCATTGTTCTTTTGCTCACCATGCCACCCCTGTTTAGACCCAGTCATATACAAACAAATCAGTCTTGACCCTGTTCCTCATGGGAACAGTCCAGCCCGAACTGCATTTGTCACCCTGAGTGGGACGGGTATGCCCAGACGTGGGTCCCATGTTCTTGATGCCCCTGGAGGCAAGCTAGCCTGGCTGAGGAGGGGTGATGCTTGTTTCCAGTTCAGGGGGAACCTGGCTTGGTAGTTCAGGCCGGACTGTTCCCATCGGGAACAGGGTCAAGACTGATTTGTATATGGCTGGGTCTAAATTGGAATGGCATGGGGAGCAACAAAAAAAGATGGATTTAGGCCTGGATCTGTGTACTGGGGTGAATGTATGACATTGTTCAGCATTCTATTCATCAATTGTTCTTTTTGCATTTGTCAGGGGAAAACAGAGCTGTTATAAACCTCAACAGCAGAGGCCTATAACATTTTTTGTAGGTTTACAGTAGTGTAGGCTAAATGCTGGGAGTAGTTTGTGGGAGAATATATATATATATATAATTTGTGGGAGTTTATATATATATATATATAAACTCCTTGTCTTTAAAAAATGCATATTTCAGTCAGAATTTATCAGACTTGGTCACACTGTTAGGATCGGTAAAAAGGGATGACCTTCCTAGTTCACAAAAACAATGTTTGACAAAGAGAGCCAAGGGGTAGTAATCCCCAGGTCCCAACTAAGGCAGTTCTTAATTACCCGCTGTTTAAAAGTAGCCTGGGATTACTCCAGATTGACAACCAGAGCATCAGGAGAGAAAGTTTGATAAGATCCTCAGTGAAGGTCAACCCAAGTTCCTCATGCAAAGAATAAATAATAACAGAACTAAAATGCATCCGTGCCTAACCCCTTTTTTAAGCCAAAATGACTATACTTGCTGTTTGGTCTGAATCTAACCCTGGCGGACGGAGTCCGATAAAAATCGGAAAAGAAGTATCAAGGGTCATAACTTGGACCGGATAACCAGATCCAATGCCCTGGAGAGGCCCAAAAAAGCCAAGTACAGTAGGCAGTGCCGAGCGACCACATATTTACCAATAATGAGTTGGAAATTCAGACACTGCTCCACTGTGCTGCATCTCTCCCTAAACCCGTACAAGTTAAAAACTTAAGCTATTGTAATCATTAGCCCAGGATCTGATCTGTTTGAAAATCACTCTCCCCAAAACTCTAGGTGATGAGTCAATAAGAGAGACTGTCCGATAGGAGTAAGGGTCTGAATCACCCCCATTCATATAAATAGGTACTATTAAAGAGGGTGGCAGGGTAGCCATGTTCAGTAGATTTAAAATGGTAGTAAGCAGAGGAGCCCAAATATTGTAATTGCTTTTAAGCAAGTAGATCAGAACTCTGTTAGGCCCTGGGGCCTTTTGTGGGGCAGTCCTGATGGGCAGTAATTCATCTCAAACCTTTCTGCATATCACATTTTTTGCAGATATTATTCTAAGTATAATAAGTCATATCTCCTGCTCATTTTAAAAGCTCTTAATGTAAAATTATGCAGCCCTTCTTTTTCTGCAGGCACTAAAAGACTTTATCTTGTTTTCCTGCTGGATAATTAAAAGTATAGTTTGTTATCGCAACAGTATGCACTTTTAATATTTAAATGTATTTATGATTTTATTTTGACTGTACTTTAATGGTTACGTTTTTTAAACAAATGAAGATTTACGATCTAAATTTTTCATTTTCATAGAACATACTATGGTTCAACATTTTGGCCGCACAGGCCTTCAGCACATCATCAATACAGCTAATCCACAAACAAGTATAGTTTATTACATAATCCACTAATACACTATCCATTGCTTATCTTGGGCCTTTATTTTGTAATCTCCCGTGTGAGGGTTCATGTTCTCATGAGCTTCTCATTGAGTACTTAGTACTTATCGCCTGAACTTCAATTACAGACTGTGTTAAGCGAGCTGTTCCCTACGAGACTCTTTCATTTTCCCATGACATTTCCCACACTATCTTCCAATTCTGCCGAGTCCTCGGCCTCCCTTTCATTAGGTCTCACTACTTTCAGGTGTAATTCTTCAGTCACTGCCCCATCAAGTACATCTCATTTATTTCCCTTAGGCTTTTGTGAGTCAATGCCAGCCAATGGCTATGTCTCTCTATGCTAAAACTAAGCCCAGGGTCACAAATCAGTCTTGGGTTTGTAATAAAATCCCAGAAGGCACTGTTTTGGGGAAACCTCCAACCAAAGTTCTGTTACTCTGTACAGCTTTACTACCACTACTTCCAATACTTCTTGACTACTTCACATAGCCATGTGAGATGCATACATGTTGCTCCTGTGGCCCAACATTTGGGTTAATTAAAGGATCTTTCAAGATATCTTTTTTTTTAATGTTGTACCTGAATTAAATATGTATGAGGTGAATAATTAAAGTGAATTCATATAAATCTAGCATTGCTAAAATTCCTCCTAGGCTGGGTACATACTTCCACGTTCTCCGTCTGTTATCTGTTCTTGGATGTCATCCTCCCACAACTGTCTTGCTTTCAGTATCTCTTTTTTTCCTACCTGCCTTGAGGTCTTTATATTTTAGGAACACCAGCCGCCGATCTTGTTCTGAATTCATTATAGCCTCTGTTGTGTGTGTAGGATCTGGATCCTCAAAAAATCTGTCCAGATTTCCCTAGCTGTTCTCTCTAATTTGGCATATTGTAGGCATTGACATGGGCCAATTTGAAAAGCCTCCTGGAATGTAATGAAAAGCTCTCCTGGATAAAGGTCTCCCAGGAGGACCACGCATTCATCCAGTGTGTCACTGACATGTCTTGGATTATATTTCTAAAGGGTTGGAAGTCCCTGATTTACATATCTCTCAAAAATGTTGATCTTGTAATAACTTTTTTACTGCCATCTCCTAGACTCTTCCAGTCTGCAGTATTACACAGGGATGACGTCTTGGCACATTCACCCCCTTCCTGAGTAGTTCATCAAGTGAAACTTCACCGTGAGGTCCCCTCAGCAGTCTCGTCTCTCAATTGTCTGTTAAGTAAACTCCTTGGCTGCATGCTTTAAGCGTGCAGCATTATATAATACAATTCAGGATCTGAAATCCCCAGTCGGCTGTGCTCCATGTTCAGTTGTAATGCTCCCAGCGATACCCTACTTCTCTTTCCAGCTTACTCAAGAGAAATCATTAAGTTATCTAACCCCTTAAACGTAGACCGCAGTAGTGGGCACATGGAATTCTACAGTACATATAAGCAGCCAGGCAGTACTACCGTTTTTGCTATGGCAACCCTGCCCATTATAGTGAATGGAAGGGAATTTGAATGCTGCAGTGTTAGACCTGGAATCCTTAGGATTGTCTTCTCCCAAACCTTTTGCCTTTTACCTCCACGTTTTGTTGTATCATTTTGTTGGCCTTAGGACTCTGAGTGCTTTACCACTGCTAATCAGTGCAAAAAGTGTATGTGCTTCGTCCCTAAACGTGTGTAATTGGTGTATACCTGATTCACATTTTTAACTTACTTGTAAGTCCCTTATAAAGTGGTATACTATATACCCTGGGCCTGGAAGTTAAATGCTACTATTGGGCTGCAGCACTGATTGTGCCACTCACAGAAGTAGTCTTTTAAACCTGTCTCAGCCTGCCACTGCAGTGCCTGTGTGTGCAGTTTACTGACACTTCGACTTAGCATGTAAAACTACTTGCTAAGCCTTAAACACCCCTTTTATTACATATAATTCACCCCTAAGGTAGGCCCTATGTAGCCCTAAGGGCAGGCTCCACTGTATGTAAAAGGTAGGACATCTACTGTTATGTTTTACATGTCCTGATAGTGACAAACAGCCTATTTCATGTTTTCACTACTGTGAGGCCTACCATTCTCAGAGGTTAGCATTGGAAATTCCCTTATGCCTTTTTTAAGTGGTAATTCCTGAACAGAGAGGAGTAGCTTTTTCATGCTTGATATCTTTGGACAGGTAATGATAAAACCTCCTCATTGGCGAAGTTGAATTTGACCTTACTGTTTTAGAAATGACACTTTTAGAAAGTGGACATTTCTCTGCATTTACTGTTCTATGTGCCTGACAGCCTGTCTCCTATGCACATCTGGGCTAGACTGGTTGACCGGTACATTTGTGCATTCCCTGTAGAGAGCCACAACACAGGACGCTGAACTGCATCTGCACTCATCTGCATTCTGATGGGTCTTCCTGGGCTGTGAGGGATGAGAGGATCTCACACTCCACTTTGATAGGTAGTGTCCCGCCCACACACAAGGTGCTGATCCCCACCCACAGATAACCTGGCAGACAGACTGGGTTGAAAGGGATCCTTGTGCACTTCAAAGGGCTCCTTTGAAGTCACCTCCTACATGAAAAGCACTTTGGGTAGAAGTACTAGGGCTCTGACTCCTGCAGAGCTGACACTTTTTGGACTTGTAACCTGACACCCCTGGCTCCACATCTGCACCTTGCCTTAAGAACTGCAATACTGCCATGAGGGACTACCACTCTGCTACCTGTTCTGCTGTGTTGGCCTGCTGCTTGTTGAGCTGCAACGGGGACTGCCACTTTGCTATCTACCTTGTTCTGGCCTGCTGCCTGCTAACTTTGTGCTGTGCAACCTAAAGCAATCTCTAAGGACTTGCTGGCTTGCCCCCTGATCTTGAAGTCTCAGGGCCATCAAAAACTTTGCTTCAGAAAGTCCGAGCGCTTCACTCTACAAAGGTCCAGAGTTTGCTTTTGTCCTGCACTTTCTGACCAGACTGAGCACTTCGCTCTATAAAAGTCCAGTGTTTGCTTTTGACCTGCAATATCAAGTTACACGGATCCGAACAAGATTGCTGCCTCTGTGTTCTAGTCGCGCTTACTGAAGCCTTCCAGTGTGGACTCCAGGGTTGACGTCGTGACCAGAGATTACCCTGTGATGTCGCATCAGACTAGTCCGCCCCCATCAACAGCATGCCGACGTCAGCGCTCATTACTTCCTAGAAGGGAGGGTCCTGCTGCGAGCAAGATCTCTGCATCTGCGCCTCTTGAGTTTTGCTTGGGCCACCAAGTCTATTCCGACGCTCCCACTACTCCAGCCGAAGCCCAGGTACTTGTTGGTGTGAGGTCCCACTTTCAGACCTGCGTGCCTTGGGCGGCTGGGAGTGCCTACATCCTCTGCTCCCACGTGATCCCTGAAAGCCCTGCATAGTAACTCATTAAGCGCTGTCTGGCCCCCACACAGGTGAGGAAGTAACACTTGAAAGTACCCATATGATAAATTATCATTGGTGCGACAAGCACTATGTTTATTTTAATTACTGTAAAGTATCAATATCCTAAAATGTACTCATTGGATTTGTGTTGTTTTGACCTTAATGTGTTTATAATATAACAAACTATTGTTATAAACCTGTGTGGAGATTTTTTTACACATTGCCTCTTTTGATAAGCCTGCCTGCTCTGTGCCAAGCTACCAGACTGTTGGACCGGGCCCTTTTTGCAGTTTTATCCCCTGACATTTTGCCCTTTGCCTCCTAGTTTTCTGACCTGTTTTTGTTGGATTTAGGACTCTGGGCTCTCTACCACTGCTGATCATTGCTAAAGTGCATATGCTTCCTGTCTAAATTGTATTGGTAATTGGTTCTCCATGATTGACATATTTTAATTACTGGTAAGTCCCCAGTAAAGTGCTCTGTGAGTGCCCAGGGCCTGTAAATCAAATGCTACTAGTGGACCTGTAACACTGATTGTGCTACCCCCGAGAAGTCCTGCAAACATGTCTCAGGCCTGCCACTGCAATGTCTGCAAGAGCAGTTTTAAACTGCCATGTGAACCTGGCAAGTGCACCCACTTACCAGGCCCAAAACTTCCCTTTTATAACATGTAAAGCGCCCCTAAGGACGGCCCAAGGTAGCCCCATGGGCACGGTGCAGTGTATGTAAAAGGTAGGACATGTGCTGCTGTGTTTTACATGTCCTGATGTGAATTACTGCCAAATTCATTTTTCACTATTGTAAGGACTATCTCTCCCATATGTTATCATTGGAACTGCCTTGTAACATCTTACAAGTGTAACTTTCAGTTGGGAAGAGAGAGAAATTTGAAGTTTGGGCTCCCCAAACTCAGAGTTTAAAAATACATCTTTAGTGAAGTTGATTTTTAAATTGTGTGTTTGAAAATGCCACTTTTAGAAAGTGGGCATTTTCTTGCTTTACCATCTGTGCCTCTGACTGCTTGTGGAATCCACGTCTGGTTTAGACTGACAGTTGGGCTGTTTGTGCATTCACTCTAGACAGTCACACGAAGGGAGCTGAGGTGTGTCTTGCATATCCTGATGGCCCATCACCAGGCTGATGGGCCTTCCTAAGGTAGAGTGGTGGGGGGAGTTGTCACTGACACCTGAATAGAGTTGTGCCTAGCCTCTCACAATGCTGTCTCCAATCCCCTGTAGTGTGTCTGGAGCCAAGACAGGGCAAGGCAGGATCTGTGCACTACAAAGACTATACTTTGAAGCATGCCTAATTCAAAGGCGAAATGGGGTATAAGTATTGGACCTGTCACCCCACACCTTTAGAACACTTCTGAATCAAGAGGAGAGACTGCCAAGAAGAAGAGCTGTCAGGAGAAGGACTTCCCCTTTGCTGTGTTTGCTTTGCTGGGTTGGCCTGCAGTTGCTGCTTCTGTCTTGGAGAAACTACACACTGGACATTTGCTTTGGTATCCTGCTTGAGAAGATTCCCCAAGGTTTTGCCTCCTCCTGTTAAGAAGTCTCAGGGCCATCAAAGACTTCACCTGCAGCCCCTGAACTCCTTTGATGGGAGTTCTGGCCTGCCAAGTGGTGCAAATTCCAGCTCTGGACCCTTGAAGGTGGATTTTGCTGGAAGAGGAACTGCAAATCCATGCATTGTCCTTCAGCGCTATTTTTCCCGCTGCAAGCCAGTCGTGTGGTTGAAAAACAAATGCATCCCTGCAGCAAAAAAGGATCGACACAGCTCCTGTCAGCAACTGAAAAAAATGCTACAGCCCGAGCACCATGTCTCTCTGATGTCCGAAAACCCCACTCCGACTCCTACGCAGGCCCTGCTGTGCGGCTGAAAGACTCAACACATCACCTTCTCCCAGCTGAAAGAATCAATGCAGCACCTGTTTTGCCGCCATTGCATCAATTCCAGCACATCTGGATTTTCCATGCATCGTACCTGTGCATGAAGCCTATATCGACACTGGGCTTCAGTAAGGAACGGAGGCTGCTTGTCCGGAGAAATGACGCATCACCTCCCTGTGTAGTAAGAACCTGACACATCACCTCTTCTCACAGTAAGGAACCTACGCATCACCTTCTCCGCGCTGCAGTAGGGAACCGACACATCAACTCCCCTGGGAGCAAGCAAATGACGCATCACCTTCCTTCATGTAAGGAACCAAAGCATTGCTTTGTTTTCCAGCGCCTCACCTCCCCTGCACCTGTTTTCATCTTTTGATTTTGACCCATCCCAGGTACTTTGTGCTTAAAGTGGTGCTCTCATAATTTATATGGACTGAACTGTTTTAAACCTTTAAAAGTGATATTTTGTTAGATGTATGTTGGATGTTTGTCTTTTTGGTCATGTTTGGTTCCGATAAAGATTGGTTATTTTTCTAAACTGGTGTGGTGTCCATTTGTAGTCTTTTCACTGTGTTACGGTGTGTTTATGTATAATTGCTTTACACATTGCCTCTGAGATAAGCCTGACTACTCGTGCCAAGCTACCCTGGGTGTGAGCAAGGGTTATCTTAGGTGTGTTACTCCCTTACCCTGAGTAGAAGGAAGGGTCCCTACTTCGACAGGGTGCAAGCCAACGCCAACTAGAGACCACCATTTCTTACACAGACGGTGAGCACAGGTTAACTCAGTTTTGTATCTCGCTCACCCTGACTAGAGTGGTGGGTTTTGCCTGGCATAGCACACCTTAGTCAACCAGAAATCCCATTTCTAACATGCAGTTTGGCCTTTAATCTGTTCTGTACCCTGCCTGTATTGTTATCATATTGTTTCTCCAGAGTGTACACTACCATCACTCTTCAGTAACTAAATTTCTCCTTCACCCACCTAAGATCGAAGTAGATCAGATTCTCAATAGCTGCGTTGGATAAAGCCCAAAATGGGAACAATGTAGATTTAGTATGGTTGATTTTCAGGCCATATACATCTCTAAACCCATCCAACTCATTCAGTAGTAATGGGATCGAATATCTGGTATTTCTTAAGTATGTAGGAGCATCTTCGCATATTGAGAGGCTATATTTTATATACCATCCACTTTAATTCCCTTTTAGTGTAATGCCCATCAAAATTGTATCGCTAAGGGTTCCACAGCAAGGGCGAAAAACAGTGGCAAGGAACAGCACCCTTGCCTGGTGCCTCCCTCCATCTCTCAGCGACCCTTGCCCCTGGTCTGGTGTACAGCAACTGAATCCAGCCAATCTGCTTCAACACTGTCATCAGATAGGGTCAATTCGGCATGTTAAATGCTTTTTCTAGGTCCAAAGCTGCCACTGCGTACTCCTTTGGACATGCATTTGTGGTGCTGCATTAGATGTGTGAGTCTGCAAATATTCGTAGAGGTCTTGCATCCCAAAACAAAACCACATTGATCTTCATGCACCAGGTCGGTTATCTCATCCTGGAATCCTACTAGCTAGTACCTTACATAGAATATTGGTGCTGGTATTAATCATTGTTTGTGGCCTAGAGGCACACAGGGCCCTATTATCTCTGCCATGTTTTAAAATCCTACTGATAAGACCTGCTCTTATTACTTTACGCAGCATGCTTACCTGTTTAGTTTCGTGGGAAGCGGCAATCAGTTTTTCTGTTAATGGGATGGAGAAGGTCTGGAACAGCTCTACTTGAAAACCTTAGCTACCTGGCACCTTTCCCTTGGCAATTGATTGAATTGCCTCCTTAAGTTCCTCTAGCCGTAGTTCAAAATCCAGGTTTTCCATCACGTCCTTTGTGAGTCTCATTAGCACCACCCCTTCATATATTTTTCTATCATGGGATTCCACCCTCTGTTCATTTCTCTGTACAATTGCTCTAAATGTTACTACAGAACCTCGTTTATACTTGCTTGTTTTGTCACCCCGTGACAGACCATCTGGAGAATTCAAAGCATTGTGCTACCATCCAATGCTCCAATTACTCTAAATGTTACTTTGGGATTCCTCAGATAATTTCTCTGCTCACTCTGTCGAATGTCAATGAGTAGAAAGCACTCTCTTCTATTATGCAGTCTACAATTTTGCACCATGGACAGTTTTTGTGAGCCCCTGTTTATTCCATTGATTTAATCTCCTCCCGCCTCAAACGGAGTAAGTTTATAATAAACTTGTAAATATTTCTTCTGTGGTATCCATCAAAGCAATCAGACGATAACTACTTTGATAATGTCTCTGACCTCTCCTTTATAGAGGAACACTAATGCCGTCTTGCCAGCTTTCAGCTTTAATCACTGAGCTTAAAATAGATTTGATCAGTGTTTTTATGGTTAGTGTCCATTATTTCCTCGAAAGTAAGGCACTCATTCTAAAGGCTGTATTATTTGGGTGTGGTAGAACCGGCAGGAGAAATACCGATACTGCATTGCACGTTTCCCCCCTATGCTGTTGTGTCTCCCCTTTAGGCGTTCCGCCCATAGCAATAGCAAACAACATTGTATTTCGAGGCATTCTTTTTCTTTCGTGTTTCAGATCTTGAAATCGTGGTCTTATTCCTCATACTTCGACCAGGCATTACCAGACCAAATATGTACTGGAAAAATGTGAAATTTGTACACAATTTGTGATGTCAAAAACATGGAAATGCCCAATTCAGCATGACCGTCTAACTTGTAATGAGGTCCTTTGATGGGATTTCTCAAATCCTTGATCTGATCGGAGTGACTACTCTCTTGGGGTTGCAGAAGTAGCATTTCTGCCTTAATAAGGTACTCCAAGGTACTGTAATTCATTTAGGGTGTCATCGCCCTGCTGGTTGGCTTAGTTGTAGTATTCCTTTGCCTCATTAATGAGACCAGATTTGGAGGGCTTGTCAATTGGTAGAAGCCACTGTCTAATACTTGCCATGATCTCAAGGAGTTGGGAGTCCATATGTCATTCAAAGCTTGTTGCTTTCAGAACAAGTTTCATGAAGTTTCTGCAGTTGTTGGTAAATAAGTAAAACCAATAGCACTCCGTCGAATCACATCATTTGGTGATCTAGCAAAGCATTGGGAATAATCTGTTAACTCGTAGCTACTAGAAATGTATTTGGGAAAGAACTTATTTTATTAGCTATAAATTAACTTGATTAGAGTGAACTGAAAGATTTCTCTAATAAATAAAATGAAGAAAAAAAACATGACTACCCTGGTTCACTTATAACCCAAAAATGCACGCTGATCTGTCTACAAAGATGGGTGTGTTCCATTCCCTTTGTTAATGTGAACTGATTATTCTTTTTATTATTCTTTTTTACCATTTTGTAATTTTAATAGTCTGATATCTCAAATGAAGTAGTCAGAGAATTCTTTAGACTAGCACAAGATTGCCACTTAACCATTAGTGATGTCATGCCTCCTCTGTGACATTGCATACCCTGTCATAATGGAGGGATGGGCCTTTGGAGTAATCCATAAACACTCATGGGGTTGAAAGTGAAAATGTTTATTTTTATACTGTGACACGCTATGTGGAAGAAATGCATTAGGACTAAAAGTGGGTGCGCAAGATCATGACTGCATCCCAAATGCCACCTTATGTCTTGTATATCGTTAGGACTCAGTCCAGTGTCCATACTTAGACATGCAGGGACGATGAAATACTTCTCTGTCTTCAAACTTCCTTTTCATGTCAGGCGTGTTCGCTATCTACACTCCGTCGGACACCAACACTGATTTGACCAGAAGCCCGTGGACCCGTGGGGTGAGTAGACTGAAAGTATTCGGAGTGAAACGTCTGCACTTCTCACTTTCTTTTACTAAAACACCTGGCTCCCTCACCCTCAGGAACTTTCTTGTAACAACTTGGGAGGACGTGAACATTGCTGACTATATAAAAGCAATAAACTCAAAGAGGGAGGGAGTAATAGCCTACCCCACTTGACACTCTTAAAAGCAAATGGGAACGAGCCCCAGGGGCCTTAGAGGACGATGCTTGGGGGGAGACATGTCGCTACTCCAGGGAAGTGGCCACATGGGCAGGGTTTTGACTAATACAGTTAAAAATACTCCATAGGGCATACTTAACGAGAACGTGCCTGTTGGCAATGGGTAGGATGGATGACGACCTAAGCTTAAGGGGACGCCGGCAGGGGAAACAGCCTTTACAACGCAGGCAATACCACACAATGCCTTTAACGCGCACATTTTACCACGCAAATGCCTTTACCGCGCATGCTTTTACCTCATATGGCACGTATAGTTAAAATAAGTATGTGTGTGTGAGTGTGTAGTTTGTGTGTGTAAATGTGAATATATATATGTGTGTGTTTGTAAATATATGCATATATGTAAATACATGCATATATATAATATATATGAGTTTAGGGGTTGGTATAGGGTGAGTATAGGGTGATAAGGGTGTATTTAGGGGTGTAGGGTGGTAAGGGTATTTTAGGGTTTAGGAGTAGGTAAGGCTATATAGTAGTAAGGGATTTTTTTTAGGCTTAGGGGTGGGTAGGAATATAGGGTGGTAGGGTTTTTCAGGATTTGGGGTAAGTAAGGGTTTTGGGTTGTAAGGGTGTTTTTGGTGTTAGGAGTGGTTACGGGTGTAGGTGGTAAGAGTATTTTAGGGTAGGTAAGGGCATAGTAGTAAGGGATATTTTAGGGCTTAAGGGTGGTTAGAGTTATAGGGTGGTAAGGGTATTTTTAGGGTTTAGAGGTGGGCTGTGGTATGGAGGGGTGGTAAGGGTATTAGGGTTTAGGGGTGGGTAAGGGTATTGGGTTGTAGGGGTGTTTTAGCGTTTAGATGTGAGTAGGGGTGTAGGGTGGTAAGGGTGTTTTTAGGGTTAAGGGTCGGTAAGGTTATTGGGTGAAGAAAGTTTTTCAGGGGTAGGTAGGGACATAGGGTGTTAAAAGTATTTTTTAGGGTTTAGGGGTGGGTAGTAGCATGGGGTAGTAAGGGTAATTAAGAAAGGGAGGTTTGGGGTAGCTCCACCCCTTGATTAAAAAAACGAATTAATTTTTAACAAGAAATGGGGTGGTTATGGGGTTCTCTCCCCCCAAAAATATATATATATATTTATTTATTCCACAGCAATCTGCACTATATATATCATTGTTTCCCTTACTTTATTTATATTTCCCCGCGTGGTAAAGGCAAGCGTTGTTAAAAATGAGCAGTAAAGGCATGAGTGGTAGTTGTATGCGATGTAATATCTTACCTCCACTGGCAGAGAGGAACAATGATAGACACTCTATGAAGCTGCCCTGCGATAAGGGCCTACTGGGAAACAATAGACTGCAAGATATCCCAAATTATTGATGTAAGCTCGACTTGACTCCCTGCCTGGTGATACTGGGGTTTTGGGGAGAACTCCCCCTGGGCAGGTATTAATTAATATTCAGCAACATAGCGTTGATGGTGGCACAGAGAGACATACAAAGGTACTGGGGTGCAGCCAAGATTCAAAAGGTGGTGGATTCAGATGCAAACCTGAACTGTTGGATGAGGGTGAAGAAGCTGATTTATCAGGCCCTTGGAGGCCCCCCTCGAAAATTTCTGAAAGAGTGGGGCCCCTGGCGGGACATGGGAAGGACATGAAATGAGACTGACCCCATCTGAGGCATATGGTATGGCTACCCCAAGGGGGACCCCAGTCAGAGAAGTCCAGAATGAAGCCAGCTCGGTGAAAGAAAGCTGGTTTTGTGGCGGCCAGTTGGGTGGTGTCCATGGGACTGGGCTTCCTGGGTTGTGTTTTTTATTTGTCTGTTTGTGGAATAAACCTCAAAAAGCAGATCTTAAAAAAATAAGACGGAGGTAGGAAGGTTCAGGCACTTCCTATAACAGATAATATCTGGTATATTAAAAAATGCTTAACAGGGTACATAAGCACCGTTCTAACAGGTTTAGACATTGTACTCGTTCTATTTGTTGTAGATATTATACAACCTTCATAATAGTATATTTTGTACGTGCAAGTATAAAGCATGACCTCCAGCCAGAATGTGTTTCACCCTTTGTGGCATGTATACCTAGGGCTTTCCCAAAGCTTATATACGTGACAGAAGAAAATGTCACTCTTTAGTGCATATTTTATGAACATTTAAAAAATCTGACAAACTTACAATTGGTGATGAGCACACCCTATGGTGGTCTAACTACTTATCTTGCTGCGGTCTGTGTCAAAGGTCACCTTATCAAAAAGTCAGTCTGTGACTCTGTTCTTGCGGGAACAGAATTTGGAAGAATATCTAATCTATAAAATAAATAGAACGATAACATTTAGCTATACCGTTTTGAATTGCATTATTTACATAAACATTTATTAAACAACATATTTAAATTGTATATATTGTATGTGTGATATAATGTGACTGTCCTTCCGTCATTGATTATGTAGTCCGTAAATCTGGGGATAAAGGCCAACCCCCTTGCGAGCAATCAGGCTTGCCAAGATATATCAAAATATTTATACAAGGGAGTAGTCAGAAAATTAAATGCCCCCCACTTTGAACCAACGCTCATATGGCACCAAACAAGTGAAGCTAGTCATCATAAGCCTCCCCAGAAGAGTTTGCTTGTGTTTCTATCCAAGCATCTAATAATTCATCTTTTCATCCTTCCATCCACCTGCTGATAGCCATCATTTCACCTTTTCAATGTCATCCATTCAGTCTTTAAATCCAACATTCAGTCTATAACCATGCCATCATCGTTCACCCATCCATTTCTTAACCTAACCATTTATCTTCAAACCTATCCATTCTTTTACTCAATCATCCATCCTTTTACTCAATCCTCCATCCTTTTACTCACTTATTCATCCCCCTTTATTCATCCATTCATCCTTTCAGTCATCCATCCACCCTTTTAGTCATCCTCCCATCATTTCACGCATCCATCCTCCCTTCCACTCATCCATCCTTTCGCTCATCCTTCCTTTCGCTGATCCATCCTTTAACTCAGCCATTTATCCTATCACTCATCCATCCACCCTTTGACCCATCATCCAATCATCTATTTACCCTTCTACTCATCCATCCATCCTTTCACTCACTCTTCCATCCACCCTTTCACTCAGTGCACTGTTCCATCTATCCTTCCACTCATTGAGCCATCCATTTACCCTTTCACTCATTGAGCTGTCCTTAACCCACTCATCCAGCCAACCTTTCTTTCAACATCCATCTACTCACCCATCCATCCCCTCATCCATCCATCCTTCCTCCCTTTCACACATCCATCTTTTCACTCATCCATCCATGTATTTATCCATCCAACTTTTCACTCACACATCCATCCATCCTGTTACCCTTTTGCTCATCAATTCATCCTTTCCCTCACTCATTTACCCTTTCACGCATCCATCCATCCACCCCTTCATCCATCTACCCTCACTTTCACTCATTCATTCGTTCTTACTCATCCCTCGTTACATTTGTTCTTTCACTCATCCATTCCTTCTCTCACTTCACCATCCATCCTTTCCCTCATCATCCATTCATCCACCCTTTCACACATCCATCCATCCATCCTTCCTCCCACTCATCCATCATTTCACTCATTCATCCATGCATTTATCAATCCACCCCTTCACTCACTCACCCACCCATTCACCATTTTCCTCCCATATCCATCCATACTTTCATTCACTCACTTTCCCATCCTTTCGCATTAATTATGATACTTTGTTGAGCTGCAGGCAGAAGAGGCCCATCAAAACCTTACCCCCGCTGCAGCTGCTAAAGTGGGGGGTTCATAACGCCCTTGTATGTGTATTTTGTGTGTGTATATATAGAATTATATACACACACATATTATATATAAACACATACGTACATATTCACACATACATATATATACACAAATGTGTGGGTGTGTGTGTGTATATATATATATATATATATATATACACACACACACACGCATACACAACACAGTTCTTTTCTTATATTGGCAACATTTCTTGAGTATCCAATCACCCTGTCCTTTCTATGCATTCTTTTGTGTAAAAAGAAGCCTGTTTGTTCCTTCTCCCAGGCAGAATGGTGTGCGCCGTCTTCCATGTGCAGGATCAGGATCACCACCTGACCCCGGTGCCAACGTCCAACGTGGTAAGGACTTGCTTGAAAAGTGAGCAGTACAGTTTTGAGAGAGTCGGTGTACTGATGTAATTCTTGCCCGGCTTAAGTCTGGCTGGACAGAGTGCTCTCTGTTGCCTGTTGTTTCCAATTCGTAATAGGCACAGAGAGTGGGCTTTGGCTCCACCCAGAGGAGTATTACTATCTCACCCTCATGCGGTTAGCTGTTTGGTGTATCATTCCACCTCTTATGAAGTCATTACCTTGTAATGCACGAGGAACTATTTAAATTCTTAAAAGTACCCTGAATAACCACATTGTTATTTTTTCATACTTTTGTATATAGAAAGTACTCGTTTTTTTATTGTTTCTTCTTTTTTACTGTTTCTTAAATGTTTTAGTCAGGGCTCAAAAAGCAAGCCAGATACACTGGCTTTGACAATGCTTGTTTGTAATTCTATCCTCCACCTCCTCGTCTATCCCAGTGTGCTCTTCTTTGTGGTGAAGTCTCAGTGTGCAATTTTTCCTACTTAGAAGAAACTGCGATCTTATCCTATGGCTTTCCTTAGAAGAAGGTAAAGATGACCTTCGGGGAAGATACGAATGCCGGAACGAGAGCAGCCTGAATCTTAGGCATCTTCTTCAATAGTAAGTTGGGTGCAGAAGCTGTGTTGGGAACTGGCCCCTGGCCTACCAATGCTCTGAGGATCAGGTAAAACAGTACTGGGGACATTGTCTTAGATTTTCGGTTCTCCTTTCTCCTCTTCAGTGGCCACACCACCCCCAACATATAGCTGTGCTCATCCTCCCACCTTCAATCTAAACTCACCATCTGTTTCACGGCTTCTCATTGCAGGATTGCTCTTCCCTGCCTAATGACTGACACAGCCTAAAACACACTGGAGACGTTTTTTTTTATTTATTTTTTTTTTTTTTTTTATTGCCAACAGAATTGAGCCATACATCATCATGAGTAATACCGTTACACACTGGAGACGTTTGTGCTCCTTGCTCATCGTCAATGTATCGACCTTTTTTGGGCCCCGACACCCATATCGTGACGGATAATGTTCTAGAGAGACTTTTTTAGTTTTATAATTGTTTTTAGTTGTTAAAAGGCAATATACTCAAACAACAAAGGAAATATGAAATAAACATATTTAAGAAATTAGAAGAATAACCTGGGCAGAAAAAATGAGAGAGCGCTGTATTATAATGATTCTGTAATGGAGACGAAGACACTCAGAATAATAGTAACGCAATACGCATCACTGACTCCCTTAATTTTGAAATGAACTAGCGTATTCCACTTTTGTTTTAAAGATAGTTCTCAAAATTTTCGTAGGTTATAAAATAAATTCTGTCTTTTCCTCTTGCATACTCTTTCCTCTGTATCATAGCAGTTCGTTCATTTTCATTTCTCCTTTGTGAAGCAAGGAACACTCACTTCCAGACATTATCTTGTTCTGATCTGTCTAGTTACAGCTTTTGTACGGCTATGTCTTTCCGTGTGTCAACACCAGTGTAGGTGTTTGCCTAATAATTTCCATTTTAAAAGTGCTTGCACATTCAAAAATGTATGGCCATCATTTGTATATCAATTAACCAGCGCCTTGCTACATAGAGTGTACGAAGACTTGATTACCACTCAGTTTAATTATTTTTCTAGGCGTCTGCTATAGGACATAAATAGCTTTATGATACCGAAGGTTAGCCTCGATGTGATACATATCCATGCATATTAATTACTGAAGACTTTTATATGCCTTATGTGATTGGGCTACCCAGATCCTCAGACCACCAGGCTACATTCTTAAGGAGATGGTAAGGTTCTGTTTGGATTGTTTTGTAGTTATTTTGAAAATAAATTGTGTTGTTCTTAGTAGCCAATCATTTTGCCGGCGCTTTAGTAGATACAAGTAGTCAGCATGCTTTTGTGTAAAGTGCCTCAAATGACTATCTGCTGTTTAACATACTTAATATAAAACTTTTAACAAAACCGCCCTTCAATAGTGTGAATCTAGCTAAAAAGCAGCGGAGCGCTGTACAGGGTCAAAGACCAACATCAAGTCAACGAGTGATAGGAGAGTTAGCTGAGATTTGGATAGCTAATGCATTGTAATCTAGTGTTCTTCAAAGAGTAGAGTCTTCAACTCGTTCCTAAATTGGATCAGCATTGGGGTGGTCCAGATGGATGCAGGGATGTTGTTCCAGATCATCAGTGCATAGATACAAAAGGCCTGCCACCTTGTGTTTTTTCGTTTTTACACTTCAGTCTACAGTCTATTTGTGTCTTGGCTGTGCCCAGAACTATCCGAGATGGTGAGCTTGTCTGCAAGAGAAGCAGGGTTGCTGGTTATGATAGCAGTGTAAATGATGCAACTGGGTTTGAAGATGGTGCTGGCTGTCATGGAGAAGCCTATGGAGTTTCATCATGAACTGAGTGGGGGAACGGGGGGGAGTGGGGATGTGATAATATTTCTTCAAGCCCAGGATGATATGTGCTGTGGCATGTACAATGCCTTTAAGTAATGCCAGTGTGGAGTCTGGGAGCCCGTTGTTTAGGATGTTACCCGATGAGGATTACAAAGTTTTGAACATCAGTTCTCAAGCCTCTCTATGGAGGAAATGGTTTCACTTCCTTCAGAAGAGAACTGGTGCCAGGATATCTTTGTGTTTTGGCAATGTGTTGCTTGAGAGTGAGGTTATTAAACAGGGTTAATCTAAGTGACTTGGCCTCTGGTGAAAGTTGGGTTGAGAGCCATCAAGGTTCATGCCATTGATCCAGGTTTGTACTGATTTTTTTGTTCGTTTTTCTTGGCAAATAACAGGAATGCTGTTGTGGTTGGTTTGAGCTTAAGGTAAGCATTGTACAGCCAGGTCAGGGTGATGTGAAGACTGTTTGACATACTGGACGTCTGAAGGAGAGGAGACTTTCAAGTAGAGTTGTGTATCATCAGCATATTGGTGAATCATTTTTTTTCCGGAGTTATATATAGTGCAAACTTGACCCTGAAGATATCGGGTATCGGAGCGCTTTACATGAGCGCCAGTTACATTACACAAGGACACTTTCATTTTTGTTAGGGACATGGAGATTAAGTGATTTGTCCAGAATAACAGGATATTGAGCATCATTGCCAACACTCGAACCCGGTTCCCCAGATTTGAGATTGACCGCCCTAGTCCATTAGGGTACATCCTCTCCCCAATCTTGATGCTGTCATTTGCAAGTAGAGTACTAAGTGGCTCCATACAGAGGTTGAAGATGACAGGGGACAGTATGGAACCCTGCGGGGCTCTGCAGGTGGTAGGGATCATCTGTGGCCTTCAGGTGTTCATTTGAACCAACTGGTGTCGGCTGGAATGGCTGTTAACCATAACAGAAACATCTGTAGCCATTGCAAATAGCTATTGCAAGCCACAATTGGAGTGGTTTACTTTCTGCTGTACCTCCTTATAAAGGAATGCAGGGGTAATTGTCAGCTGCACCTTTCCCCTTTCTCTTCTCAACAGTGGTGGAAAAAAGGGGATTGGGGCATCTAGAGGCTGTGTAGTTGTTGTGTTTCACTAGAACAGTTGACAGCTGTCCCCAGCTTCTGAGCCCAGAGCTGCTGCTGTTTTCTGGTCTTTCTATTCCGGAGAAGCAGTCGGCTTCATCAGTGTCCCAAAACTGGAACTGTCCTGCTTTGATCTTTTGTGGCATATGGGTAGAGTGTCTTTAGAGGGACATTTGTGGTCCCTGGTCATTCGGCTGGGAAACACAAACCTCTCATACAATAAGGTAGGAACGTGGGGAAGGGTTAACGTGCTGTCCCAGGCCCTTTGGACAAATCCACGGAAAACTGCATTTAGAACTACAGCAACAGTAATGTTGGCAGTTGGATATGCAGGCTGAAACTTGTATCTGAATCTAAATCTTATTGTTTGTCAAGAGCTGGTCATTTGTAGGTCTCACCTAGGTAGCGCCTGCGCTCTCTCTCGAGACATGCTGTATCTGGTGTATAGGCATTCAGCATGCCCCTCGCTTGTGATTGGTTCCTTGATGTGCTTGTGAATAATTATTGCTTTTCATTGGTCAAAAGCTTACATTTGTCCTCCTTTTGCTCTTTTGATCACGCCCTAGAGACTGCCCCTGTTACATACATTAGTTTACTGTGAGCCCTATATGTTACTGTTGCACACTACTTTTTCTTTTGCCTTGGCTTCAAATGGTAATTGCCTGCCCCAAGTCCGCCCGCTTTTCAAACACCATAGCCCACTTTTCATCCACACATGTAATTGCCGCTCTGGCTGCCTTCCCTCGCTTCAGCCCCCACCCCCTCCTCCCCTGCCTCAGACATGCGTTTATAACAGGCAGGACCACGCCAATTGCATTTCCAATGCTTGTTTTGTGAAGTTGGTAGATCTGCACTCTAATTCTTGCTACAAATGGCACGTGGCCTACCTACCCTTGGTACGGTTAAGAGTAGGGTGTAAACTTGTTTTTTTGCACCAGTGAGCGAAAACACGATTCATGTTGCCTTTCCGGCAATAGAAAGTAATGCATTTCACACAAATTAATTTTGGTACTGGGAACAAACAGCTAGGCTACGGAGATTAACGCAATGAAAATACCAGCAGATGACGATGCAATTCTAATTTTGATGCTGTGGTAGCACAATTTTATGGGCAGGCTTGAGAACTAAGCAATGATAGAAAACTGGGAAAAGCTGTTTCTGCCGCTTGTCCCAGTCGCCACAGCTGGACGGTGAAGTATGTTGTTGTACAGAAATGCTCTTTTCTTCATCAAAGTTTTCCACAAATTCACCAGGTAACTGGTCACACGTCGCTGCTATATTCATATTCAGGAGGGGGCCCCAAGGGTGGGTGTTTATTGATTGATTGCAACATTGCTGCACAGATATTTTTGGTTGTTTCTGCCCATCTGCTTCTTGTTTGATTACAACTATGGCTGAGCTTAAGTTAATTCTTCAATGTTTCCCATCTAGTGCTCCGTTTGTTCAGCAGGTGCTTTAATTCTTTTACCCCAACATTTTCATGACAAATGCTTTGTCAGGTGGGAAGTGAGTGAGTTTCCCAGATGGTCTGCACTCCGCATTTATACTTGGAACAGCTAAATTGCTACATCTCTGCTTTTGTTTAACTTCTCACAGTGACCGCAAGCACATAAGGTTCCCATCAGGGATATCAAGTTCCACTCCTGGGCTTTTGTTTTCGGGGGCATTACTCCACTTGGTTCAGTGGAATTGAATCAAGGCCACAACTCCCAGAATGCATTAGTTGTAAAAGAAAGAGGCAGCAGGACTGAACAAGCATTTGCAATGCAATAGGTCTCGCATTACTGAACGTTTGAGCTATTGGCTATGCAAATAATAATTGTTATATTTTTAGATTGAGCAAGGCTGTTACGGGATCTGAGGGAGAGACAAATTTCAAAAGCACCCAAAAGAGCAGTAGCCTCTGGTGAGCTCCCTGCGAGCAGGATGTCCAGAGATCTGAGTCTGAGCAAGAGCCTCATGGAACACAAGAGCAGAAATTAGTTTAAGGGTCCTGATTGTATTTGGCTACTTTTGAACTAACTGATGATCAGCAACAGCCTTGAGGCATTGGTGAATGAGTGATAGTATTTGTATTGGGCCACCACCCTAAAGGTCCTCTTGGTGTTGATTTAGTGTGCGCTTGGCCAACTAGTTGTTAAGGGTGTACAGAAGTCCTAAGAGTGTGTATGCTGGTCACTAGAAAGTGGGGATCCTTACAGTGAACCTAAACTTTAGGTCTAATGGCTAACAGGACATTCGGGGATCTGGTTGGTTGATCAGGGGCTAAGGAAACCTAAGGTTGCGCACCAGATTTAGTGAACGCAGGGTGACAACAAGATGTATAGCCTTGAATATGAGTGTTGGGTACCTGCAGTCTTGACCAAAGTCACTGGCCTAACAAACTTTAAAACACCTACTTGCCTTGAAAAGCTGCTAGGAATTTTGATGGGTTATTAAGTCATTGGTGCGAAGACTCACTGACAAAAAACAACGTTCTTTTTCATCAGAAAAACACTCATACAGTCATCAAATTGTGCCCCAAAACAAAGACATCTCGCCTCGACAATAAGTGCCGGTGGCACCCTTGGAGAGTCAGGCCTGCCAAGTATCACGCATCAGGTGTGACTAACGCATTTCAATGTCGTGTTCTGCATCACCGCACTGAAATGCATTGTCACGCATTTTAATGCCACTGTCAAGTGCAGTGCCAGCACTGAAACTGGCTACGCCAGGCTGCAAGCGCACGCGCCGGCACCTGTGAAACCTGTGTGCCGGCTTTGCTGCTCCCCAGACTTGACAGCAGGCTCAGTAAACAGTTAATGATCGTGCACTGCTGGCTGCTACAATGTTACATCTTGCTGCTGCCTTGCTGCATTGAAATTCCGGCCCGCCTCTATCTCTCTCCGGCACTCAAGGTAGACCTCCCGGTGTCTGGTGAGCATGCGGCAGGCAGGGACCGCCCCTCGCTGTTGCCCTGTACTCGGGCGCGGTGATCCTTAGCGTTTCGGGGGATGCCTCCTTACGGTCCGCAGGGCCCCCGAGCATGGATGCAGGTTTGCCGTCCACCTTGCGGGCCCATCTCCCACATGACGGGCCAGCACAGCAGGCTGCGCAGGCTTGTGAGGCTGCGGTCGAGGAGACGGCTCCCAGGCGGCCGTAGGGCCCTGCAAAACACCTTAAATAACGCCGCTCGATCTCCGCACCACAAATTTCCCCGTGTTCGGGCCACCTAGGCGCAGATTGCTGCAGGTGTCGGGTCATGGCGGGAGGAGCCACTTGACTTTGGTAACCCGTCCTTAGTACGGGGAAGACGGAGGTTGAGTCTGGATGCATCTCCCACGCCGGGCAGCTTCCTTGGTGCATTGAGGCACGTGGTTGTGCCACCCGAGAGTGTAGACCAGGGGCGTTGGTCAGTCAGGTGGGCCCCAATGCTCCTCTCGAGGTGCTCCTGTTGATGGACTGCACCCGTCCAGCTTACAAAATGAAGTAAGTGTGCCTAGGCGCTTTACTGGCCATGCGTTGCTATTAACGGTTGAAAGCTTCCTCTGTATTCGGATATGTTGACTATTGTTTCACTGCACAGGGCCTCTGACTCTGCAGCACGCGCGCCCTCCCTTAGCAAGCTACTTCAGCATGCAGCAGAAAGTTGCTAGTCCCGGTGGTCTTTGTTGTTTGCAATCAACGTTTGTTATGCCGGCTTGAATTAACACTTCAGTTTTTAAAACTAAGTGGTATCTAGAAATGCTGTGCTGCCTCCAATAAAATATACTTACTTCATCGGATGTCTGTTGAAACGGTGCACGAGAAACTGCAAAATGTTCATTATCCGGTATGAATGCTTCACCCAGGCTTGGAATGTTATTTGCATTGCATTCTAATGTTTGTTGTTATTAATCGTACCAAAATGAAAAAAAACATACAAAAACAGACCAAATCGATACACCATGAAGAAGTAGAAAACACTTTACGGCCACCCATTACAAGGGCACTAGGTTAGTGCCCTTCCAATTCTAGTGCTAGCAGATGTTTTAAGATCTTCTTTGAGTTTTTTGTTGCTCAAATGGGTGTAATTTCTGACATTTACATGTGTCCCTAGTCTTCATTGCTTGATTTTGCTCGTGAGAAAGTGTCACTCATAGTCGAAACCTAGTTGCTGCGAGGAATTGCCTCTCAGTGATGTGTGCACGTGCCCTACCCCTGGGAGACTGCTCACTCCCTCCTGGCTTTCTTTCTTCGTATTCACGTAAGTGTGGAAAGCAAGAAACAAAAATGCTCCTATTTCTTGTACGATAGCATTATGTACAGCGCGTGCAGGGAGCTGCGTGGTCTTGTGAGGGTCGCAGTGGGTCTTCTTTCCAAGCTGGTGTCATATGCCTCAGCTGCTCGCGCAGGCTCGGCCCTGTGCATTTGTGCTGTCCTGGTCATAGAGTAAACACTGTCAGGGAAAGGCGATATATTTAGCAGGCCCGGTGGCAGTGCCTAACTTTAGTGGTGGGTGCTTCCTTTCCCAGAATGCCTCTCGCGCCCCCCACATGCTGAGCGCCAGCGCCCCTCCCTCCAGGCCAGCCTGGACAGATTGTCTGTCACAAAGTCTGCTGGAGCACAGATTCTGCAGCGGGTCATGTTTCTGGAAGGCATCAAGAGCGGCCGGCGAATCTGAAGGGTTACTCGCCCCTTCACAAGGGCATAGGGCGGCGAGGCCGAGCACTGAGAGATTGAGAGATAGCATGCTGCCGGCGAGATGTCCCATCAGGAGAGTCAACACAAGAGAGGGGCTTTCTGTACATCCCTAATAACACCACCCGCAAGCAAGAGGGCGGACGGAGCAGACTTTGAGTAGGGACCCTTCGGAGCCTGCAACGGTTTATGAGACTCTTGAACCCCTCCCGGGGAAACTTCCTTCGCACGTGGGCATTGCTGACAGCGCGTCTTGTTTCTACAAGATGATGATCAAAGAGGCCTCTCTGCGGAGGGATCCGGACTTACGAGGGGAGCTTGCCTTTCTTGCACGAGGCTGTGATTTTGTGCTCCCTTCGCGGTTCAAGAAAAGGATCAAATCCTTCCAGCAGTCCCAGGTGAGCGCATTGGCAGCAGGCCAGGGTTCGCATCCCCCTGGCCCACGTAGGCCTTTCGGGCTAGAAACTGTTGAAATCGTGTCAGTTCAGAGAGATAACGGGCGCATTGTACGCCTCCACTCAGATCACTCGCATGCCACCAGGGCAAGCTATTTGCAGCCAGATACCAACAGGTTTAAATATAGCCCTGCAGGGAGGCCTGGGGATACAGTGTCAGATGGAACCTAAAGAGAGAGATCTGGAAAATGTTATACGGTGAATTTTATTCCGGGAATGCCGTTCATATGTCCGCACTCTGACGGCTTCTGCTGGCGTGACATCGAGCTGATGCTCTGTGTTGACAGACACTCTAATCTCCACCGTGACCGTAGAAAAGAAATCCACCAATCTATTTGATGGAGAATTTGTGTTTCACCGCTTGAATCACAGCGATGTATTTCCAAGTTCAACTCAGATACTCCACAACCGTGCCGTGACATTTAGAAAATTCCTCTCTTTCCGTGATCCACAGCCACGTTATATCACAGTGCAAGCAGGACTCTCTAAGTTGGCATCCTACTGGCAGATTCATAAGGAAAACTGCTTCTCTGCTGCTGCCAACAGGGTCCTTCCGTTCTCGTCTGCCCTACAAGGCAGCCTTTCCACTGGCTAGGGGTGAGATTACAGGTGGGGCGCAGGTAATGCCTCTCGGGAAAGCATGACCCTATTTATTGGAAATTTGCTAAAGTTTAAAGACAGTGCCATGTTGAATTTACTTGGAACACACCTAGGAACTCGCAGTTGTGTTAGCAGAACTGATTCCTCCAGTGAAGCAATAGATTTTGGCATACCTGCCATTACGTATTGCATCTTCACAGTGGTAGGGCTAAGTTGCGGTGGGCCATTTACCTCCTCTGCATTTCATGGTCTGACTTGGTATCTGTTTCTAGGGAGGACTTTAAGTCTCTGTCGTATCCAAGAAGTTGATGTGTATAAGACAAGTTGAAAGAAAGAAAATCAGACCTAAATGAGGTCCAAATAGAAATGCAGCGAGATACATTTAGGAATAGGATAGAGTAGTTAATGGATGGGTGAACCCAGAGATTTTAGATGTGATATACAGATATTCTTCCTGTATGTGGGACGCATGACGGTCGTTAACAGAGTGTTTTATACCCAGAGATCCTTCAAACATGAACGTCAGTAAGTGGTACCCAGTGTAGCAGCCACTACCCCTGTCTTTTGCTGTAAGGTGCTTTGAAGGCCATGAAGTTAGTGACAGGAAAGGAAATGAGGCTCATACAGCTCCTTTTACCTTCTCAAGTTCCCAGTTCTTGGTCTTCCACTGGCTCTCAGCAGCTAACAGGATGCTGTTTGTGAGTCAAGTGTTCAACCAAAAAGATGCCATCCATGGTCGGAGAATGCAAGATGTTACTTCTGCCACCCCTTGAATTTTGGTGCAGTCCTTGCCTTCAAAATCGTAATGTTCACAGCAAATTTAAAACTTGGCAATGTGATCATCAATCTTGTAATATGTTGCAGCTGAGATACCTGGTTGTGTTTTTTTCTCAGCTGGTTGTCCCATGTATTTTGTTACTCAAAGGACCGCTTTTTAGTCAGACTGAAAGCCTGATCACTGCTGGACCCTTCACCAAACAGGAAGTTTCTCAGTGTGAAAACATCGGTTTCCTTAGGTTTGTAGGTGGACTTTTTCACAGCTGCTGATGCTGCCCTGTTACAATGTAGATGATCTGTCTGCAGTGCTTCACATAGGCAGATACTCAATATGCGCACTTCTTTCACTTGTAGGGGATTGTACTGGCACTTCTCAGCACTGCTCCAGTGTTTTTAATGGGAGAGCTCTGGCACAAGGAGTGCCCGCACTTCTATAGTTCTATTTCATGCAGAGTCTATCTTTGATTCATTAGCAGCAAAAATGATATGTTTCATGCATTTGTACAGCTCTTCACTACCATGTTTGTAGGGCTGATTCACTTGCCTAGTCTGGGCGCACTTAACGGTTTCGGGGATACTCACTGACTGGAGTCAAAGTGGTCCAGAATGTGCAGAGGTGCATCGTGGACAGAGAGTGGCATCGCAGTTAGAGTAGACTCGTGACTCAGTGATGGATTTATGTTAACTTCTGGAATGTTTGGTGTACAGAAAGAGGATGTAGATGCTTTGTTGAAGTGGCGGACGATTATCCAGAAATACAGCTTGCAGCCCTTTTGTGTGTCCCATAGCACCAAGAATTGTGTCTAATACGTACTCTGGGTGAATGAACGAGAATGTGTAAAGAGCAACCGCTACCCACATAAGGGTGTCCTGGCGCTGAATCCGGGATGATAGACAACCGGGAAGTTGGATAGTTTGGTAGTAGTTCGAAAGACGAAATGAACTTGCAGTGGGTATCCTGTTCAGCTGACAAATGCTCGAAGCCGTGCTTTGCTGGTGGTGGTGCTAGTGAGTTGTATCCAGTGAGTACTGTTGTAGTGCGAGGTATGAATTTACTGTGATGTGGATGTGCTGTAGAGATGGGGAAATGCTTAGACAACTAAATGTCTTGAAACTGTATTGTGCTTCTGATAGTGCTGTGTTCTTAAAAACTTCATAACTGTGCAGGTGGGGCTGCGCCTTTGAAAGGTTATAATTAGAAGCTGTAATTTGCCGAGATCTACCCCTTCTCACAGCTTTATAAGCCTTTCTGCACAGATCTTTTTTTTTAATCTCGTGCACCTTTTAATTGCTGTCAGTCTCTTAACGTACAATTTCCTAATTTGAATACATTTGTAGATATTTGTGTAACAATATGAAATGCCCCCCATCATATGTGCACAAGGCAAGCGGACAGGAGTGAATAAAAATAATAGCCAGTGTCACATTTTCAGCACACGGATAGCTGCTGACAGTCTCCCAGCATTGCAGCCATAGTTATCAGTGCACTTGGTCCAGGTTAGGTATATGACACTTCCCTTGCAAGTTAGAGCAGGCCTTTATTTGAACCAAACCCTTAAACGGCACCCCACTGGAGAAATGGGTCTGGGGAGGTTAGCATCCTCTGATATTATCAAAAAAGGACTCTGTAAGCTAAGCGCTCACCGCTGGCATGTGTTGCGATATAACAAGTTTGAATTCCAACATGGTTGAATCAGCCCTTTATTCTTCTGAAGTTGATAATTGAAGTGAATCAACCGATTACCAGTTATTTTCAGTATGACAAAAAGGAAAGCTTGTGGTAGGAAGTGCTATTAAAACCGAATTTTAATTGTATAGGCTTTTCAGAACTGCTCTACCAATCTCTGAACTAAATCCAGCCTTTCAAAATGTTGTTATTGAGGCCTATATGCATACCAAACAAATGGGGGCTTTGAAATACGGGTCATAGTGCTTTATTTTTAATGACGGTGTGATCCCACTGAAGATTTTGAACATAAAGCTGTGACGGATAGCTGTCCAAAATGTGCTTTGTTGTAGGATGGGTCTGGAATTTTTATGCCTAGTTTTTTGACAAATCACAGGACAGTTTGATGCCATGTATAACGGAATTGGAGATGGATTCCTTCTTCATTGTTTTTTAGGTCTCGCCTGAGCCAGCGCATGCTCTGCTCTGGTGAGACTTTTAGTTAGGGCTTCAGAAAATGCTACCACTGTGGCCTAGAGCTTGCGGTTACGTGCGCAGGCGCGCACTTATGAGCAGAGGCGCCATATGGCTTTCCTCTCTCGTCATGGGTCATCAGCTTTCAAGATACGAGAGCTTTCTTTCACATTCCTGAAGTCGATAGTTTCCTTGTCATTTGCGTTACTAAGCAATCCTGGGCAGAGCCAACTGTTAAATGAATCAGGTTATTTGTGTTTACAAGCATCTCCTGAGAAACGCGGCGAAACTTTCAAACGACTCCGTGGTTTGAAAGTTTTGCCGTGTTTCTCAGGAGATGCTTGTAATCAGCTTTCAAGATAGGAGAGCTTTCTTTCACATTCCTGAAATGGATAGCTTCCTTTTCATTTGCCTATATATCCCTACCTCTCTTCTACCCCTCTACTTCTACTCTACCTCTCTTCTACCCTCTACCCCACTCTCACAGACACTCTCTCACAGACACTCTCACAGACACTCTCTCACAGACACTCTCTCACAGACACTCTCTCAGACTCTCACAGACACTCTCTCACAGACTCTCTCACAGACTCACAGACACTCTCTCACAAACTCTCAAAGACACTCTCACAGGCTCTCACAGACACTCACAGACTCACAGACACACTCTCACAGACACTCTCACAGACTCTCAGACACTCTCTCACAGACACACAGACTCTAACACTCACACACACTCTCACAGACACACTCTCACAGACAGACTCACAGACTCTCAGACACTCTCTCACTGACTCTCACAGACACTCTCTCACAGACTCCCACACTCTCTCAGACCCTGACACTCTCTCACAGACACTCTCTCAGACTCTCACAGACACTCTCAGACTCTCAGACACTCCCTCACAGACACTCACACACTCACTGACACTCACAGACTTCTCACACAGAATCACAGACACTCTCACACTCTCTCACAGACTCACAGACTCCCACAGGTACTCTCTGACTCACAGACACACTCTCACAGACTCACAGACACTCTCTCACAGACACTCTCTCACAGACACACTCTCACAGACACACTCTCACAGACACTCTCAGACTCTCTCACAGACAGACTCTCAAGGACACTCTCTCAGACTCAGACACTCTCTCACAGACACTCTCACAGACTGTCTCTCACAGACTCACACTCTCTCACAGACTCAGACTCTCACAGACACTCTCTCACAGACACTCTCACATACACGCTCACAGACACTCTCTCACAGACACTCTCTCAGACTCAGACACTCTCTGACTCAGGCACTCTCTCAGAGACTCTCAGACACTCTCTCACAGACACTCTTAGACTCTCACAGACACTCTCTTACATACACTCTCTCAGACTCTCACAGACACTCTCACATACACTCTCAGGCTCTCACAGACACTCTCTCACACTCTCACTCTCTCACAGACTCTCACACTCTCTTACAGACTCTGACACTCCTTCACAGACTCTCCCTCACAGACCCTCTCACAGACACTCAACAGACACTCACACACAGACTCTCTCACAGACACTCTCACAGACACCCTCTCACAGACTCTCACACTCTGACACTCTCTCACAGACACTCTCAGACACTCTCACAGACTCTCACAGACACTCTCTCAGACGCAGACACTCTCACAGACTCACAGACACTCTCTCACACTCTCACAGACACTCTCACACTCTCTCTCACAGACTCACACACACTCTCACAGACACTCTCTCTCAGACTCACAGACACTCTCTCAGACTCACCGACACTCTCTCAGACTCACCGACACTCTCTCAGACTCACCGACACTCTCTGACTCACTGACACTCTCTCACAGAGACTCTCTCACAGACACTCACACTCTCACAGACACTCTCAAACTCTCACGCACTCTCACAGACACTCTCTCACAGACTCTGACTCTTACAGACACTCTCACATACTCTCACAGACACTCTCTTACAGACACTCACAGACACTCTCACACAGACACTCACAGACTCTCACAGACACTCTCAGACTCACAGACACTCTCTCAGACTCACAGACACTCTCTCACAGACACTCTCTCACAGACACTCTCACAGACTCACAGACACTCTCTCAGACTCACCGACACTCTCTCAGACTCACCGACACTCTCTGACTCACTGACACTCTCTCACAGAGACTCTCTCACAGACACTCTCACACTCTCACAGACACTCTCAAACTCTCACGCACTCTCACAGACACTCTCTCACAGACTCTGACTCTTACAGACACTCTCACATACTCTCACAGACACTCTTACAGACACTCACAGACACTCTCACACAGACACTCTCACACAGACACTCACAGACTCTCACAGACACTCTCAGACTCACAGACACTCTCTCAGACTCACAGACACTCTCTCACAGACACTCTCACAGACTCTCTCAAACTCTTTCTCACATACTCACACTCTCACGGACTCTTACAGACACTCTCAGACACTCTCTCAGACTCTCACAGACACTCTCTCGCAGACTCACAGACACTCTCTTACAGACACTCACAGACACACTCTCGCAGACTATCACAGACTCTCTCAGACTCTCACAGACACTCTCACAGACACTCACAGACTCACTCTCTCACAGACACTCCCTCACAGACGCTCTCTTACAGACACTCACAGACACACTCTTGCAGACTATCACAGACTCTCACAGACACTCTCACAGACACAGAGACTCTGACATCCACACACACTCTCACAGACAGACTCTCACAGACAGACTCTCACAGACTCTCAGACACTCTCACAGACACTCTCTCACAGACTCACACACACTCTCTCAGACACACTCTCACAGACACTCTCTCACAGACTCTCACAGACACTCTCTCACAGACTATCACAGATTCTCAAAGACACTCTCACAGACACTCTCTCACAGACACTCACAGACTCACAGACTGACACTCTCTCACACTCTCACACACTCTCACAGACTCAGACAGACTCTCACAGACACTCTCTCACATACACTCTCTCACAGACACTCTCACACTCTCTCACAGACACTCTCTCACAGACACTCTCTCACACTCTCTCACAGACACTCTCTCAGACAGACTCTCACACTTTCACACACACTCTCTCAGACAGACTCTGACTCTCACAGACACTCTCTCCCAGACTCTCACACTCACACTCTCACAGACACTCTCACACACACTCTCACAGACACACTCTCACAGACACTCTCTCACAGACACTCTCTCACAGACACTCTCTCACAGACACTCTCACTCTCTCACATACACTCTCTCACATACACTCTCACATACACTCTCACATACACTCTCACATACACTCTCTCACAGACACACTCTCACAGACACTCTCACAGACAGACTCTCACAGACACTCTCACAGACTCACATACACTCTCTCACTCACACACACTCTCTCAGACTCACACACACTCTCACAGACAGTCTCAGACAGACTCTGACTCACACACACTCTCACACACTCTCTCACAGACTTTCAGACACTCTCTCACAGACAGACTCTCACAGACACTCTCTCACCCCCTCTCACAGACTCCCTCTCACAGACTCCCTCTCACAGACTGACTGACTCTCTCTCACTAACTCACTCTCTCTCTCACTGACTGACTCACTCTCTCTCACTGACTGACTCACTCTCTCTCACTGACTGACTCACTCTCACTGCCTCACTCACTCTCACTGACTGACACTCTCTCTCACTGACTCACTCTCACTGACTCTCTCTCACTGACTGACTCACTCTCTCTCACCGACTGACTCACTCTCTCTCACCGACTGACTCACTCTCTCTCACTGACTCACTCTCTCTCACTGACTCACTCTCTCTCACAGACTCACTCTCTCTCACTGACTCACTCTCTCTCACTGACTCACTCTCTCTCACTGACTCACTCTCTCTCACAGACTCACTCTCTCTCACTGACTGACTCTGGCTCACTGACTCTCTCACTGACTCAGCGCCACCACAGCATCACACAGGAACACCACAGCATCACTCAGCATCACTCAGCAACACCACAGCATCACTTACGGCCAACACAGCATCACCCAGCACCACCATAGCATCACTCAGGGCCACAACAATATCACTCAGCGCCACCACAGCATCACTAAGCACCACCACAACATCACTCAACACCACATCAGTATCACTCAGCATCGCTTTTGCAATAGTAAACCACCACATCATCATCACTCAGCAAGACCTAAGTATCATTCAGCATCACCTCAGCATTGTCTCAGCACCAGTCACCAGTCACCACCACCACCACTACCACCTCAACATCACTCAACACCACCTCAGCCTGCTCTCGGAATCTGCCATCTGTTGAGTCTCCCCTAGCGTCTGGCCGCTGCTAATGTTATAATACAGGTACTAGTTCACAATCTTCAACCTCCAATTGTTTATGCCCCCTCAAAAAAACCTTTAACAAGCATTGCAAGAACTAAAGAAAAATGAGGAAATGTTTTATTGTACATACATGTTTTTATATGGTCGTTCTGTTGGACATAATGCCTTCTTGGTCATATATAAGGTAAACAAAAATGCTTCTGGAACTTTTTGTTACAACTTTTCAGCATGCTGCACAGCAGCCACACTTTTCTACAGCACAGCTTAAACACATTGGCAAAGTCAATAGCTCTGCCTAAACACTTATAAGGCCCCAAAGGCGAGACCAATTGCCTATGCCAATGCTTGTTCTTTTACCTTCAAAGCATCTCTGACAAAAATGTGTTGGTCTCTTGCTGCATTCGGTGTAGAACTTGGATACACAACTTGTTCGTAAAAGCACAGTGCTCAAGGTCAGATATTTGAAAGAAAGTGTTTGACTGTCCAATTCACATATTACAATACCCACGTTTAATATGGCCTGGTCCTACCATATGCTCCTACCATCCCACTGCTGGGTGTCCCCACACGATCGGGCTGGTTACTAGCTGTAATCTGCGGGCATGGGCCGACGTGGGCATTACCACCATTGGGGAGTTCTTCTCGGAGGGTATCCTAATGTCGCACTAAACATTTGTGCGCGAGCATGGGGCCCCCGATACACTGTTCCTACTACATGTACATATATCCAGATTTATACGTACTACATGGACACCTAAGGGCACCGTACCTGCTACAAACGCACTGCTTACCATGCAATATTTAATGGGATATGGAGCAATCTTGACAAAATGGTTGACTTACGGGATCCGCACTGAATCGGCAATCTCGTTACAACCACTCCATGACAAATGGGAAGGGGACGCAGGCCGTGCATTTGCAGACAAGGAATGGGAAACCATAATAGGTTATGTCAAGAAGGTGTCTCGTAATCCTAAATTTTAATTCATTCAATTGATGTTGCTCCACAGAGCCTATCTAACTCCGCGTAGACTGTGCGCTATGTTTCCTACACAAGTGATACATGTTTGCGATGTCACGCACCCAACGCGGGACTGCTACACATGGTATGGGACTGTCCGAGACTGGGGCACTACTGGACGGCAGTATGCAATATAATGAAGGACATTGCCCCAGTGCGCAATAACGACACAATGGAAAATTGTATACTGGGACTGGGACCCCGCGGGAAGAAGGGTAATCCTATTCATCGGTTTGCTAATCTTGCGCTCCTCCTGGCTAAAAGGACCATTACCACACGGTGGAAGGCCGCTAGGGCTCCATCCCTACAGGATTGGCATGCGGAAATGGTCAGGTGGGGTAGAGCGGAGGGGGCTGAATTACAAAGAGAGGAATATTGAGGCCTACGTAAAACACTGATATCTACGGATTGGAATGCAATGCTGGAGGAATACGTTGCGATCGATATATTATCCTATTGGAGGGAACATGCTCACACCTGTCCGAGCTCCAGACCATGGGTAGAGATCGCACAGGTCCATAAGAGTACTGGGTTTTTGTCATTATAACAGGGATGCAGGGTACACACGGGAGTAACTGTGGAGGTAGGGTACACGCGGGACCATGTGCTGGGCATGTGACTATGTTGCTATTAGGAGGTTATGGCCGGGCTTGCGGGGAGAGGGAGGGGCGGGTAAGTTTGTTAGTGTAGTATAGTTATAAATGGAGATGATTGATTTTGTAAACCGAATATGATATATAAGGACTTTTTTCTGATGCAGGCGAGTGTGTTGCAAATTTACATATTGCTTTGCAGACAACGACCTATTTCACAGTTTCAAGAACTCTTACAATGCTATTTAAGAACTCTCCCAGATCCTCAGGCATATGGTTGTGAAATATTTCAGCTCTGATGTAACTGTATATGACCAGTGCCACATACAAAAATGTCAATGTCCCGCATTTTTATATAGGGATAATTGTGAAAAGTTAATAAAAATAAATATAAAAAATAAAAAAATATGGCCTGGTCTTCTTTCCAAACTCCAAGGTAAGATCACGTGTGGAATTTATGGGTTTCATTTTGAGGAAGAACCACTCCAAATAGGAACTGAATGGTTCAATTTGCGTTTCATCTTGAACCTATGTGGGCATTCTAATCTGAGCATGTAATAAATAATTTCATGTTTATATGTGCGACGATCTGGTAGCCTCTCAACAGTTTTCTGTGGCCCACTTCATCTGACTAGAATTCCTTTTCACAATTGCTAAGCTTGTAACTGTTTACAATGGTGTGGCGTGAGATGGAATGATGTAGCGATCGGGCAGTCTTGCACCTTTTATATTGGAGTCAGTGCACAGTAAAGGGAAGTTTACACTGCAGCTATCAGAGATTCTGCTCAAGGCCTCATCTGGGTGAAGTAAGGAATGTACTTCCTTCTCTGTATTTGGAAAGGGTCAAAAGATTTGATTTCACTCACTGCACTACCACAATTTCCCTCTATAATTGCAACCACTTGTTATGCTAGTCAACAAACCTTTGTTTCTCCCTGCACAATTCAATCGACGATAAATAGGAAGACGAGGTGGGTGGGCTTTACTTTATCATTTGTTTGCAGTCGTATATGTGGCCTAGTATCCGTAGATGAAAATGATGTACCGTGCGAGCTGTAGTAAATGGCTTCATTTTAATCCAACTCCGTTAGAAGCTAGTTCAGATCACACCTCAGCCATTTGCCAGATTTTCTTTACCATGGATAAATAAATACTGGTATAAATGTGAGACCTCTGCATATATGTTAAATAAGAAATATGTGTTTTACAGTCTGATTTTTCAAGTACTTGGTGGAACAAACTAACTCGTTAATATTTATGTGCTTCATGAGAGGGAAGACATAGGGAAACTGACCTGGTATTGATTTGAAGTTAGGCGAAATGGAGTTGTCAAAATGGATACATCCATAGGGACATGTCTGTCATGTTCCATTTCTTACAGTGCAGTCTAGCTACCACTGTCATCCACTCTCACTTTCCAGTATGCAGAGTACGTGCCATGTCATTGACCTGACCACCAGCACAGAAAAGATGAGAAGCAGAGATGCTGTTCCCATCGCGGTTCTCCAGAAGTGGCCTTTTTCAGGATACAGAACAGGTGTTCAGAAGCCAATCGCATAAAGTCGAAGATGGAAAGAGAAGGGAAAGCACGCACCTGGATGAGGCTGGCATGATCCAGCACACAAGGATAGGATAGTGGGAGGGAGAAGAGCGAGGTTAGCTATGCAACAAAGAGAGAAGATAGAGATTGGACTCGAGGTTGAGGAGAGAAAAAAAATTGGAGTCAAGGAAGAGATGTCCAATGTTCATCTTACTTGGACTTAAGTTCGTCCTTTACGTACATGTCTGCAACAGTTGTATGTCACTATGGCAAGATTGACAATGTTGACCTATGAAAGTTACGTATCTGCTATATCAAACTCCCACTACACTGCAGGTAACTAGATATTATGTTTCATAATTCCACCCACACTTCCCTTTGGAGAGTACTATGAGGTGTTCGTTCGATGCAGTAGATAGGATATTATTACCGTGCAGTATATCACGTGATAGAGTGATCAGTGGGAGGGAAAACATTGGCCTATATCGATAAATTAGATACATTATTTATAGACACATTTCACAAGTCTTATGCACAATGAAGCACTAATATTTCCTTCTCTACAGGGTCGCATGTTCACATTCTTACATGTACAGTCAAATAGGTTTCAACACCAGCTCCGGTTTTCATATAGTATGGATTACTTTTCTAAACTGCAGACTGGCCTTCGAATAGCAGACAAGCTGTGAAATGTTTATTTTTGAATACTGTTTGCATCAGGATCCATATGTGCTGGACTGATGCCCTTCATTACCCATGGCCTAAGTGACGCAGGCTGGCACGTGCCATTGTTTAGCTAGTAAAGGAATTTTAGCTTCTAAGGTTCTGATTGTGGTTGCGCTTAAATTCCTATCATTTCCGAGTTGTAGGATAATTATCGCACCCACCGCTGTTTTCACATGATAACCTTTGCATGGTAAAACTTGGTGATATCCACAAAAAAGGTCAGTTTAAAAGGACAACCCTTGCAGATTCCCGTGTGAATATCGAATCTGCATTTTATGCTCCATTTCCAGGGCCAAGACTCGAAGTGGGAGGTATTCACCATACTCAGGAGGTGCTCACCATACCTTACACTGGGCAATCAGTATTTACGGGGTATGGTGTCCTGTTTTGTTTACTTAATTAGTTAAGCAGTTCAATAGCGTATTTATTTTGTTTTGTACATTTTCACATATCGGCGAGATCTTTTGGAAGGGCCGTAAGAAATGGGTACTGAAATAATTGGTATTTTTAATTGGTATTTTTTGACAGTGGAAATGAGAGATGGCACGTCAGGCACGGTTAGTCAATTGATGACGTTCATTGAGGCAGTTAGGCAATTCAGTATAGCTTTTGGAAACACCGATTTGTGGTTTCTCACAAACAAGAAAACCGAGTAAAAGTGGTCGGTCTGACAAGTGGGCATCTGCAGACCCTGATAGGGAATAACATTTTAGGGGTGTATTCACTTGCATGCACATTTTAGAGCCTTTTTACGAAGACATTTTTGAATCTGAATAGTACTCATGTAGTGTGACTTCACATACTTACAAATGCAGTAAGCTGAGGCACTGAGGGAAGTCCTCGCCTATGCTTCTCTCTCTTAAGTGTACAGTTTTCCACCAGTTGTTTAGGACTCTGGACACGTAGCCTTACGGTTTAGGTGCGAATGTGGGAGTTGCTAGAAAACGTGAAATATCCACTGCCAAGCTGAAGGAGGAATTATGGGGGGCCAGAGTGAGGAACATGCAAATAACAAAAACACATCCAGATGCAGTTCACTTAAGTTACACTCGTATCTACTTCAGTATTGATACAGGCCAAATGTGCCCTTGTCTACTCACCACAAATGGCCACTCACAGGTAACTAGGAAGTTGCAAACAAATGGGCGGAGGCATAGCATAATACCAGCACAAAGCTCCGAGCACAAAAAACGTAAATAATAAAAGTTTAAAACAGTCATCTTCCATTGGTCATTGCATAAATCTATATACAAAAGTATAAGCAAAGAAAATCGAATTTTCGAGCTTTCACACACCGGTATTCATCACATTGTACAACTATAGAAACAATACAAAACCGAAAATGTAAAAAGTAGTCGTATACCTTTAGACATTGCAGATACATATGCTAATCGCATTATATAAATGTTAGCTTAATAGATGCACATATGTAGAGAATTATATATATGCACATTGTTAATGAATTCTGAACAAACATGACTCATCTAACACTATTTTAAAAACTAATAAACACACCATAACACATTGCATATCCCAAACACACACATCCACAATGGCACACAACACAGTCATAGCACCATAACGTCTTGCAGCGCAAGATAGGATTGCAGGTTGCGGATTCTATTTATGTGCTTCCAGTTGTAATATTAATCAGTTTTGTATTTCCATTAGGTGACACCGGTTTTCCTGTTCTTTTCAATTTGACACATATTCCTAAACATACTCCTACAACATGCCTTAAATCTCTGCCTGGAGTTACTGAATTACATTTAGTTGGAAATGTATGCCTAGTCATAGATATACATTTATGTGTATTGTGTAAACCTAATAGTATGAATTGACATTCTTGGATAAAAGCCCTTTGTCTTTTTGCCTACATGTGTGGCTTTGTTTAGTTTTCGATAATATGGTGCATGTTATATTAATATGAAGTAGAGCTGCTTCTTCAGCTAGCTGCATTTCAGTAGTAACTGAAAACTTAAAAGGAAGGAGCTGGATAAAGCAGTGGAGTTGTGTTGCTCCCATTTGGGGAAGCGGGGTAGGACACTTGAGAGGCAATGTCAGAATCCTAGGTAGCCACATGGCAGGCACTTTCTGGCCAATTATCGTCTTCTTTGGCAAACACAGTAATGACAGTGGGTTCAATGACACATGAAGATAAATTCAGAGAGAACTGTAAGCTTTATCCTTAGCTATTTTTTTATTCGTTTTTAGAAACATGGTTTTCAACCTTGTAGTTTGTAGGATAAATGTTAAGGAGTTGAAGGATCTATTATATTCGCTCCACGGTATCGGTTTTGCAACAGCATCAAAATGATCAGCTTTTCAACCCTGTGTTCTGGAGTTTGTGGCTAGAAGGAGGTCTACAGCAACATCCATTCCTCCATGGGGAGAGGTAGTAGGAGGACCCAATACATAAATTAATCATCTAGCGGTCAGTCAAGAAGATGTCATTAGTTCAGGTCAAAGGAGCCACTTTAGTGTTGATTACTTGCAAACGTGTTCAAGCCCCCTGTAAAGATATGCATGTTTGGCTCTAGCAGGATTCAGGGCTTAGAAATACAGCTACAGGAAATTGTGAATGCAAGTCATTTACATCGAACTTATTTTCATGATTTTTCTTGTTTTCTCTTCACAGGTTCAAAGCAGACAAGAAAAGAAGCCTGGCACCCCGCCCCCAGCACCAGTGATCCCTGTCCCTAGTCCTCGTCCCGCCTCTCCTCCACCTTCTGTGAATCATGTCATTGTCAGTGCTCCAGTAGCTATAAACATTCCACGTTTCTACTTCCCAAAGGGCCTCCCAAACCCCTGCTCCACTGTGGATGAGTCCCTCGCCCGGGCTGAAGCTGCCTTCTCTGAAATGGAGGATGAAAAAGCAGACATCTATGAAATGGGGAAAATTGCAAAGGTAAGGCATCGGTGAATGACCTATTGCCATGTATGAAAGATTTCAGGCGTTTGGGTCATTTTAAAATTTAAGCAAGAAAGTGAACCTTTCATCTATTGGAGAAGTGATAAAAGGAGCTCAATAACATTGGAATACCAGTTTACATTTCCCTCTAGACATCGCAACATCCCAGGTGTCCACCATTGTTTTATGTTATTTCCGTTGTCATCTAGGTTATAATTAGATTGGGGGATATCATGTTCAACACATGATAAAGAAAAATACATTAAGGTATTTTCATTGTAAATAGCACATTTCTATTAAATGCACTTTACAGTATGTCATTGTTATTGTGTTAAGATCTTCACAGCATTTTTCAATCCACATTTTGTCATTGGATAATCAGGTGCAAGAGAATGCTCTGTATGATTTGGCTCAACTCTGCTCGTTAGAAAGAAATATGGATATTCTCAAGAAGCTTATATTATTTATATATTTTTTGACAGTTTTTATAATTGTTTGCAAATTTATTGGAGATATTTAAGTTAAGCAATGCTTGGTGCTATTAAAGAGATTAGCAGCACGCCTAGCTCTTAAACTGAATACAAAACGATTAGAATAAGATAACAAGCACTGACAGTGCCAATAGGTCTGGCTTTAAAGGGGTATTGTACGGTAATGTGAAGCTTTACGTGTAGATCAAATAAGAATGAATATGTATTTGTGAGGAAGCAAAGAGCGGTAGAATAATATTGGTCTAGCTTAAGAGATGGTCAGGTGACAGTTGCACAGTCAAGACAGACCTAAAAATCTATTTAGGTTAATGATGTACCTCATTCCATCTGTGCTGCTGCCAGAGAAAGATTACATAAGTTATCTAAGACACTTTAATCACATTACAATGTTATTTGGGTGCCCCTGAAAGTTCAGGCTCCATGAGCTGGATAAATATACAAAATGATCACATCGGTGTGGAGGGAAATCACTTGGAAGCACACAAGTTCAGCCCATTCAAATCATGTACTCCTGGCTTCCAACATATGGGCAGAGCCAAAGCCCCTCTCCTGGTGATTCTCGCATAATTGTCTGGCAACAGTTGCGCTGTCAAGCCAGACCATCACAATTTAAACTACAATTAAACTGAAACCCTAATTGATGGTAAGCTTTCCTAATTTAGAAAATGTAAGTTAATGCATGTTAGATGTCCTGAAAGAGCTTTAGCATGCAGTAAATTAAATATTGTACCAGAAAACATTTGAGAACTCACCAGTACTTGGAAAAAAAATGCTTTTGTCTAACAGTGATTACAAGGTTCTCTAAAAGAACGATGTAATGTAATTAAATGGTTATTTCAAAGTGATTTTTAGCATAATAATAATTCCTTATTCTTTTTTGCTGCTGACAGATTGTTTATAAAGCAAGCCGAAACAAAGTTTTTTGGAACAGAAATACCTCAGTCAGTTAATTTACATATAGCACATTGTTTACAACCCAGCTTTGCTCTCATGGTTGTTGTGTGCACCCAAGCAAAGTTATTTGTATCCAATCTTTCTAATCCTAAGAAAATCTTTAACCTCAAAAAACGTCTGCGTGGCTATACCCTAGGGTTGCTACTAGCCAGTTTACATTCGCTCTTTTAAGGAAGTCTCAACTTTCATGTGTGTCTTGGCCTCCATTCCTAATGTCCTGAAATTAGCCTCCACCTAAGAACACTATTCTTTTTGCTGTTGGCAGCTGGGCCTTGTAAGACTTCCCACCCTCCAGGTACTCCCCCGGAACAACGTCATCTCATTTGAGAGAATGTGGCCTAATGGCTAGGCCCGTCGACCTCGGAACTGGGAAACCCGGTTCGAGTTTCGGCAGGAACGCTCAACATTCTGTGATTCTGGGCAAATAACGTAATCTCCCCGTGCCTTACAACAATGAATGTGTTCTTGTGTAACGTAACTGATGCTCATGTAAAGCGCTCCAATACCTTCGGGTTGAGTTCGCCCTATATAAAACTCCACAAAAAAAATAATACATTTGGAGCTTTTATATAAGACTGCTTTTACTAGCCCCACTCCAAGCTGTGAACCATATTTTCCCTTTTCCTGGACTCAGGTGACTACTCATCAGTCAATTGCTTGTGCAGTGTTCTCCGTGTTATTATTTTGAACAAGTTAGATGCTGGTTCTTATATGGAAAAAACTGTTTTATCCCAATATGACTCTTGAAGGGCATAGTAAAGAAGTTGGAAAATTACTCCTGTATCTTTACTCCTATGTCTGAAGCAAATTTCCCACTTTTAAGGCAATCTCGAACAGTTTTGGGGACCTGTGAAACTATGACAGATCTAGTTTACCAGGAGTAATCACATGTGAATATTAATGTAAGAGCAGTTCCCAGCAGGTAGCATATTCTATGTGTTAATGGGAAACTAAATCCAAAGGGTATTTTAATTCCAAGAAACATAGGGATTTACCTGCTTGCACAGTAGGCACTCCCTGTAATGTCAATCGACCTCAAAACCCTACATCTATACCAATCCTAATATCAGGATTGGAATTTTACCACTGTAAATGCATTTATTTGCACCACAAAGTTGGATTTAGTTCAGCATTTATGTGTGGGAATTGGGTGCTAGGTGCTCAAACATCATTGAAGTCAAGAAATCCTGGAAGTTTGTTTCCTTATTTGCTTTCATCTTTTTGTGTGTGACCACAATTTAATTTAGTTGTTGAAATAAGGGATAGCTACAATCATATTAGATTTTCAAATTCGCTTTGGAATGGCAGGTAATTGATTCATATGTGGTACATTTTACATATGTGGTAAATTTTACATAATCAAACACTGAAACCTTTTGCTTTTCAAAACAACAACCTCCCAAAAATTGGTCTTTAAAAGTGTTGGGATTCCACTACCGCTTCATCTGGAGCAAAGGTCCTTTCAGATGACTGGCTGTTATTTTCATATCACACAGTATCACTGAATTTAAAGTGTCAGGATAGACGCTGAGCCAACAAAGTTCTTTTCAGCATTTAATTTGTACTTGTTGTACCCCAGAAGTAAATACAATCATCTTGTCATTACAGTAATTTAAACATTAATTCCTAGGAGACATATTGGGGGTTCATGTAAAATGGTCACTAGAAATCAACATTGGTTCTTGCAAAAAAAGTATAACTGGTTAATGTGTCAACATTCTGATCGTCATGTTAAAGGAGCTTTTGCATATTTGTGGTAGCCAAAGTGTTAGCCAAGTTTCTAAAATATTTCTAGTCGCCAATCGACAGTAAATATTTACTCTCTTCTGTTATGCTCCAGTTGAACAATATTAGTTTTTATTTAGTTGTAAACGAAAACCTGTAAAAATGGAAAAGTATTTTTTATCAAATACATCAGTAGCCTAAGACATTAAATAATCAGGGTCATAATATAATGACAACTAAATGGACGCACAGGGGAAAGTAATGGGTCATTCAAAGGTAGGCCACAATCATTATATAGCTCTTTTCATAATACAAAATGTCTTTATTGACTCCTCACAAATTGAGAATAGTCATCTAGCATTCTACTCAGTAACATAAACTCTTATCAGTATCCTCAAGACATTCAATATTTCAGTTTCATTGGGCTCCCTGGAGGCTCGATATCCCAAAAATAAATTGCAAGAACGTACCTGCCAGAGAGCCCTATTAAAGTGATGTGAGATGTAAAATGGCAATTTGTATCCTCTTCAAACACATGAAATATTCTCATTGTCTCAGAGCAAGGAACTCCCTACAAAGCACCCTTGATATTGTTGAAGGGTAAGATTAAAAACAACATATATTTTCTCCTTCTTTCCGGATACAAAAGTGGCAACACATAATGCTGACCCACTCTTTGCTTCTTACCCTCTACAATATAAGGAAAACGTTCTTTAAAAAACAAAATCTAAAAACAGCTATGCGCATAATTTGTTTGACAAATGCAGTCACTGACTTCTTAAAATCCTTATTAGATGAGAGCTTATTCTAAAACAACCTGACCTCCCTAGTAAGTGAAGCCGCAATGCAGCAGGTATGTCACCTTCAAATTTGTCCCCGAATGGAGAGTGATTGATCATTTTCCACAGATCATTGGAATAAAATATAAGACAAAGCTGTATCACGCATCTAACGGCCTACTCTCGGCCCCCGTAACATATAATCTAAAAAGTTTGAAATGGAGGGAAAAAGGGATAGAAAAGATGCTGAAGGAGGTATATACGCTCGCTGGAACTCCAGATACAATAAAAAATAAAAAAAAGGGAGAAAAATTAACAAATAAGAAGGAGATTTAAAAATAGCATGGGAACAATTAATAAGCACACTACTAGAAAAATTCACAATAAAAAAAGCAGACATGTTGGATCAATCCGAACAGAAAGCAAAACGAAGGAATAAAAAAGCAAATATGGTACAGTAAAAAACTGTGCATAGAAAAAATGCAAATTTTACTAGAAAGCAGAATCCTAATGAAACAGACTAAACAAGGTTAGAGAAGTGATAAAAACAAACTACGGTTACTGAGAACCCAGTACAAAAGAAACTGCTGGGAAGCAAAAATAAGATATCAAACTGATCTGTGTAACAAATTGCTCTTGGCAAGCCGACAACGGAATAGTGAACAATTCTGGTAATTGATAAAAGGGCGGTCTTTAGGGCACACACAATACCAAAACTCAGGTATACATGCTGCCACTTGGGAAAAATGCGTGTGGGAAATATACGCCGATACAGCGTCAAAAGGAATGCAAGATCACATGGTGAGTGATAGCAAAATGAGTTTATGCCATGCATCAACAAGCGTGGTAACATCACCAAATGATAAAAGGAACAAAAAGAATATAACAAACAACTTTGGGAACCTCACACCGGCTGTGGAAATCGATCAACGAGAAAAAACTATAAAGAATCTAAAATCAGAGGGAGCAGCAGTACCGAATGGTATACCCAACGCTCTTTTTTAAGAAAATCCAGCTTATTAGGCAGAATACTTTACCCCATTATTTAATGAGCTATATATTACGAACTCTGTTCCAGGTTCCTGGAAAGGCAGCATTTTCCAGACCGTATATAAAAGCAGAAATCCTCGAATAGCAACAAGCTATAGACTCATAGCATTAACGGATGTGGAGGAAAAGCTGTATGCAGCCTGTCTTCTACAGCACCTGAAATTGTGGCTAGAAGTAAACAACATTTTGCCCCGACTACAAACAGGGTTTAGGGCAGGAATGGGGACTTTAACATATCTAACAGCCCTGACCCTGTTAGCAGAAAAGGCCAAAACAAGAAAAACACAACTATTTGCCTGCTTTGTAGATTTCAAGTCTGCCTTTGATCGAGTGCCACGTGAAGACTTAAGGGCAATCAAAGAGCTGTATACAGGAACTTGGGCCCAGGTCAAAAATGGAGATGGCAAGAGTGTAACAAACAAAGACTACACAAATCAAGGATTAAAATAGGGGTGGGTATTGCCCCCATGCCTCTTTAATATATATCTAGCATACCTAGCACAAACCATACGGAACATCAACGCTTACCTGGAGTTTGGGCTGCTGAACCAAAAATACCAATGTAAAGGTGCCTTTATAAAACTATGCTGGAGATTACTAGCGTCGGAAAGAGGGTCAATCAACCCTATGTGCTGGAAGGAAATAGAGGAGCAAATACAACAAAATAAAAAAGATTCTTGGGGGCTATTTCCAAAACAGGCTATCGAGGAACTTGGAATAGAAGACACCTGGAGTGCAAGTATTGCGAAACAGGCTTTTTATAAAGTGATAAAAGCTACAAACAAGCATATTTCATACTTATCAGATAAGACATGCCTTGCACACAGACATCATGCTTGGACAGTGATCCATTCCTATAAAAATCTACGGCTCCAGGATTACCTTACAGCACATTTTTCACCAAAAATAAAACTCCAGTTTATTCAGTACCGTTTCGGAAAATGGGAAACAAAAGATCTAATGCCATCCTGGAAGGATCAGACACCGAACAAAGAATGTAGTTTATGCAAATATAGGGAAGAAAGTCTTGCACATATATTCTGCGTTTGCCGGAGTCAACTGACAGAAAGAAAGGTAATGCTGAAAAGAATCTTCAGAGAACTAGAAATGCGAACATGCGGGCAAGCTGTAACCCATTGGCTGGGTGGCTCCTCTATACCGCTTATATGCCGGGGAGTAATCAATTTAGGGCACCAGCACCTTGGCAAAGAACTATAACTGGGAAGTATATTGCATCTGCACTTTAATTCAGGGTTTACGTAACGTACAAAGGAAGAACAGTAATTTCTCTGAGCTGAAGAACTGAAGGTCAAATCAATAGAAATTACTGTTAAAAGAGTGATTAGAACAAAAGAACAAAGACAGCACACTTTAAAACTTCAATTGAAATGTACCTCAGCACAATAGCACTTTAAACACAGCTCTTGCACATTGAATAATGGGATCGCACAAAGTCCTTTTTAACAGAACAATTATTCAAGTTAAGGCCACACAAGAAATGCATTAATGTAATTTTTATATTAATTTTTAACTTGGAGTCATATGTACGTTTTAAAAGATTTGTCAGAAACTAAGCTTAACTTTTATGAAATGTAAGGAATGAATGATTGTGTAATGGGTTTTTATTGACTAAAAACATAAATAAATAAATACAATGCAGTTAACCAACAAGTAATCCAGTATTTCATGGGTTTCTTGTCATTTGAGGATGCAGACTTTCTTTATCAGAGCCAAACTAAATAATTTAGGGCAGTGTTGAGATAACTGTAAAGATGCAATGTCTTGATCGGCAGTATGCCCTCCCTTCACAAAGACATTTTCCTAGCACTGGAGTTAATGTGAGATTCAGGAAACTAGTTGGGTTCTCTATGAAACTACTTAAAATAATTGAGCCAGAAGAATCCTTTTGTTTCTGAGTCGAGTAATCTTCATACTTGTAAAAATATCTGATAGCATTTATAAGATATCTAGCTTCTTAATATTTTGTCTGTCTTTGGACAACATTCAAACAACTTGAGGTAGCACTACTCCTTACCTGTCAACAACCTTCTTCCACTCTCAGATGTCGCTCTACTTTCACTCTCACAAAAGTAACAATCTCTGTTCTGTAAAGTAATCAGTGAACAATTGAACAGAGTTGGGCATCCAAATGCCTTTGCAACACGAATTTAGTATGATCATAGAGAACTACACCATATGCTCAATATAGTGCTCTGATAATATCACCTGCCTGTTAAGGGGATTAGAATGAATTTTTCCACCACATTTTCATAATCACTGGTATGGACTGGTAAGAGAATGAGTGCTACCGTACAAGCGTGACACATGCCTTGTTTGCATTTGACCGTGTTGAAATGTTGTCCTTCCTCAGATAGCCATACATTTGCCCAGGTACTATTAGAAAGATCAGACGGTGCAGTTCTGCCCACTTAAGTATTTTCAACTGGTGGCACTCGGTCGCATCAAAGTCAGTCAAAAAGTCAACAAATGCATAATCTAGTATCAACACAATAAAGAGCAAAGGCCCTTTATTGTAATATACACTGATATATAATCGGAATAACACCATTGCATGAGTAACATTTCACAAAAGGCATCTTTCAGTAACTACGACCATAAGTTGTCAACAAACGACAAAAAGTTTACTTCCATCAAAATCTTTGGTCAGTGCTCAAGTGATTACACGGTGCATACATAAAAGCATTCACAGGGAAGGCAAACTTATGATCGCAGATGTGCTTGTGAAACTCAGTTGTTGGAAATGAAAAGAGGGCTGTTTTTATTTGCGGGATCTAGTGGAAACTGTCTGTTTTCGCTTGGAGAGCATTCCAGGTTGTGATTGAATAAATTCCTGCCTCCTTCAAAGTGACACTTTCTGAATTGATTTATATTTGTTGGAATAAATGCGTCCTTGCATTAATTATGCACATGAGGGAAACCTGTATATGATCAAGTAAAAGTGGAAGATCACACATAATAGCTGAAACCTTGGAGCAGAAAACAGAGATAATTTTTTACTTCCCTTTGGCCTTGAAGAAGCAGGAGTACCCATGAAACACGTGTTGACTGACAGAAAACATCAAACTTAAAAGGCTGTACTTTGTGATTATCAACCCATGATTTTTAAACTGTATTTTACGAAAATGGTTTTCTATTTATGGATTTGAGATACAAGCTATTGGATTTGAGATAATTCATTGTATATTTGTTGAAGTGTTTTTAAAAATTGTGCAAGAATAAGATAATATATTTGTTGAAATATGCTACTTTTGAATAGGATTGTGAATTTGGATAATTGTATCTTCCCTGAAATAATTGTAATGTGCTCAACAATTATGACCAGTTGGATTTTCTGGTCTTTGTTTCGGGTGTAGGACAGTATAGTCAATATAACTGACTTAAAATTCCAAATATTTTGCTTTCATTCATAAGAGGTGTGTATGATGAAAAGTAGCAGTGCACTGTACAATGAATTGCCAGCTTTGGTACAAAGAGATCAAAACAGAGTCTAAATTCAAAAAGAAATTAAATTCAGTAATCAGTTTGCCACAATCATCGACTACATTTCAACCTAAGATGAAATGAAAGGTTATTGTCAGGTCTGATAGATATGATTATAATACCATTAATTTAGATCGGTCTAAAAGATACAAATCTTAAAGAAATGTATAGTCTCTTGTGCACCTGACTGAATAAATTAGTCAGTTCGGGAAGGTTACAGCTTCAAAAGTCAGCGAGCAGCCACACAGAGATCAGGAGTCACCACTTCTAAAAATCAGTGTGTATTACCTTCAGAGCCAGTACATCTCCAATAGTTTCAAAAATTCATCCGAACGGACATGTTTGCCCTAGAACAAATGCTTATATGTTGCCCATTGTTGACATGTTGCACCTAAAAAGACTTTGACTAATTGGAAAATGTCGCACAGTCCTCAGTCCATAAATTTAAATATTCACAGATTATCCTGGTGAAGTCTTTGTCCATTACATGTGGTCATTTTATATTGTAATGTAAGGAAATGGATTTATATTTGGGGTTAACAGTTGCCCACTTCAAGGAATAACAATACCTACTTGGCCAAGGTGAACCACAAAATTAACCTGAGCCCAACCCTCGGTAGCTATGGCACTGAGTAGATATCAATGTCAAGCAAAGTGTTAAGTATTTATGCAGTTGCAAAACAATAGTAAAGTGAAAACATCATATAATAAAAATCCCAAACTGAATTAGTAAAATAGAGTAAAATATCAACAAAATGACTCCAAAGCATCAAAAATCCAATAAGGGGAACCGAGATATGAAGTTGTAACTTATTAGGCAAAAATAGCAGCAGAAAGCAGTATGTGCCAATATCAGTCTAGTCAAGCGGTAGACCTGGATCCATGCACTGTTTCATGTCAACCACGAAGGAGTGCGGTCAGATACACCAAGTGGGTTCTGCCTTCAAAGATTCTGACTTTGTTTTTTTATGGAGTTTGAAATCCTCCCACATTGTCTGAATCTGCCTCCAAGAAAGGAGCATCAAAAACAGACACCTTTACTCCAAGGTCCCCTGACAGCTCTGAGGTCTTTGAATTCCAAACCGTTTCCAAGTCCCGACTATTCAGGATTTCTGGAGCAACTCCTATGCCACTTCTAAGTCTCTCTAGACCTCCAGGACAGCACTTGGGAGAAAGGAATATAGCTAAGGCCACCAGCAAAATCTAGTCCAGATCTAGTAGGTGCTGGTCTACTGCTCACCTCAGGAAAAAGGCCTTTTGCAGCTTGTTGTGTCCCTGTAGCCACACAGGAGGTCAGCCAACTGCCCCTTGGAGTCTACGTCATTGTTCTTGGGGGTCCAGTCCTCTTCCAATCTTGCTCGGGTCCAAAGAGTGTTCTGAGGAGCATTCCTCAAGTGACTACATTTTTGGTTGCCACTAGTCACTGGGCAGGAGTGACTCCTGGACACTCCCTAACCAATGGGATAAAAGTCCTGGGAACAACCCTACCCACTTTTTCAGCAGTTCCTGTTTGTCCTTCTGCAACCAATACTACAGTGCCCCTCACTCCTAAAATCCAAGATGGGGAACCCATTTTTTCCTTGTACAGAGCTCTTGTGTCCACTCAAAGGTGTGGCCAGAGAAATGAGCAGCCCCCCTTCCCATATGCCCACTCCAAACCAGTTTTGGGGTATGTTAGACCCGGGATCCTTGGTTGGCTGAGGTAGGTACATTAGGCCAAATAGGGACCCGCGTTTCCACGTCAGGGAAAGCAAGGTCACCTTCTGAGATAGCCCCCGCTCACCCCCTTGGTAGCTTGGCACGAGCAGCCAGGCTTATTTTCAAGGCAAGTGTGTAAAGTATTTGCAACCATGCTCACAGCAACCCAATGATGAAGCCACAAATAGACTTCACACAAGTTTTACAAAAACGAGTATACATTTTATAAAATAAGATGTACGATAAGACCACACAATATAAATCCAACATATGAGTATGTGTACTATTTCTCCTGGCTGGTTGTTAGGCCAGCCAGCCCTTGTTGGTTCTGGCGATATTAATGAGCGCTTCTAAACATTCCACTGTAATCCTAATACCATGTTATGCAGTTCGTAATGCTAGAATTAGGCACTTTTGCAATGTAACAATAGTGCAATGCATTATACAACAATCAGGCACTTTGCAATGTAAAAATAATGCAATGCGTAACGCAGCAATCAGGCACTTTGCAATGGAAGAATACTGCAATGCGTAATAAAACCACCAGGTACATCGTTATGCAGAAATAAGGTAATGCGTAATACACTAACCAGGTAGTTCGTTATGCAGGAAGAATGCAATGCGTAATACGCTAATTAGGTAGTTTGTTATGCAGAAACAAAGCAATGTATCATACAACAATCAGGTAGTTCGTTATGCAGAAATAAGGCCATGCATCATACACTAATCAGGTAGTTCGTTATGCAGGAATAATGCAATGCGTAATACACTCCGGCACTGATCACGGTGCCTTAGGCGGCCTCTCCGCCACTCCTGACTCGCAGTCAGCCTTGGCAACAGTTGCCCCCAACACTGGTATGGTGTAACAAAAAGTGAAGCTCCGCACTCCGGCCCCGGTACTGCCACTCCCTTGGCAATGCGGGCCGCGATACAAGCCGAAGCAGAGGCTCGTGCTGCCAGAACGAGAGAGGCCGAGAGCGTCTCCCTCCGAGCCCGCACCCCGCCCCAGGATTCGACACACGTTACCAGGGGGGCGCGAACCCACTCTCCTCTCCTCGTTCAGTGACTTGGGCCTCCGATGCAATCTTTGTGAATTGGCAACGGCGGTCTCGGGCCGGTGGCTCAGCTCCTCTGGGGCTGCCGGTCCGGGCTGCTACTGCTACGAAGATCTCAGGCTGCCACAGGGCACACTCACACACAGCGTCACTAAGACTCCCTTGAGTTTCGGGTGCACGATCACCGGGCACTCCACACGAAGGTCTCAGGCTGCACGAAGGTCACGCGCACAGAGTCGCTGAGACTCACTTTAACTCTGGGTGCACGTTAACAAGACAATCCTCACGAAGGCCCCACGCTGCACAAAGCACACGCACACAGCGTCGATGAGACTCACTTGGATTCCGGGTGTGCATGATATCAAGACAATCCTCACAAAGGTCTCACGCTGCACCAAGCACACGCACACAGCGTCGATGACACTCACTTGGAGTCCGGTGCACCCGATAACTGGACAATCCTCACAAAGGTTTCAGGCTGCAAAAAGCACACACACACACAGCGTCGCTGATCCTTGCTTGGACTCCAGGTGCCCACGATCACAGGGCACACCTTATGAGAATCTCAGGCTGCAACAAGACCACTCACACAAAATTGCTGAGACTCTCCTGGAAACGTTTGTGTTCCTGAGTTTCGGCCACAGGGAGCCATCTCACCTCGGGCCCTTGGGGATAAGTTACTTCAGGACACAGCACAGCAAAGTCCTGTCAAGCCGGGGGACCAGCACACAGCAAAGTCCCTTTAGCCTTTATTTGGTTAAAACAGCAAACTGCAGGCCAGCCCCAGAACACACAGCAAGGGTCAGTCCTCTTGACCACGAAGTAGCTCCAGTCTTGTTCAATCTTGATCAAGCCTTTCTCCCAAGTTCAGGGGCTTCAGCTCTCATAGTTATACCCCTCAATGGCTTTGAAGTCTTTGTTTTCAGGGGGCACTGACCCCTGTTCAAACCAGTTCTGGGTGCCCCCCTGCCAGTGACACCTTCTTCCTTTGATTAGCGGGGGTCTGGATTCTCAATCACTCAGCAGGAGATGGGACAATTGTTTTATAGCAGCAACACAGACCTCTTCACCTCTAGGGGCTATTCCTCCCCCTACACTCCAGATGCAGGTCAGCCTGTTGCTGTCTCACCTCCTCCCCTGGGTCAAGACATTCCCCAGATCCTATTGCTTTCAAATCCAGACAATCAATCCACAACCAGGCAGAGACACACAGAAATGTTAGAGCACAAAAATCCAGCCACTTCTAAAAGAGTGGCTTATAAACACACAATGCAAAAACCATCTTCATAAAAAGATGTGTTATTACATTGTGAGTTCAGGCATACTAAACCTCACCTTTGCATCTTAAGCCTTTGGGAAGATAGACTGGCAAACATATTACACAGCCTTCCCATTCTATTCTATGGGCAAGATGGCCTTTCAACAGTGAAAAACGAAATGGAGATTATTTCACTGTCAGGACATGGAACACAGCTTAGTACATGTCCTACCTTTCACATGCACTGCACCCTGCCCAGGGGCTACCCTGGACCTACCGTAGGGGTGTCTGCTGTGCATAGAAAGGGAAGGGTAAGGTCTGGCAAGTGGGTGCACTTGTCAGAACAACATGGCAGTTTAACAAGCTGCGCGCAGGCACTTTAATGGCAGGCCTGAGTTCCCTTTTTAAGACTACTTGAGTGGGTGGCACAATTAGTGCTGCAGGCCCACTAGTAGCATTTGCATTACCAGCCCTGGCACACATAGTGCACTTTACTAGGGACTTTACTAGTAAGGCAAACATACCAATCATGGACAACCAATTACCATTAAACTTTATACAGGGAGCACTTGCACTTTGACACTGTTTAGCAGTGGCAAAGGCCCAAAGCATCCAAGTTGGCAACACCATGTAAAAAAAAAGGTCTAGGGGAAACCAAAAATTTTAGGGAACTTTAGCCTAAAAGGGGCAAGTCCTACAGGGTAGTTAACCTCCCACTGGGTTTTTCGCCAGCCCGGCTAGTTTGGGCCCTGCAGACCAAAACTTTCCATGCTTTACGTCTCCCCTGACACTAAACTATGACTGGGCGTCCCATTCACGTTAATTACATTCCTAGGCATACCTCAACTGTCTTTCTTGAGCTGATAGGGACCAATTCGCTCACACCCAGTTCATCATATCACCAAGCCTAAGCCATTGTTCTGCTCTTGGAGCAATTTTCACACATATTTAAGGTCATACACTTTCTGGGCATTTGCTCGAGGGCTAATATATAGGTGGGAAAAAGCAACTTTCTGAAGAGTTGCTTATCCTAATTATTTATTAAAAATTCTATATCACCAATGAACTGGACTTACAATAAATATGAAAAATATTATTTTAATCCCTATTGTAGTCGGTTTCTATCAAAAGTTACAGTTTAATGTTTGCAATCCGTACTTTGCCATTTTCTAGGATCCAGCTACAGCCCTGCCAGTGAATATAGCTTTTAGGGTCTAGTCAATAGAGGAACATGGCAACTTTAATTTCGCACTTGTTCCACTTTTAAATATTAGGCACTTTACTTAAATGGGTAACAAGATGGCTTAGGGGTGACATTAATATTTAAAAGCAGGGTCTCTCGCCTGTCAAAAAGGGTAATTTTGACAGGATTGACAGCATGTTTGTAGATGCTACAATCAGGCTACACATTTTGGGCCTGAACCCATGGTTTACAAGCCCACTCTATGAATTGTACATTGGGCGAGGCAGTACACAGGTGACATTTAACTTTCAGGTCCTGGGTGCATTTTCTACACCATATACTAGGGACTTATCAGCAAGTGAAATATTTAATTCAGGGCTATTCCGATTTAACCATGTTTAAATGGGGAGCACAGTTACTTTACTCTTGTTTACCAGGGGTAACAGTGCACAGAGATTTAGGTCTAGCAGGGTGAGAATAAGGCAATAAATCTGGGGTGATCATGCAGAAAAAGCAGGTTTCATACATGCAGGCCTAGCCAAAAAGGGAGTGGAGGGTCGTATAGTGGCAGACTACCATCAGAAATGGTATACAGTGGTATGCTGTTTTTTTAGAGCCCTGGTTCACTAGATAGGGTGGAGGGGACGATACTCAGCACGACAAGTCATCCTAATCAGACGTGTTGGTAGTAACATCTTACAGCTTTGAGAAACTGATTACTGACTTGTGTATGGTGGTAAATACCTTGAAAAGGGATCTCCCTTAGCTCACTTTTCTATATGAGTGCCAGGATGCCCTGAGAGCACTTATTTGAAGAATGATGGAACTGCAACAGAAGGAAAATCGAGCGTGGATAGTGATAACTGGGAGAGGTGCCCAAAAGGAGAGCTTGAGTGAGTGATGGACGTGAAATGATATGCTGGGGAGCAGTACATAGTTGTAGTGATTGGATTAGCTTTATGAAAACTCAGAAGGGATGAAGTTAATGTCAGTGAGTGTACTTGGCCATTGGGATATTTTATTATTTACACTTTATTACTATTTTGTTTTCTCTGGTGTTTAAAAGCAATGAAATATGTTTTTCAAAAATAAATAATATACACTAGATTAACAAGATCACCCAAGAGTACACTTACACTAACCCACAGACAAAAAGACACAAAACTGTAATAGAAAATATAAAGCTTTTTAAGGTAATTCCAAGTATTTATTGTTGTGTGACAAATTTTTCTGCTGATTGCTGATATCGTCTGGATCACTGTCATTCACTGATTTTGTCTCTGTTCACGTTCTTGAAAAAATGTGACAAGCAGTTTATTGTGAGTTGTGAATTTTAATTTGATTTGTTTTATTGCTAGTCCCAAGAAGTAATTTATTTGGTATTCCTACCGGAGGCTCCCATGTGCGCATTTTGCGTATTCAGCAGTATTTTTTTATTTGCTTATATTGTTAGGATAAGTAATTCTGTTATGGGGGCTTGTCATCATGCTACTAACAGACTGCTTTATCTTCATTCTGTTTGATAACTGTCGTCTGATATGTCTCTTTTTGATATGTGATTGTGATCTTTCCCTCAAATCTGTCTCTCACTGAGTTGTCTCAGTCCACTTAGTGAGATCTATACCGTAGACCTATTTCTCTGATCCGTATCTCAAGCCTGCTTTTTTATGTCTCTTTCTAATCTGTGCCTCTTACTAAAATCTGTCTCCCATTTACGTGCCTATACTTCGTGACTCTTAAATCTCTCTCTCTCACTCTCTCTTTGATCTGTTTCTTTTTAGATATGTGTCCCCTATTTCTCTCTTCAAGATTTAAGTCTCTGGTTTGTGTCTGATGGTTATTCAAGGGCAGCGTTTCCCATGTGTCACTTATCTAGTGGCATAGCGCAAAATCATGGAGCCTCGCTGCAGAATGTGATGAGTGGCCCCAGAGTCTCCCATATCTCACAGATATTAATTGATCTTGTCCTGAATTGGGACCCCCCCCCCCTCCACCAAAGGGTTAAGGGGTCCCTGAAGGGATGTGGGACTCACTGCAACGCAGTGGCTCAGGGGCTTGTGTTACGCCCCTGCACTAATCAATCTCTTATTCGTGGCTAAGGCCTAACTCTTTTAGACCTGTATCTCTGATCTTTGTGGTGTCTCTTAGGTCTATGAATATTATTTGTCACTGTTTTATCTGTGATTGAGCTGCATCTACATAATGGATCTGTCTTTAATCTCTCTTTAATTTAGATGTGTTTCGGTGATATATCATAGATCTGTGTCCATGATCACCTGTCGCTAATCCGTTTTCCCACCTTTATCTCCTGTATCTTTATATGCGATATGTCTTTCTTGATGTGTGGTCTTTATTCCTCCTTGTAGGTCCATGTCTGATCTATCTCCTCAGTCTGTCCTGCTTGTGGGTCTGTTCTTCAGATCTTTGGCTCTGATGCATCTTTATCTGATCAGTTTCTCAGATAATTGTTTCTTTTTGTGAGGTCGGTCTCTGTTTATGATTCCCTACAAATGCCTCTCTTTTCAATCTTTGGCTTGCTCTGTCTGTTCCCCTTTCTCTCTCTCTCTTCCCCAGCCCTTTTGTGATCTGTCTCTGTGAACCCTTCTTCTGTGACTTGGTCTCTTTGTGGATATCTTCTGCACAATCTGTCTGCACCGTCTTGCTCTCCAATTCTACTTTCTATATATCGCTTGTATCGTCCATGGCAATAACTACATATTAATGTATCTTTTGTTCTGACTGTCCCGTACTTACTCTTTATTCCCTTTAATTATTGGTAACTTGTAGGATGGGAAGCTGTGCTGTTCATAAACTAATCTTCGGGATTCCTGTTCTCCATGGATCCCCAAGACCGTCCCAACCACTAGCCAAAATACGTTTTCCTGTACTTGAACCATATATTGTAAAGTGAAGTAACAAGACTGTGCAAAAAGATACCATCTCATATATGATCACCAGCCAGGCTTCTTAGCAATGAGAGGAACCAATGCAGCATTGATTATCACCAGGGAACACCTCCAAGCCCTAGATATTTATTCTAGATATGATTATGTACTTGTCAGTACTGGGGAACGGTTCCCTAGCCCATTTCTTCAAGAAGGTGCTAGTCAACCCTGAGGTTACTCAAAAGTAAATATGCCCTCCACCCTAGTCCCTTCCTTCTAAACATTGTAAGAGGGTTACAAGCAGTATCCCTTAAACATCCAGTTCTTCGCCTATTGCTCTCAGTACCATCCTCTAGGAGTTTAGTACCATCATTTGGTTCTCCATCAACCCCCCTCTCCCCAAGCACCCACCACCCCCAATACAGTCACCAGGACCTAAGATGAAGCCTCAGTGATTTTATCTTACTCTTTCAATGTTCTGCAGTCAAATTAATCTCAGATACTTCAAAAGTAAAGAACATTGCACACCAGAAAGAGCAGAGCCATATTCAAGATTTCGTCTTATCCCCCTTCGTAGGCCAGCTCTACCTTTGATAATACATCAGAGAAAGTGAACCACAAGCTCATCTTTGAAATGTTTCCCAAATATGTGAGTTACTAGCTTTGCACATTCACCCTTCAGGTTTAACTCTTTCCAAAATAAAGTTTCCTCAACAGGCTTTGCCATCATTCTTTCATGTGGTTTCCTCTGTGAATTACGTGTTTGAACAGTCTGTGACTCTGTGCATTTGAGGAAGCGCTATTAATAATGCTTACTCGTGATACTTACAGATATGACTATCCAAAATTCAAAAGGTAATATTATTTTTATGTTATGTTGCCACCAGTTGTGAACCTGTAGAGCACTTGTAGGATATTCAGGAGCATATAGCACTTGTAGGATATCCAGGAATGCACAGTCATGCTTGTTTTAGGCTGTTGGAATTGCTCATCACCTTATAAACCTGAGCTGTTTTAATCCATGGCTTTGGGATGCCTGAACCAGTCTCAAGAGGATGGTGCAGGTTGCTTAATGCATCCAGGTGTGTATATATAATACCTAGATGCCTCTCTGGTTGGTGCGGGAACCACTACTCTCTTTTCTGACTTTGTGTAGTATAGACTGCTTCGTCGGCAAGGGAGCAAGCAGATGAATGAGAACCTTTGGCTACTGAGACTGTCAACAAATAGTTGAACAAGGGTTTTTAGTTACGGTACTGTGTACAGAGGAATGAAACAAGAGCTATAGTTGCACTGGGTAATTAAACGTTTAATTGAATACAGTATGCAAAAGACCTCTTGAAAAAGAATGGAGGGAACATCTTCAGTAATAGCTTTAAGAAAACAGACCTTTTTGCAGATGTCACCTACACGTTTTCCCCCCATGTAGACTACTAGATGCCGATTTTTGACTCTGACAGTGCACTGAAGCCTGCTAACCAGGCCCAAGTGCCAGTGCTTTCCCCCCCAAAACTGATGTGTGAATTGGTAACCCCAACTGACAGGACTTTAACCACCTTATAAGTCTCTAGTATATGGTACCAGTGGTACCCTGGGCATAGGGGTTAGAGTGGTCACCAGGGCCTGAAGCACTATTTGTGCCACCCTGAGTGACCCAAGTAAAGCAGGCCTGCAAATTGACATGCGTGACCAAGTTAATGATCTATTTTTAATATATGCTAGTCACCCCTAAAAAAGGCCTTCGAAGCCCAGGAGGCATTTTACTAAAGGTATGGACATGTAAGTGCAAGCTTATATGTCCCTGTAGTGGCCTTTTCCACTAAAGTCTACTTTGTCATATTATAACATGGGCTGGCACCCGGGCAAACCAGAGGTTGGCAGCCCTATCATGGTATTGCCTAAATATGACATGTTCGATATCAAGCATAATACCTCATCAGCCCTGACACGAATCTCGTGTTGAGGACGATGTGACATGAACCCTGATGGCTACCTGAGAGGTTGCCCACCTGGTTGCCCCAGCCTTTCCTGTGCTCTGGCTACCTGCCTGCAGCTGCTGCTGCCAAGACAGGAATCTGACCCCCTGCCAGGAGGTGTGAACTTCCCCAGGAATCACACAGCCTTCCTAGACAGGTTGGCAAGTGAAGTGACACATCAAGGTGGTGAGCTTCCAAGGCTGTACCCCTGTGATATGCAGCCAAGCTGCCTCCCAAAGGAGGAAACACGCCTCCTCCTGCCCCCAGGCACATTTGCACCTCTGCAGGTGAGAAATGTAGGTATTCAGGAGGTGTACAACCCCAGAAGGCTATCCACACCTCTGGGGTGGGCTACCTGGTCTGTACAGCTGAGGAAGACTTCTGCCATTTTTAAAAGTGGTAGAATAGAGGGCTATGGGTAGAAGAGGTGACCTACACCCCTGGATGTGGTCACCTCGGGCGGATTAGCCGCTGAGGCTAGTAGCCCATTGGCCAGATGCAAAATAAAATCAAATCAGGTGTTTGTTAAGCGCGACTACTCACCCATAAGGGTCTCAAGGCGCTGGAAGGTGTGGGGGGGGGGTTCGCAGGTTCCAGTCAATCAAGGAGGGGGTCTGTCGAAGAGCCAGGTTTTGACATTTCATGGGGAGCGATGTTATCTGTCTGAGGTGGAGCGGAAGGTCGTTCCAGGCTCTGGCCACGCGGAAGGAGAAGGAGCGGTCTCCCGATCTGGTCTTTCTGGTGCGGGGGACTACGGCGTCGCAGAGCTGGGCTGATTGTAGGGTCCTTTGGGGTGCGTGGAATTTGAGTCGCTATTCAGGTATGCTGGTCCGGTGTCGTGGAGGGCCTTGTGAGCGTGGGTTAGCATCTTGAAGGTGACTCTCGCTTCGATGGGGAGCCAGTGGAGTGTGCGCAGGTGCTGGGAGATGTGGCAGTGTTTTGGCAGGTTGGGGACCAGTCTTGCTGCGGCGTTTTGGATGTTCTGTAGCTTGTGGGTGAGGTTTTTGTTTATTCCGGCATAGAGTGCGTTGCCGTAGTCGAGCCTGTTGGTGACCAGGGCATTAGTGACGGTCTTTGTGTTTGAGGGGGATCCATTTGAAGGTCTTACGTAGAAGGTGGAGGGCGTGGAAGCAGGAGGACGAGACGGAGTTGATCTGGCGGTCCATTTTGAGCTCTGAGTCCAGGATGATTCCCAGGTTGCGTGCGGGGGGCCACCGGTGTCGTTCCAGGCGTCTGGGTTTGGGCCCATGATGAGTACTTCCGTTTTGTTGGTGTTTAGTTGTAGGCAGCTGTTTTTAATCCATTTGGCGACGGCTTCCATGCCTTCTCGAAAGTTGTGTCTGGCGGTGTTGGGTTCATTGGATAGGATGAGGATGAGTTGGGTGTCGTCTGCATATGACACAATGTTGAGTCCGTAGGTTCTGACGATGGGGGTGAGCGGAGCCATGTAGACGCTGAAGAGCGTAGGGCTGAGGGAGGACCCCTGGGGGACTCCGCAGGTGGTAGGTGTAGGGTCCGAGAGGAAAGGGGGGAGTCTGACCTGCTGCGTTCTGCCGGAGAGGAAGGAGCGGATCCAGTCGAGGGCCTTGTCTTGGATCCCTGCGTCGTGGAGTCTGCGTATTAGGGTGCGGTGAGAGACTGTGTTGAATGCCGCTGAGAGGTCGAGGAGGATGAGGGCTGCTGTTTCTCCTTTGTCCAGTAAGGTACGGATGTACAGATGCACCCACACCCGTAAATTTAGGATTTAAGGGCTACCCCTAACACCAGAACCTCAGTTGTGACCTGACTTGCTACAAAAGATACATGAAGAGCCCGAGCTGCACAAAGCAAAGACGTGATACTCTGCACCTGTGGCAACCTTCCTGGAACTGCACGACTGCGACTTGTCCTAGACCAAAGATGGAGGGTTCCTTTGAGAAGCAAAGGCAACTCAAGACTTTGCTGGACCGGTGGCACTAGTCCCCTGCACTCCACAGGTAAAAACATACCAGAACCAAAGATTCGCTCACCATAGAGCCCTTCGAGTGATTGCCCAAAAGTAAATGGTCCAGTTCATTGTGGGAAACGTAGTTCTGACCTCCACAAACTTTCAGGCAGCTACCATGTTCCTTTGGAGGTCGAAATAACTTTCTGCTGAGCTTACCATTGCCAAGGCTTGTTGGTCGCCAGTCCAGCAACCACCCCCTTTACTCGACGCTGTGCCTCGAGGGAACTCTGCAAAATCTTCATTTAATGTCAGCGGTGGCTTCACTCTCGACCTTTTGCACTCTGTTCCCCACAAGCAATGTGTAATCGATAAAACCAGCTCCCTCGCAGCTCCCACTTCAGCACCAAGGACAGTTAGGTCAATTTTGCACCCAGGCTTCTCGAGCCAACTAAAATCGAACTGACTGTTGTGGCTTGGTCCTGGGGCCTGCATCACCTTTACCCTCCTTGGGTTCCACTGAACTCGACCCGCAAGTGACCGATTGTCACTAGTGCTTTTTCCTATTGACCGCAATGATAAACTTTTGCAGTACTGTTTTTCACTGATTTAATATTGAATCTAAAATTGATAACTCTGGTTGTACTTACCTGATTTACTTTGTTTTGCTGTTTAAATGTACATACAAATCTGCTTTACTTTTATAAATTGTGTTTGACTTCTTTTGAGTCGTGTCAATGACTTATCGTCTACGTTGGCACTCTGAAATGCTTAACACATCTTCCTCTAGTAAAGCTTGACTGCTCTTTGCTACCTTGCCAGGACTTAGCTAAGGATTTACTATTGGGAATCCAAGGACAATCTTTAGGGCAGTGTGAGAGTATTGCATGGTGAAGCCAAACCAGCATACCCCCTAATACTCCACCTTCCTACAGTAGCCAATAGTATTTCCTTATGGCTTCAGAAATAAAACAAGTGTTCTCTTGAAGAATTTGTGCTTAAGTTGAAGGGGGAATACATTTCTCCATTTTAACATTACTTCTTAGACTCACATAAATATATTAAGATCATACGTTTTATAATTACGCTCAACTACCTTCATCTAGGTTTCTTTTCATGCATTTCCTTTGTTCCGCCACTAACTTTTACTTTGCCTTTTACTTGTGTTTGTTTTGTTTGTTGTCCTTCCCCTTTCTTGCCATTGAGTTATTTCCATTTATTCCGTTCTGGTCCTCTTTCAGTATAAAGCCCAATCAATATAGTCTGGTTCACCAATATTGTTCCTCGTCTGCATTGTCAGCCTTTGGCTCTCATCATAGCATCCCATTAGCATTTCACCACATAGTCCCTCAGCGAAGCATGTCCTTATTATAAATCTACATTGTGTACTGTACATCCCTATACCTGTCCCCCAGACTATCACCTGGCCAGACAGTGTTACACTTACCTGGAGAAGTGGACTGTTAACCCGTCAGAAAAGGCTTTTTGATTTTGCCATTTGTGGACTGGCACATAGCGATAGCAAAAACAAATCATCACTGGAGACATTCCCTTGTTCATACAAGAGTTATCCAGCAGCAAGCAGGTTTGCACAGGAAGCAGCAAGGACTGGAAGAGTCAAGCACATCAGCACATCACATTCCATCCTAATCCTTCCTGGTAGTATTGTGTTTCTTTCTTCCAGGATGAACAAGAATCGGAACTTGGTACTCCAGTAGTGGAAAAAATAGGAAGCATGTGACCTCTGTGCACTATTAGCAGCAGTGCCAATTGCTGTTCTCCAATGTTTGTACCAAGCACCTCACTTTGCAGATAAGAAACCAGAAAGGCTGCCAAAACTCATTCACTTTGGTCTCTGTACAAATGAATGAGGCTCTGCTTTGCTTTGAAGTCCTCTAAACTGAAAGTAGGTTATTCGAGACTCGTAAGTCGCTTTTTCTACAGACTCAAAAGCTGACTTCTTCTGAAAAGCATGTTCAACTTCCTGCTTCCAGATTCGGTACTAGTAGTAATGCCTTCAATCATGGATATCTTGCAGAACTTCTATAACCAAAGAAACTCCCTTCACAGACAAATTGGAACTGCGAATTTCTGGAGTCCTAATATTTTACTGTAGAGCTTCTATTGAGATCGCTTCTGCTGGCTTTTATTAGGTTGCATGTTATTGTTTTCCTTCTTTTTTTCTGTTGATTTATATGTACTTTCTGCTCTTTTGTTGATATTTTGGAAACCTTAATAAGACCGTTCTGTTTTTAAACAACACATTTTTATTAGTAAAGCAAAAGAAAAGCAGTCTTGCCCACCCCTCACCCAAACTTGCCGATATATCCATGGCCAAACAGTGCCACATCCCAACCAGATCATAAGATTATATGGTAAATTGCCCGTCTACCCTCATAGTTGCAGTTCTCTTAATAAAACCGTTCTTGGCAGTGCTCAATTTGAAAAATAAATAAGTACAGGGACTCGAAATGCTTCATAGTATCTCGCTGCTAGCAAGATTGCGGAGTATCAGTGCTACCTAGTTTTGATTCCAGCTTGTGCCTTTTTATTGCACCACCCTATATTTCCTGTCTCTGTATCTCCCTCTTGCCTATTCTATATTATCCCAGAATTCACCATTTGTCACTGTTCCCCATCTTTCATTTCCTCTTTTTCTCTTCCTTTTCTCTGTTTGGGTCAGAGTCTGATGAAAAAGTAGTCCAGTTCCCGAAAAATGAGCATCTGTGGCACCGCCTATTCATGGTCATAGCACGTAACACTCCCAACAGCCCTCTCCTGTAGATAGCTCAAACCCATTTTAGTATTAAGAGACTTTTTGCAGTATGATTTGCACACAATTGTCAGAAGCTTTGTCCGTTTACAAGATGTTAACGAATGAAAAGGTATTGAAATGTATTGCTCACAGATTGAGCAATTTCTAAATTGAGCAAACAGAAATCAGAAAAGAGTTAAGTGTGGTGTTGGTGTTTTTAGCATACCATTTTCAGTACAAAGGTTTACAGAGGTTCTTTAGCATTTCTGGCTTTAAAATGAAATTTCAGTGTTGCGCATCATATATTCTGACTTTAATTCCAGCCCAAACCAAATTAGAACTTCAAAGAAATGGGGGTTAGGTCTCCTCACCCCCAAAGGTGATCCACGCAGGATTACTAATGACTTTGAGCGCTAGAATGGAAGCAACGAGACACTCTCCTTAAAAAACAATCACTGTAACAGCCAATTGGCGTTGCCAATGCTTATTTGCCTTGGCATTAGCCTATGAGGACTTGGGGGCAGCCAACCACAGGGAGGTCTGTCCCCGGAGGTTTAGGTGAAGTGATGCAGTCCAACAACTGCACAGGGGGTTGGTGCTATATTTGGGCTACTTTTGTAGCCCAAACAATATATAGACTGCCATTTTGCTCGTAGCGACATTAGTGATAGGCAGTTCAAATTTTCTGGGAGGCACTTGCGTTCATGATGGCCGATACTGTGGGTCAAGACCAGGTGGCCCAAGCCATGAGGCTATTGGTGGTGGCTGGGCGCCTGGACCTCCTGGCCGATGGGGCCCAGCAGCGCAGGAGGCCAGTGCGGAAGGCAGCTGACAGGGTCGATGCTGCCGTGTTGCCTGTTACTCACCGTGCCAGTTCCAGCCTCCTCTAGCAGGTGAGCAAATGGGCTGCTCACGCACGAGGAGAACGACCTCAGGAAGGTGGACGGGCAGGGGCTGATATGGGGGAGTGCGGGCAAGTGAGGGGAACGCATCCCCATGCGAGTGGTTATCTTGCAGTGCAGGGGAGGCACATGTGAAGAGTCGTGAGGCCTCAGAAAGTTTGGGTAGACGGTTAGGCGAGGAGCTTATGCATGGTTTACCAGCACACCAGACCATGTTTCTTCTTTTTTCCAGGTTGGTAGGTTAACTGGGGGGCCAGACTCGGGAGAGCCACGTGCGGCTTCACGGCCTGAGGTGAAGAGACAGCGTGGCCCGTGCGGCTAGCTGGAATCCATCGGGGTGTCTGGATCACGGCCACAAAAAAGTCTGGTGTGACCTCCACAGTGCAACTGGCAAAAGGACTGGAAACCTCCGCCTTCCAGACAGAGTACAGGACTATGCGTCCTGCATCGTTAGAAAGGTGGGGAGGGCAAGGTACGCCCCCCTTGGACGTTTGGCATTTTGAATAGTTCTTACATGCGAATAAGCCCCTTCTGAGGTGAATGGACAGTGGAGCGCTCAGAGAGTTTGGTGCACAGACTGAGCTGTCAATGCTTGATTAATTAGGAAGGTAGTTTAGAGGAAGGGGAACTGAGGGATGATATCGAGGCGTAGGAAGAAGACCAAAACTGGTGGCGGGAAGGGGGGTCTTTTAACTCACCTGCACCTAATGGTCTGAATTTTTATCGGATCCACATGGAGGTTGCAGGTATGGGTAGAGGACATTGCACAATTCATACTCCCCCTCATAGAGAAGGGGCAGTCGAAGGAAACATTTCATGCAAGTTGCCGGTTATTTCATTAATGAGCAAGCTCCTATGGGGCCATGCCCCTTAAGTTGGAGAACTTCGGAAAAGGATTTTGGAGGGTTGGGTGAGGGTAGCTGGGCGCGGGGCCCTGATACGGAGGCTGCTCACCCTGGATGTTTTGAATGATGCAATTGAGTCCCTTGGGACAGTGTGCTCATGGAATAGGGAAACAGTTCTGTTTTCGACCCTCATGTCCTGGATGTTTTTTGGGGCCTTCCGGGTATCTGAGCTATTGGGGTAAGGGGAGTAGGGGTTTGCTGTGGTAGGAGGTGCAATGCGGGGAAGAAGGCTTACATGTTTGGTTGTAAAAGTCTAAGACTGACCAAAGGAAGGAGGGGAGAAAAGTGCTTCTGAGACTTAACCCCTCAGTGGCCATTTGCCCGGTACATTGGGCTGAGGCACTTCTGCTTGGGTCAGCTATTGAGGGAAAGGTATTTAAGCATGTGGGTGGTAAGCCTGTTAGTTCTTTCCAGTTGGCAGTTTTGCGCAAGGCTCTAAGGTCTATTGGAGTGCACTCAATCGGTTTTAGAACCCACTCATTTAGGATCGGGGGTGCGACAGAAGCGGGTCAACAGGATTGGGGCTTAAGGGAGTATCATAGAGCTGGGTAGATGGTCGTCATATTGCTTTCGTATGTATAATTCATTGGAGAACAGCACGTCCGTGACAGACAACTAAAGCTTTCTTTAGTGAGACCTAAAACACATTTTTGCTATGTTTTATCTATGTCCAGCACAAGTCTGTTTCACTACCTGTCTCATTTGTACCTACCTGTTCTTTCTAGTTTGCAGATCTGGCAAAAGGCTTAGTGGCAGTCTGCAGCTGTCATTGATCCCCCTTCACCATAAACTGAATGCATGTCTCTTTGAACCTTCCTACAACAGGGGTAGCCTTGCGAGCGGGTAATGTACTTTTTGATTTGCCACTTCAAAAGTGTAAACACGAAAATTATCAGGTATTCAGTCTGCCCACTTTCCTCCCACACTCTGACCCAGGTGGCTAATTTATTTTTCAAAATCATTACGAAAATTGTTTTTTCTTGATTAATTTACCACATGCTTCCTCTATAGTGTTGAGCATGAGCGCTGTGCTAAAGCATGCTTGATTAAATTCAATTATTTTCTGCCACCTAGCTGTTAAAGATAATTTTTAACTCAGAATATAATATCAATTTGTACTATCATTTGTTTTAGAAAGTGAAGTTGTGGTTGCATTTTAACCAACTGTGACTGGGTTATCTTTTATTTTTTTTTAAAGATTGTCTTAAATTTTAAGGTTTCCAGATTAATGTAACTAGATAGTTTCATTTTTAGGTCTCGCCTACGCAGCGCGCCTGCGCTGCATAGGAAAAAGACCTTTAGCAATCGATTCCGTTTTTCAGGCAAAAACGTGCACGCATTGCATTCCTTTGAATGCAACGCGTGCACGTTTGGCGATTCCCTTGCGGGAGCGAGCTTTGAAACCATGTGTTTGTAATTAACATATGGTTCCTGCTCGCTCCCGCAAGGGAAACAAGCGCATGCCCCCTCCTCTCTCCCCTCCCCCTGCTGCCTCCTCCTCTCCTGCCAAACCTGCTCTCGGCTAACTTTCGCGGCCGCGGAGCTGCACTAGTCTTTCAGCGCTTGTTTCAATGGAGGACATGCGCTGTTTTATTATTTGATACACACAAAAACGAAACCCAAAAAAACCCCACAAAGCTGTTGCTCTATGAACTTCCAGTAGGCTTTACAAGAGTAATCTACGGCGTCAATTCAAGCAAAGGGTTTCTCGAATATTGTGGGTTAAAAGTTTTTTTTTCCGGGGGGGGGGGGGGGGGGGGGTGGGTGCTAACCTCAGGTTCTGTTTGGCCGGGGCTGTGCCACTTGACGCTTGTTGGAGGGAGATGTTTTTCGTATTTCCTTTAAAAAACAGGTAGGCAGTGAACGAAATAGCAGAGACCTTTCAGTACGCATGCACACTGACAGCTGGGAGGCTTTCAGAGACGGAACACATAAAAATCCACTTTGCGACAGGCTGTATCTCAAGCGCGACATTGAAAGCAATTGTAGGAGAAAAGCATTGCGTGAATTTTCGATTTGTTTCCATTATTTGTCTATCGATGAATCCGTCTGTATTTAACAATATCAAAATAGATTTGTCAGTAACTTTTTAAAGAACCCAAAATGTAATCAAAAAATGTAATTTGGCAAAGATTTATCTTTAAAAGTTTGCAAACAGGCTTTCTGCTGCCTAGCTAAGCTCTACTAAAATTACTAATTACACAACTAACCTACCGGAACGTTCTCTGTTGTGGTAAATGACTTCCTCGGAATTGCAACATGGTTGCCGCTAAGAGCATCCATTGATCTCCCGGGCTACTTCAGATGCTAATGTATGTAAATAAAACTCGCACAGTCCAATAGGATCCCAGAGAGAAGCAATTTTGCTGAACTTCTTCAATCCTAATTCATAACGATAATGAGAAAATTCCATACTTTTCAGACTGTGGCTGAACAATGAAAAGTGATGTTGAATGTCACTTTGCCTGCACTAAGTTTCCCAAGACCTCTTCATCTTAAATATTTTATGCGCTGCAAGTATTAGCATAGTCAGTGAGGTTGATCCTTACCTGTAACTCCTCCGGGAGAAACAAAAATGATAATAGGAGAGAGATGAATACATGATTATTCTCTCGAGACCAAAGGTGTTTAACAACCGCCTTTGGTACTCCAGTCTGATACGTTTGACAATCATTACTATGGATTAACGAAATAATGTTTGCAGTGTTCATTGATTTACAAAGCGGAATGAGTTTGAGGTAAATTATTTGTTGTACATTGTGTTGAAGATTGCTGGTGAGTTTATAGCGTCTCCAAATTTGTTTGAATTTTCAGTTTGTTGATGGATATAAACTTTATTTTAATGATCTTATTAGGCAGTTTAGGATTTAGCATTGGTTTTGATGTGACGTCTGTCGACGTTGACCAAGAAGGTGACCTTGTTTAATGTAATTTCTGCATATGTAAAGCGCTCCAATACCTCGGGTTGAGTTTGCGCTATATGAAACTGCACAAATAAAAAGCATTTGCAATGCAATAGTTCTCGCATTCTTTAGCGTTAGAGCTATTGGCGTTGGTTTGGAGTGTATGGGGATGTATGAAGAGTGACATAGCTGCAGCACTGCCTAGAGGTCTTAGAAGGAGGAATTACCGATAAGACCAGAGAAGAAAGTAGCAACACTGTCTAGAAGACTTAGCATGAGGAATAACCACTGGGACTAGAGGAGCAGCTACAGCACTGCCTAGAGGACTAAGAATGAGGAATTACCACTATGAAAAAAGTCACAGGCGCAACACTGCCTAGAGGACTTAGAATGGGGGAGTTACTGACTGGACCAGAGAAGCAGCTACCAGCAGTGCTTGGAGGACTTAGAATGAGGAATTACCACTGAGAACAGACACACTGTAGCAGCACTGCCTAGAAGACTCAAAATGTGGGACATACTGATGCGACCAAAAAAGCAGATTCAGCATTGTCTAGAGTAATTAGAATGAGGCATTATCAATGAGACCAGAGAAGCAGCTAGCAGCACTGTCTAGAGGATTTACAATGAGGAATTACCAACGGAACCAGAGGAGCACCTTGCAGCACTACCTAAAGGGCTGAGAAATTAACACTGGGCAGAATAACATAGCTGCAGCACTGCCTAGAGGACCACTGGGACCAGAGAAGCTTGTTTAGTTCTTGAGTGCTCGAACGGTAAGGCAATAACTTCCAAGTTTACTTGTAGTTTTTGCCTTTGCCAGGGCTGGCTTTGTTTTCAAGGCCGGCTTTGTCCCATCTGAATTGATTTTGACTGTAATTGTTTGGTAAACTGTGATTTCAGAGACATCTAACCTGCCTCAATTGGCCCCTATTGTAATAAACAATGGTGGTTTATACCACTCATCATAAAAAAATAATATCTTTCTATTTTACATGAATTGACCTCATTTTTGTGCTTTACCTTGCCACAAGAATTTGCCTCAGAATCAACATTTGTATTTGCAATGAGGCCCTAACAGCCATCCACCCAGAACACTCACATATACAATTCCTACCACAATAAACGCAGCTCCAACACGCCTTGCAATATCACCTCAGCATTCAAAGCAAACAGCATGCAACACACATCCCTTCTTAAAAACAAGCATTTGCAATGCAATAGGTCTCACATTTACGCGAGTTTGAGCTATTGACATTGCAAATGACAATGCCTTTTATTTTATTTTTCGTTTTTAAAACAAAACAATAGCCAATAGCTTAAACTCACGTAAATGCGAGACCTATTTGCATTGCAAATGCTTGTTTAAAAGGCAAGTAAGGCACCATTTTGTGGATGTGCGTCTGCGAGAGTGCTGCCTGCAGATCCCTTTTCTGGTCTGGTACCGTCATGATACTTGTTGCATTCCTGCTGTCACCGTTTACCAGCCAGGGTACGGCCAGATTTATAAACAGACAAGGTCAATCCAACAGGCAGTGACTATGCTTTACATTTATTATTTGCTGTTCTATATAGCGAGAACTCGGTCCAAGGGCTTCTGAGCGCTTTTCATGAGCACCAAACTACTCACACGAGGTCAAATTCATATGTGTAGGCTCGGGGAGAATACGCGGTTTGCCCAGAATCACACAATGTGGAGCCGACGCAGGGTCTTGAACCTGTTTACTCCGTTCCAAACTTGAGCGCTTTGCATGAGCACTAGTTACGTTTCACACAGACACATTCATTTTTGGTAGGCACGGAGAAATTCAGTGATTTGCCCAGAATGACAGAATGTTAAGCGTGTCTGCCGAGACCCGAACCCAATTCCCCAAGTTTGAGGTCGACCTGCTCTAGCTGTTAGGCCACATCCTCTACCCTTCGCAAGCTGTTATGTTTAGCAAAGTTATTGGGAGGTGTTTGCGGGTGTTAAGAGTCCAAACCTTGGATGGCAGAGTGGGCCTCTACAAATGGATCTCTGTGCCTAAGACTGCAGTTTTAACCAGTCACTTCCAACTCAAACCCTGAGTTCCATACTTTATTTGTTGCTGTTGCTAGCAGTTTTCAAGATCACACAATGTATGTTTAAATTGCCGATTTCAAACTCTAGCCTGGTAATGTGTACCAGCACAATAACACAACAAGCTGAAGTATGTTCTTTCAGAGGTGCTGGAAGGTGCTTGCCGCAGAAGTGCTTTGACCCGTGCACTCTTAAAATTGGCACAAAGAGGAAGGCAAGAGAATCCAGGGGCTGTCACCCGCGCTGTTTATGTGGGACGTTTCGCGATAAATTACGAAAGAATCTCGGTGTTTTTTTAACATCTCATAGACCTGTGGCTTTGACCCGCGCGTTTCCTTCTTTCTTCGGCACAGAAATAAAGAGGTTAGCAGCACTCGTGGAAGAAAGCACAGCGCCTAGACTCCAGACCGAGGTCTTTGGACCAGTTCAGAGACGCACAAATGGGATTATTTCCCGCAGCAAGTCCTGCTCTCGGCGCTTCGCCAGCAGTGAAATCATTTACACACACATGCTCACTTACTGCTAACACATCAACTACACACGTTACCACTACACACACACACAATTGCATTCACGTCACACTCCCGAAGGTGTAAATATGCACAATATATATATATACAAACACATCACACACATATACACACGCGCATATATATGAAGTGCTATGCTTAGCGCTGCTTTAAGAAAGGCACCCATCCAGGCACTGCATGCAGAGCCAGGCGTGACGGGTATTTGTAGGAATCTAGTTTCAGGTAGGTTCAGTCGCACTTATTGCCACAATGGCCGTTTGATACCTGTGCAAGCAGGCTGTGTCTGTGCTGAGGCTGGTGGGAGGGAAGGGGTTGGTCCAGCTGGTCGGGAGGGGGATGAAATGATGGGGGTGGAGGGCAGGTGAGTAGAGATATTTGAAATAGTACGCAGTAAGTCAAGGGGAGATGAGAGACAGCACGGTGTGTAGGGGCATATAGATGCAAGGGGGAGTACAGAAAAAGTCGAATACATGGCGGTGAGGTGGGTGACAGACTTTGGAAAGCCGAGGATGTTCTCTTGTGCAGCGCTTCGAAGACACTAGCGGGGTTTAAACGAGGGCAGGAGAGGGGCTGCGGGTCTGAGCCAGACTGCTTGGGTTCTTCCAGACCCCTTTTATAAGGCTTTGGTAAATCTCTTCAGACTTCCATGCCCTTATCCAAGCACTCATTGGTCAGCATCATGCCTGTATATCGTCATTGAGCTACGAGGTGACATGCTCTTTATAATGTGCAATTGGGCGCCCATTCTCCTATTATTATAGCCTTATATTAACCACTGGTGTATCTAGCTACACAAACTGCATTTCCGGCCATGCTTAAATAATGGGTAGTACACAACTCAGCATGTTACCAGTTTAGCACCAGCGGAAGTAACACAATCACCTGAAGCCCCTGCGGTGTGTGTGTGTGTGTGTGTGTGTGCGCGCCCAAGTGTGTGGTGGGGGGCGGCCTTTCAGCCCAAAGCCTATGACTATCTCTGAGCTATGGAAGCCTGAAGGGGCCGGCTCTGAGAGTGAACTGAAGCTTACTAACCACACCTCAGTGCTTTGATTTAATTGTACATACAACTAGGACAGGCGCGTCGATTATATTTTGTTTAATTATTCTGAAAGTGAAACTTAAAAAATACAAACTCGTGGCTGCGGAGAGCTGACCCGAAGACACTTTGTAAATTGCTTCCTATATTGTCGTCGTTGTGTTGACGCTATCTCTAGGCGGCACCCGCTAAAGCCATCTGTAGCCAGACCTCAGATGTCCCTCGAACTTCGGGAACCGCCCGCCTTTACTTGATAATCGGTCAAATGAACACTTCGAAGGCTGGACGGCCTCCCCCAGAAAGGGGCAGATACAATGTCTTGTAAGAATAAAATTGAATCCTTTTGAAAGGGCAGACACCAGCTCACCCTAATCCCCGCCAGCTGCCTTGGCTTCCTTTTATTTCGAGAAAGCAGCCCTCTAGAAGTCTTCTTCCTAATCCCGCGACCTGAAATTCAATCTCTTGAATTTCAAAAAGAAAATTGAAGTTTCATGCCCGAGGCAGCCGAGCTGAGAGTCCTCGGTGTTTTTTTTCTTGTTCGGTAAACAAAACCTTGAATGGCGGCAGGGTGTTTAGCAGACAATGAACTCCCCCTGAGCCCGGCACACAATTGTATTGTCTTGAAGTTTCCCCAGCAGACACCAGATAGCCCCTGAATAGCCGCTAAATGGCTGCCTGCTAGACGTTGTCGCTGATTGCATGTTTGCAGACCATGCCCCTGTGTTTATGGTCTTGTATTTATCAGCTGGGACATTGCCTAACCTAAAAGACGAAGGCCACATTTCTAATACAAGATTGTGCAACCAACCATGCTGTGGAAGACCAAGGCTTGGTGGAATTTATGAAATTTTCTGAACCGATGCCTGGCATTTCTCTTCATTTGTTCGCTCAATTTTTTTTATGCGAGGAACGTTTTGTTTCTCCAGAAATTGAGGCAAGGGGAAACACAAGATGGTGATTTTAATGAATGCCGAGCAAAAACGTCACAAACACCTTTTTTTTTCAATGGCTGGCCACCGTTTAGCATAAACGGTGACGCCGGCCAATGGAAAAGAGGGGCGGGGCTTAATGCCTCTTACAGAAAATAACCAATGTCATTAAATCTCGCCAGCGAGACTGCGCATGTGCGCAGCCTACGCTAGCGAGACCTAATAAAAACAACACAGGGAACACAAAAAAACAATCACATACGTGCTGTGGCTGGCATGCTTTAACCCCTTCAGTGCCCATGACGAGATAGTCTCGTCATGGAGCGCGGTTGCGCTGTGCCCATGACGAGACAGTCTCGTCATGAACCCCGCCCGCTAATGAAACGCCCGGCACAGGGCGTGGAAAGGGCGGGGCACAGAAGGGGTTAAAGATTATTTTACAATGAACTGGACTAATAATGTGAACCAATTGTATCCAGCGTCATGTTTAGCTTTTCTCTACAATATAATCCTCTCATCAGTGGGGGGGTGCTGAGTGTCATTATTTCTCGGATAATAAATAGGACATCTCTCCTTACTGCTGCATTTCTAATTACTTAGTCAACACATGCTGATCGATTCAAATTGCAAATGGTGTACTATTTAAGCAAAAATAATAACTGTTTGTCATCCTTTATCTTGCGCCTGTGAACTTTAAACTAAAAAGGCATGTTGCTAATGTTTCAGTGGCTCTTACTGAGTGGGAACATCTGTCAAAATATGTGAGAGATGTTAAGCAAGCATCTCCGGTGTGTCTGCAATGTCAGTGGTCACAGCATAGAGTTTCAGTCCGCAGAATCGCCCAGTTACAAATTGAATAAGCCATTAAAATGTGCAACAGAATGACCAAATTTAGTAGCATAAAGAAATATGAATTAATAAAGCATTCTGTGCATACGAACTGCACTAACTACCTAACCCATGCCACCTCCAAGGTAAATAAGCAGAGCAGATTACTTACAGCGTTGATAGCTAGGTTTGAGCAGAAAGCAGTGGGAGCCACGGCTTAGAAGAAAGCAGCGCCAGTGATTGCCCCCACCATCTGGGCAGCAATGTAGAATATCGTCCACAATAATAAGGTGTGAGAGCCCACCAAGAAGGCCACTCTCACACCCGAGTTGATGTGTGCGCCGCTGATGCGCCCAACCGACTTAACCAAGGTCCCAATGGCCCAATGGCTAGACCGAAGGCCAGTGAAATCTGCAAGGAATTTGGGAGCACTGCCGACCATTTCAGAGCACAACCCGCCCCCCCAAAAGACAATATCAGGGTAGCCAAAAACTCCACAAAAACTGCATGGGCAAAGGCCAGTAAGCACACTTCCTGTTTTATGGTGAAGGCTGGAGCAGAATATCTCGAACAGCTGTTTGCTCTTTCTCTTACTGTCTGATACCGTGCTGCATACTTAACGAGTGCTGAGAGGAGGGAGGGTTGGGGGACCCACATATGGCATACATTGAAATACCTGTATTTTCTGGCGCGCTCTGGGTCAGCCGGTGCCTGACTACGTTACCATGGCGAGCAGCGCTTTGTTTAACCGATGCACCGCAACTTGCTTTCAATTTTTCTCGTAGAGCAACGAGGGAGGAAAGTTACGGGCAGGACAGACGCCGGGGAGGGGTAGAAATATTGGGGCGGGAGGTTTAAATAAATGGAGGTGTGCGCAGAAAGGAACTAACGGTTATGGCCAGAAACCAACTGCGACTCAAAACACAAGCTCTGGTGTTTCGGCCATATAAATATGGAGAGGAGAGTGGCCAGCAAAGCGCGTGTCGTGCCGCAGCAGGTGCCACCGTGCATGCCGCTGCTCGCTCCTGCGGCAATACTCCATGGTAGTGAACTTTTGAAAAAAGGTGGGACATACACCCACCTTTAGCCATTTGCAGGCTACTATTTTTAAATGACACACTGAAAAGCTAATCCAAAAGTGTGGGAGGAGTCAGACCCCACAAGTACATACAACAGATCGCCTGACAGCGCAAGCACTGTAGGCTTGACCCAAAAAAGGAAAAGGCACCACCCCACCAATGCCCTATTCTCACCCCAGTTATTAAACTTGAGGTTTGCACCCAGAGCCAGCCTTTGCTAACATAGCACCCTGGGCGTGGGCAGAGAGAAATGTGGCACCCTTGCTGATGGTAGTGAATTAAATGAGGCTGCAGGGGGGACCCTTTTGTGTCCATTGGTCAGTAGCTGGATGTGCAGGGACTGGCCCCTGAACACAAACATCTCTGGACCTCCCCCAGCGCACCTAAATCACAGATAGCTTACTGCCTCACGCAGATGATGGTTTTGTTGATGTGTGCCAGCAGGAGTCAGAGGGTGAAGAGAGGGCAAGTAAGGCGGCTAAAGGGTTGTTAAAAACATCGCCTGCTGTATGATAATGAAGGACTAAAACCACTTTACACTGGGAAATCAGACAGAAACGAATAGGCAGGGACAAGGAAAGGGCTGGAGCAAGATAAGAAGGGCACTGCTGTTGGCATAACCTTAATGCACACAGCTCCATGCACCCCTCAGGAAATTGGTGCCCAGCTCGCACATGCTAAAGGCATACCCTATTTGCACCCAATTACAAGACATGAAACAAAACAGGAATGCGATTACCTCTGCGTCCCTCTTCCTTGACCCAATAATTTTCCCCCAAACACGTAGGGGCTTATTTACAAGCCCCTGGTGCCGCCTGTGCTTCACTTTTTAAGACGCTCTGGCGGCGCACAGTGCAGACCCATATCTACAAGGCTATGCAAAGTCACTTTGCGTGGCTTTTCATGGCCTTGCATAGTGTAAGGCAACACAGCGTAAGTCTATTAATTCTTTCTTTCCTGACTTAGCATGTGTGCTGCACTGTACAGCACAGATGCAAAGTGGGAAAAGATTTAAAGTTAGTCTAAGTATAGTATTGTGTACTGGACCGGTATCCTTCCAGTGCAAAACCTATGCTAGACTCACAGAGATACCCTTGTACTATGGTGCAAAGGGGCATGGCCACACATTTTGCGCCGGTGCCAGGGAGAGGGGAGGAGAGTGCCATATTTCTGTAATATGGTGATCTCCTGCCCTCTCCTTCTCACGCAATGCAGCGCAACATTTGCTGCTGCTGCACTGTGCTGCGTGAGAAACTGGTCCATTCATTGTAAAGTAGGCCCCCTAAACCTTGGTGCGAAGCTCTTTCATATGAAAGAGAGAGCAAAAATAGAATTTCTAGTGCAAAATTAAACACACAAACAACCTGTTCGATATTTTTTGCAAAAAAAATGAGAAACAATTCAATAGAAGTCAATGTTTATTTTTTAACAAAAAGCTTCAGTAACTTGTAATGCTTAGAAAATGTGAACAGATTCTACAGTTTCTATAATTATCTAAGGATGGCAAAAAAGAAACATGTTCTTTTTACTTGTCACTGGAAGCTGGAACAAGCATTGGCATAGCCAATAGGTTTCGTCTTTGGAACCTTATAAGTATTTAATTATACAGTACAATATCCTTGGTGCAACAACATCAACTGTTGCATGTCTAAACACTTATAAGGTCCCAAAGGCGAGACCTATTGGCTATGCCAATGCTTGTTTTTTTTTTTGCTGCAATATCCTCTGGTCTCCTCTGATTTACAGGAAGCGTGTTGCCCACTTGCCAGGTAATTTTCATTGTCTGATTCCCATATCTCTTGCACAGGAACACTAGAATCGTGCGACAGGGAAAGACGATATAATGAAGCAAGAAAAGACAAATTATGCGACGTAATACTGAATATTTTAGGATTGGGTTACTTCTTTATTTTGTCATTTTTACTTATGCTAACACTGTTGGGGGAAAAGGTTTCATCAGATTAGGAGCAGCTCATCCCACAAAAACAGCAATAAGCAATTGAAAAGTGACCAGTTAACCTTTGTAAAGTTCAATCCACTGCACATCAATACTTGTCACCATAACTTTTTATCTGTTTGAACGATATATATTTTTTAATCTGCAATTCTTGCATCAGAGGAAGGATTATGTAGCATATGCGGCAAATCCATAATTATGTAAAAAAAAACACCACTGCGGCATCATTACATCATTTATTTGATATATCGAAACATTTCTTTCATAATCAAAAATACATCCATTTTAAAACATAAGAACACATTAAAACAACAATACAATCGTTAACAAGCATTGAAAATGCAATAGGTCTCGCCTTTGATTAAGTTAAAGCCATTTACTTTGCTAATGGTATTGTATAGCAATGCAAATGGCTTTAACTTAATAAAAGGCAAGACCTAGTGCATTTTTAATGCTTGTTTTACTGGCTGTGATAGTATTTCCCACCCTTTAGCTGACATAGCCTGGCATTCTCATAGGCTGAAAGCCTCCCAGGATAGTGCAATTGTTGTGAGCGTGTTAGGTGCGAGAAAGTGTAGGTGTTGTGGAGTGATGGTGTGGGGAGAGTGCTGGGTGCCAAAGCACTCGAATGTTGTGAAAGTGTTGGAGGCCAGAAGTGCTTTACTGGTGGTTTGAGAGCCCCGGGTGTGACAGCGCTGGGACTGAGTGCTCAGCACACCATGAAACACATGCAGCTCAGACTCAGGTTGTCTCTCACCGGCACCACCCCTGCCAGACCATGTTGGTGTGCGAGTGCACCTTTGATTGTGTACTCGTGATTGTTTTGGGAGGCTTAGTTAGACCTTTTACCCCAGCACACACGTACACTTCTTCACCCAGCCAGCTCGGGTAGAAGCTGGAATTGAGTATTTACTACAAAAAGTGACGGATATGCTTAGCGGTCAGGTTGGGGTGAGGGGTTGATGGACACGGGGGTCCTACATGTACTTTAGTCATCAGTGGCTGTGCCTGCTACTTCTACAACCTGGAACTGGTGGGGGCAGCGAAGAGCGTCACTTGTGAATGAAAGTGTATTGCAGCTCCCCTTTTGTTATTGTACAAATGGTGCCAACCTAATATTTCTTGGGTGCAGCAGCCTGTACTGCCCGGCGTCGCCACTCCCCCTACTCCACCAGATGTGAAGGAACGCCTATGGATCCATGGCAGGCCCCACCTCGTCCTCCTCATCTTAAATCCTCCCGGGCAGCCTCGTTCTCATGAGGACCGGTCGCGTCACACCAGGTCAAATTCAGGAGATTAAATAATTTGCCCTGGATCACAGGATGTTGAGCCACGCTGAGATTCAAACCTGATTCCCCCCAATCCAAAATTGGCAGCCTCGCGAATAAGGGCCACCTCCTTTCCCCCTCAGTCCCCGCTATTGCCTACTGCCCCATCACGAGCAGTATCCCTGCACCAAGCCTTCCTGCGCCCCCCCTGCCGTATGCATTGTTTGACTATTATTCGCCCCCTACTCCAGACTTTGTATCCAAACCTCCCTACACCCCACCTGCTGTCTGCGCGCATTTAAACTTCCCTGTACTCACCCTCGCCCCCACTGCCTGCGCCTTGAAGCTCACCGGTCGTGGCATGTGTGTGGCCTGAACCCTGCAAACCTTCCAATGCCTCTGAAGGGCATTTGAAGTCCCGCTGTGCTATCTCTGGTATTTGTGGGCACCTGTATTGAATTGATAACGTCAACCCTACCAAACGTTAAAGCAACCCGATCGTGCTCACCCCCCACCTAACCATTGTTACTGTGCCTCCTCCGATCACCTTGTGACCACCGAAGCTCTGCGCGGCAAGGACACAGCCCCTCACGTATGGTGCCACCCCCGCTTGTGGCAAGCACTGCAAGCCTTGCCCTCCACCACCGCCAATGCCAGAGGTGTCCGAACGACCAAAGGACGTTTGGGAGGCCACAAACCCCAGCATCCTATATCCTGACTGCTGATCCTCCCTCGACTAAAAATTGTTGCAATGCGGCCGCCCCAGCGCACCCCCGTTGCGCAGCTTCTACCCCTCCCCTGCCTGGCCACGGCTATTGTTAAAGGCCCTAAACCCTGCGTTCCTTTAACACCATTATTGTGACACCCATAAACAGACACACATATCCTGGTACGTTTTTAGCTATTAATTAAAGAACACGCTCTTCCCCACAGAAACCTCCTGTCACCCTGTCCGCGCCCCAGAGCCCGGCATGTCACCAACTTGCACTTCCTCCATCCACCATTGTGCCAGAACCAGAAACAACACTTAAGGGGCGTCATTCATTCCTGCCCCCCATCGTTCTGTGTAGCCTGAGGCACTCTGAGCCCTCCATCACACTTCATTTCCTGTCCTCCAGCACATTGCCCCACTGCTGGCATATGAACTTCCATCAGGGCATTGCAGTCCTCCATGCATGCTGCTGCGAGGCCCGCAAGGTGGTACCTGGGCCAAGCCTCGGATGCAGCAGCACCCTACCGCCCAGCGTAGTTGTTGATCACTTTTCGCCCACTGTCCCGGACCCCGCCAACGTTCCTGTGCTGTCGATTTGCCTCATAGCCTGACAGGACTGCATCATCCTCCCAGCGTGTCCTTGATGCCACCCGCCCCGAGCGCCCTCCGCATATCTCAAAGGTGGCCGTCCGATCCACAACCACCTGAGTAACTACCTGCCGGCTGCCCTCAGCACTCCCCAGCATTGCTCCATGTATAGCGCCTCTTTATCCCCCCCCAGACAGCGCTTCACCCCCAGTCACCCGGGGCCAAATTACTCCACTCCCCACCCATGGGTGCAGCGCCCACCAGTGCCTGGCACTGCAAGCCCCCACCCTCCTGCACTTCCAGATGTGGCAGGATTGCCGAGGGATTCATCGGAAGCCCACCACGCCCCCTTCAACCTGAGGCCGAAGAGAAATGAGGATAGCGGGAGGGGAGAAACCGAGATGTAATTGGACTCTAGGTGCTTAGCAGACTAAGGCTGCCGAAAACCGAAGCTGTACGCCAGCCTCCAGGAGGAGCGCTGGCCTTGGGGCATGATGTGCAGAAGCACCAGTGGCCACTGTGTGCCCCTGACTCGACATCCGCTATACCTTTGCACCCAAAGAGATGGACACGTCTCTTGACTGTAACTGAGGCTCTGGTAGCAGCGCTGCTCCACTGCCCTGCCCCCTCACGCACGCTTCCACGTTCCCCTAAGCAGCCGCTGTTGTTCAAAGCCATAAACCCTGCGTTTACCTAGAACCCTTCCCTTGATTGACTTAACAATAAACAGGCATTTCCGTGTCCGTCCTTAATGTCTTAAATCAAGAAAGCTCTCTTTCCCCACACTAGCCCTCCTCGGACCCATCCACGCCCTTGATCCCCGCATGTTATTAATTTGCAAATCCTATAATAACCCTCCTACCAATCGCAGAGACAACCCCGCTAAAGAGCGCCATTCCTGCACCCGATTCTGCCCGTACCTCCACCCGGAGAGCCCCAAGCTCTGGCAATGTGAGCGATCAGTCACAGCATACACGCAGTGTCCCAGGATTCTTCCACCCCTGATGTCGGCTGCACTGAGCCACAGGCTGTTTTCAGTCAGCGCTGCGGCTTTGAAGCTAAGTCTTCCCCCACTGTACCAGGACCCTACGTCAGTCCGTGTGCATGTTATTAACCTCACGGGACTGCGTCCCTGTGCACCGACAAGCTCGCAGTTGTGCACATGTGTGGCCTGCGCCCATCGACCTCCCAATAGCACTTGAACGTGCTTTGCCACCCCCGGGTGCTCAGTTGTCCTCCATACCCTCGACCTAGAGGACCACTCCCGCATATCCGAAGGAAACACCGCCTACGTCCTGTCAACTTAATACTACTACCTGCCTCGAGGGCCCTCTGCATATCCGTCTCCGAAGCGGTGGGGCTGAATGCCCCCTGAACTGGCAGTGGCTCTTGCGGGACACCCCAGGGACGGCCGGAGCAAGGGAGAAACCCCCCTATCAGATCCACACAACCGTACACATCCCAGCATATGTGCGAGGGCCAGGGGGAGAACCGATGCCCCAAGCCCTTCTGAGCCCAGGGGGCGACCTGCGGTGTCGGGGCCCTGCCATGAAAGCACCTAAAGCTGGGCCCCAAGCTCTCTCCCCTCGCTTGACGAGGATGGCGCCCCCACCCAGCAACGCGCCCCTCACTCGCGCAGACCTTGCCCTGAACCACCGAGAGACTCCTGCAGACGGGCTCTTGCACACCTTGGAAATACACCCAAACATGCGGGAGTCCTACCAAAAGAAGCCTGTTAAGACAGGATGAGCGTTCTCAGAGTGCCCAATGAGAGAGCCGGACTGGCGCGTGCAAGGCAGCGTGACGAAGCTTCTGATAAGAAACTTCGTCACGACAGCCGTAATGCAGGCGACCGAGTCCTTGGGGGCCGTCCAAAAAGGCGCAAGGGCGGCAAACGAAAACCCTTCTTTTCAATGGGAAGCCAGCGTTTAACATAAACGCTGACGCTACCCTATGAAAAGGAAGGGCGGGGCTTCGAGTCCCCTTCTTGAAACTGCCTTGATGATTATAGCTCTCGCAGGCGAGGAGCGCATGCGCGCTCCAACGCCAGGCGAGACCTAAAAACCCATATACAGTAGTCAGTCAGAGCATTCTAAGTGCAAAAGGGGGCATTCACAACCTTGCTGTGAATAGCCTTTAACACTTTAGTTCTGATTATCCATGCTGAATACAGAAATTTGGAAACAGCCACCACCACAATCGAAGTTGTGTCACTTTTACATATTCTATATGCCTCTTCCCTTGTCAATAGGCAGAAAGGGGACAAAAGAACAACACGTGCTCATCACTTTCATAAGTGGTTTAGCAGCATGGCCAGCAGTCAGATTTCTGGTTTGCCTTCTCCCACTTTGTGGTGAAGGCTGCTACCGGTGAACACCCATAACTAAATTGTAGGTATAAGGTTTGTGTCTGGGCTGGGTGTATAAAATCCAAGAATTCCTCACCCTCACACTTGTGAAGGAGCTATGCGCTTATCAAATTCCAAACTTTAGTCTTTAAGGCAGCTAACTTTCTCTTTCACCCTTTTTATTACTGCAGTGGCACCCCTTTCCAAAATAGCATGGGGCTCACTCCAGAATTTTCCTAGGCCCACATCTAGTCAGTTTTATTTAAGCGCCCTTAACCAACCAACTCTCCCTGCCCAATCGGCCGAGATGACATCCGTCAGACTCCCCTTAAGATGGAACCATTCATCAGTACTCCACATTCGGATCCAGTATAACAAGGGTTTTAGCAAAAGCACTGTTGTTAACTCGTGGATTCCTAAATCTAGACGGAGGGGAACCAGTGGTCAGGCCTTTCCTAGGCCCAACAGTCCGCTGAATAAGTTGTTTTCCGTTGTAGTTAAGGGACTAGTGTTTGCGTAACCCCATAGTCCCGGCCCGAAAAGTGCTGCCTCCTGGCTAGCGCTTTACAAATTTCTACTGCTTGGCGGGCAGGAGACCAGGCTGTTTTTTTGTATGGCACCCGCCCAATGTTTTACAGTTAGGATACTTTTTACAATCTGCAAGTTCCATGATCCCGTCTCATCTAACCTGATGCCCAGGTAGTCAAACTCCTGCACCCCTTACCATTGCTTCAGTACTCACCTTGAGGACCCCTCTCGTCCTACCCTTCTTAGAGTACACCATGTATTTGGTCTTAAAGGTGTTGATTTCAAGGCCAAAATCTCTGCAAAATTGGTTAAAACTATCAACAATTTTTTTGGGCCTCCTCCTAGTTTTGGATAACAACGTGTCACCTGCAAAGAGGAGTGCTGGTATTTTTACCCCCGCCAAGAATGGGAAGTCCTTCACAAAGCCCATTAAATAGATGATACAGGTGTTGATGTAAAGGAGAACAAGGGATGGTGCAAGGACACACTCCTGCCGTATGCCTTAGTTAACAGGAAAGGCATCAGTCAGCTCTCCTTTCACCCCACACTTCACTTTCTCAAAATTATCCTTATGGAGTGATCTAATCAGATGAAGGAGTTCAGGCGGACTACCTAGTCACTGAAGGACTTCCCAAAGCTTCCCTCTAGGGCCAGGTCGAAAGTGGTGCACAGATCAATAAACGCCACATAAAGGTCACACTGGCCAGATCCTCTACCTTCCATTTGACCTGGAGGCACCGAAAAACCTGGTCCACAGCACTAACCTCTGCTTAAAGCCCGCCTGGAGGTTGGTAAGAATTTTATTTTCGCCACACCAGTTTAACAGCCTCTCCAACACCTATTTGCAGAACATATTTTGGAGGTTATCTAGGAGACTAATAGGACGTAAGTTAGAGGGCACACTGGGGTCTCTCGTTTTAAAATTTGGCACAATCACCGCCCCCGGCGGGGGGGGGGGGGGGGGATAGAATCACATTAATATACGGGACCCATACCCTTGAATCGGACTAAAAAAATCCGCCGGGATCTTGTCAATGCCTGGTGCTTTCCCGGGTTTAAGATTACCGGGTACATCCTATTCAATCTGCTGGGCACATCCCTAACCTCAAGTTGGCTCTCATCAAGTTCTGCAGGGGCATACAATCTCCCAAAGTTTGTTACCCACTCATGCAAGACGATAGAAGTTTTGGCGGGTTCGTTTTAAGTTCCCTTCGCTCCTGCTGACTAAAGACCAGAACTTTTTTGGGTCGTTATTGACTGTTTGGCTCAGGAATTAATCCCTATTACACCCCACAATCCTGGGATGCGTGGATTGAGCCGCTAAGAACCCATGAATGTGGCAGAGGCAGAGTTGCGACTGATGCCGGTGGTGGTGGCCTAGTCTCCTCCCTGTTGCCAGAGTGAAGAAAGTGAGGGAGGAGGCGCCCGGCCGCGACTGGGGATGGCAGTCTTCTGACCCATTTGGCGGGGGCTGCTAATGCCGAGGAGTGGACGCCGTCATTTGAAGGGTACGCTACTGAACACTGCGAAATTGCGAAGCTCGCTTGTTAATTGTCACTGCAGCACCACTAAGCCTGCCACGAAGAAAGAAGTGCCTGGCTCTGTCCCACTCTGGGTATCAGGAAGGCCCATACTTCAAGCCGTACAGCTGCTGTATGAAGGACATCACAGGCCCATCCTTTACACGTTGCAGAGTACTTTTACTGACTGGTGGTAGCCGCCACAACCTCAAAACTGATACCAGAGAGGGGGAGAGAGCCGTGCCTGTCATTGAGTTGCTGAGGGTTACATCCCCCACCACCCTCTAGGTCATTTCCCCTGCTTAAAGCGCACGTGGACAGGCCCGTCAGAGTCTGAGCCTTGTAAGACGGAGGGGTCTTTATTCAGTACAGCCATGAAGGTGGCCATTCAGGATGGGTAAGCAAAAGGCAGTGAACGAACTGCCAGGGGAGGCAATAGTTAATAATCTCAATGCCTTTCTATCAAGGGCTGCAAATGTTCTTTCCCACGAGATAGAGCTCACTGAGCACCGCCTCTCTCTGAAAGAGGGAAGGTGAAGTTTGGGCCCGACAATGCCTTTTCTTGAAGCCCGACCTAAAATTACTGTAATGAGTGGGAGTGAGGATCTTCCTGTTCCATCAAGCAGTCCCTCCACGAGTCTGCCTGAAGTTGGGTCCCCCTCACTATCTGAATCAACTATCCAGCAAGTGGCCAAGAGGAAAAGGGGTGGAAGGAATGTAAAGCCAAACTCCCAAAACCTTCATGAGCGTCTAGATCATTAGAAGGGGCAAAGAACACAGAGTTGATCACATTTGATAAAGACGCCCTCTTAATGAAAGATGAGGACGCATGGTTAAGGTTAGCAAATATGGTTTCCCTCTTGCTCCAGCCGTTATCACATGGACTAATGAGGTTAAAGGAAAGTCTAGATACCCTCGATAAGAATGGGTTTACAGGGGTGGGAGGGTTGAACAGTCCATCAGCCTTGGTTTCAGGGAGTGGTCTGTGCACACAAGGGAACGTCATAGTCGGGAAATCTGTCCTCAACCCATCAAATTAATCAAACCGGGCGTCCCGCTACCAGTTGTTGTTAGGTTCAGCTTTATACGGGGCAGAACTATGGGGGTTCAATCGGCTGGTTCTTTTAACTTCAGCCGAAAATTCATTCCTCCGTAGTATAACAGGCCTCCCCCAGAGCTCCCCTATGGTTCCTGTAAGGTATGAGCTTGGTAGGAAGGCCATCAAGGACATTGCCAGACTTCGCTCGGTTTTATACTGGTGAAGGCTCTGGACTACTCCCGAGCTCTCCCTGTATGCCAAAGGGCTTATGGATGTTATAGATCTAGACGTTTTCCACAAGATTGACTGGCTGAGGCAGCTCCGCCAGACCTTGACAGCTCTGGGTATGGCGGGGTTATGGAGCGACCCTGCAACTGCACAGTTTCCCTCTAAGAAAACTATAAAAGCCATTTATTGGGAACGAGTTGACCACCTGGTATGGAGCAGAGCAAACTCCAATGGGATGGCTGGTCGCTACCTAGAGGTGAAGACCACGCCCGCCGTTGAGCTATATTGGGACTTGATCACGAAACCCAGAGACAGGAAGCTCTACTTCCAGCTTAGAGCAGGTTCCTTACCACTTAAATCTCTTACAGGCAGGTGGTCTAGTCCTCGAGAGGAAATTTGCCCTGCTTGTGGGTTACAGACAGAATCTATTGCCCATTTCCTGTTTGTTTGCCCAGTATTAGTCACTCCCAGACGAGTGTGGTTGACACCTCTGTGTAGAAATTTGGGCACAAGGAGCAGTGCTGTTGCCTTAAGAATTTTATGCACTAGCACTTCGCCAACTGTTTCTATACCAATAGCTACATTTTTGGGTTGGGCATGGACCCTAAGGGCGCAAGCCTGTGGTAAACACCAGAAACATCCCCTCCATCCAGCCCAAATTGTTGCAACACAGTGTGAAATTACATCAACTGATTCTCCATAATTCTGTAGTTGACGGGGGTTTATTAATCATGTATTAGTAATTTTGATGTTATCTTGACTTGTTTAATGCTTTTTTAAAACTTCTTAACATATTTATTGATGGTTTCTAAAGTTTTAATGGATTTTAAATGTTTGTCTGGATTTATGTTTGTGTCTTTTATGATTTTTTTTCTAAATCGAATAAAGACTAATGATGATGATGTTAATTTCACCCAAGCCCCCCGTCTCAGTTCCCCAAACCCCTGTATATTATGATGAATCTGCGGAAGGGGAAGAAATTAAACTGTCTAGATTAAATGTTAATCAGAGTGAAAATGAAGCTTGGGGAGAAACAAAAGCGACTGCAGCCTTGAGGACATATGGAGAAGTGGTAGGACACATTAAGCAATTGTATCAGACATTAGACCTTCCCCCCCCCCCCACCGCTTCACCTCTTGCCCTAGTTTTGGTTAATGTCCCAATATTGAGAGAGGGTCAAAGGGAAACAACAGAACAGCTTATGGATAAAACTCTCCACTTGTTGACTACTCATGCTAGGAATCATGTAAGAAGAGATTTTTTTTTTTTTTTTAAATCTGTTTTTATTGTTTTACAAAACCATGCATAGCAATCTTACATTAGTTATTAACATCTGTACCTTACATCACATCGTCATTACCAGATCCCCCATATTTTCTCCTAACGAACCAGTTCTTCTTAACAAAGTGATCTAGTATTGGTCACTTTTCAGCAGATAGCGGGATATATTCATGCCTGTATTAGTAGGATCACATTGTCAGTCACTTTATGCTAACTTTGACAGCGTAAGCCATAAAATAAAAACAAGCCATCGCAAAATCATGTAAGAAGAGATGAGGGAGGTTTCGACAGATATATTATTATGGCAAGGAGAGTGGGTGGGTGGGTCCTTAAAAAAAAAGAGTCAATGGGGGATTGTGTTGTAATTAATTTTAATGATTAATATATAGTTAGGCACTTGCTGAGACAACTTTCTAACTTTTTTCCTGGGACCCTGATCTTTGTGCGACCGTTAAAGTATTTCTATAGACCCACTTTACTGCCATCTAACAAGCCTAGAACAGATTTTAATGGTAGGAATGGACTCCCCCCCCCCAACGTTAATGTCAACACGGGCAGTATGGGTGGAATTGGGATGAGGCTAGTGAACTTATTGACCTCTCTAACAGATTTAGAGTCTTGTGACTGACTAATATCGGATTATCCAAATCAAAACGTGGATGAGGGAGCTAAGGTGTCTTCCACAAGAAGAGTAATACCCCAAGAGCTGCCCATAGTAGAACATAAAGTGAGGCTTAAGATAGCATCCTGGAATGGAGCGGGCATTGGTTCACAGGTGGGCACTGCACACTGGCTGACTTTTTGGCAGAACCAGGATATATTATGCCTACAGTAGACTTGGGCCATAGACCAGATATTTGTAGATGGGTATCATTTGTTTCAAACGGAAGCAACTCCATCTCTGTCAGGCAGAGCGAGCGGTGGTTTGTTGACCTTAATAGCGAACATAAGGATTAGGAAATGTGTTAGCCAGTGTCTATATTTCCATTTCTTGTTATTTGAGGGGGAAAATGATCATGATTGGCTTTTAATACATTTTTATAACCACAATTTTGGCAGGAATATGCAGGCGGTCGTGGTTTTAATGGATAAAGAGATTAACCCAACTAGCGATTTTAATGTCCAGCCATGTAAATATACAACGAATACCGTTCGTGGTCTAGTGTATGACGTGGGTGATGCAATTCATCACTTCACACATCACAAATATGGCAATAGTCTAAACAGGTTCTTATTTGCCCGACATTTTGAGATAATAGGGTAGACCCGTCCACGGGTGATTTTACAAAGACTTTTTACTCGTAACAAGTACATTGATTTTTTTATTAGCCTCTGAATCTCTACGTGGAAAGATTATATATGCGGATACCCAATTCTCCAGTTTTAGTGACCATGTAATTCTTGTTTTCCTAATGACACTGGAGGCTCCTTGTACTTTGACAACACTAAAAGTACAGAAACCAATTTTGGCTAGAAAGAACAGCTATCAATTCGAATGGGAAAAAAATCGATAAGTCAAAAGTAGTCCCACAAATTTTATCTAATAACATGGAGAATGTATTAAACTGTCTGGACTCTGAGCTTCGCCCTGAAATACTGCCCTTACTGTGCTCGGAATTACTTGAGTTAGTGAAACTTACTCTGACTTGTTCTTATCCTTAAACAAAGCCCCAGCAAACCAATGATTTGACCAAGCTTGTTCAAAATCTTTAAAATATTTGCATAGAGCTCTTAAAGCGCAACCTAGAGACGAGGCTTTGATAAAGACACTGCGTAAGGCATACAAAGCATCCAGGAAGTAGAGGCAAACGGGGATGAGGCATGGGAAAATCTGGAACTGGCAGCAATTACCAAAAATAGTAGAAGTTTTTGGAATGTGATTAATGCCCCTTTTTTTAAAAACACCAAAGAGTCAACATTGGACACCCATGTTAGCGAAGATGCCTGGGTGGTCATTTTGAACAGATTCTTGGACCAAAGGATACATTTTTGAATGACCCGGTCAGCATAGCTCCAGTATCAACGGAGCATCTTTTATTCACATTAAAATAAGTAAAAAACAGGCTGAGCATCTGCAGTAGTGCGAAGGCTCCGGGGCCTGATGGGGTACCAATTAACTTCTTTCTATTGCATCAGGACTTGTGGGCCCCACTCCTAACAAATGTACGTTACGTGGTAGCTAAGTCTGACCACTTAGCCTCCTGGAAAACGAGTATAATCGTTCCCATTTACAAACAGGGAGACAGCGAAAACCTAGAATTAGAGACCGGTCTTCCTGCTGGATAGTACCTCGAAGCTGATGGGCCATTTGCTACAAAGGGTGGAGGAGTGAGCAAGGGAGAAACAAAATTCTGATCCCGGCTCAGTATGGCTTTCAAAGAGGCAGAGGAACAATAGATCAGTGTCTGAACCTGAGCCTGACGATTGCAAAATACACTAGAGCTAAGGGCAGCCAGATTTTCATGGCCTTTATGGACCTTACAGCATCGTTCACTGCGTGAGCCACTCTAAATTGTGGAACATAATGGAAATGATGGGTATCGATGCGGTAATAGTTAATTTCATTCGTCAACTGTACTCCCAAGCTACGGCACGTGTACGATATGGTAAAAATGGGGAGCGTAAACGCCGTTTCAGATAACAAGAGGAGTCAGACAAGGGTGCGTTCTCACTTTCATTTCGATTCTCGATCTATACAAATGGGGTTGAGGCAGCACTTGCTGGCTCAACATCAGATGTTCCTGTTTTCGATTCCCTTACCCTCCAGATACTGGCCTACGCAGATGATGCAGTTTTAATTGCTAGAACGGGGTAGTTCTTTAACGCCTAATAATGGCTTATGTGAACTATATAAAAACATTGGACCTGAGGGTAAATTAAACAAAATCTTTTGTATTAATAACAGAGGTACCTCCCTCTAAAAGAGTTCCATCCTTTTATATAGGGTCCTGTAAAGTAGAAGTGGTAGATACCTTCCCTTATCTAGGGGTTTAATTTGACAAAAAACTGTCCTGGACAAACATGGTGGAAAACAGGGCCCTAGTGATGGACAGAAGTATGGCAGCCATTTTTAGCTTCGCCAAAAGATTGGGATCAAAACCAATTGAACCGATAAAAATGTATATTGTGTGAAGACCATTCCTGCTACAACATATGGGGTAGGGGTGTGGGGTATGCCCCCATGGTTTCTCCAACAACTAGAGGATAGATTTTTAAAGTGGGTTGTGTCACTCTCTAGTTCCTGCTCCAGCAATATCTGCCACATGGAACTGGGATTAACATACATGACTGACATCATAAGGCTTGCACCAATATTGCTGTGGTGCTCAATATGGCGTAGGGACACGGTTAATCTAACACAAACTATAATAAAAAAAATGTCTGAAACTGGATAACACTCATAAAGTCACATGGTTGCTGTATGGAAGGTCAACTTCGACTGCATTGGGATTAGCTAAATTATTCTGACTATTACGAACAAGGAAGTAAAGGCTATATTTTTATCTAAGGCAGAATATGATAGGTGGGGAAAAAATCATGCAAGAACATCAGTATTGTTATATCAATTGATTCTTTGGGAAGGAAGGTGTCCCAAGAAAATGTTCAAGAGAACAAATTGAGTCCATCAGTCTTCTTTATTCAGAACATAGTTTAAAACTGGCACACAGCCAACGCGTTTCGTTTCTTTGTGCAGAAGGAACGTAATCAGGGCTTGAAATAAGCGGTTGAGTATTCACTATAGAAATCAATTAGGCATATCAATGTAATCCGGGTGCTCAAGTCACATAGAGGGGAAGTAGCATCGGATCCCGGCTTGGATTCTTAATGATATGAAGAGTGTTCATATAACATCCATGTGCTGGGTAGAGAAAAAATATATGTGTAGTTCCGGAATTACACTCTCAGTTGGGGGGAAGATTAATCTGATCTCAGCTTTAGAATTTGTGCGCAGTAGCGGATGAAGATAACGGCATGATAACCGGCAGCTGCTTTTGCTGTTTTGAATAAAGAAGAGTGGCGGACTCAATTTGTTCTCTTGAACATTTTCTTGGTGCACCTTCCTTTCCAAAGAATCTTTTTGTGACAGTGGCACTCAACGACGGCGAGTGCTGGAAGTTGATGCACAGAACACTCACTCTAAAAAGCAACTGGGATTGAAGTGCTTAACCTTGGTCAGCCGTTGTGTGCTTTTATTTTGTAACCTTGTTATATCAATTGATCCGACCCATATTAGTGGGAGAGTACTCATATCTAGAGCGAATCGGGAACCCACAGCATAGATTTATTCGGCTGAGGTTTTGTCTGAACCTAATTCCGCTTATGTTGGGTTTTCCCGCAAGGACATTTAGGTTTACTGAACTGACAACCGGCCCATGTGACAACAGCTCAGAGCAGTCAGAGCTTCATCTTTTTTTATTTTGTCGTTTTTATAAGGAAGAAGATTTATTTTACCAATTTTAAGACGCCATAATTTTAGACAATGTCGACCTGCACTGTATTTTCTTAAAAAACGTAACGATCCATTTATATGTTTTTTGATAGCAACTTTCCTGTGGGGATGTATAAGAAGGAGGAAACTCGTGACTTAGAGATTTATTAGTTGGCGTCAGAATTAATTGTGTTGTACATCATGGATTATCTGGAAGGAATCTCGCGAGGGTATGTCTATTAACTAAACAAATGTTCTAATGAGACATCCGGGAGGTTCGCACTTTTGATGTTACACACGGTCCGGTTGTCCATCAACTGAGACAATTAGAATATTTGATGCGACGCAAAATTAATCAGCGTTTGCACGCCACAACCCTGGTACAATACCATAAAACCAGCAGGATTCCGAGGGGGTTGAGATTACCACTTAAACCCATAATGTTCAAGATGAACAAAAAATGTATGGACAAATGGTATTCCATTTTAAACAAGTGTTCTTTAGATCTAATCTTGCTGATAGTTGAGGAACTTCCCATTGTCTTATCTGGTCTCGAGCAGGAAATACACGAGTTACAAGAATCATTAAAAACACGTATGGCAGGTGAAGATTGGGCAACATCATTAGAGGCAATAAACAAAAAATTTGATCTCTACGCTAAAGAGATCCACAAGCGTAAGGTACGGAAGTTCAGGCGCGACACCATTGGCTATAAGCTCGATGAGGTATATTCCTGGGCGGAGGTATATGCGCAGAAACGCACGTACCAAAAACCCAGTAATGCCTCATCTGAAGAAAGCGTAGTTTCCCTCAGTGACACTCACTTAAATAGACCACCAGTGCCATCCACAGTCGATCTTACGCTTTCAGAAGCACCATCTACTTCGGGTACCAAGGTTTCTTTTTTAGAGACCAGTCCAGCTGCCAACAATCCACCAACAGTACAACCCACATACGAGCCAAGCACTACAAAACCCGTAGAGGCAGTGGAAAGTCTAAAACAACCCAGTTCAGGCAGGAGACAGAAGAAGCACTAGTGGTAAATATTTCCTCTGTAACTTTGTCGAAGGCACAAACAGCCATATTAAATAAAGGAACATCTTTTGTGCCAACCTTCCACACTACACCATTTTACACAGAAATTGAATTTTACAAGTTCATGAGGAAGCTTAGACTTCTGTACTTTTTCTCTAATCAAATCTCCATGAGGACAATTTCCACGGATTTGGAATATACAGAGTTCAAACCCAAAAGCACTTTTATCTCCCCTATATCACATAAGGTTCTTGATACCTTTGAGACACTAGTCAAGAGAGACTTTTCTTCTTTACCGACTCCACCAAAAAAACACCACAATCTGACACCCTCGGACAGAGGAGCACTCAAAACATTGAGGAACAAGCATTGGCATAGCCAATAGGTCTCGCTTTTGGGAATTTATAAGTGTTTAGCCATGCAACAGTTGATGTTGTTGCACCAAGGATATTGTGCTGCATAACTAAATACTTATAAGGTCCCAAAAGCGAGACCTATTGGCTATGCAAATGCTTGTTGTTACTGGGGGCCGGTTTTGCAGCAGTACTTTAAAATCGGCCCCATGTAACAAAAGCGCAGCAGCAGTGTTTTCCACCAGTCCCCCCAGTCCACCCCTCCCCCTCCGGCCGGTCCAATATAATTGCCAGGGCAGGTTTGTATTCCGAGTCTGGCCCTGCTCTCCACCCTTAAAAAGTTACACATGCTACTAAACTCCAAAGGGCCAAGACACTTGGTGTCCCTTCGATATCACGCGGCACAGAAGGAGATGCCTGGCATAAGTGGAGGAGCTCGGAAGCGCTGGGATCTGAAACTGGGAACCCTCCTCACTGATGCACAGTGGTTCTATTGCTGCCAACAGACAGGACAAAAAGCATCAAGCAGTAGGCTATGTATTATCCACTATAAATTCTTGCATAGGCTCTACTATACCGATATAATCTCCGCCTTGATGTAAGATGTGCAAGGTGAGGTATGGAGGGTGCGGGCTTGCTACATCTGGCATGATCATGCCCCCAGATTCAGACTTACCGGAGGGAGATCGAGGAGGCGCTAGCACTTATGACTGATCACCCTCACGCTACCGGTGGCATTGTTGGGACACACGGGAGATGTAGAGACGGGATAAAGGAAACATGTATCACTTTGTCTCCTCTCAACTAAAAGGCGGGTTGCATGTAGGTGGGGAAGGGGCTGAGCACCGAAATTCAAAGATTGGTTGCAATACTTAATATACTTTAAGGATCAGCACATACATCAAATTATTGCCCCCTAGCTCCAGGACCAGGAATATATGGGGACCATTGGAATCTTACCTTTTAACCCAGAAGTCAGCCACTACCGATAACATCACTGACTCAGTATATCAGAGACACCTTCATTCTTGATGACCTACACACTCTACCAACCTTTGGTACGGCTCCTTCATCATTGTAAGTTTCCTTACGTTCGCATGGGGAGACCGCACTTATTATAACTGCATAACTGTTATGAACGAAATGTATCTCACAGTTGTATCTTCTGTTTGTTACTTTGCCAAGAAATACTCTATTTTCCCTTGATGAGTACTTTGTGGGTAAATGAGACACTAACTCATGTCTAGGGCTCTTTATTAGGTGGTATGTTGTTGCACAAGACCGCTGTAACTGTTGACTGTTATTCCTGGTTTATCTCTCTTTGTAGACCTCCAGGATAAATGCATCCTTTGTGATGTAAACCAAAACAACCAATAAAGAAATTATTCTTAAAATGTGGTGATTCGTGCAATGTACTTTCTTAAAAAGGACAACCCCGATATATTTATACCACTTAGACTTGAAATGGCGAAATGAGATGGTGCTTATATTTTTTTGCTGGTATTTTAATGTTTTGTTGTATCCTCGTCTAAAAAAATCGACTAAACAAGGGATCCGCAAGATGATTTACATCAGATGAACAGTGAGTAGCACAACCAGTCACAGCTTGGGGACTGTTAGATGTCTGGTGATAGACAAAGGACACAGAGTCAGGATTCTCGTTTTCCTGTGCTCTTTGTTGAGTGTTCTTGCATATTGACATTATTTCTGTTCACCTTAATTGAAATATTATCTGTGTTTTTATCATCCTGTTTCCAAAGACAATCTTGGATCATAGCCCCTTCTCTTTTACAATCCCTGGGTTGGAAAACTGAAAAGAGGTCAGAATTAGCAGGTGAATTTCAGCGCTCACTTTTGATCAAACCAGCACATGAACAATGCACCCTCCCCTAAATGACTACTTCAAGGATAATCTGTGTTCTTCCTCAGTGAATCGGTTGCCGTACAAGGGTCGCTCTGACCTGTGCAATACAAAACACAAGGCACTCAGAGTTGACATAGATGATTTGTGTCAGCAAAAGGTAAAGTTAGACATTAAACACGCCCCTCTAGAATGTGAATCCGCCCAGTCCGGTACAGAAGACAGACAAGGTATACACAGACATCATAGCAATAAGAGCCTTGATTTTGTAGAAAGCCGAGGATAAAATGGCAGTCAATCTGTGTAAACACAGGCCATAAGTCGTGAATGTTCTCTCTTCCTGGATCTGATAATCTGTCCTCCTCCCCAAGACTCCTCCGCAATTCATGAAGTAATACGACACATTATCACCACTTTTTTTTTTTATTGAATCCTGTACCCCTCGTTGCCAGTGTTGTGATGCGGACAGAAAGATCGGCCCAGTTTTGTAGAATGTAAACTGCGTTTAATCCAGCTACGAGGATTAGAGGGCATTCACATCCATTCCAAAGCTCTGTTTCTCCTCTAAATGTGGGCTGCCAACCACCTGACCCTCCAATCTCTACCTCAGCTGAGAGGAAACATTTTGGGATGCCAATCACTCAGAAAGGAGACTCAAGCTGGACATAACTAACGTAATTTAAGCATCAGTAATCTGCCCATAGTTTTGACAATATTTGTGTGTTTATTAACCTTTACTTCCTACAGAGACGATTTTTAAATAAATAACACACCGCAAACTGACATCCTCTGAGAGAGCTCCCACACATTTTTCTGCCTTCCCCACTGGGAGGCGCCCCATATGTCTGAGGCTGCATGGGTGCATAGAAAGTCAATTTCCTGGCGTGTGCAGTGCTGTAAATCCAGCGAGAAAAAGCTCACCCGCAGTGCACACGTTTAACCTGGACATTTGGAAAGAACCACTTGAAGACCCTTTACCTTAACCCCTTCGCTGCGGCGGGAATTCCGCCGCAGCGCTGGGGGGGGTTTGGGGGCAGCGCGGTGGCGCTGTGCTCATGACGGAGCCACTCCGTCATGAGCCATGGTTGAGCTGTGCTCATGACGGAGTGGTTCCGTCATGACTCCGCCCACTGCGCTAATCGCCCGCACAGGTGGGGAATCAGCGCAGCGTGGGAGGAGCGGCGGCCAACGGCCGCAGCATGACGGAACCACTCCGTCATGAGCACACGGCACCCGTGGCTCATGACGGAGTGGCTCCGTCATGAGCGCTGAAGGGGTTAAATCCACCCCTGATGACAACAGACTGATAGCAGTTTAATTACTCTAATAGCGTCTGCGCGGGCACGCGGGGGCCCCGTCGCGTCAGGCCTGCCGTGCTTACCCCGAGCCCTGAGGTCATTAAACGTTCCATGAGGTGGAATGAGCCGCCAGAAACAAAACACGGACCGCGCTTGCTGGACATGCAGCCATCAATCAAAGAAAAAGCCTCGCAGAGCGCGCACTTCACTCTCGTACAACTGTGTCAACACTGCATATTCTGATGAAAGTGACCCGGGTTGTTATTCTTGCATTGGCCCTCAAGTGTGCCTGTCTATGCATTAGTGCATGTGGTTAAACAAGCGGCTGTGCGCCCGCGAAAGTGATCGCGATCAAACTTCAAAGCGGCCGCGAAAGTTAAAGTAATAGCAGTCAAGCGCGGCGCGCGCGCCCGCGCGCTTGCACTGTAGCTCTAGGCTGGCCTGGTAGCACTTTTTGGAGCGCTCTCAAAAAGTCTCGCCAGATCAGCGCATGCGCTGGGTCAGGCGAGACCTAAAAAATGAGTCATTAACATTCCTTCCAGCTGACAAGGGGGTTGCTCTGGTTGTAATGGACCAAAATGTTTACGAGTCCAAAGTTAATGAGATGCTGTCAGATGAGTCGACATATCTACCACTCAGCCAGGATCCTACTTCTGAATTTCAAACAACTCTGTTACATATATTGACGCACACTAAGGACATGGGATGGATGAACAGTAAGACACTTGATTTTCTGTATACGAAGTTTCCACGTAGACCATCCGTATACATGTTACCCAAAATTAAAAAACATCTGTATGATCCTCCTTTTCGTCCCATAGTGTCAGGATGCAGTTCCATCCATGAACCTTTGGGCCATTATCTAGACACTTTCCTGCAACCTTTTGTGCAATCAGGACCCACTTACGTTCAGGACACGACCCACTTTTTAAAGTTACTGGATGATCTTACTTTACCTCTTGGAGAAACAATATGGCTAGGCACAGTCAACGTAGTATCTCTTTACACCTCTATACCTCATTCTGAGGGCATTGAAGCCATCGAGTGGACCCTACTACAACAGGGGAACATTTCTGCTAATCCGTGGTAACCTGGATATCGAGAACTCGGTGGCCTTGATTCTATTGGATTTAAGTGCCGCTTTTGACACTGTTTCGCATGACATCCTTTTGGGTAGACTACGTGATATTGGGGTCAGGGGTTCGGCGCATTCCTGGTTCGGTTCTTTCTTGGGAAAGAGGACCTTTCAAGTGGTTGTTCCTCCATACCATTCGCAGGTGCATGCTATTAAGTACGGGGTTCCGCAGGGCTCAATACTGAGCCCATCATTGTTTAACATCTATGTTCAGCTCCTTGCAGTGGTTGCTAAAAGTAGAGGGTTGTCGTTGGTATCTTATGCCGATGACACCCAGCTAGTCATTGCTTTTTCTAAAAATTGTAGAAACAACCTTTTCAAATTCAAAGAGGACTTATTAGCTATCTCAGATTGGATGACAACCAACTGCTTGCAGCTAAATGCCGCAAAATCAGAAATTCTTGTGCTAGGGAAAGACAGTGCTTTATGGTCAGAACAGTGGTGGCCGGATCAACTTAAGCCAGCACCACTGCCTAAAGAGGCGGTCAAGAATTTAGGCTTCTGGATAGACAGGGACCTTTCCTTCGATACACAGTCCAAAGTCCCTGCAGGGGTCTGTTTTGGACTCCTGAGGGGGTTGAAGCCCCTGCTTGGATACTTTGATCCAGAGATCCGCCAAACTATTCTCCAGGCCACAATTCTGTCCAGGTTGGACTATGGCAATTCCCTTTATCTGGGGGCCAATAAATCGTGTATCTCCCGCCTTCAACGCATTCAAAATGCAGCTGCTCGGGCGTTGTTTGCGCTTCCTAAATTTTGCTCGGTGTCTAATCTTTTACCCAAACTGCACTGGTTGCCTATAGCCAAAAGAATTCAGTTGAAGTCCTTGTGTATGGCTCATAAAATTCTGGCGAAACAAGGCCCTCCTATCCTGGATGACATGCTTGTCCAGTATATCCCGAATCGCCCCCTTCGCTCCGCTAACTCGGGCCTTGTCTGTACTCCTCGTTTTCAAAGAGTTAGAGCTGGCGGACGTTCTTTCAAAGTCCAGGCAACGCTTTTGTGGAATTCCCTTCCGACTTCCATTAGAGGTTTGCAGAATCATATGCTATTTCGCAAGGTCGTGAAGACCTGGCTTTTCCCTGCGTAATTCTAGTCTGTGTTAGTTGCAGTAGTCTCTGCACTTGTTCTTCTGGGTAGCGCTGGGACGCCCCGTCACTGGGGCAGCTATGCGCTGTATAAATCCCTTAATGATAATAATAATAATAATCCAGTTCACATACACTTTAGATAGTCGGTCAATATCCTATTTGGACGTAAACATTGAGTTACAGGAATCCACAATCATCACCAAGGTTTTTTAAAAATCCACTGACCGCAACAATACATTACTTTATACCAGCTTTCATCCGGACTCTTTAAAAAGACATTTACCACTTCTCAATTCTTGAGAATCAAGCACTTCACTTCAGATCCGGTCCAATTGGCAGAAACTCTTGAAAATACCAAACAAGATTTTTTGACACGAGGATACCCGAGGGAGATTGTGGAAGAAGCAGCAGCTAGATTAGAGGGGTTTCCCAGATCAGCACTTTTAGAGAAGAGAACAAAAATACCTGAGAATAGGGAAGTCTTTGGTTCCACTTTCTCGACCCACTCGCCTTCTTTCAAGAAAATTATTTTGAATAGATGGGATTTACTGCAGGCAGAATCCAACTTCGGCGATCTTTTCAAAGATCACCCAATTTTCGCATATAAACGGTCACGTAATCTCAAAGAACTACTAAAAAAACAGGACATTCAAGACATACAACAACATAAAGGCATGATGAGATGTTATAACTGCTCACACTGCAATAATGTGATTCTTGGAACACATATAGCACACCCTTGGTCAGGCAAACAGATCAAACTCAATTTTTCAGCTAATTGTAACACTCAAAATGTTATTTACATAATACGGTGTCCGTGTGGCCTGTATTATGTAGGTAAGACCGAAAGGTCTTTACGAATTCGTATTACAGAACACAAAAGTAGAATCCGCACTAGAACTCTTAGTTCCCCTCTAGCAAGTCACTGGGTAGATGCACATCATACCATAGCACAATTAAGATTCAGTGTTATAGAAGTCGTCCAGGATTATAAGGACAGGGACATGGCCAAGTTCATCACACAGGGGGAGACTTTCTGGATTAGGTACTTGGACACCATGAATCCCAAGGGTTTGAATGATCGCATGGAATTATTATTCTTTTTATAGAGCATCAGTTCCATGATACAGGTTTGTTAGCAGTTCTAGCCTAATTAGGAAGGATGACCAATCTGAGAGCTCTCAATAGCCCTTTGGTGCCACTCACAGCATGTTGTTTTTATTCACTTTTTAGTTCAGTTATAGAGACACACACAAATATTTACATGTTTTGAGTTGTGTATATGATTTAAAGAGGTCAAACATTTTTGACACAAAGTTATCAACTGTATATTCTTTGGTCTTGTTCTGATGTATAATCCTTGTTTAACAACTGTTACAGTGATGTCATTCAGCTTTCTATTTTTACACATGATACATAATTGGAATCGGAATCTGTTACATGGTGGTTATAACCAAATAGAATGAGGGGCCTTTATGTTAGTTGATTCATCAGATTAATTGCATTTTGACACTTTTGTATATTAATATAGCTTCAGTGACGTTAAAACCAAGAACGCTAATTGAAATCAGATGCAAATGTATGGGATCTTGTTTACGTCTGAAACAATAATATAGTTAACGATGTTAGTTTTTGTTAACTCAATTCAGAGGCTATCTTACGTTGTTTTAGGAGGATAACATTGTTTTATATTTGTAATTGATTCAAATGTTAAACGTTCAATACTGGATGGCTATCAGATTTAGCAGTTGATGCAGAATAACCATATACTTGTAATTGATTCAAATGTCTAACGTATAACACTGGACGGATGTTATATTTAGCATTTGATGCAGATTTATGTATTTTATTTTAATATGTAAACTTAGGAGTGAGTACTATCTTATAACAAAGTGTTTGCCTTCACGTACACAATTTTATCATTGTTATAGGTTTTTTACTTTAGGTGTTGATTTTGAGACTTCCAATAGCATCACACGATTAATGCCAGGTGTATAATTGTTCTCGAGTCCATGGAGTTGTTGTTTGGCTACATTACTGCTAATCAGATTCTCTGCACACAATTTCAGTTGCTTTCATTTTCCACCAACATTAACACCAGAGTAATCCAGTACAGCCTGTTACATGAATTTTTATAAATTCAGCATTACCCGACAGCAACATTCTTTTCCAATATGGGCGAAACATTTCGCTTGCCAGGCACACTATTTACAGTCCGCTCTCGGTTTTAGTTGCACCGACGTAACACACGGCAGAGCATTCATTTAGCCGGCATTATTCACGGGGCGTTTTTCACTTGGGCGTTCGTAGTGAAGTGGCAACCTTGGAGACATTTATTGTAAGTAACAATTGGGCTATAGAATTTTTGTTGAGCAGTAAGAAGATGAATTCTCGTAATCTTCATTATATCTCGGATTACGATGTATTTTACAGAGAGCATTTTACACTCATTCGCGGTGTTTTGGACTTATATGCAGATTGAATCTCTAACAAGTTTGAAACAACACGCTTTCTGATGGGTTACGTTTCGCGATTAAGCATAACCAGCTGCACATTCCTGGCGTCGTAAACGCTTGGTGAGTTCACATCACCCCTACACCTTGCTATCACTTTCGAAGTTCACGCTAGGTGGACACTTGCAGTTCACACCGGTTCTGTTTTTACAGGTTGCCAGCGATATGTTTGGATAGCAGTCCTGGGTACGAATAAAGGTTCACACCTGGTTTGTTCATAGGTAGATACCGTTTTCTTTGAATGGGAAGGTACACATTATTTTAAACACGTCGTGCACTGGGGTAGTTGGCACCCTTTTGGTTTTTGGTGAGCTCGGTTCATGACTTCTGTTTTAACAACCACATTCATGGTCTACCACTAATTCTCAATTGACATCCGCAGTAGCGTTTTAACCTTCCTGGATAATAGAGGGCCATTCCTTTCACTTAGTATTTGGCTTTCACAACTAACAATTTAAGTTATTGTAATTCTTTGAATGTGACAAACTTTATTTGTAAATTTCATTTGTAGATTTCCCCTGAAGAAGGGTGGCGATATCACCCGAAATGCATTGGGATTGAGAAAAAGTTTCCTTTTCACTGATCATGTTCTACCATATGGATTGTTGGAATTCACTTTGAACTTGGTTTCTAATCAGACGTGCCAATAAAGGAAAGCACATTAAGAAGAAGGACACAATTTATGTTCATTGTTATACTGGTTGGATAATTTAATTGTACCTACAACATGATGCTCATGCATTACATTGTTTTCTTATCTTGTTATCTACAAATTGTGTAATGAATTGATAATACACACTCACTATTGAGTGTATAAGGTTGTGCACATCCTGTCTAGAACACAGTGCTCTAGTACATACTCCTCAATTAATCAGGTGGCAGGGTAGAACCACCTCAGGTAGTGCTCACCAAGTTAGAATAACAGCAATATATTTTGTTTAGCTGGTCTACTAGTTTAATTTGAGTGCACACCTAGCTGTTATTATTATTTACTAATGAGACACTCAGCATTTGCACACATGGATTTTAAATATGATGGCGGTGCTGTTTACATATAAACACGGGAAGGGTTGGGGACCAGGAGCAACGTTAGGAGGTAGGAGGTCCAGTACCCAGGCTCCCAAGAAATCAGTATTTAAACTACGGGGGTGACTGTTCCTTAGATAGAAAGAACGAGACCAGGTGGGTGAGAGTAGCTCACACGCAAGTTAAGTCAGTGTGAGTAGTAGAGGAATTTCTCCTATAGTTTATAGTGCCCTCACACACCCTAGCGGGTGTCATGCTTCATCATAGGGTGATGCTCCTCGTGGGGGTGGCACTGCAGTCCCTCACGGGCCCCGCAAGAGGGCTCTTTAACGGAGATCTTTTTAAAGGAGTCGCCGCAGTTGTGCATGGGTGTGTGTGGACTTCTGAAAGGGATGAGTGTGTTAAAATTACTAGATGGAACCCAGAACCGGGGTTTTTAATTACGGGTCCAGTCTGTAAGTTAAAATGAAGTGGATCCTGGAGTACCTCTTTGGAAAAGAATCTAGAGGGCAGGTGTATGACTAGCTGCTGCTCACAGGATAAGTGTAATAGTGTTAAGCAATCATAATGGGGTCAACATGTTTCGCGCTCAATGATGGTCCATAAGGGATCCGTTGGCGCTTCCTCAGGACCGGTGAAAAGAAGTAAAAGTAATGTGATTGAAAAAACAATAGGATTCCAGGAGGAGCCTGTGAATCTATGATACCTTGTAATTAAAGAAAGATGCATCCACGTGAATCTATGATACCTTGTAATTAAAGGAAGATGCGTGGACGCATCTTCCTTTAATTACAAGGTATCATAGATTCACAGGCTCCTCCTGGAATCCTATTGTTTTTTCAATCACATTACTCCTGTTTTATATGTTTATAAGCATAAGGGGAGCTAAGTTAGACCCTGTAAATCGCAGCACTTGAACATGCAGGGAATCCAGGTGCAGAGGTGAGAGTGGTGAGAGTGTCCCGTACCAGCACCAAGAGCCCACCTGCTGGGCACCTAGCACTTGATTTAGTCGCCAGAATATAGTAGCTTCTAAATCCACACCTAGTCACCTGCTCAACCGCCCAGGTTTTCTTAAAGAGGCAGATGTCATAGTTATTCACAAAAATACCCCAGACTAGTTCTTCTAACTTACCCCTAATTCCTGCAATGTTCCAACTTAGCAGGATGGTCTAGGGCAATAGAGAGTTAGGTTGACACGATAGTGACATATGCTTGTTTATCCTCAGATCTTTTACATGGGGCAAAGGCATTTCTGATCTGGCAGCAGCAGGATCAATCACATCACTCATAATACCCAGATGCCCTTCCTGCTCCTGCACAGTACACATCAATCTAGATGGAGTAGGCAATGCTTCTATGGTTTGTATGCCCTCCCCCTCCCAATGTATTTTGGGGCAATACTGGCTTAGGGGGAGTCAATCAACCTCTACTAGAGGGTAAGGGGGGTTTAATGAAGCAAAGTTGCCACATGGGCCAGCATCTGCCCCCCTGGGGCTACTATGCTGTCCTATTCTTGGCCACTGCTAATCAAGGCCATTCCTCTCGCTCAAGCGTCAATAGAAGAAGCCCAGAGGTTGCACAACAATATTTGATCCTAGCTGGTTTGGACGTGCACTGGAGGCAAGTAAACAATGGACAATTGCTTGGTCCCTAAAGTTTACAACAATACAATCACCCCTTGTAGGACTTATGCATAAGGCCTATCCAAACTCTCCTAACTATCAAAATTTGACAGGCATCTGCAAAGGAAAAACTGCCCTGGGAGCATAGCCAATGTATTTTTTTGTTTTTAAACTGGTCAAACGATCCCCCCTGCACCTTCTGCTAGGTGTGGGACATTGGACAATACAACAACATACGGGCAGGCCTCAGGGGCAACCTCAGGGTGATATCCTGTCCCACTGCTACAGGTCTTTCTTCACATGCCACCCCACACACACTCTCCTGCATTGCCACCCCCTGTTTGTCTTACTAACTCATACCCTGCCTCTGTAACTCTCATTTCACTTGGGGGATTGATGTTTTTCTTCAGCTGCTAATGCACTCTGAGGGCCTCCTGATTCCGTTCCTTGGCCCCTAAGGCACTCCTTTCCTTGTCATCTTTGGCTAATTGTCACCAAACTAGTGTGTACACTGCATGCATTTCTAGGGCACACAGCCAAGAATTTTATTTTGTAGTGCGATATGGCTTTACTTCTCATTCTTAAACCAGAAGACATCACTTAGCCTTTGATCACCAGTATCATAATAAGGTACCAGCTACTTCATCAAGTCGATTTTCCTTTTCAACTGCTTTGACCAGAGACGTTTTAAGGCATGGGCAAAATGGGCAGTTGCCCAGTACCCCTATCTTCCAGGGGGCTCCATGGAAAAGCAACCTTTCACTTTATTTACCATCTGTCTATTTCTGTATCTCAACCTCTTTCCCTCATCCCGCCTACCTCTACATCTGACTTTCTCTTCTTGGCATCATCCTAAGAATTTTCGCCACTGGGCAAGGCATGTTCCAACCGCTTTTGTGTGACCATGTTTTTGAATGTTTTAACTATAATATAGTATTATTTGGCGCCATTCGGGCTTGCAGTACCTCGCGGGAGGAGGGAGCATCCCAGAATCATGGGAAGGGGCTGAAGTGATCCGCATTTTCAAAAAGTGTGACCGGTCTATTCCTGCGAACTAAGACCAATCAGCCTGATCGACTGTGTCCAGAAAGTCGTCTGCCGCTCGCTTCTAGCTAAAATAACTGATTTGATAGAAGAGAACGACATTCTCTCTTCCCTCCAAGAGGCTTCCGGCGGAAAACTGGCACAGTCGATCAGGTTTTTCGACTGTTTATGTTGTACTGGAAGGTGGTCCTGCTGGGTAAATGGAGCCTGTATTTTGCATTTATTGATTTAAAAACTGCATTTGATCTCGTTCCCAGGGACAACCTATGGCGGGTGCTCAGGGAGATGGGCATGCCTCCGGGCATCCTCGCACTCCTAATCAGGCTCCATGATGAGAACTTTGCCAGGGTCAGGTGGGGTAGCCAGGGACAGGTCACCAATCCCATCAAGGTCCAGCGGGGAGTCTGTCAAGGATGTGTCCTGGCTCCAACTTTAATATCATTGTTCGTCAATCATATTGCCGAGCTTCTATCTGCTATCCCAGCGGATGCCACGTCCTTAGCTAAGCAAAGAATACCTACCCTCCTATTCGCAGACGACACCCTTCTTGTTTCGAAGACCCCAAAGGGCTTGCAAAAACTTCTAGATCATTTTAAGCTCTTTTGTGATAGGAGGGCGCTCGAAATAAATGCATCAAAAACTAAGCTTATGCTTTTAAATCCCCGCAAGTCCTTCAAGGGTAACCTCCTCTTAGACAACATCCCATTAGAGAGGGTCAGTTCCTTTGATTACCTGGGAATTAAATTATCTAAGGATATGTCCTGGAAGCACCACTTTAGTAAGGCTTTCCTCAAATTTTCCCAGGTGACCGGGGCTCTGCGTAAAGAACACCGCCTCTCTCACTCTAAGCCTATTGCACCAGCATTGAAAGTCTACAGTTGTAAGGCTATGAGTAGTGCACTCTATGGAGCAGAGCTGTGGGGCATGGCAAGAGCAAGTGACATGACATCCTTGGAAAATAAATTTCTCAAAAACGTTGTTTCCCTGCCCCAGAGCACCCCTACTCGCCCACTAATGCTTGACATGGGCATCAAACCCATAAGCGATTTAGCGAAGCTCTGTCCCCTGTTGTTCTCGCAGCGGATGGTTTCCACCCCGGAACTGTCGCTCTATGCCGCTGCCTTTCAGGAGGTCTGTGCCTTAGACACCATGCACAAGATTGGTTGGATCAAATATGTCAAAAGTCTCATGTCACACATAGGCCTTGCAGGCCACAACATCGTTTGTCCAATACCCCTCACTAGAAGACATATTAAATCACTCTATTGGAAAGGGGTTGAGCAAACCGCCCACATAGCTGGCAACCAGGGGAGATTGAATCAAGTATTCAATGATTTTAAGCTTAGCTGTACCCTCGAAAGCTACCTTGATATCATCAAAGTGCAGGCTGACAGGAAGTTATACATCCAGTTCAGGTTTGGCAGCCTGCCGATCAACGCATTTACAAATTCATGGCTGAACAATAAAGCACAGCTAAAGGGCTGCCTTTGCTGTCCATGCCCACAAGGATCTACAGCCCATTTTCTCTTTGCATGGACAGCATATACTAAACCAAGGAGCAGATGACTTTCTCCTGTCTGTAGAGAACTTGGCACCCAAGACTTTTGAGTGGCCTTGCGCATACTGAAATCGGACTAGACCACTATTTGTGTGCGCAACTGCGAAATATTTTGGAAACGCATGAGAATTAGAAGGAGGGCGTTGACTCCTCCCGCCCCCCCAGGGCCGCCCCGCCCTCCCCCCGGCCTAATCCTATGAGCAGCGTATACAACTAATTCCCCCTAAAGCACATTTGCCTTGTAGGTCAGTAATCTTAAAAATGCAAGTAATAGTTTTTAGACCCGTTTACAAGTAAATATAAAATGTCGTTTTAATATTTTTTACTTTATCGCCGTGAGCAGTGCTCACGACTAATTCCCCCGAAGCACATTTGCTTTGTAGTGCAGTAATCTTAAAAATGCAAGTAATAGCTCTCAGTCCTGTTTACAAGTAAATATAAAATGTGTTTTTAATATTTTTTACTATATCAACAGGAGACTGAAACCGTTAGCATTTGCATCTTAATAACGTTTTTCTTGCCAAATTTTGCACACTTACGTTTTATGTTGGTAAGAACCCGTGATGGTATTAATGACCTGTTTAACTAACGCATGTAATCATTAGTATCCAAAGCATCTGTATTAGACTCGGTTCCTTGCCAAGTATGTAGAGTCAAGTTTGCTTGCACTTTAGTAACGGGACTTTGTTCAATTTGCTTAATTTGCACTTCAATCCTCTTCGTTGGATGTAACCAGCGACGAAAACCATGACCTGCTTCACTGGTGAATGTAATTAGTAATGGGACCCTGCTCAGCTTGCACATTAATCTTCCCAGTTGGTTCGAACTTGCAACGAAAACCGAGACCCACTTAGTACCTGTGGCTTTCAACTTCATGCTTTTCAACGCTCGTTAGTTCAACTTGTAAATGCAACGTCATTTTTAACTTGTACTGTTTTTACTATAGATGTGCACTGATTGATTTATATTAATATGTATGAAATTATCCCTTGAATCTCTGTCTCTTTTATGGTACTTTTACCGAAATAAAGACTTTGATGATGGAGTAATGAAATTCATGGTTGTTCCAAACAGGGGCCCCCAAAATCCTTAAAACGATACTGACTTCGACCTTCTAAACCTACAGTAAACTCTCCAAAAGATCAGTAGCATAAACGTTATATTCAATATATCCCAGTTATATAATGTTAGGTTGTAGTTGACTCCAAAAACATTTGTAAAATCATCCAAAATACTGTTATAACAACCACTGACAAAGACAATAGGTATGGCGTTGGCTACTGACTTTTGCTTTGTTAATGTTTGTGAATGTTTTTTGTAAAATTGTACAAGGGAACTACGTTTCGTGTGAAAATGCATAATATAAAATAGCAGAATGCTGGCAGTGACAGATAATAGATAACCACTTGCTGAAATGGCGGACCAGGTACCGCATGCCTTATGCTGTGGTGAGCGGAACCAAAGTGTGAATGACTTATTACAAACCAATGAATGAAGAAAGCCACTATAAGCAAATACGTTCTATATCTACTTTTAGTAATAGCTGAAGCAATACATAACAAAAATGACTTCAGTACTTTTAATAGTAAGCTGCCTGTCTTGTTTTATATTAGTCTTTTTAATATATGTTGTCTAACTTATGCGTAATGATGACGTTAAGCCCCATCATCATGTGTTCTTTCCTTTTAATGAAATCGAAAAATGACGTTTCACACAAATGACTGCACCAATGTCCCTAAACAAAATGAGACGGGCCCTTGTATAACTTTCTTGTCTCTAAAGATAATTTAATCTTTACATTCTTTTATAGGGTCCCCTTGCTTGTGCCAGTGTTTGGTAGCACTCTAGAAAATATTCTCCAAGTCACTCCATAATGGTCCACAATGGCCCTCGCCCATCAAAAAGTGTATTTTATCAGATTTCTGCCATCAATCCATAGTTGCTGCTGCTTTTTCTTAAGCCAACAGATTTTCCCCTCCATGTTCTTCTGATCATGGGAGAGGTGAAGAGTTTTAATCTTCAGCACTTTTGTGTTTTACTTTTCTCAATTGCAGTTTCCAGTTTGTCGGAAGTTAGATCAGATCCCTCGTCTTCTGTACTGCAGTCACTATACTAGGTCTTTGCTTTTCCATTTCCAGTCCACTTCAAGGGTGGAAAGCCAGACCAGAAACCAGAGCTGTTCAAAGAATGGACTATGTATATTGCGTTGTTCATTGTGATAAACTGTGGAATGTTTGGTCTCCGAAATGAAGACAGAACTTTGAATGCTAGCACGGATTCGGTCTCCGAATACCAGTGCAAATGTTATATAGCATGACATTGAACTTTATATCACACATGCCTGCTGCCTACACATATTACATTCATGGGTAGTATTCATGGGTAGTATTGAAAGCTTTTTTTCGTTAACTCATGAATCGACTATTTTTTAAATTGCCAGATCGCGTTTGCCCGATGTCCTGGACTGAGCAACACTTGGATACAGTCCTGGCACTTCCTTACGAGAACAGCCATGGCGGTACTCTCTCTTATTTTAGTAAGCATTTCTACAGACAGGGTCTTTCAAACTCATGTACCCGTTCTGACAACCAAACTCCTCACACTGCAAGAGACTCGACAGTAGTCATGCTTTCTATGACTGTGAGCAAAAGCATAACCCACTACAATCTAGTTCCCTGAGGTTTGTGAATCACTAGCTGTACAGTGACTTGCGAACCACATTAGGCATATGGTTGGTAGTTACTGTGGGACATTAGGAAAAACAATGGAATACAAGAGTGTTAAAACTGGTATCCCTGACCTCTCGCATTTAAACCTCCTGTTCTTGCTGACTTCATTTTTGCTGACCTTAAGACTCTGCTCACTTTACCACGGATAACGAGAGCTAAAGTGCTCTTGCACCAAAATATGGTAACATTGGCTAATAATCGATTGGCATATTTAATTTACTTAAGTCCCTAGTAAGGTGCACTACATGTACCCATGGCCTGTAAATTAAATGCTACCAGTGGGTCTGCAGCACTGACTGTGCCACCCACATAAGTAGCCCTTTACACACGTCTCAGGCCTTCTAGTGCAGAGCCTTTGAGAACCGCGCTACTCCTACGGAAAATCAGCGCATGCCCCACCAACGCAAAGCTCCCGCCTGCCTATTCGTGACGTCCGGCCTGCTCTTCGCACCACGCCAATTACCCCCATAGATGCTCTCCTTACTCCTGGCGACCCTTTCCAACACAAACAGAACTCATGGCACAAAACTCGAGAAGCTAAAACTCCAGCGAAACTAACCTGGGACTGTTTCCGACCCACGCTCCATCGTGGTCGACCTGAACTTTGACCCGGTCCAGCACAACCAGATAGCTGCGGTTGACGCTTTATGCTTGTAGGAACTATATTTTGCTTTATTCTTTTAAAATTCATATCTCCGGTTCTACTGATAGTACTATTGTCATTTAGGTTTGTTTTATTTATTAAATTAAGCTCTAATTTTCTAACCTGGTGTGGGCAACTTTTTGTGTGGTGGTTTCACTGTTTTACTGTTTGACGTGTTGCACAAATACTTTACAGATTGCCTCTAAATTAAGCCTGACTGCTCTGTGCCAAGCTAGCAGGGGGTTGAGCATTGGTTAATTTAGGGTTTGCTTGTGCCTTACTCTGACTAGGATTGTAGTTGCTGCTTGACCAGAGGTCACACCCAGTCAACCAGTAACCAGATTTCTAACAAAGAGCTTATGTAGTTATAGTCCCCCGTTAATTTACTTTAATAATCTATTGGTTTTCAAGTCCTGTAAAGACAAGGCAACCTTAGCAGTGCATTTGTGAGGTTTTCTTCAATAGAGTGCTAGTGGGGCTAAATCACAAGTTGAGGCCTATAATAGAATGATTCGGGATAGGATAAAAGTAAGGTAAAAGTTTAAGAATGACCCGAAATTAATGACATCATCATAGTAGTAATTAGGAAGAGGGGTTTAATGCGAGAACGGCAACTCAATAAATAATTTAGAAAGAAAACCTCCAAACTGAAAACAACATAAGAAGATTCAGAGCCATCAAATTCCCAAGGCGGTGAATATCACATTTAGTTTCCAATGCCAAATATGACTGCAGTACTGAAATTGAATACGATAAGGAAGGATTCTTTAAAAACGTCATATAATTAAGTCAGAGGGTTACCATAGGCTTTGAGGAATTGGCAAAAAAGAGGAAACAAATTTGTGAAGACCTCTAATGGAGGAATTATGTAAAAGGTAGGAAATAAACATCACGTGGGTCAAACATATGTTAGCCACTGTTGATTTGCATGCACTAGAAAAAGGTTTTGGTATTGTTTTTCACGTTTACAGCAGTCAAAATATCTTAATAACAACCAGCAACACATATCCTTTTAGGAAAGAAGCACATGGGTTTAAAGAACACAACATCACAATGCTTTAATAACCATAAAACCAAATACACATTAGTTACCACGGACCAACTATGTCCCCTGTCACTCGTTTACTTTGTGCTGGACTTTGACCATGTACAGCACTCCGCTGCCCTTTTGGCTAGGTTCACGCGACAGTAATACCACATACATACATACGTATATGCACCTTCCTAAAATTGACCTCTGGTTAGAGTTTAATGAATTTGTCTTGTGAACAGATAATTTAGTGCAAATTCACATTTTAAAGACACCTGATTGTGAATGCAGATCCCTATTACACCACACCCAGAAGTATCAAACATAAAGGGCCTGATGTACAAAAACATTTTGCAGTCACAAAGCCTGCGATTCACAAAATGACATGGTTTGTGACCGCCAAATGGCCTTTTAAAAATGGACTAAACCCATTTTGCAATTCACTAACATGTTACCTAATTCCAAAATGGGTTTAGAAAAGTATGATTAATCGTTATTTAGAAGGCATATGTTTAGGGCATCACTTCAAAGTAGCATTTTGAATGTATAATGTAAAAAAAGTTGTTGAGAGGTAGACAGAGTTCCATGGGACTACTGCCTACTTTTCAGCAATTAAAAAAAAAAATCTTTTCTTTTTTAAATAGTCATGTTTCCTTCTTCGGCTCAACTTAAGGAGTTTTTGGGAGATCGGTCTTCTCACCTTTGTAGGTCAATCTAGCTCCCTCTACTGCTAGCGCCGGGACACCCCTGCTTGGGGTAGCTGTCGCGCTCTATAAGCTTCAGTATTATTATTATTATTATTAAGGAACACTGGCTGCTTTTATGTTTTTAATAACTTTATTAAAATGTAAACATAGACATGGCGGTCTGCTGACCCCAGCAGGCCCTATCCTTGTGATTCCATCCAATTGGTGTAAGTCGCAATTTGCGCCCTACTACATGAATATTGATGAGGTAGGTGATATTGCGACCATTATGATATGGAATTTTGTGACCGACCTTTTAGCACAGGGGTCCTTTTGCAGAATTATTTTCCCTTCACAAACAGCTAGTGTGCAATTTCCAAACACTTTTTGTGAATGGAAATTTCATCTATGAGGCTCAAAATTATTTGCCACAATCTTTGTAATCTGTGTGTGGTATGTTCTGTCCCTATAGATTGCCAACAACTTTAATGCCTGATAGGGTGTCTCTCAAAATCACTAATATATATTCAATGGCGACTCATCCATCTAGAAAATGGAGCCTAGTCAACATCCACTGGGACCAACGTGTGCTTAAAGCATGTCTCTCTCAGTGAAATATGGGTGACAGTGACATTGACTCCTCTCCTCAGTTTTTTCAGATCACAACTCTCTAGATGGTAGCTCTGGATTCACTCATCTCTTTGTTACAACCGGCGAATTTGTGAACAGTTGGGTCCCATACTGTTCTCTTGTCACGATATTTGTTTCTGCATTTCAATCCATTCCAAACTATTTTGCAATCTGAAGGATTTAATTTATAAAAAAAATATATTGCTCAAATAAGTAAGATATTTCCTCTTAAGCATTACTATCATTCATATCAGCAGGTCTCTTCCATCATGCCTTGCTCAGCTCTGCAAACTTTCCCCCAGGTTTCAACATTTAATCTTCGGAGAGACAGAGGTGATCATACAGTTCAGTTATCTTCCTTTGTTCTGTGGTGATTTATTTTAATCTGAAAACCAGGTGGGGAAATGGCCAAAAGGCAAAATTTGTGGTGGGATTGGTGCGTTATTCCCGATTGTCACAGTAATGTCTGTATTTCTTAGTAGAGCCTTGCGGGCAAAGTCGGAGTGCCCAGTATTACCGACTCCCACAGTTACCCCTATCTGCGGTATCAGTATTTTCAGAAGCAGAGATACTAAGGCCTAAGATTTAATGGCCAACTGCTGTGTTCTATCTTTTGACTGGTCCAAACAAAGAGACTTCACTTCACTAGTAAGTAACTTTAGCCAGTGTGGGGAACATATTGGGGCAATGTAATCTAATCATTTAATGTGTGCCTAGAATGGCTCGTCAGTCTATGTATTATCCTCTCGCTCTATGACCACCTTGTGTTTTTTGTGTTGTTGTTTTTTAGGCCTGCGGCTGTCCCTTGTACTGGAAGGCCCCTATGTTCAACGCTGCAGGAGGAGAACGGACAGGATTCGTCTCCGTGCATTTTTTTATAGCAATGTGGAGAAAGTGAGTAATACAGAGCAATCCAGTGCAGTAATATATTTTTTAATTGGTGTTACTCTGCTCTTACATTATGTTTTTCTTGGCAAAGAACGCTGCAACTTCATACTTTTGAAAGTATCATAAAGAATAAAGCTTCACATATTCATAGGATGAATACATACTGCACTGTTTTTGTCTAGGGGGATAGCCAGAAAATAAATAGCACCTACTTTGAGCCATATCGCAAATGGAAGCAAGCAAAGTGCTCGTGCCCTACCATTTGTATAGAATTCAAAGGCAGCATTCCCGGGAATAACTGGTATAATTTACAGCACAATTAGCAAAAAATCAAGCTTTGTCGACTGATGCATACTTCGGAGGGATGTTGGGGATAACCACGCACAAAATAATTGGGGCTAACAGTGGTTTTACAAAATAATGTCCCTGAGAACTTGATTAGAACACGCTCAAGTATTTAGTCTGGTGTCACATCCTGCAATTTTTCTCAATGTTCTCCTTCAAGTCTACCTTTAATTTTCTTTCACCCATCAGAAATAGGTCTGCCTATCTGTAGGGGACCACTGATGTAGGGAAACTCTCAATGGTGGGGCCAATGGCAGCTAAGCATTTATTTTCTAAATAATGCCACCAAATAAATTACTCTATGTAAACTGCTGCTTTCAGTCCCACTCAGTCTGAATCTAATCCTTGGAATAATACCAACTGAACTTTAAATTATCACTGAACTAGCCTATTTAATGTGCAAGACCCTCATTACAGAAGCAATTGGACGGCCATAACTCAGAAAGATGGCTGCAAGACAGTAAAAGCAGAAACAAATTAACCAGAGAACCCTCACCATGAAGAAAATAACTGCATACAAGACAAAGTGCCCAAAGGAGCCTTGACTGTACATACAAATTACAAAACCAAAGCTCCAATTTATAGCAACTACAATCAGGCTACAGGCATTCAGCAGCCTTATAGGAGCTTTAAAACTTTGAATGATATTATTAAACTACTTCAAGTGCTCCCACCAATCTCTCAACTACGTTTTTTCTTTTTTGCATTAGTCTTATGGTGCTATATCGAGTCTGATGATTTTGACCTATCGCACCAAATAGATCCCTTACCACTACATTGTCAGTGTAAGTAGATAATTACTCTTCTTTCATCCACGTCTCCTTACTTATAGTTACCCTACAAAGTAGTGTGTAGGTTGATGTAGTGTATGCAATATTATTATTATGTGATATAGTGGTGGTGTATTCTCTATATTAGCAGCAATTTGTGTACGAGCCGATTAACAAAACCACCATGTCAGCAGAAGCAACACTAGCTTTAAAGACTGTGACTGTGCACAGTGCTGTGTACGGACTTTGTGCCTTCTAAAATCTCTTCAAACTATACAGTGCAAGAACAAAATACTAGCAGAATTCAGAAGTAATGCTATATCAGGGTTGAACTACCCACTATAAAAAATAGTAAAAGTACTCATTGCAGTATGGCATCTAAATTGTTCCCATAATATAGCAAGAAGTGCTCTGCGACACCAAGTAAAAGACTTAGCATACATTGTTATTCAGATACCTTTGTTTATATCATCCTTAAAACTGTTTTAGAAATTACCTCATTTTGCCACGCACATCATATTATGATTTTCACAAATGCATGTTTTGATCTGCTATTTTCTTTAAATATCTATCAAACGCAGGTGATTGTATACTATTGCTTCCTCTAACATGCGCAAACCCCCATTAGCACTGGCATCCTGCTACTTGGTGTGAGTGAGTGGATTTTTCTATGGTCATCTGGTTGCACATGCTCAACACTGATTGCTGTTTCCTTATGTTGATCCAAGCTGTGACTCTCTAATTTAACCCCAACTAAGAAGCGTTTGTGACAAATTGTATTTCTGTCACTTACTGTAAAGGGCACTGTTCTATTTAATTTCCCAGCATAGAGGCCTTCCGGTCTAACGGACCCAGTGGCAACTCCTAATGCAAATGCTGCAACTTGTGTTGCAAAAGGACACTAGTTGTGCACGTGAAAGAAAGAAAGTCAGCAAAGAAACATCTCCAATTATGCGCTTTTTTTGTTTACTTTCAAGACTTAATGTACTGCTTTATAGATAATTGTTCTTGCTTGCCTAGAACATTTTAAAGTTTTTTGCATCTCTTCTGTTTTAGATTAGTGCTGAAGAACCAGCTGTTGGGCCTTTTTTCTGGTAGAGTTCACGCTTTAAAGGGAATTGATGTCCAGAGGACTGAAAATATTTAGCCAAAATTTTATTTTTGTAGATAGACCACAGTATTCATTGGCTGTTGTATTGACGTTAGTTGTGCATTTCACCTGCAACTCATAGAAAAAACAGTTTTTTTTTTTTTTTTTTTGTTTTTTTTAAAACCTTTATTTGTGCATAGTAAAAGAACAAATACGGGCCTACAACCATCAGGCCGGCCACAATACGGTTGAGCACAGAGACAAACAGTACATCCCCTGTGCATCAATGGTCAAGATTAGCGACGATTCAGGATTCATACACTGGAGGGATCCTTGACACCAGGGGAAGGAGAAGTGCAGGTTAATTTTAAGGTTTTCAAAATAATTTTATCGAGAAAAAAGTCAGTAAAGGATAGAAACAAGGAGATTCGAGTCCGCGAGATGGCTTCATACACTGGAGAGCAGCAGCATCATTAAAACAGCCATAGAAAATCACATACAGTAAGGCGATGCAGTTAGATAACAGGATCATCACATTAGTAAATACGCACCCCCTAAAAGCCGCCCCCACTCAATCCACCCCACACCCGGACCCCGAATCGAAACAAGTATAGCGCAGAGACATGAAAGAAAGAGGCCCATAGAACAAAAAAGAAACAGTAAATTACCCCCCCACCCTACACCAATGCGGAGGCTACGGCCTGCCCCCCCCCAGCATAGTGCCTGTCGCCCAATGAACCCGAAATATAGACGAGAGAGAAAGTAGGAATAGAGTAAAGAAACTAAGAGAAGAAAGAAGGAAGAATGCGGGGAGGAGCCCACGTAACCTCGGAGCGCCCGACACCACCGGCCAACCAAGCCTCCACACACTGAAACCCCACTACACCCAAAGGCGGTCGTGTGAAGATAGCATGTAACAACAAGGAAATGAAGGCAGACAGATCGCGACGAGTGCGCACAACATATGCAAACAATTCCAGTCCCAGTCCAGCCCGTCCATGAAACCATGATGATATAAAGTAATCTAGCCCTGGCCCGATCGCGGGCTTACGATTAGACCCGCCCCCTCGTGAAGGCCCTGCATCCCGAACAGACAAAGACAATATGGCCGCGTGGAAGAAGATGGAGAAGTAGAGTCACAAAATGGCCGCCGATCATCTATTAAGGTCCCCTTGCACACCATATAAAATCCAGACCTGGCTTGTAAAGTACATGAGTTCCACATAAAAGAAGCCGTAGGCCACCGTGAACGGTTCCTCGAGGACGTCAGGTGTAGCTCAGCTGGAAACTCCTGCGGGCACGGTGAGGCAGGCAACAACAAAGCAGGCAGCAACGACCGGGGAAACAAAGTATCCGCCATTGAGCAGGAGAGCGATTGATCCTGGGTGCCGGGAAAGCCAAATGCAGACACCAGTGTAGCACCGTTATACCCAGTCGTTGCTTCCCCGCAGGAGGACCAAAGCACTGGCAGACTCACGTCTTGTTGATCACGAACGGGGCGCTCACGACCCGCAGCAGACAGTATAGAGTCGAACCGCTCACTCAGCGTTTGCAAGCCGACACACAATTGCAGACGAAAGTCCCGCAGGGCAGCCAGAACGGAGCCATATGTCAGCGGAAGCTGCGCCCCCACAGCGGCAGCAATCCGGGACGGCACTGGGGAGCTGGAGTCTGGTAGAAGGAGGGCGAAGCGGGCAGCGGGCGAGACCGAAGCATCACCCCCCAGCAGCGAGCAGGCAATCAGCGCCATGTTTTACCGCTGAACGGTACCGTGGTCAGGGGGGGGGCCGTGACAAGGAGGCAAGTCCCAACAGGTCTGCGCCGCAACAGGTGAAAGCCAACAGTCGCTTCCCCTCCCTCGGGCTCTCGTTGCAGCCGACTAGGCCATAGAAGAAGGGGGTCTGCAGCCTTCCACAGCGTGGTCCACAGAGCGGGGTAGGAGACCCGCCACGCCGGGGCTTACCCTCTAGCTCCAGCCCGTCAGGTGCAGGGTGCAGGAGGTGTCCGGGCGTCTCTCCCCCGGCTCTTCTGGCGACAGTCCGTGGCGTGAGGCGGGATCGGGACCGCGGGGCTCAGATTTGTACCAGCGGGTCCGGTGACTGCGACGCTTCCAGGGGGACGGCCGAGGCCACAGTAGAGCAGGGGTCCCGTGCGGAGAACAAAGGCACCAAGAACTCCGGCGTCCGGGCGGGCTAAGATTCCGGGAAAGCGGCGGCGCGGTCAGCGCGTCGTCACACACGTTGCACCTCGAAAATCGGCAAGGATAGGAATCAGGATGATAGTCTGAGAAAGAAAAAACAGTTTTAAATTAAATCACAGGTGGGGCTTCTGCTGATGTACCTTATGGCCATAGGAATCACACAAAAAGTTAGTGTGTTGTAAACAAATTTGATTTTGTAAAAGGTAAGGTAGTCCCGGCAGGTAATTAACAACCTACCCTGCTCAAGAGGCTCACATCATCCTGAGGATTCTCACTATTATAGACTCAAGAGGTGTTTTTAGACTCCAAAGCAGAATCCGTTACCTATGACCTCACATTCACAGCCGCACAGTAAAGGATTTGTCACTTGTATGTTGACATCAGTGACTCTGCTGTCGGGCCACTTTGTAGTGAAACATCAGTGATTAACACGAAAAGTGTCACCAACTTCAAAATGTCCTTAGTCGTTGATACTTTCCCCTTTTCTTCTTATGTTTCCAAATTCGTAACAATGGACAGACCAACCTCGTAAATGTCAATTCTTAGAAATAATTACAGATTTTAACAACAGACAATCTCAATGAGGAGGCTTCGTTAAGAGCAGGTTTTTTTCCACATACTTTTTGAGATAAGCCAAAAAGAGTATCATCTTGCCTTTGCCTTTCCAGTATCTAAAAGTTACGACTATTGAAAAGAAAAGCTTCCCAGTGACCAGAGACTGAATTTTGGTTTAAAAAAGAAAATCTGTTCCATCAGTTCTGGTGTCAGTGGGTGTGAGCGTGTCTGGCTGTCTCTCATGAGACAGCTAGTTGACTGGGACCTTTGAGCCAGTCTAGTGTCTGCACGCTCGCTAAGAGATTGTGCATTCTCTGGGGTTCTGTACTATCCATTTTAAGCGGTGTCTTGAGCGATTGCAAAGGCTCCAGATCTTCAGAGCAGATGTAGCTACATGAGCGAGAATGTTATTTCTTCTGCCTGGTCTGGCCTTTTAGAATACTCTAGTTAATTTCTTCTCTTTCTTCAGTTTGTCTGCCAGGTGTACGCTCCATCAAAGTATTTTAGGCTTCATTATGTGTTTTGAATTTTTTTATACTTAACAATTTAGATTAGAAATCCTAAAGACAGCCATTAATACATTTCCCTTATTTATTGTAGTCTGTAATTTTGCATTCCTTCCTGTATAGTGAATGTAATTCTACTCTGTGGTTTAGCATACCATTGCCACATCCAGGACAAGTCGTCTGTGACTGTAATGTCCCCAGTGTCTTGAAATATTACCAAATTGAAAAGCACAAACCTCACATTGAAATCTTTCAGAGGACCTGTTAACGACCTTTTAACAGCTTCATGCTTCAAAAGAACTATCAGTAGGAGAAAAACTTGCCTGATTCAAAGGCCTTAGTCACTCTTTATTCTTTTTTCATTTAAGAAAAAGATGGACTGTGTACAGTCTTAACAAGTTAATTGTTAGTTGAATGCTTGTACAATCAATAAAAACATAGCCATAATTCAGAATCTGATCACCGATGATGCCTTTGATGAGTTTTGAATCTCTGAAGCATGGATTACAGTTGATAGTGATCCAACTCTATTGCATCACATATTTACTGAAGAGATGCAGCTTTCCAGTAGTTCTTCACTAGACTAGTCAATGTTGAAAAATCAGGCGTGGCTGCTGAGATGTCTAATTGTAGCAAAGAAAATCCTGGAGTAAGACGAAGCTAGAAATCAATGGCTGGGAAGAAAACTTGCTACCTTTATCTACATGAGGGGAGATAAAACGTTGCAACGCCCCATATGGCAGCTCTTTAACAAATTATATATTTTCCAGTATTGGATCTTTCATAGATTCACATGCTTGAATCATTCCCCATCGTCGAAGTGGGAGGCCCACGGAACATATGAAGGTGTAAGTAAAACTTGGGGGGCGTGGCTAACCGCTGAGCATGGCGGCCACATGTTGAAGGAGCTCCAGTGCGGGACCCGTTGAAATTCGCAATTTCCTGGAAGTCTGGGGCCGATCCCTGACAATTGCTTCCCCCCAATAACAGTGGGACACTGGGGGAGTAGTCCGATCCTAGCGTGGAACCTGAGGGCTCTGAATTACCGGCAGGGGCTGAGATTGACCTCTGTAAAGAACTGCGTAGCTTTATGTGGTACATGGGCATGGCCTTCACTCTCGGGCCGTCCCAGCGCTCACTCTATGCCGCCTGCGCCGAAGCTGCAAAACTGGATGACATACCATCGGCCTACCGGAGCCCTTGGGTCGGCATACACGGACAGTAGGCGGCTGGACCTCCTGGGGCGGCCTGGGCAGCTGAGGATCGATGCTGCCCGGGGACCGAAGCGAAGCGCCCCCTGATGACATGGATGCCCTGGGTGTGCTTCTCCAGATCTCCGTCGGCCTCTGGTCGAATACTTCCCAGTATTAGCTAACAGATTGCACTACACCTGGGGAGCTTCCCTCCGGCGCGCTGTCGAGCGCCTCGCTGAGCCCCATATTTAATTACCTCCAGGCAGGGAAGACGAGAAGCGGACGGAGGCAGTCGTCGACCGGCCAGGCGTGCATCCTGGGCCTGTCTCCCTGCGAGGGTCGGAGCGCTGTGGTGAACGTGGGGGCATGGTGAGTTCTCTGGGCGGCTGAGTATCGATGCTGCCCGGGGCTTAAAGGGCCCCTCCAGAGCCTTGGCCATCGGTGACCTACACTGGCTTGGGTTGAACGGATTTCTGTCCTTTGGCTGCTCGTCGCACCTTCCGAAACTGGCCTAACTGCCCTATAGCTGATATTGCGCTGTGTTCGGCAGCTCACCTCAGCTGAACCCACGTATCAACCAGGCCTGTCTCCAGTATACGGCGTGACTGCGGAGGTAAGCAGTGGGGCCCCCCACGGTGATTCTGGCGTTCTAAATACTGGGGCTGCGTGGGTCCTGAGCGGCGGTTCTCCCTGGTCCTACGAACTCTACCCGACCGCTCTAATTGACAGTGTGCATGCCTCTCTCCCTGTTTGCCCATTGGAGTTTTAATACGAACCGGTCTGCAGCACGGCTGATGGGAGGTGAATCCAGTGTGATGGCTGCAGGGAGCGGATGGGTATGATGCCTGGTGCCGGACTGGGCTAAATTAGTCCAAGGTTCAGCGCCATTTCACTTGTAGCTACAAAGAGTGACCATCTGTACATACTGATTAGGCATATATTCAGTGCTTGTTCTGGTTGTCCTTTGGGCCTGTTTACCTATACAGTGTATGCAGTAACTACTACTTCAACATCTGAAGCTACCATTACCTCTGCCATAAAGATTCTGCACGAGGTCCCAGATTCTTGAAGCAACAGTGACCGCATCTGCTCCTAGTGTGCTATACTTCCTATACTAAGGTCTATACAAGCTTTTATTATTGACACTTATAGCAAGACTGACACAATTTTCTGTGGATCATCCGACGGCAGCTGTCTCGCTCACTATAACGTGGCTTGTGCGTTACTATGGGGCGCACAAAAGGAAAACAGTCTGACATGCCAGCGGCGGATATGCCGAGCCAGGGGGATTCTGACACAGCTTCTCAGTCGTCCTCCATTAGCTGTGTCCCGCCGACATATCCAACACCCGTTCCTGATAAACTGGATCAAATTTTACAAGAAATTTGAGACTCACGTCAAGCTATTGAACAGCAGATTGGTACTCTTACCACCGGTCTCACTCTCCTGCGAGCAGATCATAATAAACTGGCCGACACAGTCAAAAGCCATACGCAAACACTACAAGAAAGAGTACCACAACATAAAGAGCATGCTGACTGTATGCTGCAAATGCAAAAACAAATAGATACCTTTCTCGACAGAGCTGAAGATGCGGAAGGCAGAGCCAGGCGTAATAATGTTGTATTATAGTTATGCCTGAACGCTCAGAAGGGTCCAATGCGACCCAATTTGTGGGAAAATGGTTGAAGGATCAGGTAGCCCCGGCAGGTCTATCCACCTTTTTCTGTGTGTAGAGAGCGCACAGGATCCCCACGGGCTGACCAACGGCAGGAGCACCGCCCAGACCACTAATAGCCCGTATCCTGAATTACAGGGACCGTGACCTCCTACTCCAAAAGGCTAGAGAAAACGCTCCCATACAATATGAAAACGCTTGAATTTCTCTCTACCCGGACTATACTGTTCAAGTACAGCGCCAACGAGCATCCTACCAGCCACTCAAACAGAAACTTCAAGCACTTAACTTGAAGTATGCACTTTTGTTCCCTGCACGATTGAAAATCCTATACGACCAGAAATCTCACTTTTTTTAATGCCCTGAGGCAGCAAATGACTGGCTGGAATCTACCCTCTCCTCTCAGACACGGGACAATAGAGAACAACAAATACGCAGTGTTGCAACACTGACGATCAAACCCAGAACCCGCCACACTAGACCAAAACGAAGACTTCCTACACAGAAACCTTCGCTGGAACAAGCTATCACGGAACGGGAGTCTGCACTTGTAGTGGCCGTTTCCATGTGGGACCCTAACCAGATACCATCACCGGAACAATCGGACAATAATATAATGAACTCGGACTCTGAGAGTAATGATGTTCTCTTTCCTTCAATCACGCCACAGATTGTGAAAGACTTGTTTGGCTAGAGAGCAATGGGGCAGCACACAGAGGCCTACTGCCGTTACTGAACTGACCCAGGATCCTAGAGGGAAGTAAGCTGGTATTGATGCATAACTAACTTGTCTTTTTCTCCCCAGATTTCTGCCAATTCCCCTTCTTACTTTCATAATACAGGGTCCCGCCCCGAATGCAGCTCTGCTTGGAACTGTGATGCTGTGCACGGCACCGGTCCCACCCTCCCTCCAGTTACTGCATTAAGTAAACGTTTGGACTTTGTTATGTACAATGTTTGGACCAACATCATTTAGTGGGTGGCCCCAGTATTGGGTTTCGTAGTTTAATGCAAGTTTTAGGATCTCTAGCTCCTCATACTGTGTTTCATGTGCAATTCTCCTTATATCTCCCTAAAGCAATTATTTGTGTCTATATCATTGCCACATGGTTGTGTTGGGTAAATACAAAATACTAACATGGAATGTACGGGGCATGGGGTCAGTGCACAAGCGTCACAGAATTTACGCCCAATTGAATAGAAGGAAAGTACATATAGCCCTCATTCAAGAAACTCACCTAACCAATTCGGAAACGCTCAAAATGTACAAAAAATGGAAAGGCCAAATATTTAATACCTTTGATTCTGCATTTTCTATAGGAATGCTCATTTAGGTCAGGCATGGGGTGCCTTTTGTTTTTGGGGGGAACAGCCTAAGGGTGCTATGTATTGCTGCAGGGTAGACTGGATGGCATTCCAATAGTTTTGGGCAGCATCTACGGCCCAAATTACGAACAAAATTCCTATCTAACCAATCTGAATACAGTCTTAATTGACTGGGTGGCATCCCTGGGTCCTGGGTGGGGATTATAACTCTGTTCTTGATGTCCAATTGGATCTCTCTCCTCCCCCCGCCCAGTCCATGGAGCGGCTTCTATTAAACATGCAGACTTTCTCCAGGCATGGGCTATGGGCTGGACACTTCGAGACATGTGGCGTCTGATGAATCCTACTAGTCGGGAATATTCATTCTACTCTCCTCCATATCAGGTACACACCAGATTAGACCGAATATTCTGCTCTATGTCCATAATATGATATCTCAGATTCCTGGTGCTACATACCTCGGAAAAACACTTTCTGGTCATAACCCGCTTGAACTCAGTGTTGAATGGGGGAGGGTGCCCACCCCGGTCCCAACATGGAGACTATGGCCACAGGTTTTGGAAGACTCGGTTTTTCGGGATAAATTAAACACTGCCATTACTAACTATTTTCTAGACAACAACAAATCTGCATCATCCCGTCTGATTGAATGGGACGCCTTTAAGGCTGTGATCAGGGGTACAGCAATTGGGGCAACGGTGGGGGCCCGGCAAGGAAAGCATAAGAACCTTACTATGATAGAAGATACTCTGCATGATCTAGAAATAGACGCCATTGCCGACCCCACTAAGCAGGCACAGCTACAGGAAGCCAGAATCAAACATGCTGAGCTGTTAGAACAACTTCACCTGATAGATTACAATGCCTACACTCAGTATAGTCATAAGGAAGCGGATAAATCTGGCACCCTTTTAGCACGCCTTATACGAAACGCCCCTCCACCAGTGCTAGTACCAGACATTGCTCTCCCGGATGGCACTGTGGTATCTACTCAAGCATAGAACAACCTTGCATTCCGTACCTATTACGAAACATTATACAGTGCCCCGATTGATATGTTGCAGGAACACATGATAACTTTCCTGGACGCCCTCCCGTACCCCAAATTGTCCACTTACGCCCAAAAAGACCTAGCATCTCCTATAACCAGGATGGAAATAAAAGCGGCCATTAAGGTCCTCCCAAATAATAAGACACCAGGATTAGATGGCTTACCATCTGAATTTTACTCGATTTATGCTGATAAACTGGTCCCATGCCTGGAAATGTATATAAAACGGCCTATGAAAAAATCACTCTTCCAGTGACCACTATGCAAGCCCTCGTCGTTTCCCTACTTAAACCAAATAGGGAACCCCGAGATATGTTGAGTTATCGCCCTCTTTCCTTACTACCCACCGAATATAAAATACTTAGCAAGCGATTGGCTAACCGTCTCCTTCCCTATCTTCCTAAACTGGTTCACATTGACCAATGCGGGTTTGTCCCTGGCCGTAATACTTCCTTCAATATCAGACGTTTACACTATATAATGGAAACCGTATCGGGCTCTTCCTGTAGAGTTGGGTGCATCTCCCTTGACATGCAGCAGGCGTTCGATACCCTTAACTGGAATTAAATGCTGGTAGTTTTGGAAAAATATGGCATTCCCCGAGAATATATAAAATGGGTGAAACTATTCTACACTGCCCCTACGGCGCGAGCTAGAACTGGTTCTCACATATCTTCTCCTTACCCAGTAACAAGGGGAACTAGGCAGGCAAGCCCTTTGTCACCACTATTATTTGTTCTAGCAGTGGAAGCTCTCCTCATTAAGGTCCGTCAAGATGCCGTAGATTTAGGAATACTAATAAATAACTCTGTGCATATAATATCCGCCTAGGCTGACGACCTTACACTTTTCCTAAAGGACCTTACTACAGATATTGAGCCTATCCCTAATTTATTTAAACAATTCGAGCTGGTATCTGGCTTACCAATAAATGCTAATAAATCTTATGCCTTTTTCATGTAAAATAACGAAAATTCAGATCAAATTAAATTCGGAGACTTGTACTTAAAAACTGCCCAACAAACCTTTAAGTATCTGGGTATACAAATATATAGATCCCCACAAGACTTGATAGATGATAACCTATTGAAAATGATTAGGTCTTTACGATCACAGGTCTCTTTTTGGACCTCGCTGCCTTTATCGGTGGTGGGCAGAGTGGCCATCTCCAAAATGGTGATGCTCCCGAGACTTTTAGATTTTTTTTACTAACTTACCGGTAATAATTCCTGTCAATTTCTTTCGTACACTGGATACGCTTTTGACAATGGACGCAGGCGTGTGAGTCTGGCTAAATTGCAACTGAGACCCGAACAGGGCGGTCTGGGCGCCCCGGACTTTCGTGCATACTGTATGGCCGCCCAGTTGCAATGGTTATCGTATTGGCTGGCAGGGTGAAATATACATGAGATAGATTACACACCACGACTCCTTAGTCAGGGTACCCTTCATGCGCTTTTGCTTCCAAGAGCAAGGCTGCCGCCCAGTCTCCCCTCTCTACTGAAAACGGCGCTACTTTATTGGAAACGGGCAGTGCAATATACTAAACTAGTCGCGCCATACTCTGCTAATGTCTCCTTATTTGGACTGCCCACCGCAACTGGACTCATTTCTAAACGTGCTGTATCTCACTGGGCACAAGAAGGGGTGACGACAGTTGGAGCATTCTTAATAGATGGAATGCTAGCAAACCATGATAATTTTGTTCGCACTCTAGGGGTCCCTCCGACCATGTTTATCCTTCATGCTACCATTTCTCACTATATTAAACGTTACTGGTCCCCCGAAGGAATAGAACCCCCCACTAATGAGCTTGTACATGCAATGCATTTAATAAGAACGGGACGTAACCTTACCCGATGGTTATACAGAGGCATTAGGGCGCACTCAGGCACTCCACTCACTCTATTACTAACTAAATGGACAGAGAGCGTGGGCAGGGACCTAACTGATAAAGAATGGGCTACTATACTGAAATTCCCTAAAACAGTTTCCAGAAACGCTAAATTTAAATATATACAGTACATGATACTGCATAGGGTATACCTTACACCACACCGCCTTAAAAGAATGTATCCAAATGCACAAATCCCCTGCCCTATATGTCAAGAGGCAGATGCTGATATACTGCACATGCTATGGGACTTCCGACGCTTATGAAACTTCTGGTGTATGGTTAGGTATAGAGTACAAGACGTCACTGGAACTGATGCTTGGACGACCGTAGAGAGTTGCCTGTTGGGACCTCACCGATGCCCGAAGAGTCAGAAGGTCCGTTACAGCTTTGCGGACCTAGCCATCCTCCTGGCAAAACGAGCCATCACAATGAGATGGAAATCTGCCTCCCCACCTTTACCACTTACATGGCACACAGAAATGATTTGCTGGGGCTCTGCCAAAAGTGTGATTATTCGGCAAGAAGAATATCGTGGACTACGTAAAGTACCCATTTCTATGGAATGGGACCAAATGTTACTATCATATGATGCTATAGATCCCATGGCGACTCCACCATCTCGGGTCGGACCCACACCTCTTAATGCCCACTAAAATAAGTGTACCCATGCAATCCAAGCCCCATAATTTGAACTATTGTGATACACAAGATTATACACGTATACTTTAATAAGGGAATGGTATATTTTCAAATGAGAAGACTACAATATGTTGTGAACAAACATTTATATAGGATGCCAGAGACATGGAGGGAGGGCGGTAATGTTAGTTTAAGAATCAAAAGTTTTGTTTTATTGAGTAGATAATAGAATGCACAGGACATCTGGTTAGAAGTGACTATACCTGTAATTTCCTGTGTCACATATACTGTTGTAATGCAAAATATCATTGTATATGATTGCGTATATATAAGTTTTTGGTTTGATTATCATAATATATCACATGTATCTCTGCACATAAGTATGTGTCATCATGCACATATGAATATCATACATTCCATTTTTTGTAAAAACCTCAATACTGTGTTTAAAAAAAAAAAAAGGTGTAAGTAAAACTTTTTACATTGAAGTTCATGCAAAAGACATTCACTTTAATAGCTCGTCAGAGTCATTAGAAATGGCCCAAAGTCCAACCAATCAGGCAACAGCACCCTTTAGTACCTTCTCCACACAGGCTCCAGACTTTCTACCGCACGTCGTCTAATGGGAGTCTCCCTGAGCTCTGCTCAGTATTTTTAATATGTGGCCTTTCTGACAGAATTATTTTCTCATAAACAGCGCTTTTGGTCTTCAGCCAGTTTCTACTTACCAGGACATCAGGTCTACCACTTCAAAGAGAACATTATTTTGACCCTGCGACTCCTGTGGTAAAATGAGGCTCCACTCTGATGACCCTCATAAGAAATGCATCTACTGCCTGCACCCTAACCATTAGGTGAGAGAATGTAAAATTTGCTGCTCGTTTTCCCAGGAAACCATGCGAGATAGAGAGGCTAGACTCTCTCCGTGGCTACAGAAGCTTAAGAAAATGGAATGCCCTCTATCAGATGAGGACAGTGATATCTCAAAAAAACTGTCACCTCTTAGATTATAATGACAATGATGAAGTATACTCAGATGATGAAGGTTTGGGGTAGCACAAGGTCCTTCGGATATCCATAATAAATGTCAGGGGGCTGACAAGGACCACCATTATTATCCTCAACAGTATATACCCCATCACAATATGCAGCAACAAGAACCTGCAATTCATATGCCAGCATCATTAGTATCTCACTTGCAATATATGTTGCTATACTATTTCCGCTGATTCTCAGAATCTGCTGCTTCAGTTCCACAAACACCTCTTCAAAGACTACCTCCTCTGCTAACCTCTCCCAAACATCCGTCTCCAGTTCTTGCACAATCTCTGGCGCAATTGGCATCTTTATCTATGCCACTACCTCAGCCGCCAATGGAAGACCACCCTTCCGCAGATAAAGACAGAGAAGAATAGGACGAGTCCCAAATTCAGACACCATCCCCTGCTACTCCACCACCAGTAGATTCCCCAACAGAGGACACATGTGGTTTCCTTAAAGTCATGGAAAGAGCGGATAAAAGGTTCTAGCTTCCCATGGTTACTAAACAATCTGATTGTTTTTTTATAAGCTGTTAAGGAGCAGAGCAAAAACAACTTCCGTGCTATACCTATCGATTACTTTATATGGAAAGAAGGCCTCAAGGTCATGAAGACTCTAGCTTCTATACCAGGAGTACTCCCTAAACTGGAGAAAAAGTACAAGGCACCTGATAATTTGGCCTGCCTCATCGGACAACCAAAGCCAGACTCGGTCATCTCACAGGCAGCCCAACGTAGTTGAAGGAATCCTTTCTCGCCTCTTGCCACTCCTCCAGATAAAGAAGAAAGACATCTCAATACCATAGTGAAAAAATCCACTGCCGTGGAAGCTGCTACAGTTCTCCGTGCAATTTCCCTTCCAATCCTAGGAAGGTACGACCGCAAATGTGGTCAGATATATTACCATTTATTGCCCTCTTGCAAGAGGATACAAGATTGGAGGCGAGAAAAGTCTTGAAAGAGGGAGAAAGAATTTCAGCTGAAATAATTGACTGCAATAGATAATCATCCGCATGTTTTCGGCAGCTAGCTTGGGCTGCAGTTCTGAGATGCCAGGGATGGCTAAAATTGACTTTCTTCAGGATGTGCAGACAAAGAATATTATATGTCTTATGAGGAATCACTATTTGGTCAGCCCATTCATGAAGCACAAGGTCGCGGAGTCTCCTCTTTTAGAGGGGTTACCAACAATATTAACAATACCAATCCTTTCATGGACAAAATCGATATTCCAGCGCCCACCAACACCAGCAGTATTACAAACAGCCACCGTCTGCTGCATAGAGACATCCCAACCAGATTAAAGTTCTCCTACAGAGTAAGAGACTCTTTAAAAAAAACAGGGACACCCTCCTAGTACTGGCCACCGCTCCCTCCTCAAATACTCAAATTGGGAGCAAAATTTCCGACACATCCAACATCTACAATGGCCTCTCCTTCCTGACAGACATTCTTCAATATGTGATATCCACGGATGCCTCTCTCTAGGGTTGGGGAGCTCATCTTCAGGACTTGACGGTCAGTGGAAAATGGAATGCCCATTAAGCAACTCTCTATATCAACCTCCTGCAGCTAAAGACCATTTCGCTCCCCCTAAAATCCTTCCTCTCAAAGATAACAGGAGCTTCAGTTCTCATCTGAACTGACAACACCATGCGTATGCACTACTTAAACAAACAGGGCAGAACACAATCAACAGCACTATCCCTCCAAGCACAAAAAATATGGTCCTGTGTCTTTCAACACAAGATAACTCTCAGGGTAGAACATGTACCCGGCATATCCAACATGCTTGCAGACTCGCTAAGCAGGACCAGCACAGCCTGCCACGAATGGGTGTTACACTAACCAACTCTGGACCACCTTTTCCAGCTCTGGGTCAAACCAAGGTTTCACTTGTTTGCAATGAGCGAGAACTGTAAATGCCAGTACTTCGCTAGATGGCAACCACAGAAAGTATAGTCAGGGAATCCATATTTGATCAGATGGTCAGGAATGTATGCATACTCTTTTCCCCCAATTCCACTGATTCGAAGAGTACTCAGAAAGATAAAGAGGGAGCCCTGTTGAGTTCTTCTCATAGCCCCCAGGTGGCCCCACCACTTCTGGTTTATGGAGCTCCTCTCGGAGCAGAAGCCCTTCAGTTGGAGCCAATACTGACCTTATCAATGATGAATCAAGGCCAGGTCCGTCATCCCATGCCGATGTCTCTTCAATTGTTGGCCTAGCTCCTGAGTTCCATGAGTTTGCCAACCTAGATATCCCATCCGACTGTCAAAGTCCTTGCCAATGCCAGACCACACACAAGACATAAACTTAAGTGGAAAAGGTTTCTGTATCGGGTGTACTAAAGCAGATATTCATCCTTTCAATTAATTGCCAGAACAGATAATCCTTTATCTACATCACCTAGCAAAATCTGGTCTTTCTCACTCTTCCATCAAGGTCTATCTGGCCGCAATTTCCAGTTCTCGTCGCACCAGTAACTCACCATCTTTATGGTCCTAAAGACTAATAAAACAGTCCATTAAAGGATTGTTCCGATTGTTTTCTTCAGTGAAACTCCCTCTTCATTCTTGGCATCTTAACATTGTACTGTCACTATTAATGGGACACCTGTTTGAGCAAATTCATAAGGCAGAACTAAAATACATTTCTTGGAAAACAGCGCTTCTTCTAGCGTTTACTTCAGTTAAGCGGGTAAGCAACATCCAAGTGTTCACAAAAAAACAATATTTCCTCCAGTTCAAACCTGACAATGCCATTCTTTGGACTAATCCAAAATGTATCCCAAAAGTCCCCTCTGATTTTCATTTGAACAAACCTGTTATTTTAAAGACATTTTTTCCAAGTCTTCATGCACAAGCAGAAAAATCATTATATACATTAGATGTCAAGCAATGTCTCAAATTCTTATGTCATGAACAAAAACTACTCTCCACTAAAGAAAAAAACACTTTTTTTCTTGTAAAACCCTCACCCACTCCTTGGTTGCATGCTTCATCATCGGGTCCATCCCGTTCCTCTACGGATCGGGGCGTGCTGCAACCTATGGATTACGTGGGAGCACAATTTTCTTATACAATGATAAAGGATGGTGTTTTGAGGGCGTAGTGGGGTGGTGCAGTAGTTTAAAAATACCTGGCTAGTAGGTGTATCCTATTTTATCTCTACCTCCAGTCGAAATAAAATCTTTTATCATTGTATAAGAAAATAGTGCTCCCATGTAATCTGTAGTCGCAGCACGCCAGATCAATAGGGGAACGGGATGGACCCTATGATGAAGCATGACACCAAGGGGTAACCCTGGTGGAAGAGGGTTTTACGAGAAAAAAAGAAGTTTTTTCTCTAGTGGCGAATTATTTTTGTTCATGACAGAACTGGGTTATTTTGTTTGAAATAAGTTACTTGAAGAGGAGTTCGAACCAAGTTTATCCTCTTCCTCCCCTCCTACTCCCCCCTTTTTTTAATTCACATTCTGTATGTTCTGAACAAGCAGCATACGCAAAGCAGATCAGCTGTTTGTGGCCTATTGAGGCCTCAGAGAAGGGTTTCCTGTTTCTGAGCAGACTAGAGCAAGGTGGATTGCTTCAGCCATACAATTTTGACACCGACAAGCAGAAAAACAGTTATCTGCAAAAGTTAAGGCCCACTCTACCAGAGCTGTCTCCACTTCAACAGCTCTCTATTCTGGTGTGCCCATTCAACAGATTTGCCAAGCAGCAACCTGGTCCAACAGGCACACTTTTACTCTGCATTACTGCTTTGATGCCACAGAAAACTCGGATGCAGCTCTAGGACAAGTAGTTCTACTCCATCTGTTCCAATAAGGTGAACCTCTTTTTCTTCCCACCTTCAATAATACTATGATTATACATATACATATAAATATATGTCTGAGACATATGAGCTGCAGATTACACACTGTGCATAGATCACCATCTGGTGTTGGGCCCGGATGTTTGCACTTGTTTTTGTCTTGGAAAGTCTATGGAAGTCACGAGGTATGTGACTCCTCCTTTGAATCATAGTGCGCATGGGCATCGGCTCCATCCTCAGATTGTTTTTTTCCGCCATAGGGCTCGGATGTGTTCTCGCATTCCAGTTCGGAACCGTTAACGGTTTTCTCTTTCGACTCGCAATCCTTCCTTCTTGACGGTATTGTTTCGATCGCGTTTTCCAACCACACGCGACCCTTCAACTTTGAAGTCTTCGATTCCGGTCGTCGACAAAGGCCTTCAGGCCTACCTGGGCCTCATCTCCGGCTCATGGAAAGGACACCATTTAAAAAGTGTCCTCGATGTGGGTCGAAGTTTCAACTCACCGACCTACATGAGGTGTGCAACCTCTGCCTCTCACCGGAGCACGAGGCCAGAGACTGTTCAGCTTGTGCCTCCTTCCGCTCCAAAAAGACCATCCGGGACCAATGAGCTTGAAGAACAATGGCGCGCTCTTCATCTTCGATCCCCGACGACATCTTTTAAGAGGGCGTCGATGTTCCGGAGCAGGGTCAAGTCGAGGAAGCCATCATCAGCGCCTCCGAAGCAGATGATTCCGACGTCGAAGACATCACTCCAGCTCAAAGGGCCGTGAGTACAGACGTCGACCCCGACCCGCACCCCCCCTCGACACTGTTAAAAAAGGCTTCGGTATCACCTCCACCTTCGGGCCCAGGTGCACGCCGAGACACTGCTTCCCATGCCCCGCCTTCGGGCCCGATAAAGAAGCCTATTAAGCCTTTAGGCGACTCGCGCTCGAGTCAGCCTACCCTCGGTATCGACAAGCCAACTCCAGGACTGAAGAAAAAGGCGTCCTCAACCTCGTCCACGCCGACCGCTGCTCCCACATCGAAGCACTCTGCGTCAAAGCCTAGCGCCAGTTCCTCGGCACCGACCACACCCTCGGAGCCGACTAAAAAACGCCCACCGAAAGGCCCCGATTCTTCCAAACCAAAGACCTCGGAACCCAAAAACAGCAACCGGTTCCAAGTGATAAACACACTTCAAAACGACACGGTTCCAAGCCTCGAACCGCTACAAAGTCGACGGCCAAAAATCTTACGGCACCGAAGCCCTCGACTCCGAAGGATCTGTCTTCCTCCACAGATGAACTGTTTCGTCCAGATACTACCCAAAAGACTTTAATGAAGGATCCTAAGACTGGTCATTTAATGCTCAGCATCAAGAAAAGACCACTGGAAATGCCTGTGCCCGCACCACCACCAAAGAAGAGAGACTTTGCTACCTCCACATTAAGGATTCCTTCTCCTCCTCCTCCTCCTCCTCCTCCTCCCCCACCACACCACTCTCCCACACCATCACCAACCCCAATAGATGATGATGATGACAACACCTCAGAGGATGCAGGGGGAGGTGCGGACGATCAACCCCTTGGGGACCCTACCCCTACTGGCTCCCCTGACCCATGGGATGATTACAGTGTCCCAGATGTCCCTTACACCCCACAGGATGACATTTATCCCTCCAGGCCTTCCCCCCCACCAGAGGACAAAATCGGATTCAACCAGCTCCTCCACAGAGCTGCCCAATACCACGGGGTGGCCCTGCATACAGACCCAGTAGAGGAGGATTTTCTTATGGACACCTTTGATACCACACAAAGGTCCACCTCAACATTGCCCATGCTTATGGTCATTAAGCACGCATCAGAGATCTTTAAAGACCTCGTCAGGGCTCGGGTCATCAACCCACGTATAGAATTGAAATATAAAGCTGCCCCTGCTGACCCAGTATACATTAAGGGCCCCGCACCACTAGATTCCCTAGTTGTCTCTAATGCCAGAAAGACAGCAAACTCCCAAACGTCAGGTGACGCACCACCACCAAACAAGGAATCTAAACTCCTAGACGCCTCTGGCAAACTCACAGCATCACAGGCTGCAAATATTTGGCGCATTGCTAATACACAAGCGCTCCTACCCAGGTATGACAGGGCACATTATGACGAGCTTCAGTCCATAATGCAGCACCTCCCTGACAAATATAAAAGCAGTGCCGAAGAACTCATCCAGGAGTGTAAAACCATCACTAACACCTCCATCCGATGTGCCCTAGATGTAGCTGATACCGCCTCAAAGGCAATAAACAACAGTGTCTTTTTGCGCAGGCTTGCCTGGTTACGTATATCAGGTTTTAAACCCGAAGTACAGAGTTCTATACTCAATCAGCCTTTTGATGAGCAACACCTATTTGGTCCCAATGTAGATGTATCCCTTGAGAAAATGAAGAAGGATACAGACACCGCCAAATCTATGGGAGCCTTGCAATCGCAAGCTCCCAGACGGTCCTTTCGTCGCTCATCATTCAGAAGCACCCATCGAGGCTACTCCTCTGATAGCCCCTCCACCTCTTACAAAGCTCCCACACAATCAACCTTTACCAGAGGTTACCAAAGGGGTGGTTACAGGGGGAATAACAGCAAAGGCAGAGGCAAAAACAACAACTCCCGCTCTGCCTCCACACCTACCCCATGACTTCCCTCCACTTCCACCCCGACCATTCCACTCCAGTTTGGGGAAGACTCCACCAATTTCTCCCTGCCTGGATAAACATCACTTCTGACAGGTGGGTCCACCAAATCATTCAATCAGGCTACTGTCTCGAACTAACATCTACCGCCCCAACCATACCACCCAAACACCGTCCAATGTCGCAAGAACATTTGTTACTGTTAAAGCAGGAGGTAATCTCCCTCCTACAAAAAAGTGCAATAGAACCAGTTCCCCTGCACCAACAAAACAAGGGAGTTTACTTCCTCTATTTTCTCATACCAAAGAAGGACGGATCTCTAAGGCCTATTTTAGACCTCAGACCCCTAAACCTATACATACACTCAGACCTCTTCCACATGGTCACACTCCTGCAGGTTCTCCCTCTGCTTTCCCAAGGCGACTTCCTTGCTACTCTAGACCTCAAGGACGCCTATTTCCACATTCCCATTCACAGCGCTCACAGAAAATACCTCAGATTCGTAGTGGACGGTCAGCACTATTAATTCAAAGTACTCCCATTTGGAGTCACCACGGCACCAAGAGTGTTTACCAAGGGCCTAGCAGTGGTGGCAGCACACCTAAGAAGACAACAGATACATGTCTTCCCATATCTAGACGACTGGCTTATAAAAGCCAACTCATACAATCAGTGTGTACAACACACTCACGCCACCATCCAACAACTTCATGACCTGGGGTTTACAATAAATCACACCAAGTCCCAGCTGCAACTGTCCCACACCCAACAATACCTAGGTGCCACAATAGACACCTCAAGAGCGCTCGCCTACCCCAGTCCCGTCCGGATAGCGAGCATGCAAGCTCTTCTCACCAGATTCCAACCGCAACACTCTTTTCCAGCTCGAGTGTTCATGCAACTCATAGGGATGATGGCCTCTTGCATATTCATAGTGCCTCATGCAAGATTCCAGATGCGTCCTCTCCAAGAGTGCTTAGCACGCCAATGGAACCAGGCTCAAGGTCAGCTAACAGATCTGGTGTCGGTAGACGGTCATACCCATCGCTCTCTGCAGTGGTGGAACACCAAAATCCTTTCCAAAGGGCACCGTTCCTCGAGCCAGTTCCTCAAATAGTCATGACAGCGGACACATCGCTCTCCGGCTGGGGAGCTCACCTACTACATCACACCATGCAGGGCAGGTGGACACCTCAACAAAAGTTACTCCACATCAACCACCTGGAGTTACTAGCCATATTCCTAGCCTTAAAAGCATTTCAAAAACAAATATCAGGCAAGACTGTCTTAGTCCACACCGACAACATGACAGCCATGTATTATATCCAAAAACAAGGCGGGACACACTCTCTGCAGCCCTCTCAGCTCGCACAGAGTATATGGAGGTGGGCTATACCTCAGAACATTTTTCTCCTAGCCCAACATGTCCCAGGAGTCCAAAACACAATAGCCGATCTCTTGAGCCGTCAAACACAACAAATCCACGAGTGGGAACTTCATCCACAAGTTCTTCAACCGTTTTTTCAGATGTGGGGGCAACCACAGATAGACCTCTTTGCCACCCAACAAAACGCCAAATGCCCAAACTTCGCCGCCAGGTATCCTCACCCATTGTCCAAAGGCCATGCGATATGGATGAATTGGTCAGGCAGATTTGCTTAAGCTTTTCCACCTCTCCCACTCATTCCGCTGGTGGTGCGCAAACTACAGCAACACTCCTTAACGCTCATCCTAGTTGCTCCAACTTGGACCAGACAGCCATGGCACACCACACTGCTGGAACTCTCAGTAGTTCCGTACCAAAAACTACACCTCTCTCCACGCCTCTTAACCCAGAACCATGGAGAGATCCAACACCCGGACCTAGCTCAGCTCAACCTAACGATCTGGCTCCTGAAGAATTCGGTTACCTTAACCTTCCTCCTGACTGTATGAACGTCATCAAAGAAGCTAGACGGGCTACCACTAGAGCATGCTATGCGCCAAGTGGAAAAGATTTGTCATATACTGCCATAACAACAACAACACTAATCCCCTAGATGTGTCTATCCAACACATCATAGGCTACTTACTACACCTCCAAAGATGCAATCTAGCCTATACGTCTATCAGACTGCATCTTGCTGCCATTGCAGCATATCTACAAAATAGACAGCATCACTCACTTTTCAGAGTACCTGCCATAAGGGCTTTTTTTTTTTTATTTTTAAACTTTTTTTATTGTTTTCGTACCAACAACTCAGTACAGTTCCCAACAGCCCCCTCCCTCCAAAGGAGACTTTTACATTCAGCATTGCCCCCGAGTATGCAGGAGAAAAGTCACCCTTCCCGCTTGGAGCCCCCCCCTCCCTCTCCCTCCTGCAACCCATGTCAGTGTGCCCCCCTCTGCCTACCCCCCTCCTGACGCGCCCCCCTCATTACTATGAATCGTGTACGGGTGCTCAACCTTCCCTAGGCAACTCAGGCTTTCCCCCATGTCGACCCACACTTTATGCGTCCAGTTCTCACCACGGCCCCCTTCCTACTCCCCGCTCGCCGCTTCCTGCTGTCGATCAGAGGTGCTCCCTTCTCCCCCCGCATCAGACATCAGTCCCTGAAGTTCCACCACCAGCGCCTCCCATGCTCGGGCCGTCGCTAGTGCCTTTTCATCATCCCTCCGAAGGGCTAATTGCAACCGGAGTGTGCCCTCTGCGCCTGCCCATCTCGCAAACGCCGTCCTCCACCTCAAATAGCTAGGCCCCGCCCGTGATTTCCAATGCATAGTCAGTTCCCTCTTGGCCATGATCAACCCCAAGTCGTAGAACTTACTGGTAACCTTCGTTCGGCGGGTGTGGGGAAATCAAAGCAGCAGGCAGGCCCCCATTTCCGGGGCAATAGAGCGGTCTACAACATCTCCCCAGTAGTCACCCAACTGCGCGCATGACCAAAACATATGACAAAAATCAGCCCCATCTCCCCCACACCGCGGGCACTGAGAGTGAACGCCCCCAAAATATTGCGATATCTTAACTGGCGTCAGATAAGCCCTGTGTAGCGTAAAAAACTGAACCAGCTGAAACCGGGCATTACGCGTTCCCTTCCAGGCCCACCGCACCAGTGTGGACCATGTCGACTCGGGGATGGGTTTCTCGAGGTCCACTTCCCACTTATCCCTCAACGCGTCTAGGGGTCGCAGGCATTCCGTCGACAGTCTGCGGTAGAGGCAGGTAATGGCCTTGGACGTCCCTGCCGCCATCACTACATATTGGCAGCCCGCGGCGATCGGCGGCTCCGAGAGTCCCATATTCCAATGTCTCTGGAGGCCCGCTACAAGGGCTGCGTGAAGTAAATAGTCCCCCCGCGGAAGCCCATAAGAGTCCTGCAAGTCCTGGAAGGGCAACAACACCCCTTCTCTGAATAAATCACCCACTACTTGGACGCCCAGCTCCTCCCAAGCGGCTAGTCCCGACCAATCGCCCCCGTGCGGGAGCGCCGTACACATACCCAGGGGGATCTTCGTGGCATAAGGGTGAGTCATGGCGGCCCTCTTCTGGCACCGGTTCCAGCACAACCTGAGGATGCGTTCCTCTAGTGTAAGGTGGGCAAGGTCCATCCGCTGCTGAAGGACTATGAAGGCGAGCACATGACGCGGGATCAACCTGCCCTGCGGGCCCTCCGGGCCTCTATACTCCCTAGCCACCGCCTGTGTGAGCCATTGGAGTTGTGCCGCCAGATAGTACCATTCAAAGTCCGGGACCGCCAGGCCCCCCTCCGCTCTCGGCCGCCGCAATGTGGTCAAAGCCACCCGTCGCCTCCCCGAGCCCCAAATAAAGCCCGTAGACAGTGCTCGAAGTCGCTCGAAAAACGATGCTGGTATCCATATGGGCAGGGTGCGAAAAAAGTATAAGAGGCGTGGTAACACCACCATCTTCAGTAGCGCTACCCTCCCAGCGCACGAAAGCGGGAGCGTACTCCAAAAACCTATGTTACCGCGCAAGCCTTGATTGGCTCTGCCAACATTCCCCTCCAGCAAATCAGGCTGGGTGTGATAGATATTAACCCCCAAATAGCGCAGGCAGCCACCCTCCCATCGTATCTCTCCCAGCGACTGGGGAGCTTTTCCACCCGGCAACAACGGGAACAAGCATGTCTTGCCCCAATTGACCTTGAGCCCGGACAGGCGACCAAAGACCTCCAATAAGGCGATTGCTCCGCGTAGCGCGCCAGCTGCGTCTGCTAAGAACAGCAGCAGATCATCCGTATAAAGGGATATATAGTTGGCTTCCCCCCTCAATTGTACTCCAGCATAGGAGCGCCCCAGTCGGGCATGCGCCGCCAATGGCTCAATGGCCAGGGCGAACAACAATAGGGATAGCGAGCAGCCCTGCCTCGTCCCCCGCCGCACTCGGTAGGGGGCTGATACGGTCGCCCCCGTCCTCACGCGGGCCGTGGCATCGTTATAGAGCAGGGTGGTCCAGCATAGAAAGCCATCCCCCAGACCAAATGCCTGCAACACTCGATAGAGATATGGCCACTCTACACTGTCAAAGGCCTTTTCTATGTCAACCGATAGCGTGTAGGCCTCTGGGTATGTGTTCCGGTCCACCTCCATCACCCGCAGCAAACGTCGAACTGAGGTGGCCGTGTTACGCCGGGGAATAAAGCCCGCCTGATCTGGATGAATCAGGGCGGTCATATGGGTCAACAGGCGCGACGCCAATATTTTGCTCAAGATTTTGTAGTCCACCGTCAGCATGGAGAGCGGACGGTACGCCGTGTGGTCACTAGCATCCCCTCCGGGTTTCAGCAAGGGTACCACAATCGCCTCCCGGGCGGAGGCGGGTAAACGCCCAACTCGCCATGCCTCACTGTAAAGGGCTTGCAACTGCGGAGCCAGCAACTCCGTGTACGCCGCATAAAACTTGACGGGCAAGCCATCCGCCCCTGGGGTCTTTCGCCAGGCCATGTGTTTGATCGCTGTGCGAATCTCGCCCAGTGATATGGCATCCCCGAGGTCTTTCCCGTGCTCCGGGTCCAACTGGGGTAGCCGAGCCGCCAATAGAAAGTCGTCCAGGCCTTCCGGTTCCCCCTGCATGATGCTATTGTACAACTCTGCATAATAATTAGAGAACTGCTTATTTATCCCTGCCTGAGAGTAGACCGGAGTTCCCCCTGCCCCAACCAGGGAGAGTACCGGGGTGCCTCGGGCTGTCGGGGCCGCCAACCATGTCAGAAGGGATCCCACTTTATCTCTCTCCGCGTGCGCCCGGGTGGGGTAGTCCTTATGGTCAAAACAGCAAAGCTTCTCCACTCGCACCGCCACTCCCTCACGCGCCTCCACAACCGCGGCCAGCATGTCCTCCCCCGCCTGATGCGCGCGTTCGGCCGTACGCAGTCGGGCCTCCGCTCCCTCAGTGTCTTTCAGCAATGTCTTCCGCACTCCGGCGGTGGACGATATGCAAACCCCCGAACGACCGCCTTAAACGCATCCCATTCCATCGCCCGACTCGACGCCGTTTCCGAGTTGTTCCCAAAATACTGCTCTACGCAGCCGCTAACCTCAGCCCTGAAAACCTGATCTTCCAGCAGCAAGGGGTTTAGACGCCAGGTAGGAATCGCCTGCCGTTGTCTGGACCATTGCAGCGCCCCCACGCAGGGGTTATGGTCAGAGATGGTTTTTGCCAGGTATTCATTATGCCGCATCGAAGTCTGGGCATCCGGTGAACACAGTATACTATCCAGTCGGACATACAACACGTGGGGGGCTGAGTAGAAGGAGTAATCCCTATCTGTCGGATGATGGGTCCTATCCAAATCAACATCAATCACTGAATTAAAGTCCCCTCCCATCACCACTGTTCCCGTCAAATATGATGCTAGCTGTCCCGACAGTCTGGAGAAAAAGGCGGCCTGGTCTATATTAGGTGCATACACACTGCATAATGCCATGTCCCTCCCGTCCAGTCGCCCCTGCACTGCTACAAACCGTCCTTCCGGGTCCACTAGCGTCGTTAATGACTGGAAAGGGACCCCCGCCCTCACCCAGATCAGGGCCCCCCGGGCAAACTTCGAAAAGGTAGTATAGAACAATTGGCCCCTCCAGCGCCGATGTAATGCCTTCCCCTCCTCTCGATCTAAGTGGGTTTCTTGGAGGAAGGCCACCTGGACCCCTCTCCGCACCAAGTAGGCATGGACTTTATGTCTCTTCACCATAGAGGTGAGCCCCCTCACATTCCAAGTCAGAAATCTCAATTCAGGTGGGGTCGCCATCCCAGCTCCCGACCAACCGCCCTTTCCTGGCCCTCCTGGGCACACTGACATCCCCCTGAAACCATGTAACTACCCAACTCCCCGAACTCCCTCCCTTCCCCAGAACAGGTGCTAAACCGCAGTTACCCATCCAAATACCACCCCAAGAAAAAAAAAAACACTCTGGTAGCCACCAGGGTCTCACAACGTCCGTGAGAGTGAGGTGATGGCTCTGCGCCAGACGGGCTTGTCGACAGTCCCCTTCTATGCATCCATGCCCAGTCTCTATGAATCCACCCCCGGTGTTCCTTGCCCCTCAGACCCCTCGCTCCCACCTCCAGAGCCCCTCAACAGTCCCCGCCCGTAATCCGCCGCCAATTACTGACCGCTCCCCTTGCATCACAAAGCTAGGCTAGGCCTCCCTCCCCAAGCATCTCCCGCCCTACACATGCCCTCCTTACGGTACTCAGGTGAAACCCCGAAACATCAAGCGTCCAGCATCTCATCCGCCGTCCCTGGAGTAACGTCAGGCAGCAACTCTGCGTCCCTCCCAGTGCCATCGGAGAGGGAAGTCTCAGATCCCTTCTGGGACCCCGAATCTTCCCTGGGCCTGGAGGCCGCAGCTCCTGATATCACGGAGACGGCCCGCAGTGCCTCCCGCCGCTCCAGCACCGTTTGGGACGCCCCCGGAGATCTGACTCCTGCTGTCCGTGTCCTGGTGCGCCGGCTGCGACGGGCCCTCGCCGGGGTCCCCGATGGCGCACCTCCATCTGCATGCGCCGCATCTCCAGTCCGGAATGATTCCAACCAACTCCAGGCTGCCGCGGGGTCATTAAAGAAGGATGTCTTACCGTCCAGCACAACTCGGAGGCGGGCCGGGAACAACAAGGAATACTGCAAACCCTCGTCCCGTAGTGCCTTCTTCACCGCCTGAAAGGAGGAGCGCCTGCGCTGGACTTCCATGGGGTAATCGGGGTAGATAGAGACTGGAACATTCTCCACTTGGTAGGGGCCCATGGTTCTAGCCTTCTGGAGGATAATATCGCGGTCCCTGTAGTGCAACAGGCGTGCCACCACTGGTCGGGGGGGCCGGCCCGGATCCGGGGGGCGAGCCGGAACCCTATGTGCCCGCTCCAAGGTGTAAAACTGCGTGAGCCCCCCTGGCGCCACCACCTCCTTCAGCCAGGCCTCCAGATAGTTCAACATGTCTCCCCCTTCAATCTTCTCGGGCAGAGCCACCACTCGAATGTTGTTGCGGCGGTTACGCCCTTCTGCATCCTCGGCCCTCTTCTCCAGGAGCCGCACCCTCCGCAGAAGGTCCGCCGTCTGAGCCTCCGATGCTTTCTGCGCTGGAGCCACCAGTTCCAATGTGTCCTCCGTCTGCTTGACCCTGTCTGCCAAATTCTTGTGGTCTGCCCGAAGCAGTCCCAGATCTGTAGACACCTGCGCAATGTCGGTCTGCAATGCAGCTCTTGTGTCCGCTATGGCCTGCAGGATTTGGTCCAACTGGCGTTGTTGTAGGCCCGCCGCGGATTCAGTGCGTGCCCCTCCATCTCGGCCGCCGGCAGAGTCACCCACGGGGTCCGTCGGGTTCGTCCCCAGCTTGGGCCACGGCTTGCCCATGCTCTCAGGCAAGTAAGTACACCAGGGGGCCGCAAGGCAATCGTCCTCCAGGGCAGCCCCCCGAAGCAGTGGCCACTACGGGGCGCCGAGGCTCCCCTCACTGTCAGCAGGGCACAACACGCCCCTGCCACCAGTCTACGATGACGCCGGTGCTCCCCGGCCCCCTCACTCCACGTGGTGTCCCGGTAAGGAGATCCCACTCCTCTCCATGAAGGTAGTCTTCCCGGCTATACAGTGCGACGGCAGGCAGCCCCACCGCAGTCCGCCGAGTCTTCCTCTCACCACTCCGCCAAAGCTGGCACCGCCCTCCAGCCGCCCGTAACGGGCCACAGCTTCCCGCCGGCTCAGAGCCCCATGGAGGTTCACGCTAGAAAGCTAGGGCCCAGCCGGGTTCACCTCCTCCGCGGCTCCCGCGGAGCCGGTCGTCCACCATCCGGCCACCGGTCAGCGTCCATGAGGCTCCCGCCCCTCCTTGTCCTCGGGGCCGCCGCCCACAGCACCTCGGGCCGCACTCCACTCTCCGGGTAGCCGCCCCTCCTCCGGGCGTCTACAGCAGCAGGGCCAGCCCGCGGAGGTCCCCAAGCACCAAGCTGCTCCACCCCGGCCGGGTTCTGCAACGTTCCGCCTTCGTCTGCGGAGGGACCGCCACTTCCGGCTCCACCAGCCTGGCAGGCTTCACTTATGGGTGGCCGCCGATTTACTGTGGGCCGCGGCTACACCTCTCCCCTCAGGCTGCACAAAATGGCCGGTGTCGGCTCTCGCCCGCCGCGAGTCTGGCTACAGTGCCAGCCCCCGCCACCTTGCTCCACTCCGCGACGTCGCTCTCGGGGTCTGTACCGGGCAGGGATGTCCTCCGGGGTTCCCGGAACACCGGGGCTTCAATTTATGCAGGATTTCGGCTGGGCTGGATGCGGAGCTCGTTGCTCACGCGTCCATGCCCGTCGGCTGCCAAGCCACGCCCCCCTGCCATAAGGGCTTTTATGGAAGGACTCAAGAGAATAATTCCCCCCAGAGTACCACCTTCCCCTGTGTGGAATTTAAACATTGTTCCCACAAGAATAATGGGGCCTCTATTTGAGCCTCTACATAAATGTGAGCTACAATTCTTAACATGGAAAACTGCCTTCCTTGTAGCCATTACTTCTCTACGAAGAGTTAGTGAACTACAAGCACTAACCATTCAAGAACCTTTTCTACAGATGCATCTTAATAAAGTTGTTCTCCACACTAATCCAAAATTCCTCCCTAAAGTCATTTCTCCCTTCCACCTCGATAAATCTGTAGAGCTGTCTGTATTCTTCGCGCAGCCACAAACAGTCGCAGAAAGAGCTCTTCACACCTTAGATGTCAAAAGAGCACTACTATACTACATAGAGAGAACAAAACCTTTTCGTAAGACCAAACAACTATTCGTGTCTTTCTCACCACCACACAAAGGCAACCCCATATCAAAATCTGGGATAGCTAGGTGGATTGTCAAATGCATACAGATTTGTTACCACAAGGCAAAACTTACATTATCTGTTCCTCCTAAAGCCCACTCTACACGAAAGATAGGGGCTTCAATGGCATTTTTAGGGAACATTCCCGTAGATGATATCTGCAGAGCAACTACATGGTCTACACCGCACACATTCACAAAACACTATTGTGTTGATGTGCAAACTAAACAACAGGCTAGTGTGGGCCAGGCTGTACTCAAAACACTATTTCAAACTACTGCAACAGATACTGGTGGTCGCCGCTAGGACGGGATACTGCTTTACAATCTATGCACAGTGTGTAATCTGCAGCTCATATGCCTCGAACGGAATATGCTACTTACCAGTATGCATCTGTTCTTGGCATGTAGAGCTGCAGATCTACACACGACCACCCGCCTCCCCGGCTACTTTTATCTGTTCCAGTATTATCTTATTTAGATACACCACACATGGCCAGCTTTCCTGTTTCTTACTAAGCACCATCATTTCCATGCTGGCGAAAAACAATCTGAGGATGGAGCCGATGCCCATGCGCACTATGATCCAAAGGAGGAGTCACATACCTCGTGACTTCCAAAGACTTTCCAAGACAAAAACAAGTGCAAACATCCGGGCCCAACACCAGATGGCGATCTATGCACAGTGTGTAGATCTGCAGCTCTACATGCCAAGAACAGATGCATACTGGTAAGTACCATATTCCCTACTGGCGGTCGCCAGTAGGTAGTTATAGTTAGGACCTAGTTTCTATAGGAAAAGCGTTTTTTGTTTTCCCAATAACTTTGGTGCCGGTTGATAAATCTTCGTGAACTTTTCAAAACTTGTGGAGTGCTCCGGTCAGCTCCTGTCTTGAAAGTTTCTGGGAGATTCGGCAGGCGGGGCCGAGAAAAAAGGGGGGTCCCAAAACGTGTTTTTTCCATGTTATTTCCCATAGGAAACTTTAGACACAACTACAGTCCAAACTGCTGAACGGAATTACACCAAATTTGGCAAAAAGGTAGCTCTTGGTTTAGAAAGAGCCCTTTTTTTAAATGGTGTAAATCCGTTCACTAGTTCTTGAGAAATTAAAAAAATAGAGGTCGGAAAATCAATTTCCCATAGGAAAGTTTAGACACGGCTACAGCTGGAACTGCTAAACGGAATTCCACCAAATTTGGCAAAAAACGTAGTGCTTGGTTTATAAAGTGACCTTTTTTTTTTAATGGTGTAAATCCATTCAGTAGTTTTCGAGATATTAAAAGGAAAAAATCTTTATATATCTGGGCGGGACCTAACTACACAAGCACGAGCTTGGCTCTAATTGGCTGCCAACACTTCAATCCAGGAAGTGTTGGCAGCCATCTTGGTGCAATGCTTTTTATGACTCGCCTAGCAACGCAACGCATGCGCTGTCCACTACACAAACACCACTGCCCTAAACCCTAAAACACTAGCCCAGCATGACCCCCTACACTGCACGAACACCGCTGCACTGCCCTAAACCCTCAAACACTACCCCAGCACAACCCCCTACACTGCCCGAACACCGCTGCACTGCCCTAAATCCTAAAACACTACCCCAACACAACCCCCTACACTGCCAGAACACAGCTGCACTGCCCTACACCCAAAAACACTACCCCCAGCACGACCCCCTACACTGCCCGAACACCGCTGCACTGCCCTAAACCCTAAAACACCACCCCCAGCACGACCCCCTACACTGCCCGAACACCGCTGCATTGCCCTAAACCCTAAAACACCACCCCCAGCACGACCCCCTACACTGCCCGAACACCGCTGCACTGCCCTAAACCCTAAAACACTACCCCCAGCACGAACCCCTACACTGCCCGAACACCGCTGCTCTGCCCTAAACCCTAAAACACTACCCCCAGCACGACTCCCTACACTGCCCGAACACCACTGCACTGCCCTAAACCCTGAACCAGCACAACCCCCTACACTGCCCGAACACCACTGCACTGCCCTAAACCCTGAAACACCACTCCTAGCACGACCCCTACACGGCCCGAACACCACTGCACTGCGCTAAACCCTGAAACACCACCCCCAGCACAACCCCCTACACTGCCCGAACACCACGGCACTGCCCTAAACCCTAAAACACCACCCCCAGCACGACCGACCTACACTGCTGCACTGCCCTAAACCCTAAAACACTACCCCGAGCACGACCCTCTACACTGCCCGAACACCGCTGCTCTGCCCTAAACCCTAAAACACTACCCCCAGCACGACTCCCTACACTGCCCGAACACCACTGCACTGCCCTAAACCCTGAACCAGCACAACCCCCTACACTGCCCAAACACCACTGCACAGCCCTAAACCCTGAAACACCACTCCCCCAGCACGACCCCCTACACTGCCCGTACACCACTGCACTGCCCTAAACCCTGAAACACCACCCCCAGCACAACACCCTACACTGCCCTAAACCCTGAAACACCACCCCTAGCACGACCCCCTACACTGCCCGAACACCACTGCACTACCCTAAACCCTAAAACACTACCCCAGCACGACCCTCTACACTACCCAAAGACCACTGTACTACCCTAAAACACTACCCCCAGCAAGACCCCCTACACTACCCAAACACCACTGCACTACCCTAAACCCTAAAACACTACCCCAGCACGACTCCCTACACTACCCAAAGACCACTGCACTACCCTAAACCCTAAAACATTACCCCTACACTACCCAAAGACCACTGCACTACCCTAAAACACGACCCCCTACACTACACAAACACCATTGCACTACCCTAAACCCTAAAACATTACCCCCAGCACGACCCGCTACACTACACAAACACCACTGCACTAGCCTAAAGCCTAAAACTCTACCCCCTACACTACGCAGACACCACTGCACTACCCAAAACCCTAAAACACTACCCCCAGCACAACACCCTACACTACCCAAACACCACTGCACTACCCTAAACCCTAAAACACTACCCCCAGCACGACCCCCTACAATGCTCGAACACCGCTGCACTGCCCTAAACCCTAAATACTACCCCCAGCATGACCCCCTACACTCCCCTAAACCCTAAACACTACCCCCAGCACGACCCCCTACACTGCCCGAACACCGCTGCACTGCCTTAAACCCTAAAACACCACCCCCAGCACGACCCCCTACACTGCCTGAACACCGCTGCACTGCCCTATACCCTAAACACCACCCCCAGCACGACGCCCTACCCTGCCCGAACACCGCTGCACTGCCCTAAACCCTGAAACACCACCCCCAGCACGACCCCCTACCCTGCCCGAACACCACTGCACTACCCTAAACCCAAAAACACTACCCGCTACACTACACAAACACCGCTGCACTACCCTAAACCCTAAAACACTACCCCCGGCACGACCCGCCACAGTACACATACACCACTACACTACCCTAAACCCTAAAACACTCCCCCCAGCACAAACCCCTACACTACCCAAACACCACTGCACTACCCTAAACCCTAAAACACTACCCCCAGCAGTACCCCCTTCACTACCCAAACACCACTGCACAACCCTAAACCACTACCCCCAGCACGACCCCCTACACTAACCGAACACCACTGCACTACCCTAAAACACTACCCCCAGCACAAACCCCTACACTGCCCGAACACCACTGCACTGCCCTAAACCCTAAAACACTACCCCGAGCACGACCCCCTACACTACCCAAACAGCACTGCACTACCCTAAACCACTCCCCCAGCACGACCCCTACACTACCCAAACACTACTGCACTACCCTAAACCCTAAATCTACCACCAGCACGACCCCCTACACTACACGAACACCACTGCACTGCCCTAAACCCTAAAACACCACCCCCAGCACAACCCCTTACACTACCCGAACACCGCTGCACTGCCCTAAACCCTATAACACTACCCCCAGCACGACCCCCTACACTGCCCGAACACCGCTGCTCTGCCCTAAACCCTAAAACACTACCCCCAGCACGACTCCCTACACTGCCCGAACACCACTGCACTGCCCTAAACCCTGAACCAGCACAACCCCCTACACTGCCCGAACACCACTGCACTGCCCTAAACCCTGAAACACCACTCCCAGCACGACCCCTACACGGCCCGAACACCACTGCACTGCGCTAAACCCTAAAACACCACCCCCAGCACGACCGCCTACACTGCCCGAACACTGCTGCACTGCCCTAAACCCTAAAACACTACCCCGAGCACGACCCCCTACACTGCCCGAACACCGCTGCTCTGCCCTAAACCCTAAAACACTACCCCCAGCACGACTCCCTACACTGCCCGAACACCACTGCACTGCCCTAAACCCTGAACCAGCACAACCCCCTACACTGCCCAAACACCACTGCACAGCCCTAAACCCTGAAACACCACTCCCCTAGCACGACCCCCTACACTGCCCGAACACCACTGCACTACCCTAAACCCTAAAACACTACCCCAGCACGACCCTCTACACTACCCAAAGACCACTGTACTACCCTAAAACACTACCCCCAGCAAGACCCCCTACACTACCCAAACACCACTGCACTACCCTAAACCCTAAAACACTACCCCAGCACGACTCCCTACACTACCCAAAGACCACTGCACTACCCTAAACCCTAAAACATTACCCCTACACTACCCAAAGACCACTGCACTACCCTAAAACACGACCCCCTACACTACACAAACACCATTGCACTACCCTAAACCCTAAAACATTACCCCCAGCACGACCCGCTACACTACACAAACACCACTGCACTAGCCTAAAGCCTAAAACTCTACCCCCTACACTACACAGACACCACTGCACTACCCAAAACCCTAAAACACTACCCCCAGCACAACACCCTACACTACCCAAACACCACTGCACTACCCTAAACCCTAAAACACTACCCCCAGCACGACCCCCTACAATGCTCGAACACCGCTGCACTGCCCTAAACCCTAAATACTACCCCCAGCATGACCCCCTACACTCCCCTAAACCCTAAACACTACCCCCAGCACGACCCCCTACCCTGCCCGAACACCGCTGCACTGCCTTAAACCCTAAAACACCACCCCAGCACGACCCCCTACACTGCCTGAACACCGCTGCACTGCCCTATACCCTAAACACCACCCCCAGCACGACGCCCTACCCTGCCCGAACACCGCTGCACTGCCCTAAACCCTGAAACACCACCCCCAGCACGACCCCCTACCCTGCCCGAACACCACTGCACTACCCTAAACCCAAAAACACTACCCGCTACACTACACAAACACCGCTGCACTACCCTAAACCCTAAAACACTACCCCCGGCACGACCCGCCACAGTACACAAACACCACTACACTACCCTAAACCCTAAAACACTACCCCCAGCACAAACCCCTACACTACCCAAACACCACTGCACTACCCTAAACCCTAAAACACTACCCCCAGCAATACCCCCTACACTACCCAAACACCACTGCACTACCCTAAACCCTAAAACACTACCCCCAGCAGTACCCCCTTCACTACCCAAACACCACTGCACAACCCTAAACCACTACCCCCAGCACGACCCCCTACACTAACCGAACACCACTGCACTACCCTAAAACACTACCCCCAGCACAAACCCCTACACTGCCCGAACACCACTGCACTGCCCTAAACCCTAAAACACTACCCCGAGCACGACCCCCTACACTACCCAAACAGCACTGCACTACCCTAAACCACTACCCCAGCACGACCCCCTACACTACCCAAACACTACTGCACTACCCTAAACCCTAAATCTACCACCAGCACGACCCCCTACACTACACGAACACCACTGCACTGCCCTAAACCCTAAAACACCACCCCCAGCACAACCCCTTACACTACCCGAACACCGCTGCACTGCCCTAAACCCTATAACACTACCCCCAGCACGACCCCCTACACTGCCCGAATACCGCTGCAATGCGCTAAACCCTAAAACACCACCGCCAGCACGACCCACTACACTGCCCGAACACCACTGCACTGCCCTAAACCCTGAAACACCACCCCCAGCACAACCCCCCTACACTGCCCGATTACCGCTGCACTGCCCTAAACCCTAAAACACTACCCCTTGCATGACCCGCTACACTACACAAACACCACTGCACTACCCCCTACACTACACAAACACCACTGCACTACCCTAAACCACTACCCCCACACGACTCCCTACACTACCCAAAGACCACTGCACTACCCTAATCCCTAAAACAGGACCCCCTACACTACACAAACACCGCTGCACTACGTTAAACCCTAAAACACTACCCCCAGCACGACCCTCTACACTACCCAAACACCACTGCACTACCCTAAACCCTAACACACTACCCCCTACACTACCCAAACACCACTGCACTACCCTAAAACACTACCCCTAGCAGTACCCCCTACACTACCCAAACACCACTGCACAACCCTAAATCACTATCCCCAGCACGACCCCCTACATTACCCAAACACCACTGCACTACCCTAAACCCTAAAACACTACCCCCAGCACGACCCCCTACAATGCTCGAACACCGCGGCACTGCCCTAAACCCTAAATACTACCCCCAGCATGACCCCCTACACTCCCCTAAACACTACCCCCAGCACGACCCCCTACACTTCCCGAACACCGCTGCACTGCCTTAAACCCTAAAACACCACCCCCAGCACGACCCCCTACACTGCCTGAACACCGCTGCACTGCCCTATACCCTAAACACCACCCCCAGCACGACGCCCTACCCTGCCCGAACACCGCTGCACTGCCCTAAACCCTGAAACACCACCCCCAGCACGACCCCCTACCCTGCCCGAACACCACTGCACTGCCCTAAACCCAAAAACACTACCCGCTACACTACACAAACACCGCTGCACTACCCTAAACCCTAAAACACTACCCCCGGCACGACCCGCCACAGTACACAAACACCACTACACTACCCTAAACCCTAAAACACTCCCCCCAGCAATACCCCCTACACTACCCAAACACCACTGCACTACCCTAAACCCTAAAACACTACCCCCAGCAGTACCCCCTTCACTACCCAAACACCACTGCACAACCCTAAACCACTACCCCCAGCTCGACCCCCTACACTAACCGAACACCACTGCACTACCCTAAAACACTACCCCCAGCACAAACCCCTACACTGCCCGAACACCACTGCACTGCCCTAAACCCTAAAACACTACCCCGAGCACGACCCCCTACACTACCCAAACAGCACTGCACTACCCTAAACCACTACCCCAGCACGACCCCCTACACTACCCAAACACTACTGCACTACCCTAAACCCTAAATCTACCACCAGCACGACCCCCTACACTACACGAACACCACTGCACTGCCCTAAACCCTAAAACACCACCCCCAGCACAACCCCCTACACTGCCCGAACTCCGCTGCAATGCGCTAAACCCTAAAACACTACCCCCAGCACGACCCCCTACACTGCCCGAACACCGCTGCAATGCGCTAAACCCTAAAACACCACCGCCAGCACGACCCACTACACTGCCCGAACACCACTGCACTGCCCTAAACCCTGAATCACCACCCCCAGCACAACCCCCCTACACTGCCCGATTACCGCTGCACTGCCCTAAACCCTAAAACACTACCCCTTGCATGACCCGCTACACTACACAAACACCACTGCACTACCCCCTACACTACACAAACACCACTGCACTACCCTAAACCACTACCCCCCACACGACTCCCTACACTACCCAAAGACCACTGCACTACCCTAATCCCTAAAACAGGACCCCCTACACTACACAAACACCAGTGCACTACGTTAAACCCTAAAACACTACCCCCAACTCGACCCTCTACACTACACAAACACCACTGCACTACCCTAAACCCTAAAACACTACCCCCTACACTACACAAACACCACTGCACTACCCTAAACCCTAATACACTACCCCCTACACTACCCAAACACCACTGCACTACCCTAAACCCTAAAACACTACCCCCTACACTACCCAAACACCACTGCACTACCCTAAAACACTACCCCTAGCAGTACCCCCTACACTACCCAAACACCACTGCACAACCCTAAATCACTATCCCCAGCACGACCCCCTACATTACCCAAACACCACTGCACTACCCTAAACCCTAAAACACTACTCCCAGCACGACCCCCTACACTATCCAAACACCACTGCACTACCCTAAACCCGAAATCTACCCCCAGCACGACCCCCTACTCTACCCGAACACCACTGCACTACCCTAAACCCTAAATCTACCCCCAGCACGACACCCAGCACGACCCCCTACACTACCCGAACACCACTGCACTACCCTAAACCCTAAAACACTACCCCAGCACGACACCCTACACTACCCGTACACAGCTGCACTTCCATAAATCCTAAAACACTACCCCAGCACGTCCCCCTACACTACCCAAACACCACTGCACCACCCTAAACCCTAAAACACTACTCCCAGCACGACCCCCTACACTACCCAAACACCACTGCACCACCCTAAAACACTACCCCAGCACAACCCCCTACACAACCCAAACACCACTGCACTACCCTAAACCCAAAAACAGTACTCCCAGCACGACCCCCTAAACTACTCAAACACCACTGCACTACCCTAAACCCGAAATCTACCCCCAGCATAACCCTCTACACTACCCGAACACCACTGCACTACCCTACACCCTAAATCTACACACAGCACGACCCCCTACACTAACCGAACACCACTGCACTACCCTAAACCCTAAAACACTACCCCCAGCACGAACCCCTACACTACACGAACACCACTGCACTGCCCTAAACCCTAAAACACTACCACAGCACGACACCCTACACTACCCAAACACAGCTGCACTGCCCTAAACCCTAAAACACTACCCCCAGCACGACCCCTTACACTTCCCAAACACCACTGCACCACCCTAAACCCTAAAACACTACACCCCACACGACCCCCTATACTACCCAAAGACCACTGCACTACCCTTATCCCTAAAACAGGACCCCCTACACTACACAAACACCGCTGCATTCCCCTAAACCCTAAAACACTACCCCCAGCACGACCCGCTACACTACACTAACACCACTGCACTACCCTAAACCCTAAACACACACTACCCCTACACTACCCAAACACCACTGCACTACCCTAAACCCTAATACACAACCCCCAGCACAACCCCTTACACTACCAAACACCACTGCACTACCCTAAACCACTACCCCCTACACTACCCAAACACCACTGCACTACCCTAAACCCTAAAACACTACCCCCAGCAGTACCCCCTACACTACCCAAACACCACTGCACAACCCTAAACACCTACCCCCAGCACGACCCCCTACACTACCCAAACATCACTGCACTACCCTAAACCACTACTCCCAGCACGATCCCCTACACTACCCGAACACCAGTGCACTACCCTAAAACACTACCCCCAGCACGAACCCCTACACTACACGAACACCACTGCACTGCCCTAAACCTTAAAACACTACCCCAGCACGACACCCTACAATACCCGAACACAGCTGCACTGCCCTAAACCCTAAAACACTACCCACAGCACGACCCCCTACACTACCCAACACCACTGCACCACCCGAAACCCTAAAATACTACTCCCAGCACGACCCCCTACACTACCCAAACACCACTGCACCACCCTAAAACACTGCTCCCAGCACGACCCCCTACGCTACACAAACACCACTGCACTACCCTAAACCCTAAAACACTACCCCCTACACTACACAAACACCACCGCACTACCCTAAACCCTAAAACACTACCCCCAGCAGTACCCCCACACTACCCAAACACCACTGCTCTACTCTAAACCCTTAAACACTACTCCCAGCACGACCCCCTACACTACCCAAACACCACTGCACTACCCTAAATCTAACCCCAGCACGACCCCCTACACTACCCGAACACCACTGCACTACCCTAAACCCACCCCCAGCACAACCCCCTACACTAACCGAACACCACTGCACTACCCTAAACCCTAAAACACTACCCCCTACACTACCCAAACACCACTGCACTACCCTAAACCCTAATACACTACCCCTAGAACAATCACTTACACTACACAAACACCACTGCACTACCCTAAACCCTAAAACACTACCCCTACACTACCCAAACACCACTGCACTACCCTAAACTCTAAAACACGACCCCCTACACTACACAAACACTGCTTCTCTATCCTAAACCCTAAAACACTACCCCCAGCACGACCCGCTACACTACACACACCACTGCACTACCCTAAACCCTAAAACACTAACCCCTACATTACACAAACACCACTGCACTACCCTAATCCCTAAACCACTACCCCCAGAACAACCCCTTACACTACCCAAACACCACTGCACTAAACCCTAGAAAAGTAACCACCACCCCATGCCCAATCCCCCTTACCTCCCACTCCTCGTGGTTCCTCTCTCCTCATGGTTCCTGCTTCATGTTGTCTCTGAGGGGCGGTGCACTTTGTTGTGAGGAAACGGAACAGCCTCTGTTTCCTTACAACGACGTGGATCGTCTACATTTTTTTAGAACTCATGGTCATTTACCATACATACCTTTACAACAAAATTCGTTGTAAAGGTATGCATGGTAAATGACTATGCGTTCTAAAAAAATGCGTAGTAATGACTTTGTGATATACAACGCATGCATTGTAATGGTATCGCAAAGTAAAAAAGTCGTTGTAACGGCTGTTTACCAATCGAAGCTGGCCCCTGTTCTTCAGTGAGTTGTTTATTTGATAAATTAGGAGGAAGAAATGTGGTTTGTTTACCGAAAAGTGCATTCCCGGCTGTTGTATTGTGAAAGTGTCTACGTGGCCTGGTTTCACTTCGGGTGAGAGAGTGGAAGAGTCTGTTTGGATCTAAAGGGGTTCTGCTGTTGGACGGGGCCAGCGCAACACGTCATCAGAAAACACAGCTAATGGAAAGCGTTGTCCCCGAAGTGTGGAGCAGTGCCATGAGAGGTCAACGAGTGTGCGTCCCACCGCAGTATGACCGTACCGCGTGACCCATGTGCCGCCTCCAGTGTACGGAAGGCAGAAGCGGCATTCATCGCAGGTCCTCTTGAAGACCATTGCAGCGGTAATTCTACATTTTGGAACTAGGGCATTTTAACCTTGTTGTTCCCGCCAGATACAAAGAGAAGATTCTCTGTTATTCAGTGCCCTCGTTACCTTTTTTGTGGGTAGTGGTGCTTGTCACTTCGCTGCCCTGCCGGTGCACACGACTGGGCTCCCCACCTCGTGTGCCATCTGCAGGGCCTCTGCCCTCGGATCACTGGTTTCGGTTTCTGGAGTGGCAACATAAACAGTTTCTCCCAAAGGACTAGCCTGAACACTTAGGTGAATATCCCCTGCGCCAGCATTCCGCGGAAATTCTTTCCTAGCTCTCCCACGTCGACGACGATGTCATAATAGCACGGCTCTGCTCGCGACACCGTATGACGTCATAGGAGCCATAAGAGGACCTCGTCGGCGTGCTGACGTCAGTTCCACCCATTTTTTCCATGCCACCGAGGTAAACAGATGGACTGACACACTTTCACATGTATACATAGTATACTATATATATTTATATATATAATATATATATTTATATATAATATATATATATATATATATATATATTATCTACTGGCGGTCGCCAGTAGATAGTTATAGTTAGGACCGTGTTTGCATAGGAAATCCGCAACATTCTATTTTGAATAACTTTGGCGCCGATTGACGAATCCTCGCGAAATTCTCAAAATAGGTGGGGCGCTCCGCTCCGCTCCTTCCCTGAAAGTCTCGGGGGGATTTGTCAAGCGGGGGCTGAGAAAAAGGGGGGGTCCCAAAACGCGTTTTCCCCATGCATTTTTCCATAGGACCTTTAGTCCGAGCTACAGCCCGAACGGTTGAACAGAATTACTTGAAATTTGGCAGAGAGTTACCCCTCAGGTCAGGGATGTGCCTTTTGAAGCTCTCGTGTAAATCTGTTCAGTATTTCCAGAGAAAATAGCATTTAAATCAATATATATCTATAGGCGCGCTCCGAGCGCGTACCGTAAGCTTACCGTACGCGCACGCCGCCGTGCGCGAGCGCGATTCTGATTGGTTGTTAGATCTTAGTAAACATTTGAATCGGTCGAAACCAGGAAGTGTAGGCCGCCATTTTGTCTCTCGCTATCTCAGGGACTGAAAAACAAAGGTGGAGAACGTGTAAAGGGGGCAGGCTGGACAGTTCCTGACCCCCTAGCCTTGGTCAGGGGGTCCCAGAAGGACCCCCAAGGGCAAAAATGTATTTTAAATTTTTTATGAAAAATCGCGGAGTGCGCGTAGCGTACGCGCACGGTAGAAACGGAAAAATTCCGCGAGCGCACCGAACGCCCACAGCGCGCGCACGGTACGCGCACGGTGAAAAACCTTAAAAACAAATAAATAAATAAATAAATACATATCTTAGCATTTAAAAAACCGTACAAATTCACTGAAAAAACCATAGGTTTCACACACGTTATAGTTAGGAATTAGCATTTAAAAAACCTTGCAAATTCACTTAAAAACCCATAGGTTTCACACATGTTATAGTTAGCTGGGCATTTCACTCGTGAAAAACCTATGAAATTCCCCCGTTATAGTTAGTGCCGGCAACTATAACTCACGCGACCGCAATCCTCTGCTGATGACGTCAGATATTACATCACTGATGACATATGTGTTTTTCTGAAAAAAAATATTTGTACTATATGTATAGCTAAAAATTAATGGAAGAAGACATGGGTAAATGAGTGTCTAAATACAGTGATGTAATATCTGACGTCATCAGCAGAGGATTGCGGTCGCGTGAGTTATAGTTGCCGGCACTAACTATAACGGGGGAATTTCATTGGTTTTTCACGAGTGAAATGCCCAGCTAACTATAACATGTGTGAAACCTATGGTTTTTTAAGTGAATATATATATATATATATATATATATATATTTATTACCTACTGGCGGTCGCCAGTAGGTAGTTATAGTTAGGACCCCTTTTCCATAGGAAATCCGCAACATTCTATTTTGAATAACTTTGGCGCCGGTCGATGAATCCTCGCGAATTTCTCAAAATTGGTGGGGCGCTACGCTCCGCTCCTACCCTGAAAGTCTCGGGGGGATTCGTCAAGCGGGGGCTGAGATAAAAGGGGGGTCCCAAAACGCGTTTTTCCCATGCATTTTTCCATAGGACCTTTAGACAGAGCTACAGCCCGAACGGCTGAACAGAATTACTAGAAATTTGGCAGAGAGGTAGTCCCTATGTCAAGGAAGTGCCTTTTGTAGGTTTGGTGTAAATCTGTTCAGTAGATTCTGAGAAAATAGCCTTTAAATCAATATATATATCTGAGCCCGCTTACGGTACGCTTACCGTACGCTTACCGTACGCGTACGGTGGCGTGCGCGAGCGCGATTCTGATTGGCTCTTAGCTCTTAGTAAACATTCGAATCGGCCAAAACCAGGAAGCGGCGTCCGCCATTTTGTCTCTCGCACTGAGTGTTATTTATCAAACATGATGCCCAAAAACATGTTACGGGGCTGTTTTGACAACTCCCTCCCACATAGTCATGTTGAGGGAGTCCCCAAACATCCCCCAAGAGCAAAAACGGTTTTATTTTTTTTTCGGCAATTTCGCCGAGTACGCTTACCGTACGCTTACCGTAAGCGTACGGTAAAAAATAGAAATAAAAAAAACACTATCCACAGTTACCCCACCCCCTGTGCTTTTGGTGGCCGTAGGCCACCAAATGTACAGGGCTTATTACATCACTAAAAAAACTGTATTTTGGCAACATGAAATTATAAAATCGAAATAAAAAAAACACTATCCACATTGACCCCACCCCCTGTGCTTTTGGTGGCCGAAGGCCACCAAATGTACAGGGCTTATTAAAGTTGATAAAAACCGTGCACGGAACGCACTGCGTTAAGTGGGCGCGCACGCCTCGAATGGCGTAAAGTAACTTAGCATTTAAAAAACCGTACAAATTCACTGAAAAAACCATAGGTTTCACACACGTTATAGTTAGGAATTAGCATTTAAAAAACCTTGCAAATTCACTGAAAAAACCATAGGTTTCACACATGTTATAGTTAGCGGAAATTTTACTGATAAAAAACCAATGAAATTGCCCCGTTATAGTTAGTGCTGGCAACTATAACTCACGCGACCGCAATCTTCTGCTGATGACATATGTGTCTTTATAAAAAAAAATATTTGTAATATATGTATAGCTAAAAATGTATGGAAGAAGACATGGGCAAATAAGTGTCTAAATACAGTATTAGCATCAGCAGAGGATTGCGGTCGCGTGAGTTATAGTTGCCAGCACTAACTATAACGGGGCAATTTCATTGGTTTTTTATCAGTAAAATTTCCGCTAACTATAACATGTGTGAAACCTATGGTTTTTTCAGTGAATATATATATATATATATATCTCCAAAACACACGTCTCCCAAGGTAACGTGAAGCGCACTCGAGCTCGTAATTCAAAAATAAGTCTTTATTTCATTCTCCGTAGAAAGCTGACACACGCGTTCCGGCACCCTGGCCTTCGTCAGTGTCAGTTAGTGCATTACAGTAGCCACATATAAATAATCACTGTCTTCATTGGACAGGAAGAAAAGTGAGCAAAACCAACAAAGGACTAATCAAATAGATCACAATGAATCAATCGTTATGTGTCGGCCATTTTAGCCTAGTCAATTAACAGAAAATAACGACGAAATTAGAAGGGTAATTCCTCAAACCATAGCAGTCGTGTGGGTACATGAAACAGCCTGAAACCCTTAAAACATATCTAGCATGCAAAAACGGATATGCACGAATTACAAATTGCCTTAGAGGAGAGATGAAAATCAGTTCATTCACTTACATAAATTTTCATAATCAAGCATAACAAATTCATTGAAAATATTGATCCCTCATCAGGCAAATTAAAATTTAACAAAAAACTCTGTATAGGGTCAAAAATATTCTGTATATTCAAATAGAGCCCTCCAATGGGCTGATGTCTCGTAATAAATGTAGAATACGAAAAATGTGTGCAAGTACCCCGCACATTGCTCGTTCAGCCAATCTACTGATGTTTTATGGGATTAGACTTTGAATTAACCAATGAAGGACCACAGTTCTTCTTCCATATTTAGACCCCCCGGAGTGCGTGTCTGGAGTTCAACAATAAAGCGTGCCTCCAGTTGACGCAATTCTTTGACCCTGTCTCCACCCCTTTCAGTGACGGGGACGTGGTCAAGGCAAAAATAACTCAGTTTGTCACTGCGAGATTCATGTTTTTCGGCAAAATGCCTGGCCACCGGGTAGTTAGTATCCCGGTTGGTGATTGCCCGTGTGTGCTCCAACACACGTTTCTTCGCTGGATGGATAGTGCTTCCAACGTATTGGAGACCACACGGGCAAATCAGACAATAAACCACAAAATTCATGTTGCAATTCATGAACCTGTTAATAGTGCACATTCCTTTTCTACCGGGGACCATGTACTCTTTAACCTTTTTGCTATTTTTACAAGCTTTACATGCAAGGCATGGGTAAAAGCCAGACACAGTTTTTTTCGGGATACTGTCAGAGAAATGACTACGCACTAGTAGATCTTTTAGTGATTTGCTTTTGCGGTAGGTTACCTCGGGTTGCTCGGGGATGGTTTTACCAATGACAGTATCAGTTTGCAGAATTTTCCAGTTCTTTTCTACAAGTCCCCTAATGGTTCTGGCTTGTGTAGAAAAGCCCAAAATGAGTCGGGGACTTACAATATCTTGAGCCCAAAAGAGACTGTCTCTCAATCGCCTGCACTTTTAGGGCAGTGTCATTGAGGAGATCACTGGTATATCCTCTTGATCTAAATCTACTCAACGACTCGCTAGCTGCCTGGGTATAGTCATCGGGGAGCGTGCAGTTCCTTTTCAACCGCAACAGCTCCCCGTAGGGAATACTCCGAATTAATGACTGAGGATGTTGACTTTTGTAATGCAGAACTGTATTCCCTGCAGTGGGCTTACGATAAAGCTTGGTACAAATTTTGCAATCTGCCACAAAAACTGAAAGGTCTAGGAATGGTACCTCGGTTTTACTCATATAGCTTGTAAATCGTAGATTGAGGATATTGTCATTCAAGATATCTATATACTCTCTTGCCTCTTCAGGTGTGCCTTTCCAAACAATAAATAGGTCATCGATGTAACGTGCCCATAGGGCAATTTTCTCGACCCATATCTCGTTATGGTCTGCCCAGGCCACGTGCTTCTCCCACCAGCCCACGAACAGGTTCGCGTAGCTGGGGGCGAAGCACGTGCCCATCGCAGTACCCTGAGTTTGCAGGTATAGCTGACCACCAAATAGAAAAATATTGTTGCATAAACAAAATTCAGCAAATTCCAGTAGCATGTTATTATGCATCTGGAACTTCAACGGTCTGGTTTTCAGAAAATAATGGAGTGCTCTCAGTCCATCATTGTGTGCAATACAGGTATAGAGACTGGTTATGTCCATGGTTATTAGTACAAAGTCTGGCTCCCACTGTATCTCTTGTATGCGCTTAATGAAATCAGTTGTGTCCTGGATAAAGAAGCTTAGATCAGCTACAAGGGGAAAAAGAAAATGATCTACGTAAATAGATGCCTTCTCCAACAGACTTTCTTTGCTTGAAACTATAGGGCGCCCTGGTGGTTTTAGGGAGTCCTTGTGGATTTTCGGTAAGTGGTAGAAGGTTGGTAATACAGGACTGTCAACTTTAATGAACTGGAATTCGTCCTCCTCCAAAATACCACAGTTTTTCCATTTTTCAAGCAGATCATAGAATAGTGTCACGCTGGTGTTATACCTTTCTCTGTTAATTGTTTCGTAGCTGGTTACGTCACCCAATAATCTTAATGCTTCCTCTTTGTAAGACTCTCTGGACATCACCACCACATTGCCGCCTTTATCAGACTGTTTGATGATGATGTCTGTATCTTCTTTGAGGGTCTTAACTGCTGCCCAATGTGCTTTTGATAAATTGTAGAAGTTATAACTCTTCGATTGCCATGCATTGTCATGTGACCTTAGTTTGTTGAGATCTCTTACCACGGAATCATGGAAACAATCGATGGCATCAAAGGGCATTTTTGGAATGAACTTAGATTTCTTCTTGAATTTACTTTTCCCGCTGGCTTGGTTGATGCCTAGAAGAGGATTCACCTCTTCTTCTGACTGCGTTGATGTCGCACCTTGTTGCAACCCATGCAAGGTTTCCAGCGTTTCAAGATCTTGTCCTGTTAATGCATCCGTTATTTGATGTGGTGTTGCCGGTGATGGTAAAATTGGACGTAGTTTGAAAGTTTTCTGTTATTTCAGTTTGCGTACGAAACAATAAAGATCTATTCTAGTTTGGAAATAGTCCCATTCAGAGGTTGGGCAGAATGTCAGGCCCCTCTCGAGGACTCCCACTTCTTCATCGGTTAGCTTTCTTCCAGAAAGGTTTACCACTGTTTGCGCGTCTATTTTCTGTTGGCTCCTCGCCTGCCCCTCGTTGTTCGGGGTGTTCCACCTCCTCTTGCGGTTCTTGCCCCCTCTCCTGGTTTTGCGATGTTTCTGTCCGGGGGTTTTACTCTTTGCGGATATCGCCGCCATGATTCCTTCATTATTTCGTATTCCTTGGGAAAATCCGGTTCCTTACTTCCATCTGTACCTAGATCCCTCGGAGTATCCTCTCTCTCTGGTTGATCAATCTCCACTTCAGACTCTGATGTGTCAACCGGATCAAGTGTTCTACTTCTTAGACTCGCCGTTTGGAGAGTTCTCCTTGGTGCATCGTACTTTTTGGCAAAGGTAAGTACTCTGCCTGACTCATAATCTTGCTGGTCTCTTGCAAACTTGCTTTGCTTGCGTCTCTTGATGTCATTTTCATATGATAAACTCCCACCCACATAGTCATGTTGAGGGAGTCCCCAAACATCCCCCAAGAGCAAAAACGGTTGTATTTTTTTTTCGGCAATTTCGCCGAGTACGCTTACCGTACGCTTACCGTAAGCGTACGGTAAAAAATAGAAATAAAAAAAACACTATCCACACTTACCCCACCCCCTGTGCTTTTGGTGGCCGTAGGCCATCAAATGTACAGGGCTTATTACATCACTAAAAAAACTGTATTTTGGCAACATGAAATTATAAAATCGAAATAAAAAAAACACTATCCACATTGACCCCACCCCCTGTGCTTTTGGTGGCCGAAGGCCACCAAATGTACAGGGCTTATTAAAGTTGATAAAAACCGTGCACGGAACGCACTGCGTTAAGTGGGCGCGCACGCCACGAATGGCGTAAAGTAACTTAGCATTTAAAAAACCGTACAAATTCACTGAAAAAACCATAGGTTTCACACACGTTACAGTTAGGAATTAGCATTTAAAAAACCTTGCAAATTCACTGAAAAAACCATAGGTTTCACACATGTTATAGTTAGCGGAAATTTTACTGATAAAAAACCAATGAAATTGCCCCGTTATAGTTAGTGCTGGCAACTATAACTCACGCGACCGCAATCTTCTGCTGATGACATATGTGTCTTTATAAAAAAAAATATTTGTAATATATGTATAGCTAAAAATGTATGGAAGAAGACATGGGCAAATAAGTGTCTAAATACAGTATTAGCATCAGCAGAGGATTGCGGTCGCGTGAGTTATAGTTGCAAGCACTAACTATAACGGGGCAATTTCATTGGTTTTTTATCAGTAAAATTTCCGCTAACTATAACATGTGTGAAACCTATGGTTTTTTCAGTGAATATATATATATATATATATATATATATATATATATATATATATATATATATATATATATATATATATATATATATATATATATATACACAAATGCATAACCAATAAAGGCATAAAGAAATAGCAACAGATCAAGCATTTCTCACTATCAAAACATAAGCACATTTAAGGCATATTAAAACATTCATGCCAAACAGTAAAAGTATCTTTTTGGTAGAAACAGGTGGACAACGGGGAGGCGGGTGGGACAGTGAGGAATCCACAGGCCGATACTGTATCCACCAGAAAAAACGTTACCGAAGGTAAGTAACTTGCTCTTCTGATGGATACTTCTGCCTGTGGACTCCTCACCTTTTGAATAGAATCCTCAATCCGTACCTCACCCGGAGGAGGGGTGTCTCCCTGACTATAACACAAAATCTTGCAAAATAGCCATCCCTCCTAACCTCCGAATCTAATAATAATCTAATAATTTTTAGTCTACATTATATTGAAAACAATACTTTTATTAATAAATTTAGACAAACACTTAAAGGAAAACTTTTATTTATAATTAATTTAAAGGTATTTCATACTTTACAAATTACGCCGAAGTCGCGACCCCAGCGCGACTTTTCAAATTGGCTACCGGAAAGCGCGCAGCCATCATGTAGGGTGCGCGACTTCTGTATTATATTAAAAAAATAAAAAGAATGAATATAGTTTTCCTAACTAAAAATTATTCACAATTTTTTTAAATATATATATATATATATATATATATATAGAGAGAGAGAGAGAGAGAGAGAGAGAGAGAGAGAGAGAGAGAGAGAGAGAGAGAAAAAATAAAAAAACCATAGGATTGATACATTAGACCATTAGACTTACAAATTTTCATTTAAAAAACCTTTGACATTCACTGGAAAAACCATAGGTTTCAGGCACATTATAGTTAGAAATTGGTAATTTAAAAACCATAGAAATTAACTGAAAAAACCATAGGTTTCAGGAACGTTATAGTTAGTTGGACATTTCACTTGCACAAAATCATTGAAATCCCAGCGTTATAGTTAATTCAGCTAACTATAACTCGCGCCCCCGCAATGCACTGCTGATGACGTCACATATTACATCATTCATGACATGGTCAGTGACATCACTGATGATATCACTGATGACATCTCAAATGACATGACTGATGACATCATCCACGTGAAAATCTGATGCACCTCCTCACACCTGAATATAACCTTTGATACACCTACTCTAAAATACAGACTACCATTTTCGAAACAATAGCCACATCAATACCAGTTACTAAATACGCACTGACTGATTCCTAGGTCTACACACACACACACACATTCACTCATTCACCCATACAGTCACTCATACATGCAGTCACTCATCAATACAACACTATCATAAGCACTCATACACCTACACAGACTCTCACACACTGCCACATATCCAGTTACTCACACCCTTAGTCAATCATGCAAAGAATCAATCATACTTCCATTTACTCACCTATACAGTTATACAGGCAAATAATCAATCATACTTCCATTTACTCACCTATACAGTTATACAGACACCACCTCACTTATTCATACAGATACTAACACATAATTACTCTCTTATAGAATCACTGATACAAATACACACTCATCCATGCAGCCACTCTCTCAATTACTGACTCTCACATATAGTTATTTATATACACCATCACTCACATATACTGCCTTTTACATATGTAGTTACTTGCACATGTACCACTGAGACATCCATTCACTCACCAACACACCCATACACACACTCACCCACCCATACAGCTGTTTCCACATGCACTCTTGAACCCATACACCCAGTGAATCAACCACTCACACATCTATGCACAGTCACACCCCTCCCACCCACCCACACACAGGCAGCCATACAAATACTCAGGCAAGCATTCAATAACCCATATAGACTCTCATGCAGCTACTCACCAACCAATGCAGCACCTTACACAGCAATAGACAGACTGCTACAGACATTCACACAGTTTAGTCACTAACCCATGCATTTAGTAAGACACATTTAATCACTCACTTATACAGTCAGTCACGTACCTACTAAATCCTCCATAAAGACACTTATACACCCACTCATTCCTTAATACAGCGTGGCATATATATAAAACAAATTTAACCTTTACAGCAACACACAGTCACTGGATGATGTTATCAGTGATGTCATTTGAGATGTCATCAGTGATGTCACTGACCAATTCATGAATGATGTAATATGTGACGTCATCAGCAGTGCATTGCGGGGGCGCGAGTTATAGTTCGCTGAACTAACTATAACGCTGAAATTTCTATGGTTTTGTACGAGTGAAATGTTCAACTAACTATAACGTTCCTGAAACCTACGGTTTTTTCAGTTAAAAAAAATATATATATATATATATATTTTTTTTTCTTCTTTCCTTCAAAAACTCTCGTAGAAAAGAGTTGAGGTGGGCACTCCAGGCAAGTCATCAATCTTTTTCGGCTGTGCACTGACTGACTGCTAACTTTTCTGATTCAAGCATGTGAATCTATGAAAGATCCAATACTGGAGAAGAAATTAAGTTACTTACCTGTAACTATGGCTCTCCAGTCTTGGTAGCTTTCATAAATTTACATGCGACCCACCTTCCTCCCCATGGAGGCTCCCCAGTTTTTCTCATTTGTTTTCTTATTATGTATATATAGGTATATCTCACTTGTGCTAGAAAATCTCAGAGTCTGAAGCCTCTGTGGTGAACATTCTAAAGGGTGCTGGGAACTGATTAGTTGGACTTTGGGATGTTTCAAATGACTCTGACGAGCTATTAAAGTAAATGTATTTTGCATTAACTTCAGTGTAAAAAGTTTTACTTACTGCTTTATATGTAGCGTGGGACTCCCACTGTGACGACTGGGACTCCCACTGCTACGACTGGGAATGATTTAAGCATACAGGTAAGTAACTTATTTTCTTTAGTTGCTATATTTTGAGTACATTTCCTCCCATTTTTCGGTCTCGCCTAGGTAAGGCTTGCACTGTCTCTTCGAGACATGTTGTGTTCTGAATATGGGCTTTAAGCTCCGCCCATTTCTGACCATGTATTTTATTGGCTCCTGTAATTGTCTTTTCGATTTTTTTTTTCCCATTGGGTAATTTGTTTCGTAATCCCCCCTTAGTACCTAATTTTCCCCTGTTGTAACTTCCCATAAGGACTGCCCCTGTTACATGTGTTGTTTCTCAGTAAGTGTTATTTACACTTTGTGAGCACTATTTTCTTAATGACTTTCTCCTAGCTGCTGCTGCAGGCACAACACACTCTCCTGCTTCCACAAAGCAGAGTCCACGTGTTTTCCTGGCTCAGCGTGGTGTCTGATCATGGATTCCATGCTTTATCTTTTAGAGACTCTCACTCCATGGCCGGCCTCTCAATGGTATTGCTATTTTTTTTTTAAGCAGCATGGCATGCCGTGCTTTATTTAACAGTGGCAGACGTGCGCCTTTCTTTTCTTATGCTTGGCTCGCCAACCTCTTTTAAAAAATATTGTATATTTTTTTCAACAGCATGGCACACCGTGCTTCATCTTCAGCAATGGCAACTGCGTGCCTTTCTTTTCGCATGCGCAGCTTGCCTAACTCTTTAAAAAATACGATATGCTTTTTTTTAAGCAGCGCTGTACGTCATTTTCAAACAAGTGCGGCACGCCGTGATGCATCTTCAACAATGGCGGCCGTGTGCCTGTCTTTTCTTATGCATGGCTCAGCAAACGCTTAAAAAAATATATTATATTTTTTTAAGCAGCGCGGCACGCCATGCTTCATCTTCAACAATGGAGGCCACGAGTCTTTCTTTTCTTGGCGCAGTGGATCACCCAATTCTTTACACTTCTTTTCTAGTCAGCGACATTGAAGTCCTAGCTGTCTTTAAACAGAGCATACTTGTAACAGAGCATACTTGTGTTTTGCTCCTCTGTTGAAGCTGCGTGAACTATATACCTCATCTGCCATGGCTGCCTGCATACAGTGCATTCCTGTGGTTGACTTCTGTTGTAAATAAGTGGGCTCTAAGCAATGTTCCCTCTAATTTTCCTCTATGTGCGGCAGTGTAAGGTCTCTGTGCACTGCAACCAAGGCTAAGTGCGCCGGAAACCAGACCACACGTGTGCGCTGCAATTAACATGAGTACCCCAGCCCTGCCAAGTAGCACACATTAGGTGTGGGCCACAACATTACACTAAAATGCATTTATCACTCATTTTTAGCAGCTTGACAATGCCTGTGTAATAGGAGTCAGTGACCGCGAGTTTTGGAGCTGAATTTACAGCAGTGCGGCAAGTGTTGGCCATATGGTGCTATAGGCGGGACACTGGAGAATTGAACGAGGCACTTCCTGCTTGCATCATTGTTTCAAGTAAGCATTTTACGTGCTGTCTGATTACGCAGCTCTGATGTCGTGAAGCCGAGTGTGGGAAGCTCTGTACTGCGCATGTCTGCCTTGGAGAGGGTTCTTGGTAAACACTGCACGCACTCAGGTAAAAGCATGTGATTTGCACACGAGCCCCCGGTAGCCCTGTCTGGCATCAGTCACTGACATGTGTGCGTTGGTGCATGAGCCCCGAGGATCCCAGGTCCAATGTGAGAAGGGGGGAGGGCGCAGCTCCCGCCCTCAGGCCGTAACCCGGCAGCAGCTGAGGTGTGAACAGGTAACATCGGAAAGCAGGCTTCTACCTGTGAGGGACCAATGTAAGGGCTATTGCGTGCACAGGAATGATGATGGAAATGCAGGTTTGTAAAGAAAGGTTCTACTTTAAATACAACAATATGTGCATGCACAGGAATACTGAGGGGGATATGCAGATTTGGAAAGCGTTGTACTTTACATACAACAATATGTGCATTCACACAAGATACCAGGGAGCTGAACGTCGGGGTTCGTCTATGCACAGTGACATAATGCCATAGCAGACCATGGAAGGGGATACATGGCAGAACTGAAGAATTGCGTTTGCGCAGCCAGTTTGTTGCTGTGTGTCTTCTTTATGCTGAAGGCCTAGAGCTGCCCTGCTCAGCGATGCTGCATGTGACTCCTCACTATGGCTGAGGCCATGAGTAGTACCACAACCTCCAGCACCGTCAGTCATTGACACCCCCTGCAGCAGGCAAGGATGGGGTCTGAGGGTGGCAAAGCCACCACATCAGCAGGAGCTCTTTTTTCTCATTAAAAATGAGGGTTCGTCTTGTGGCTCCGATGCACCAACCCCACGGTTGTCAATGATAAAGCATGCCCATACAGTTCCCCTCCCCTGCCAGAAATCGGTGTTCAGTCCTAGGAGAGTGTTCACAGTTGATCTTGGTATTAGCCCCATAACCAGTGTTTGTATTCGAGGTCATGGAATTGCCCATGTCCTACGCAAGTCCCTGTCATAGAGGGGTGAAAGGATTTGTGCTGTGAAGTCACTGCTACCCCTCGTGCCTGTTCTGCGGCTGCCTGATCCTGAGTAGGTCATGTACGAACGTTCCTTCGTTTAGGTCGGGGGACCACCCATTACCGTCTGCCTGGTTCTCCGTGGAGTTGTGAGCCAAACCTTTAGCGTGGAGCCAGGGACAGACATCCTCTTGTGTTGAGAAGATGTGGGAGGTCTCACCATCCAGTACTTTGAGCTTTGTTGAGAACAAGAGTGCGTACTTTAGCTGCAGCAAACACTATATAAAAAAAAGGTACCACCTAAAAAACATTTAAGGTCTGAGAACGCGGAGGGGTGGGGGGGGGGAGGGTTAGGGAATTGTATATAAGACTGATTCCCACTAGACTAGTGGGAATTGGTCTCGCATTCAATTACTTTAGCTGCAGCTCCCGGAGACATTGCTTGACTTGCTTCACTTTCTAGTAGGAGTCGCAAAGCCAGTGTTCCTGAGCTGTGAAGTCAGGATATTCTGCAATCTCCACGTTTTCATAATGCAAGGGGTCCTTCATTCGAAATCGTTGCAGGACTAGGTCTTAGTCCCAGTAATTGAGGAGATGAGCAATGATTTGTTATGGTAGCGCTCCAAGTGGTGGTGGCCTGCCAGGTCTATGGTGTGCCCGCTCCACAGAGAGCAGTTTTGGAACTTTGTTTTCTACTACCATGGTTATCAGCCAAGTTTCGATGAAGAGCTCAGCACTGGGGCCTTGCTAGTGCTCCGGGAAGCCAAGAAAGCAGATGTTGTGGCACAGTACCCTTCAGCGTCTCTGCTCTGCAGTGCAGCCAGCCTACCTCTTCTTTCATGGCACTCATTTGTGTCTGTATTTCCCATACCGTGGGGTTCATAGAGGTCAAAGCGGATTGTACATTGTCCATGTGGTCTGCCAGCTTGCAGTTGATCCACTCAGGAGATTCACTTCCACGGAGTTGATTTTCTGCCTCCGGCAACGTTTTAGTGTCCAAGATAGCATGGAGGACCTTCTCGAATTGAGAGGAGTGTGTGTTGAGGGTGGCTTCCACAGGTTGCCGGGCACCCATGGCCTGGTCTGTGGAGGCAGTAGGCAGAGTGGGCTCGCTAGGACATGGGCTCAGGTGCCTGACCGCTCTAGGCTTCCCCATCATGATAGCGTTGAGCTGAGCAGCGAACTCTTAGTTCATGTGGGGTATGAGCGAGTCTTCGGCCCCAGTTCCCCTTCAATGTGGCGCAGGTCCACAATAGTTGAGGCCCTCCATTGGGATTATGGGGCGATGATAGAATGCTTACCTGCTAGTCGCCCACAATCAAATGCGCAGCTGGGTTCTGGTGTGGTCCCTTAGATCGTCTTGCCCTGCTTCACTTAGGCTCGGCAACCCTCTGAGCGGCAGAAGAGTGGGGAAAGAGTGAGGGCTGCCCCAGGACGACCCCATTCTGCAGGTGTGCAGCACAAGCGCTGTTGGGGTCCGCCCTGGCTCACCTCATGAGTTCCAGTGTCCTCTCAGCAATGTGGGCTTCAATGGCTCGGTTTCACTGGTGCAGGGCAGGGAGCAAGGCCCAGGAAAGAGATGTCTGCAGGCAGTGCCAGGTGGCGCCTCCCTCTTGTAAATGCCAGGGCAGGTCGATCCCACTACTACCATGGCCCTTGGTGAGCCCGCAGGCCCCAGAAGACAGCAGCAGGGGTTCGCCCCCAGACGGGATAAAGCCAAGACCCCTCATGTACCCAGGACTGCAAAATGTAGAGTGTCAGGCCCATAGGAAACATCCAGCAACTCCCGGGGTCCGCAGGTCCCTGCAGGTTTCCCCAGTCACCAACTGGCTTTATCCTTTTTCTTCACCATTCAAATGATCTCAGAAGAGTTTTAAGTCTTTCAGGGTGGCATCTGTGTTTTGTGGAGGAAGGCGCCATCCAAACAAATCATGGGCATCCTGGCAGGATTCAACTTCTTAGGTGCCGTGGCCGAAGCCTGTGTGGATGCAGATTGGGGAGACATCTGTGTCAATGCCTTCAAAGTAAATATTCAGAAGATCCTGGCTCACCCTTAAAGAGCTGACCGAGAATAAGCAATCTGAAACCTTGGCAGCTATAATACTATTTCAAAGGCCCACAATCAGCCCTGCAGCCGTGCACTATTAAAAACAGAAATGCAGACTCTCAAATATGACGTGTGTTTTCAGATTCTGATAGCACACATTGTGTTCGAAACTCTGCATTTCTTTTTTTAATAGCGCCCGGCTGCGGGAATGATTGTGTGCCTTTGAAATAGAATTCATGTTAATTGCAGCACCCTGTGTGCTATGCAATTAACATGAATTCTATTTCGAAGGCACCCAATCAGCCCCGCAGCTGTGCACTATTAGAAAAAGGAATGCAGAGTCTCAAACACCACGTGTGTTTTCAGAATCTGAAAGCACACGTCGTGCTTTAGATTTGCTGCATTCCTTTTCCTAATAGTGCGGGCTGATTGTGGGCCTTTGTAAAAGTATTCATGTTAATTGCAACGCATGCCGGTGCTGCGATTAACATGAATACTTTCACATAGGCCCACAATCTGCCCTGCAGACTCCCACTATTAAGAAAATAAATAATGCAAGTTCCAGAGCCACTTGCTGTTGAACGCGGGGATGTGGTGTTTGCACGCTAATTATGAGACAGTGTGCGCTTGGGATGACTGTATTGCGCGCTCGCACAAGCGCGCAGGTTATAGGGAACAGTGGCTCTAAGTAGTGTTTACTGTGGCTGCGTGTACTTTGCCCAGTTACTTTACGTTAACATAGCAATAGCTCTACTGTACAGTTGCTATAAAGCTTATAATATGGTATTGCGTGCACTTTTGTCTTTAAATACTCACTCCACTGCAAACAAAAAAAATAACAATTAAAAGTATTGCCATTTACAATGCTGATAGCTCCAACTGCAACAGATGTTAGTTAATATAATGCATTTGCCAATAATTAAAAAAATACATTTCCTCCTTATGTTGTAATTACTTCTATTTTTTCTTCTCCTTCCCATTGGTCGTGTGTTTTGCTAGGTATGAAAAAATGAGGGGATTTGGTTATGAGAGTTAGTAAGGTTCTCATTTTTGTGATGGGATTCTTTGCATATTATCAGTAATCATTCTATAGCTGTGTAGGTTTTCCCCCCCACTTTTTCTGAATAAAAAATAGTATTAGGAAAAATGTTCATGAACAGATTTCCTAGCGTTAAATCTGCATTTAAGTCGAATGATTACCTGGAAACTTTCTCTGATGTATTGAACTAATAGAGCCCATTGTGGCTCAGTTGCTGTAGTGATAAAAGCACCAGCAGGCCTGCTTATAGAGAGCTATAAAGTAATGGTCCCCAGTGGTCTTAATGTGTGGGTACACAAGACAAAATCCTATTGGTTAACAGGTATGGAAGTTATGTGGTGGCGGACATATCACAAAAGGTGTAGGGTGCAACCAATAATAAAGGGGCACACAGCAACATGATTTTGTAGGCACAAACTGTAAACAAGGTAAATTAAAGGCTTCTCACAACATCATCATGAGATACTTTGTTAAATCACTGCACCATATGAAAGTGCCAGAGACACCTCAGACATTTAATCTTCTTTACCGAAATTGAAAATTAGTTTCTCATTTTGAATCTGTTGCTGTATTTCTTAATTCAAGCTTTCTTATTCTCTTTGATTCGCTCTCCTTTAACAAATTAATCCTATAGGGTTTGTGACTCTTTACCAACTGCGTTCCGACTTACACAGTTAAACAACAAACATAAGTGACTTTCGCAGAGAAATGGTGGCAACATAAAGAGGCTTTATCAGTAGAAGAGAATTTGTGGCCAAATTGAAACATCTATCAGAGCAAAAAGACATAGTGAAAATAAGCTTGTACTTGCAAAACAACCCTGAGTGTCCCAGATCTGGCTAACAACCCTTCAACTTTGTATCTGAAATTAAGGCCACCAAAGCCACTAGCACTGATTCAGTCCCTTCACAGAGTTTTGTGAAAAATTTCGTCTGTTCACTTATTAGTCCAGCCAACAAATGTTGTAAATCAACACTTTTTTAGATTGTTTCTGTAGCCTGGGGATCAAATATGCAATGCTCTTCCCCACGAAGCTGAAAATCATGATGGATACCCACACCAGGTTCTGTGGGACTGGATGGCCACACTGTCAGGAGGTGAGGGCGATCTGTGACCCTCTCTGAGGGGACCACGACGACTGGGCCTCACTACCAAGGTCAGGGTTACAAGGAACACCTTACCCCCGAAGGAACAGACCCAACTAAATCGCCATCAGGCAGTGGAAGCAGCAGCTAGTATTGGCTTGGAATGTCCTGCTCCCCGAGTGGGGAGCCAGAGTTTGGTTGAGGAGACTAATTCGGACCTGGGTTCGGACTCCTCGCTCCACACATCCTCAGGCACTGAACTGCTGCAGTTCACATCGATATCAAATTTGGGCTGACCGGTGGCTCCCAGGTGATTATTCAGCAGCGACGACCAGCCCCTGACCTGAGTATGGGGGCAACATCAATGTTGAATTTTGGTAAAGCTGAGAGGACCATTGGGGCAGCACACCTGCACGTGACGTATATTGTTGTTGTCCTATTTATTATCTTGTTGGCAGTTAGAGCTTTTGTTCACGAAACTGGCCTATACCCACCCAGAGTTCACTGTGTGAGCTTTATTCACTCATTGTTGATTGTTTTACTCTTAGTTTGGATGGGGCGGATGTTGCCTCTCTGTTCTGGGGTGGGAACTCCCTATCAAAGTCCAGAGACATATTGCCCTTCTGAACTAGATTATTCTGTTGGAGGGAGGGACTGACCAGGCGCCTAGCTGACATTGCCTACCTGCTCCAGTGCTATTCTTTTGGTTTCAATGTCTGGATGCAGTATGGACTATAAACTGATTACGTGGAATGTCAGGGGGCACAACACCATGGTGAAAAAAAAAGAATCTGATGAGGACTACAAGCTGCAGATTCCTTATTTTCAAATTTCACAGGCATCAGACTGGATCCGGAAACTTTTCGCGTGAGCAGTAACCCTGTGCGCCGTTGTGTGGCTTCATCCGGCTCCGCATGACGTCGCCGGCATCAGTCTGACATCTGGTCACCATATAGGTGCCACCCAGGCATGCGATGTCGGTTCTTTTCTTTCCGCACCAGTTAGCGCTGATTCAGAGAAGAGCTACTCCTCTGTCTCTTTTTGACAGGTTTTTTTTTTACATTTTATCGAGAGATTATTTTCTTTTGTTTCGAGGGATAACCTCTAGACAGACGGATAGGTTTTAAGTCGTGTAGCGCCTGTCACCTCGCCATGTTGGTAACCGACCCCCATCTGATCTGTTTGTGGTGTCTCGAGTGCAACCACGACTTGACATTATGCTCGGAATGTCGGGCCATGGGTCCAAAGGCCTTGCGGGACTGAACCATGAAGCTCCTTGCAGCCCGGCAATTGACATCCAGTGTGACTACTCGAAGGTCCCAGTCTCGATCGAAGAAGAGGTAGTCGTAGGACCACTCCAGGAGCATCAAATCCTCTTCTTTGCACTCAAGGTCCTTGTTACACTTGGGGAAGAGGCATAAGTAGAAGTCCAAACAGACTTCAACTTCACTTCATCTGTCGTCCATCAACGAGAAAGGTCAGGAGCATCGACGCTGTAGGCACGGTTCTGCTGAGTCGTTGCCAGGTTTGACTCCACGCCTCCCCCCATTTTCAGAAGCTGAAACAGCCCCTACTCAGGTGAAAGAATTTTACAAGGCCAAGCGCTGCGTATTTTAGCAGGCTGATCCCCTGGGGCACCTTCGGCCCCCCCAGGCTCCACGCTGACTGCTCTGGCCTCTGCGCCAGTGGGGTCTCATGTATACCATTCCGGCCATGCCAACGCAACTTTCCCTGTCGCAACCAGTCCTATTCTGATACCTGATGACTCAGAGTCAGATCGACGTCGGTCGAAATCACTTCGGGCCGACGGATCCCAGAGATTCTACATCGTTGTCTGTTCATTTTGAAGAGGTTTTAGGCATGGTAGAAGAATAGAAAGGGTCACTGGATACTTTGGAACACCATGTGGATGCACCTTGTGAGCAATTGGACTGGTATAAGGAGCTTGGAGAGGCTAGTGGACTGGACACATCTCCAGATACTGGTGTGCTCTCTCCGCCCAGTGTAGCTACGGAGGAGGGAGCATCTTATGCCATAGTGATGAGGTGGGCAGCTGAGGTCCTGGACCTGGATTTGCCCTCGGTGAAGGTCAAGACTAATCTCTTGACTGAAGTGCTTCAACCTGGGACTTCCTCGACTGAACCACTTTTGCCCTTTACTGAAAGACTGACATATCCTTCTAGGCACGTGACAATAGCATGCCGCCATCGCCCTGCACCTGGTGATCCAAATTTCCTCAGCCAACACCCCACCCCTGATAGCTTGGTGGTTCAGGCTAAAACTTCCCATGACGCGTTCCCTTCCGCTCGCCTGGATAGGGAATCCAATAGGCTGGATGCTCTTGGGAAGAAAATGTTTTCTTCCACCAGCCTTGCATTGCAGTCGGTGAACACTTCATCCTTATTGGGACATTTCTCGCACACCTTATGGGAAACGGTTGCCCAAGTACTGCCACAGGTCCCGGAGGAGGCCCAGGCCGTGCTCTCCCAGGCAGTGAAAGATGGAAGAGGTGCAGCAAAGTTCACCATTAGGTGTGGCTTATATACGACTGACTCACTAGGTAGAGCGGTTTTGTCGACGGTGGCCTTACGGTACCATGCCATGCTAAGAACATCCGGCTTCTCTGGGTATGTCCAGGCTAATCTCATGGACATGCCATTTGATGGGACTCATCTCTTTGATGAAAAGGCATACTCTGCTTAAGAGCGCTTCAAGGAATCTTGTACTACGGCCAGATCCTTAGGCTTCTTGGTGTCACCTAGTAGCCAGTCCACCTTTCGCGGCAATGGAAGGGGTTATCAACTGCATCAACCATATCCCATCCCCCGTCCTGCAGAGATTCCCCAAGTTGTGCGTGGACGCAGAACATTCCGACCTCGTGGGAATGGTAGCCAGAAGTAGTCTGCCACCCAGCCCTCTGCAGCTCCCAAGCATTCCTAGTCGGTTCTGCAAGACCATGCCACTCCAGTTGGAGGGAGAATTCAACATAATCTCCTTGCAAGACCATGCCACTCCAGTTGGAGGGAGAATTCAACATAATCTCCTGCGCTGGAGATCCACAACTTCGGAAAAATGGGTCTTGCAGATCATTCAGGATAGCTATTCTCTTTCCTTTCTTTTTTTTCCTCCTCCTTTACCGCGAACTCAAAAACGGCTGGCAGAGGATAATCAATTATTACTCCAAGAGGAAGTTACAGCTCTCCTGGTCGAAGGAGCTATAAGAAAGGTTCTGATTTCTCAAATAGGCATTGGTGGTTACCCAAAACAGAACAAAGGTCTACGGCCTATTCTTGACCTCAGGGCCATCAATTCAAGATGCTCACGTTGGCCCTGTTTTTTTCTGTCCTAGACCAAGGAGACTGGCTAGTAGCGTTAGACTTGCAGGATGTATATTTTCCCATCCCCATCCTGCTTGCTCACAGGCGTTTGGTTCATGGTAGGCCACGAGCACTTTCAGCTCACCATGCTAACCTTTTGGACTTAACAGCACCCCTCACTGTACAACAAGATGATGACGGTGGTCACAGCTCATCTGCGCAGGTTCGGGGGTGCAAGTCTTCCCCTACCTCGACGACTGGTTGTTGAAGGCGTCCTCACCCCAGGATTTCGTTTCAAACCTTGAGACTACAGCAGATTTCCAGCATTCACTGGGGTTCTCTAGAAGCGTGCCGAAGTTGTGCCGGACTCCGCCTCAGACGCCCCCTTTCACTGGAGCTAATCTGGACACATTTTAGTTTCGGGCTTATTCTCCCAAGCAGTGAGTCCAGGATTTTCAGGTTATGATACCACTGCTTCAACCTCTATACTGGAATTCAGTGAGAGTGTCTAGTGGATCACGAATGGTGTCTCCAGTTCACGATGGTACAAGGTCTCTTTTGGCAGTGGGGAAAGCCTTGGTTAGATCGGTTTGTCTCCGAAGAGGCCGCGCAATGTCAGCAGTTTTGCGCACTGTAGTTTACAAGGCAGCTAACGCTCAGTGACCCTTTTCGGCATGAGTGGAACTCAGGCCTCCTGTACACCTTCCACCCATACCACTTTTGCCCAGAGTTCTCAAGAAGATAAAAAACAACCGGGCCCAAGTCCTTCATGTGGCTCCGGACTGGGCATGGAGCGTCTGGTATCCAGAACTTCTTCGAATGACCATTGATCCTCCGATGAGGCTGCCTCTTCAGGAAGATCTTCTCTCGCAGTAGCAAGGGAGAGTTCTCCACCTGAACCTGTCGACTCTTCGCCTACTTACGTGGAGATTGAGTGGCGACAGTTGATAGCATTTGACCAAAGTTTGTGAATTATTGTGCAGGAAAGTTTATTGACCCTCTTTCTGCTTCTTTGTATAATATTCTCCTTTTTATTCTTACCCTTTCTCAGTAGAGCTCTGCTTTGGATACTCTTAAGGGTTCTCTTTCTGCTCTGTCCGCTTTTTATGCGGCTGCCAGACCAACCCTCCTTGTTCAAATACCCTTTTGTAAATAGGTCATTTTACCTTGACCACACAAAAGAGTTCTAGATGTATGACCAACTCTTTGTGGGAGCTAAAAAAGTTCAGGCAGTACAGAAGCGAACCATTTCACGCTGGGTTGTTATCTGCATTAAAATTGCTACGCCCTGGCTAGGAAGCAGCCTCCTAAAGGCTTCCAAGCCCATTCTACCAGGGGAAAAGCTGCAATCACGGCATTTGCTCGTGGAGTGCCAGTCCTGGACCTCTGTCATGGTGCAACGTGGGCTTCATTGCACATGTTTGCAAAACACTACTGCCTGGACAGTCAGGTCCATAGGGACGGGCATTTTGCCCGTTCGGTCCTGCAGGACTGTTTAGTCTAGAAACTGTCTGCAGCCCACCGCCAGGATGTATGGCTTGGGGAATATATTAAAAGGTAAGACATCTGCAGCTATAAGTCTCTATCAGACAAACAAGTTACTTCCCTTCGATAAAGCATTATCTGGTAGAGACCATTTCTAGCTGCAGATTCCTTACAGACCCATCCATGCCTCCCCACTTTGCGGGCTTCTCTTATAGGGCTAGGGTTTCTCCATTTGCAGGACCCCAGTTATAACACACAATAGTCAGTTCACTTCATAGCTCTGCGCTTCTGGTGTGGAAAAAGTGAAAAGGAGCAGGCGCCTAAATAGGTGACCGCCACGTCACGACCGATGCCTGCGATGTCCCGCAGAGTCAGATGGAGCTACCCGACAGCGCATAGAGGTACTGCTCATGCAAAAAGCTTCTGTATCCAGTCTGACGCCTGGAAAATTCAAAGGTAAGGAATCTGCAGCTTGATATTGTCTCTACCAGATAATGCGTTACCGAAGGGTAATTAACTTGTTCTTCAGGCCTACTTGAAGCACAAGGGTGTCCACATTGCCATGCTCCAGGAAGCTCACCAGACTATGCTAGAGGAAACTGTCCTCCATAAGTGATGGTGGGGGCAACCTCATTATACTACTTACTCTGCCTTTGCCAGGGGAGTGCTTATATGGGTGAAGCCTGGGGGAAATTTCCAGACCCTAGATGTACAAATTGATGTAGAGGGTAGATATATTGTTCTTAGTGGGAGACTTGGGGGTAGAGATATCATGGTCATTAACCTATATGCTCCTAACATGGACCAGACCTGCTTTCTCAAAAGAATATCCCTGGTGCTGACACGACTAGTACCTCACCCTGTTCTTGTAGGTGGCGACTTTACCTGCATTGCCGACCCACTACTAGATCGCTCTACTCCCATCCCCCACTGAGGGACTTCCCTGTACTGCAGTTAGCAGATAAATTCCAGAGGTGGCAAACACAATGGGGATTTGTGGACAGCTGGAAAAACACCCACCAGAATGACAGGGACTACTACTTTCACTCCTTACACAACCTGTATGTGCCCTTGGACGCCTTTCTATGCACATCATTGGTGCACACGTTAGTGACTCACTCAGAGTATTTAGCTAGGACCATATCGGACCATAATCTATTGATCATAACACTGGGTTGGGTTCCTTCCCCTACTACGATCCCCACTTGGCGCCTCATAAGTGACAATCTGGAGGACCTGGCCTTTCGACACACAATAGACGAGGGAAATTGTCAATATTTCATAGAGAATACACGTACCACTGCCTATGTTCTGATGAAATGTGAGGCCTTTAAGGTTGTGATCAGGGGCCAGTACATAGTACAAGTGGGTGGGGTCTGCCAAGCTCTCCTACGTAAAGCAGCCGCACAGGAAGATACACTCAAACAACTAGACCGAGATAGATAGACCCCAATCTGCACCATACTCCTTTGGAGATCCAGGAATCGCTGGCAGGGCTCGTTGAACGCCTTAGCTGCTTCTATTACTGGGAGTGCAAGAAATAGTAAACAGGCCCATAGGCCCAGCATGGCCCGAGGCACTGTCCACATACCTAGAACGGCTGCACTTACTTTGCCTCCCTCAAGAGGCGGCGGAGAAACTTGGAGCGGACATAACTAGTGACAAAATAGTGGCTGCTATGGGTAGGGTACCGGGCTCTGACAGGCTGTTTTATGCGATGTATAGGGATCAACTAGTACCCAAACTCCTTGAAGTATACGTAATGGCAAAGGACACTCAATACCTGCCACCAGGTCGAGGGAGGCACTAATAGTTCTGCTACCTAAAACTGGGTGACCGGCGCGCGTGATGTCACTGTATATAGACCCTTGTCGATGCTAAACGATGACTACAAAATCTTGGCCAGAGTGCGAGCCACAAGACTCTTACCCTATATGCAGCACATTATCTACACTGATTAGCCCTAAACATTAGAAGGGTCATTGTGATCCTGCTCGCAGCCCCACAACTAAGTCCCAATGCAGTGATAATGCCTGCCAACATAGAGAAAGCTTTCAACAGTTTGGACTGGGAATACCTATATGCCGTAATGGAGGAAATGGGATTTGGCCTGAGCTTCATTTCCTGGACTAGATTGTTATATGCTTTCCCTACGGGAAGGGTGAGGGTCAGCAGGGTGGTATCTGACGCTTATTGTGTGGAGCGGGTCACTAGACATGGGTGCCTCCTCTCCCCCCTGATCCTTGCCACTGCGATTGAGCCGCAGGCATATAGAGCTCGGCAGGGCATACTTTAATGTGGGCTCGAAGCGTTCGGGAGGATACATCTAATAGCACAATACACAGACAATATGCTCCTCTTCCTTCACAATAGACACACAGACATTACCGGGGCCTCCCAACTCCTAGATGACTTTGGAGAACTGTCTGGTCTACGTGTAAACTGGCAGAAGAACTGCTTCTTTCCCTTAAGACCAACAGAGGAATAGGCATGAGACCCTGAAGTAACCAGATGAGAACGAACCTTGTACCGCTACCTATGGGTCCAACTTTATCGAAATGAATTTGATATCCTAGATGGTAACATTGGGAAAGTAATCACGGTATTCCGAACTGGAGTGGGATTTTTGAATGCTTCCCCTATCAGTAATGGGTAGGACTGCAGTACCAAAATGGTGGCTCTGCCCAGGCTACCTTACGTTTTTGCTACACTGTCCATCATCATACCCCGTAGTAAGTTCAGGAACATGGACTCGCTGTTGGTGGACCTAATTTGGAACAAGAGCCAGCTCAGGGTGGCTCTCACGAAACTGCAACACCCTACCCTTAATGGAGGCCTTGCGGCCACTGACATCGAGGCATATTATATGGCGGCCCAGATACAATGGGTGATGCACTGGGTAGTGGCTAGCCTTTAGTGGGGAATTGAGGGAGAAACCAATAAACCACCATCTGTGTGGATAGCCCAAATGAGTCTAGATCCCAAGAAGGTCAGGGCTGAGCCAGGTAGCTTACAATCTGTAGCTAAGCACTGCTGAACCTGCTATCTGCAGAAAACGGTATCAGCTACCCCCTATTCTCCGGAGATGCTCCTCAGCTGTGTTATGGTACTCTTACATACGATGACCCAACCACAACTGCTGCATTGGATGAAGTTGGACATTGAGATGGTGACCTAGATTCTGGCGTGCAACTGCAGTCCTTTGAGGACCTGTGGCTTGCATTCAACCTAGCAGCAGGGCAGTACTTTGCTTGAGGGACCCTTTCGGCGGTACTGCATCGGCAGTGGGGGAAACGACCCTGATGAACCTGTAACACACAAGGGGTGTCACGTTATCTGTATGAACGTTGGCAAAAGTAAAGCTGTCACGGTCCTTTATGCAGCCCTACAGTAAGATGTGTTTACCCCCTACTAGACCTGTGAAACAAATGGGCGATGATGTCAGTGCACCGATTTCAGAGGCAAATTAGGCATGGATTCGACTGCCTACCAAATATCGCAGAATGCCAGGTTCAAGTACATTTTTTTTTTTTTAACTTCTATAGAGCGTATCTCACGCCGGGCAAAATTAAAAGCTATTTAATGCCACCCAGGCTGCATGTCCTAGGTGCAGTGAGTAATGGGCCGAACTATTGCACTGGCGTGGGAATGCCCGCAGCTTGTGAGTTCTGCATGGACATACTGGTGGTTACTAATGACATCACTGCCTGCACCATAGAGTTTTCTCCCTTGGTGTGTCTCCTCATTTTACCTAGAATGTCCAAGCTCAAAGTTACCACTAAATTCATAGTCCTCGCACTGATATTAGCCAAGAGGCAATACCATCAACTGGAAGCAGCTAGCAAAATGGTCCTCACAGTGACCTCACACAGTGGGATGAATATGCATGTATGACCCTAATGAGAGATGCCAAGCATAGGAGGTCCCGATGGGAACTGCCCAGGCCTGGGAGCGACTGATGGAAGACATTAGGCATGACCAGGATGTTGACCATGAAGACCCCCCCTCCCCCGTATGGCATGGCACCTGACCTATACATCCATTGGATAGGCTCCTTACAACACTGGCTTGGCTGGGCCCACTCCCTCACCTCTTATTCTCCTGATTTCCTCATAGAAGCAGGCAATATTGTTCCTACATTTGTGCACTTTTACTTAGACAATACTGGATGGGATGCTGGGTGGGGGATGGGGATTAAGGATTTGACCCATGGGTCTGATTAACCAATGTTTTTTTTTTCAGTTGTTATGAAAAGCAATGCACCTAAAAGTATTACTGTATGTACACAAACCCTTACATGCAACGTAAGCTCTGCTTCGGCGTTTACTCTGTTGACCACCCATTGCAACCAGAAGATATGGACTAAATGTATGGTTGATTCATATGGACTAAATGCATGGTTGATTCATATGTTGCAACTACTGTGTTCTGCTACAAAATACCAATAAAATGTGTTTTAAAAAATTCATCCCTCTTTCAGTTCTTTCTCACTGCTTGTTCAGATCCTGTTAAAATGTGGACGCATAAAAGTCATATTTTAGATCCCCACTGCTCTCTCAAATCTTTGTGCTACAAAAATATACTGGCCTCAATGTTGAGTGACTGGGAAGAAGTTATAGAAAGTGATGAATTTTAATGCTGGAGCGCTCTTTAATAGCCAGTATAGCCCAAAACAGCACGCTATAGAGCTGTAATGTTTGCAGCAGTGTGTGTTAGACATAAAGCATTGTATCTTAGCTCCACATAGTTTCTACCAGCCACATTTAATTAGTAGCCACATTTAAATAGTATTGGTCTGACTGTGAATCCTGTTCAAAAACATCTTTAAAAAGATGATGCTGTCACTTTTGGAGACTCAATGGGGTGGAACGGTCATCTCAGTGCAAGCGACTCTCTTGTGAAACACCTTACCAATTGATATCCATCTCCAGTCTGCTTTCTTTTTTTTTTTTTTTTTTTTTTTTTAAAAACCTTTATTTTCAAAAATCTGGACACAGCTATTCAGCCGACAACCCGGAGGTTCGGAAGCCAGTCTGCTTTCTTAAAGTTGAGGCTTGTAGTATAAAAAATACTGCTTCCTTCCTAGACTTTGAATTGCCTCATAGGATCAGTTTGCTCTGTGATGTTCTAGGGCAGGTGCCATGCTTTATAGATGATACTAACGTAAATAGCAGCAGACCGATTCTCTGGAAGATGTCATTTTTGGTCTAGATCTTCGCATTGGTCTGAACCAATCATAAGCTAATAGAAAATATACCTATTTACTTTGGTTTCTGCATAAGCCGATCCTGTTCACTACCATCTAATCATTATGTTCTTGGGTCCTCTGGGATTTGTTGAAAATGCATGGCATTGGTTCCAAAAGAAACCACTCAATATCAGCTTCCTTTTGACCAGGACAGTCATCTTGGGCCAAAACACCTTACTTCCACTTGATTAGAGGAAGGTTGTCACGTGTACACCGGCACCGCCAATGACCTTTTCTACATGAGCAAGCAGGAATACATTCTTAACCAAAGTTGCTAGATCAAAAGTTGTCGGTGTCTTTGCTGCTCAAGAAAATCCTTACTGCCTCAATGCATATCTTATTTTGCCTTCTGTGAGAAAGTGCCTCTTTTGACATGGTTAGCCCCCACTTTTTGCTTGGTTAGCCCTCACTGTTTGTCAGGTTTTGATGTGGCTTCATTTGTAGTACACAGGGTCCCTGCCAAACAGGTCCCATGTGCCAGTGCTTCTTCCCTAAAACATATCCCCAATTGGTACTTCTGCTCCCTATAAGTCCCTAGTAAGTGCTACCCTGGGTACCTAGGGCCTGCAAGCTAAAGATGGTCCTCTCACTAGCATCATGCCACTGTCCTTGCAGCTTCACCCTTCTGAAAGGAAAAACAACAAAGTCAACATGGCACCTGAAATGGCCCCCTGCCTGGGTGCCATGCCAGCCAGCACAGCCTGTAGGTATAGGTAAGTCACCCCTCTAGTGGGCCTTACAGCCCTAAGGCAGGGTGCACTATACCCCAGGTGAGGACATATGTGCATAAGTAGATATGCCTCTACAGTACTTAAGTCAATTTTAAATATTGTAAGTGCCAGTGAAGCCATGAAGATTGCATGGGCTGAGAACTCGACAACTCGAGTTCCATAGCACCATGCTGGCTTCACTGAAACCAGGACTGTTTGGCACCAAACAACTCATTGTAATAAATCCACACTGATGCCATTGTGGTATTTATTACACCATGTACTCAGAGGGCACCTCTAAGGTGCCCCCTGAAAAAGTACTGACCCTGGTGTGGGCACTGACAGGCTTTAGGCATCCTGCCACACACAGGCCTGTTTCCGGACCACTAGGTGGAGAGTCTCTGCTCTCTGGGACCAGAAAGACCTCCTTCTCCTCCAGGATTGGCCAGTGCTCAAAGGCGAAGTTTCAAAGGTCTGTTGTCTTTGTAATGTGACCCCAAGCCTCTGTTGCTAACAGCAGATGGCAGCCCCCGGTTTACACCCTTACTTAGGGAGGGAAAACTGGTGGGAAAACCTAGAAGAATAGGAGGCGTGCCCAGCTCTGCCAACTCCACCCCTAAGGTGGAGGAGGTGAGTTGAAGCACATCTTTCAGTCCCTGCCATCTTGATGATGGAAACCCATCCAATCAGGGCTATGACTATGCCCCCTCCCACAGGAGGATGGCATAATTGAGGGTGTAGTCACCCCTGGTAAGGTGCCCATTGGTCCTACCTACTACTCCCCTAAAAAGTCCTTAAATTTAGTATTTAGGTGGCTCCCTCAGACCTGAAAACTAGATCTGTGACGACCTAAGAAGAAAGAAGACATTGCTGCAGAGAAGACTGAAGGCAACGGCTGTCTTGGCCCCAGCCCTACCAGCCTGTCTCCAACTACGACAAACCTGCAACCTGTCTTGCAGCCAGCGACCTCTGAAAACCCCTGGGAGGACTGCTGCCTTCGAAAAAGACTCCAGTCTCCTGTGGGCAGCGGACTTGTCCAGAAGAAATCTACTCCAAGGGCCCCGGAGCCAGCTGGAATTGTGACTCCTGTCCACTCTACACCCAACGCCCACAGAGTCTGAGTGCCTCACCTGTCCGGTGAAGTCTCCACAGTGGTCCTGACTCCGAATCCAGCGTTGGCTGGCCTATTCTGGCCTTCATGACGTCACCTGTAGTGTGAATCCAGAGGCTCTCCCTGACCACGACCGGCTCGGGTATAAAGACTCTGACATCAAAAGGCCCCCCTGCACCTAAAGCTCCTGGGCTTTGGTGAGCTGAATGGAGGATACCCCTACAACCCCCTACATCTCTACTTACCTCTGCTGTCGCTGGTCTCCCTTCTGCAACCTCCAGTGCAACGCCTGCAGCCTGTTTATCAACAACAGAATTGCCATTGAAGAGCATTGGGTGCCCAACACTGAAATTGCACCCTGCCTCCCCTGTGCTGCTAGTGGTGTATGTTTGGTGAAGCTCTGTGCCCCCCCTGCTTACCTTAACCCACAAACCTTGGCCCCTGCAACAGATTTACTTACCTGCAAGCAGTGTGGCATCGAGCACCCCCAGTCTCCTCTGAAACGCATTGGGCCGAACTCCGATTTGGACCTCTGCACCTGACCGCCATGTGCCGCTGGTGGTGCAGTTTTGGCACTCACCTGACCCCTGCCCCTTGCTGAACTTTGGACCCAAAGACTGGAACTGAAAGTGTGATACCTGTTTACCCGCGATATTGTTTTCCCCATAGGAGAACACTGAACTGTTCCAAGTGTCGACTTTTGAAAGTGAAAATATTTATATTAAAACCATGTTTACCTTATTGCGAAGAGCTTGGTTTTAAAATAAAGTACCATCAAAGATTATTTTCCTAAAATTAGTCTGGATCTCCTTTGTGAGTTGTGTGTCCATTATTGGTCAATTTTGGGCAATACATTTCTTACCCTCCTCTGTGTTAGGCCTAGGGAGGCTGCTCACCCACACTACCACTAATAGAGCACTTTGGGTTTTACATTGAGCCCTATACACTTTTGGGCAACCCATGAACTCTGTGCACGGTATAACCACCTAGTGGCATACCATATACAGAGCTCAGCTTCCTACACCTTCATTCTAAATGTATTGTTTACTTATTGAAAGGTATTATAGCTATTCTGCCAGAACGGCTTCTAATTGTATCACACTCCACATAAGAACAACGATGGTCGAGTAGTTAAAGAAATATGTTGGTGTTACATGATAGCTGAGTAGTGGAATGTGGACATTGAAAAGCATTATTTGTGAGCAAATATTTTGTTGTAATAACGTATTTCCATCTAGGTTTCAGAAAGAGGTGTGTTTGTATTGATGTGTTTTTTTCCACATGGAAGCATGGTTAGGCCATGCCATAAGGCAGTTGGTGGCATGAAGGCGTTGTACCAGTTCAGGATAGATCTGGCACATTTTATTGTACAGTAAAATATAAGATTCATTTGATTTCAGCTAAAGAGTGGGGGTGTTCAGATGTACTGAACAAGTGATTTAAAAGATCTGAATTAACACAGGTGGTTCGGTATTTTTAGGCGATGTAAGTTGGCTGAAGTGTAGGAGCATGATGGCTTGTGAGTTAGCCAATACAACGCAAGGTAGTTGCCTGAAATGGCTTAGAAAACCACAGCAGGATGTTTGTAGTGTGCCCAGTGCTTAGGCAGTAGCAGTCAGCTTCCTTTGAGTGTACCTATGGGTGGTAGGCATGTAGTTTAAGTAATGTGCTGCAGACATACCAGTAAACCTTTGCTGTAAGCTAGTGTTTCTTTAGCAGAGAAATGGCCATCACAGTTATGATAAACTGATGGTAGGAACCAGAGAGTGGAGCAATTGAAAAGGAAAAGTTATTAAAACATGCTGAAAGGGCCAGGTGTTTGGGTAGTTGATAGGTGAATGATCAGGTGGATAGCAAGATGTTTTGGAAGATTTTAGTGTAGGTAGTAAGGTTAATGGCTGATGTCAGAATGAAAGTGACAGCGTGGAATGTTGATGGGTCATAGGATATGAGAGGTGATGTGAGAAGGTACAGAAATATGTTTCTTATGATGATCAGTTTGCAAGAAGAGTAAGATGCATAGACAGCAGCAGGGAGGTAGGGAAGAGTAGTGGTGCTATGCTACTCTTTAAAGGAGTACAGCAAAATATAAGTGTGCAGGAGGACCCACAAAAAGATTTGAAACACCAGATCCTAAATATTTTAAGAAATGCATCAATTGCTTGTTATCTTCAAGTAAATGAACCTCATTTAAAGGGTCATTCTTTGGCTCTTAGGTTTTGAACTTTATGGGTTAAACCCTTTGACTTTATATTTATATTTCTTCATTTATTTACACTGACTCTGGATGGAGAATTAATTATAGTCCTTTTTGACCTCATACTCCTTATACTAGCACCTGAGCAAGGGAGTCCATTAGACATTGCGAAGCTTGCTAACCAAAGTGATTTTATACTGTTCTGCTACTAAATATCTTCCCTGAGCCTAAGTACTTAAATGATTACACATACTGAATATTAGAAAGGCTTTGCATTTTCTGATGTAAGAGAGAAGTCTAGCCTTCATTTGGTTGCTTTAGAGCCTGTTGTAATTAGAGGAGGGGGGGGGCAATCCAAAGTAATTTAATCATTAAGTGACTGGCCTATTTAATTTCCTGTTGACCGGAAACTTCTAGATCTGTTTCCTTGGGATGAAACCCCCATTTTGTTATCCAAACTAACAACTGTGACCTTAGATAGACATATCCCATGCAGTGAAATCTAAAAGGTTGTCTTTTATGCGTTCCGCACATCTCTGCGGGACATTATTGGATGAATGTGACATTAGGACATGTTGAGCACTTAGTTCATTTACTCCAGCAGCCATCGTTTTGAATGTCAGCATTGCATGGTGCCTCTGTATGCTTATAATTGTGAATCCTCCTCCTTCATACTTATTCTGACTTACATGAGAAACATTATTCCTGCTCCTCTTGTTTCTGTGGAACCCTCTTAACTGGCTGCATTCAATAAGTAGCATATCAGTGAAGAGTCAGATGTTGAACTTGCTTGAGCTAAGTGCTCAACATGGTTATTTCATAATCGTTAGGCCTCCCTTATTGAATTATTGACCATTCACCTTTTTTTATGACATGGAGAGTCCCAAGATGGTGGGAGCTAGCAAAAACATGGTGCTTTGATATGTGCAATTACAGCCAAGCTTACTTGTTGTAGATGATTGTGTCCCACCACATCCAAATCAATTCTCTTATACCAAATGATTTACATCCGAACTTACAAAGACATCAATGTTTATGTTTAATAACCAAGATATGTCTTTCTGTTTCTCATAGACTCCTACAAAGCTGCCATGATGATGCCTCCAGATTTATTTATCTACTGGCAAAGCCAGGCTGCAGCTATCTAGAACAGGAGGATTTCATCCCCCTTCTTCAGGTGTGTTTCCATACCCTCACCTGTTATATTTTTTTATAACCGTCCAAGCAAGAAAGGATTCCCTACCCTCTTACTGAAGGAGGATTTGCATTTTCTGTATTTAATGCAAAATGTGCCTAGTTTGGTAAAACTAGCATTGTCTGAAGAACAGCAGTACATGTATTACTTTTGTGCATAGGCCAACCAACCACAACTCCCCTTTATTCCAAATCTAGTTTAGGTCTAATCAAATTATTCACATTACACATAGAGAAGTAAAACCTATATAATCGCAATTTTTAGAGAAAAGAAATGCAAAGTACAGTGCTTTGCAAAAACTGCCCTCACCCAAAAGAAGTTGGGGCATGCTTCATCATAGGGCTGCTACAACACTTCTGCGTAGACCAATGCTAGAGGTGGAGCAATAGGGTGGGGAAGACAATATAAAAATACACATAAAAGGAAAAGGATCCCGGAAAAAATTAGTGCATTTCAAAAAATCTAAAACGAACATAGGGATATCCTCATAACAAATTTATTCCTGGACTGTCAGAACCCTTTACTAAATCCTTTTCTATCTATATACAAATCGTATAGCTTGTTACTACACCTGTTACTAGCACAAGTGGGTGTCGTAATCTGACTACTGTTAGGATCTGTAAGTGAAGAGAAAGAATATGTACAAGTGAAGAGAATTCTCGAATAAGTACATACAAAGTGCATAAATGTGATAAATCGTGATCAAAACTCTTTATTTGCTACCTTTGTCTTCTAAAATAACCCTTTTGGTGCGTAACGACCTATTTATCTGCTATTTTATCACCACTAGTGCGACAACATTACCCAAGCGATCATGCTGGGATTTCTGCATGTCTGTGTCATAAACATGATTTGTTCACATAGCATTGATAGGTGTGCTCATACTTTGTTTTTAACAAATGCACAAATACTGCTTTAGATATATTGCATTTGTGAAATCACAAGCAATACAGGGCATTGCCCCATCACTAGCGGTGATAAAATAACAGATACATGTCTTCGTATGCCTTCAGGCACTACACCACACACAGTTTAGGAACATTCACAAAAGCCCCGTACGAGATCGATCGCGAAGAAGACTTAGTACGGTACCCTACCCTACCGTAAACGTGACCCCTTCCGATCAAGAAACCAAACACAAAAGCATGGCCAACTTGTCTGAAAGTTCTTTTAAAGACAGGTATTTATTGGGTTACCAAGATAGAAAAAGATTCAAGACCAGATTGACGTCCCAAAGGACGGAATAGCGCGGTTCTGGGGGTAACGAAAGCCGAATACCCCTTAGGAGTCTACAAACGGGAGGATGCTCTCCCACCGGAGTACTGTCGATCGGGTAATGAGCCGCCGAAATTGCGGAGCGTTAATGGATCTGTACGCTAGGCCGTCCGTTGCCATCTCCGCTAGGAAGTTCAGAATGTGAACGACTCCTGCGACCATGGGATCCAAATCCCATCGAAGACACCAACGCACCTACTTAGTCCAGGCTGACCGGTAATGTTTTGAAGTACTGCTCGCCCAAGCTTTCGATAAAAGGGACTCAGCTGATCCCAAAAGGTCCGGGAGCGACCAGCGTCGCCTGAAAGCCGCCATGCCATGAGGCGGAGAGAACCTTGGGTGACGAGGCGATGCTGCTCCTCGTCCGGATTCAGAAGGAGATGAGGAAACGGGGAGTAGGATTGGAAAATCCCAAAAAAGTTCCAGAAGAACCGTAAACCAAACTTGGTACCTCCAAAACGGCGTCGCCATCACCACATCTGCTCTCTGGTTGCGGATTTGAGCCGCCGTCCGTACGATCATGGAGAATGGGGGAAAAGTGTAACTCCGTTCCTGATTCCAGTCTTGGAGAAATGCATCCGTGGCCTCTGCGAGGGGGTCCGGTCTCCAGCTGAAGAACCGCGGAAGCTGGTGATCCAGGCGCGATGCGAAAAGGTCTATTGAGAACGGTCCCCAATGACCATTCAGCCATGAAAGACTTGGACATCCAGCTTCCACTGACTGGAATCTTTCAGGTACCTGGAGTGCCAGTCCGCCACCTGGTTGGCTTGGCCCGGCAGATATTCCGCTGTCACCGAAAGGTGATGACTCAGGCAGTACTCCCAAAAATCCTTTGCCAAATTCGCTAAAGCACACGAGCGAGGGCCCCCCAGGTGGTTGACGTATCGGACCGCCGAGACATTGTCCATCTTTAATAGGACACAGGAGCGAACCCTGTCTCTGGTCCAGCATTGGACCGCATAGGACCCCGCTAGGATCTCTAAGCAGTTGATGTGTAATGCCTGCTCGTCCAATGACCAGGCGCCTCCGGTGGAGAATTCCTCACAGCGGGCACCCCAACCCGACCTGCTGGGGTCGGACTCTATGACGAGGTCCGGGATCGATCCAAAGATCGCCCTGCCATTCCAGGCTTCCATGTGGGTAAGCCACCATGACATTTCCTCTCTGACTTCCTGTGAGAAGAGGACCGTCTGGTCATAGAGATGATATGCCTTCAGACGCTGTAATGCACGATAGTGCAGGGGCCCCGGAAAGATTGCTTGGATGGACGAGGAAAGGAGGCCCACCTCCTGGGCAATCTGGCGGAGGGAGGTATGAGTCTTGGGGATAGTCCGGCGTAATCCGTGCCGAATCTTGCTCATTTTGCGAGACGGCAGACTTAAGGAACAATGAACTGAATCCACAACGAAACCCAAGAACACCATGGTCTGGGCTGGCACAAGGATCGATTTGTCTCTGTTGATAATGAAGCCCAACCCTTGCAAAAGGGAAACCGTTTGTTGCAACTGAAGAACCAGCTTCTTGGGTCATTGTGCCATAAGTAAGATGTCGTCCAGATAGACAATCATCCGTATGCCCTGCCCCCCGGAGAGACTCTACCGCCGGATGGAGCACCTTTGTGAAACACCAAGGTGCTGAGAAAAGCCCGAACGGAAGTGTGACGAACTTGTAAATCTGGTTCCTCCACTGGAACTGCAAGAACCGTCTGTGCGGGGGGTGGATGGGGACTACAAGGTAAGCATCTTTTAGGTCCAGGCGTACCATCCAATCGCCTGGGAGAAGAACATCCCGAAGGAGATAAATCCCCTCCATTTTGAAATGCCAGTAAACCAACCACCCATTGAACTCCTTGAGGTTGATTACCGGCCGACGGCCCCCATCTACCTTATCCACCAAGAAAAGGTTGCTGAGAAAACCGTTGGGGTGCAAGGCCGAGCGACAAACAGCGCCCTTGTGAAGCAGCTCGGATACCTCCTCGTCGACCAGTTGGGCTTCGGCTACTGAAAAATTGATGGGGCGTGGGAAGGTTTCCTGGCGGGGGGTGTCGTAAAATGCGATGTGAAACCCCCGGATGGTTTGCAAAACCCAAGCGTCCCCTGTAAGGCTTGCTCAAGCCTCCTGGAAAGCTGCAAGCCGCCCCCCTATGCAAACTTGAGCAGCAGGAATGACACTTACCATGGGTATTTCCTCCACCGGCGTTGGTCTTGAAGCCGCCTCGGCCTCGGAATCGCTGACCTCTGATGGGGTAAAAGTTTGTGTAATTTGCTGAGGTGTTGTACTGCCCTCGTCCGGAGCCTTGTCCCCTACCGGGATTTTGCTGACCGCCACGGACGGGCGCGTGGCCCCTGCCACGTCCGGCCCCGTGGGAAAAACGGGACGAAAGACCCTCTTAATGCTGGATTGGGCCTTGTCCAGCGAGGTGAAAGTGGCCACAAACTTGCCCAGTTCCTTGACAAACGGGTCCCCAAAGAGACCACCCTGTGCCACCGCACCTGCTTCTGAGGAAGCCAAATCACCTAACTTTGGGTCCAGTTTTATCAAAAGCAAGCGTCGCCGCTCAGGTGACAGGGCACAATTTGCGTTTCCTAAAAAGATAATGGCCCTCTCGGCCCAATTCAAGAGAACGTCGGGGGATATGGTGGACCCCGTTACTTCCGCATCCTCGGCCATATCCAAAATTTTTGTTAGGGGTCCAATTGCATCCAAGAGTTTATCTTGGCAGGAGCGCCAGGAACGGTCAATGCCTTTGCGGGGGTCTTTTATATATTTGGCCAGGAAGGAGGCCATCTTGGAGTCAAGCTCCGGAGTAAAGGCCACCTTCCCGTCCAACGTGGGGCGAGGACATTCCGCCTGAAGGCTGCCCCTGGCCTCTTTGTCCAAGGGTTTGGGGAGGTGGCCCACCACAAACGTAGCCACCTTGTCCCCAGGAGCCCAGGCAGCCGACCGCGGATGAATTAGCTCATCCAGGTCTAGCATCCCCGTGCTGTCCTGCGGCAAATCGGCTGAAGAACTACTCGGGCGCCAAGACCGCGTAGACCCTTCGTCATCATCTGTTTCCGTCGGTGACACCCCCATCAGGAGATGGGGATCCGGGTACTGGGGACGCCAAAGGGGCCGGAGCAGGAAAAGGCACAGGAGGGGGGACAGTTGCCTTCACGAGAAACGCACTCCTAAGGTGCTCGAAAGCATCCTTGTCCACCCCCTGCGCGTCTTCAGGTACCCCCTCCTTGCGACCTTTCTTGGATGGTGGGGGACCCTCACCTGGGGTAGTAGTGTGCTCAGGCGTCGGGGCTCGTGGGTTGTTGAATGCCAGCCTAGCGCATTCCACCGCTATGCGATTGGACAAGCGTTCCTCCATCGGACCCACTATCTCATTCACGCACCTGTATATGGAACTGTCCACCGCATAAAAAAACGCATCGTCGTAAGGGAGGTATTGTTGGACCACCTCCTTCTCATAGTAATCCCCCTGCTCCATTGTCACCAGCACAGGCCTGAATTCTAAGGTGAAATCAATGGAAAAAACAGGACCAAGAATCCACTAGAAGGATCTGGGCAGAGCAGGGCCGGTGAGGAAAGGTTTTCTTACCTACAATACGGGCAGCCCAAAGGACTGCAAGGCTCTTGGCGCGGGACGGAACTGCAATCGAGGCTGCACCTGCCTCAACACGCGCAGGCCCTCAGATGACTGACCGGGCCCAACCACCACCTCGCGCGTAACACAGGGGCAAAGGAACATGCACAGCTGCCCAAAGGCGTTTCACGCGATCAAGCCGCTATACGGACCCCTGTCGGGGCGTGAAATTGACAAACGGGGTAAATACAGACCCCTCAGGGCGTTCACCGTTGGCGGCAGGGACTAGGCTCACTGCGCTCACAGCCCTCGCAGCGCGACTCTTCCTCTGAGGAGATCGCGCCGTGGGAGCAACGACACGCACACGCTCCCCCTAGCAGGCTTCAAAGGCACCGCGCAATCACAGGGAACAGCCGCGAAAGGAATGAAAACGTCCCCGCGGCCGAAAGGAATCTGCAAAGGGAAACAGTAAACAGAAAACACAGCAGTCTATCGGTCTCCCCCTTTAGCTCAGCGAGCCGGGTGGGAAACGAACACAATAGCAGTAATGCAAGAGAGGAAGAAAAATGTGACTTAGCTGGCTGCGCAACAGCGAAGAAAGAGGAGGGACACCTAAGATGGAGGAGCCTTTCTAGATGCTATGGACACTATGAAGGGACTATTGTTGGTTATATCCTGTGGACTCATGGGAGTTGTAGTCTTGTTGCAGGCTGGTTCATCGTTTTTTCTGGTTTCTGAATGATTTTTTCCTTATGAGGGAACAAATATGCATACTGGTTTACTCGCTGCTAAAAAAGTTATGTAATAAATAAAGCAAAGAAGGAAAAGCATAATCTGAGCCTCCGGTCCTGACATAGAATTCAGAAGGCAAGTACTGGAGCATACCGTGACAGTAAACATACCAGAACATTTTTGTCTCTTTCCTCTATGCTAAAGCAACAGGCACTTTGGGTTGATGATCGTTCCAGAGAATGTGAGTAGATCTGACCAAGTTCTTAACTTCATCCCAGACACTTAGTTTCTTACCTTAACATTAGCACTTGTGTAATTCGGTGTAAACCACTTTATCTCCCTGTGCGTAAAATTATAAGTCTGTGTATTGTAAAATAAGTGCAATATAAAAGAAAATAACTATTGTTTAATGCGCTTCTAATTACATGTTCCTACCCCATTTCACATCGTATCCTATTTGTCGGTTTGATCCAGACCATCCACAAACATTATTGCTTTACACATATCATTTTAAATACTTCTGCTGTAGTACAATTGTTCTCTTGAAAAGCTGTCCTTCTTTTAGCTCAGTTTACTCTACATCAGATACGCAAAATAAAAGTTTGAAAAACTGAATGTAGTTTATGAGATTCTGAGTACTGTGTATAACCCACCAGTGCATTGTTGGACCTGGCCCTCTCTGCACGGTCACCCCCAAACCTTTAGCCTTTACCCTCCACTTTTTTGCTAAATTTGTTTTTGTTGGCCATAAGGCACTAATCACGTTACCACTGCTAACCAGTGCTAAAATGCTTATGAGCAATCCCCTAAACATGGTTTGATTGGCATATACCTATTTTGACATTTGATTTGCCTTTAAGTTCCTTGTAGAGTGGTGGTATACCCTATACCCGGGCCTGTGAATTAAATGCTACTAGTGGGCCTACAGCACGTATAGTGACTCCCATTTAAGTAGCACCTTGAAACTTGTCCAATGCCTGCCATCACAGCCTGAATGCAGTGTCACATTGCCATGAATTCTTGGCATTTGACTCCCCTGCCAAGCCTTAAGCTCCCCTTTCATTTCATATACGTCACCCGTAAAGTAAGCTCTAGGTAGCCCATAGGGTAGGGTGCTGTGTAATTAAAAGATTGGGTATATACCTTTAAGTTTTTATGTACTAGAGCTGAAAAACTCCCAAATTTGTTTCTCACTACTGTGAGGCCTTCCCCACCCATACGTTAACATAGGGGATTCCTTATTACATTTAATAAGCATAATTTCCTAATTGAGAGGAGGTAGATAAATCTTGTATGGTACTAATGCAATTGGAATGATAACCCTCTTTAATGGTAAAATCCGATTTTTCATTACAATTTTGGAAATTACACTTTTAGAAAGTTGCCATTTTCCTGTCCTTAGCCCTTTGTGCCTGCAGCCTGTCTTGGTTACCTGACTAGGTGTAGCTGACAGACTTCGTGAATTCCTTTCAGACAGTCACACAATAGAGGGATTAGATGTGCCTTAATGGACCATCAACTGGCAGGATGGGGTGCTGAGCTGAGCACTGCCCCACTTGCACCTGTAGAGACTGTGTCCTGTCTCCTCACAATAGGCCTAACAACCCTGTATTGTCACTGCAGTCAGCTTGGAGCCAGGTCAGGGGAGTCAGGGAATCCCATGCACTTCAAAAAACCTGTCCAGAAACTTCTCCCACCTTCCAGGAGAAGGGCACCAGGGAATTAAAAAAAAAAGGACCTTCAGACCCTATTTTCAGTTCACTACTGGACCTGTGGAAGGACTCTGAGAGCTGCCTGCTGTTGTAACCTGCTGTGCACTCTGGCAGACTGTTGCTGTACCTGAATGAAGGACTTTGCTGCCTGAAGCCTGCCTTGAACCCTCAGAGGCCAGCCTTGCTGTTGAGCCCTGATTCTGAACCTGCACCCAGGATTGCCAGAAATGACTCAAAGGGCCAGTTTGCTGGCATCCTGTTCAGAGTCACAGGGATATAGCAGGCTCCCACCATCTTGAGAAGGCACCCGGACCCAGCCTGACTGAGTCCTGAATCCCAAATCTCCTATACCCTTGGTTGTGGTGCTAAAGGCGCCCAGATGTCCACTTTCCAAAACTGAGAACTTAGACAAAATTTAGCCAAAAAGTGCTCTGAGACCAAGGAGGAGACCGGGACCAACCTGCTCACATATCCGCCTGAGGTGCATCACTGGTCGGATTGACTTCACGGCTCCCTCCGCTATGTTGTTCTTCGCAGCAGCAATTCTGTTTTCAGCAGCCCTTCGCCAAAGGTGTATCTGACTTCTTGGAACTTTCTTCGGCTACAGCTTTCTGCTTCATCTCGCTGGAGATGTTCGAATTACATCTCGGCGACTAAGTCCAGAGGTAAAAATCTTCACCGTGGCTTCGCTCCACGGTCATCCAACGACGACGCTCCTTATTTGGACACTCCTGCAGCCTTGCCTTGTCTACCTTCTCAGACATTTTTCTTTCTAAATTTTTAATAGTCCAAAGGTAAGCGCGGACCAGGCCCAATCCACTTCTTGTATCCAAACTGTGCTCCTTCATGTGCTATCTTTCAACTTTGACCTGATCTTTCGCGACTAGCGGACCACAGTTGGCGACTTGATCTTTTAAGCGCTAGATTTCACTTAAAAGTTTTTTTTAATTGCCTTTTCTACAAATTGGATTTTTGTCGTTTTGATGTGTCAAATAATTTATTACAATTTACTTAATTTTTCTAAATTGGTATAGGATTTTTCTTGTGTTCCGTTTTCACTTTATTACTATTTGTGTGCTATATAAATACTTTACACATCCCCTCTAGGTTAAGCCTGACTGCTTTATGTGCCAAGCTACCCAGGGTTAAGCACAGGTTGATTTAGTGATATTGTTTTTTTTGTGGTTTACCTGCAAGGGCTTTTGGCTGTTGCTTGAGCAAGACTTACACCCCAGTCAGCCAACAACCCAGTTTCTCACATGCATCAATTGGAGGCATAGATTTGGGAGGCGCTACTGGCTTGATTTTCATTCCTCATGCTAGAATCTGGAATAAGCAAGCTTTTATATTCTTTTGACATTGTAAGTTGTCTTCTACTCTTAACAGCTTTATGGAGGCATAACAGAGAGTTGGGTCCCATAGTGAGCCAACTAACATTGCCCAAATTGCTGTTTGTTTGCTGTAGGAACGTCAAAGAAATTGGTTGATACAGATCTCAAGACTCCTGGAGATATTGACTAAACTGTTATTAGAGAAAGCAAGGGTTGTTTGGCATTACATTTATACAGACCCTTATCAGTTGGATGGTTTTCTGCCTGGTATTACCCCTCTACCACTCTACTCCCAGAATTACACATACTAGGCTCATTGGTAACTCAAGAGGGGGATGTAACATATTACTGGATTTTGGGGAAAAGCACGTGGGGATTTCCACATTTTGCTCAGTATTTAACCTGAGTAAAGTAATACCTTACCACATAGTTTCAGACGATCTCATCTTCCTGATGAGACCCCTTAACCCATTGGGATTGTAGTGGACCTTAAAATTAGGCCCTTTGACTTACATACTGCATGAAAAATTAGATTTGTGTGCAATCAGTACACAACCCTCAGAGGTAGTTGAGTGGTATTTGGTTTCCTCTTCTTAGCTCACATGCACATCATGCAAATAAAGTTAATAAAAAACGATGTTGAGTGAGTGTCAGATTCCAATTCTCTCTTTGAGCACCTCTCACAAACACTGGAAATATATATTTTTTAAAACACTTAGTAAGTCAGTAACATCACGAGATGCTATTCTTAATTGTGCTTATTGAGGGATATTTCGGGGAAATTAAGACTTTCGACATTCTTAGTCTTGCAGTCTTTTATTATAATATTCCTGAATATGATTCTGCATCTTCACAAATATCTTTGGTATAAAAATAAATGAGAAGCTGTTTACATATAGTACTACTTGATCGCTTTACATTGACTTCTTTTTGTCGCTGCACCGTGAATGGCTTTGCTTTGATGTGTTGGTTTCTCTTCTTCAGGATGTGGTGGACACTCACCCAGGCTTGACTTTTCTCAAAGATGCTCCAGAATTCCATTCACGGTATATTACTACGGTATGTCATTTATGTGAAAGTTGGCATTGAATATAGAATTTTAGATGTATCTGTGGATTTATCTGTTGTTTTAAACAAACATGTGCGATCACCTTTGCCTCTACATATATGCCACAGTCAAAGTTTTCTGCAAATAATGACCAAATAAAGATTTTGTTTTGAAAACAAGTTCAAACCCGGGCCACAGGTAACCAATTCATGGTTCCCACATGCCTTTTTAGCTGTATTGGTTAGCTGTTCTTTCTAGTGCGCACTCATTGTCCAAAACCTAGATAAGTGCACTACCCCTCATCAGCACTTAGGTCAGATGCTCTTCATAAATCCGACTGCAATACAATACACTACAATGACAGTTGGTTGGGGCTCAAGAGAGGGTCCTCATGTACTTGGAAATAGTTTTGTTGGAGTTTGGTCTGGGTATTGTTTTATGTTATGTTAAGATAACTTGTAAAGTGCGCGAATACTCAAGGGTATCTTGGTGCTGGTTGAACTTAAGCACGCAAAAGTTGGACATATTGTTAAAAATCCAATTCTTGAGCTCTTTCCTAAAGGCAAGCAGGGATGGTATTGCTCTGATATGAGCAGGGAGGCTGTTCTATTAGCTTAGCTGTACTGGCAACAAAGCTCCTACCTCCCCAGTTAGCTTTCCTGACACTGGTGATCGAAAGTGTTCTGGACCCCGCAGATCGCAGAGGTCTGTTGGGTGTGTACCACTGAAAAGAGTGCCTTAGGAATTCAGGTCCTAAGTGGTGCAGGCCTTAATGAGCCATGCAGAGGGCTTTAAATTTGACCAGATTGCGGACCAGGAGCCAGTGCAGCTTCCGGATTCCAGGAGACATCGAGTAGAATTTCGGGAGGTCAAGTAGCTGCAGCTTTCGGAACTAACTGAAGCCTTCTAACATGTTTTTCTTGCAGGTTCATGTAGAGGACACTACATTAGTCCAATATTGAGAGGACTAAAGCAGTGATCATGTTCTTCCTGGTCTTATCAAGAATGTATGGGAGAATTTTTCTTATCGTCCTTAGGGTGTGAAAGGATGCGGAAACCACTGCAGAGACTTGAGATCCCAAATTAAGCTGGTCATCGATAAGGAAGCCAGGTTTTTGGCTTTGGTCACAGGTATGGGGGGGGGGGTCGACCTCATCACGCCACCAGGTGGGTGACGACAATGGAAAGAGACTCCCAAATAATACTAATTCAGTTTTCCAGTATTGAGTTTCAGACAATGTTTACTCATCCAAACACTGATCGCTCTCATGCTGTCTTGAAATAGGAAAGATCCAGAGGGGTCGTTGTTAAAAGCTGCGACTACCAATTGAGTGTCGTCAGCATAGGAGGTAAGACCTAGGTTAAAACCTTTGATAAGAGGGACCAGCTCAGAGACAAATATTAAAAATGTTGGGGCTCAACGAGGACCCCTGTGGGACCCGCAAGGCAAAGAAAAAGGTAAGGATTTAAATTGTCCCAAGGCCAATGTTTGTGTCCTGTTTGAGAGAAGGAGGTCAGCAGGGACAGGGCTTTGTCTTTGACCCCTATTGTAGCTAAGTGGTTTATCAGAGTCTTATGATCCACCATATCGAAGGCGACGGATAGGTCGAGGAGAATGAGGGCGGCAGATCGCCCTTTATTTAAGGCAGCCTTTACCTCCTCTGTGGCTTTAATAAGGGCTGTTTTTGTGCTGTACCCTGGTCTGAACCCAAACTGGGTAGGTTCCAGTAGGTGGTTATCTTGAATACATTTGGAGATTTTTTTCACAACTTTCGCGGGCGGGGAAGACTTGAGATGGGGCGGTAGTGATTGAGGTCAGTAGAGCTGAGATTGTTTTTTTATTAGGGGGAGGGGAACACACCAGTGGAGAATATTATATTAAAAATGGCTGAGAGGTTGGTGGTTATCAGTTCCGGTACAAGCTTAAGTGTCCTGGGAGGGCAAGGTTAGTGTGGGGACCCTGATTTAGCTCCAATCACGAGGGAAGCCACTTGATTAGGAGAGGTGGGAGAAAATTCAGAAAGTGAAGGGTAATTGCTTTTTTCTTTGATGAGGAGATTTTTATATTTGGCTAGAGATAATTTATATGAATGTTTTTCTTGGGCATCGTAGTGTTTGTGCCAGTTTCTTTCCTCCCTTCTGCAGGCTTGCTTCTCTAGCCTAAGGGTTTCAGAAAACCCTAGAGCCGGAGGTTCCTTCCTGTTGAGGTGAGAGGAATTGGGAGGAACGAGTTGAAGGAAGTTGGAGCAAAGCCAGTCTGTGTAGTAAGTGGTTGCTGACGCTGTGTCTGGAGGGAGAATCGAATATGCTACTTACCAGTATGCATCTGTTCTTGGCATGTAGGGCTGCTGACATTCATATCTGTGCATAGATCGCCGCCTAGTGTTGGGTCCGGATGATTGCATATTGTTGTCCTGGAAGAGTCTTCGAAGTATCACGAGATAGGTGGCTCCTCCCCTGGACTACAGTGCGCATGGGCATTCCCTCCATCCTTAGATTGTTTTTCGCCATTGTGGCAGAAATGGAGTGTAATATAGTGAATGATGACCATGCTAACTAGTAATTACTGAATGCTATAGCTGCTACAGGCGCCGGGGAGGAGGGTGGGCGATATGAATGTCAGCAGCCCTACATGCCAAGAAAAGATGCATACTGGTAAGTAGCATATTCGGTTCGAGGCATGTGGGCTGCTGAATTCATATCTGTGCATAGATTATATAGCAGTCCCTCCATTTTGCGGCAGCTGCCCGTGCCAGCTGCAGCAGTCTGAAAAAGAGTTTTGAGAACAGCCTGTCCTACAGCTGCCTGCTGTCTTGAGTGTACATCTACACAGTAGTGTTTTGTAAATGTATGTATAGTGGACCATGTGGCTGCTCTACCTATCTCCTGTAAAGGAATATTCCCTAGGAAAGCCATGGAGGCCCCTAACTTGCGTGTGGAGTGGGCTCTTGGAGGAATCGTTGGTGTGCGCTTAGCTTTTTCATAGCAAATCTGTATACACTTAACGATCCACCTAGCTATTCCTGCTTTGGAAAAGGCAACAAACAGTTGTTTTGTCTTCCTGAAAGTCTGTGTTCTGTCAATATAGTACATGAGAGCTCTTTTGACATCAAGTGTGTGGAGAATTCTCTCTGCTACATTCTCAGGGTTAGGATAAAACACCGGCAGTTCTATGGATTGGTTCATATGGAACTGCGATATCACCTTGGGCATGAATGTAGGGTTGGTGCGTAGTACGACCCTGTTTGCATGAACCTGTATAAATGGCTCTTGAATGGTTAGTGCCTGGAGTTCACTAACTCTTCTGAGTGAAGTAATGGCTACTAGGAAAGCTACCTTCCAGGTTAGAAATTGAATCTCACAGGAGTGTAGAGGTTCAAAAGGTGGTCCCATGAGTCTGGTGAGGACCACATTTAGGTTCCAGACTGGTGAAGGTAGGTGTGTAGGAGGAATCACTCGTTTGAGTCCCTCCAAGAAGGCTTTGATGGCAGGCACTCTGAACAGTGAGAGGTGATGCCTGTTCTGAAGGTAAGCTGCCAGTGCGGTTAAATGTATACGGATGGAATTGTATGCCAGATTGCATCTGTATAAGTGTAATAGATAACAGATGATGTTCTGAGTTGATGCATCCAGCGGATTGATGTAATTATTTTTACAATAAATGACAAATCTTTTCCACTTAGCCGCATAGCAGGCTCTGGTCGTGGGTCGTCTTGCCTCTTTGATGATATTCATACATTCTGGAGGCAAGTTGAGGTAGCCAAATTCTAAGATTTCAGGAGCCAGATCGCTAGGCTTAGCTGTTGCGGATCTGGGTGCTGAATTGCGCCATGGCTCTGGGTTAAAAGGCTGGGCGTCAGCCGCAGTCTTTGATGCGGTACCACGGAGAGTTCTAGAAACGTGGTGTACCATGGCTGGCGTGCCCACGTGGGAGCAACCAGGACGAGCGTCAGTGAGTGTTGCCTCAGTTTGCGTGCCACTAGCGGTATTAATGGTGCTGGGGGAAAAGCGTACGCAAATCTGCCTGACCAGTTCATCCATATCGCATTGCCCTGCGACTGTGGATGCGGGAACCTGGCGGCAAAGCTTTGGCATTTTGTGTTTTCCCTTGTGGCGAATAGGTCTATCTCTGGATGACCCCACTGCTGGAAGTACGGTTGGAGTACTGACGGATGTAGCTCCCACTCGTGCATCTGATGGCTGTGTCTGCTGAGCAGATCCGCCATCTGGTTGTCCTTGCCCGGGAGGTGTTCCACCATGAGGAATATGTTCCTCTGAATGGCCCACTTCCACATGCTCTGAGCCAGATAAGACAACTGTGGAGAGTGTGTTCCTCCCTGCTTCTGTATGTAGTACATGGCAGTCATGTTGTCCGTCCGGATCAACACGACTTTGTTGCACAAGTGTACTTTGAATGCCTTCATTGCCAGCAAGATTGCCATCAGTTCCAGAAGGTTGATGTGCATCTTCTTTTGCTGTGTTGTCCATAGTCCCTGCACTGTGTAATTGAGTACATGAGCTCCCCATCCCTGGAGAGACGCGTCCGCTGTCAGTATTATTTGTGGAACAGGCTCTTGGAACGGTCGGCCCTTGCAAAGGTTTTGTGGATTCCACCAATGCAGAGAGTTGTATGCCCGACCGCTCACCAACACTAGGTCTTTCAACTGTCCTTGAGCCTGATTCCACTGACGTGCTAAGCACTCCTGAAGCGGGCGCATATGTAGTCTCGCGTGCGGGACTATGAAGATGCAGGAAGCCATCATGCCTATCAACTGCATAAACACTCGGGCCGGTAGTGAGTGTTGAGGTCTGAACTTTTTTATCAGCAACTGCATGCTGTGGATCCTTATGGGATTGGGTTGGGCCGTGGTCGCCAGAGTGTCTATGGTCGCGCCTAGGTACTGCCGTAAGTGGGCGGGTTGAAGGTGGGACTTTGGATAATTTAGTGAGAATCCCAGGCTGTGAAGAAGGTGAATAGTGTGGGAGACGTGGCTGGCACACTGCCGGGCGGACCTTGCCTGGATAAGCCAGTCGTCCAGATAAGGATAGACGTGTATATGCTGTCTCCGTAAGTGTGCTGCCACTGTTGCTAGGCACTTGGTGAACACCCTTGGTGCTGTAGTTACTCCGAAAGGGAGGACCTTGAACTGGTAATGTTGGTCTTGAAGAGTGAACCTGAGATATTTTCTGTGTGACGGGTGTATGGGTATATGGAAGTATGCATCTTTTAGATCTAGGGTTGCGAGAAAGTCTCCCTGACTGAGCAACGGCAGCACCTGCTGTAGGGTGAGCATGTGAAAATGCTCTGACAGAATGTAACGGTTCAGAGGTCTGAGGTCCAGTATGGGTCTGAGAGACCCGTCCTTTTTGGGGATCAGAAAATAAAGTGAGTACACCCCTGATCCTTGGTCTTGTTCAGGCACTAGTTCTATGGCTCCTTTGTGGAGCATACTGAGCACTTCCTGGTGCAATAAGTGCAAGTGCTCTGCGGACATAGGACGGTGTCTTGGTGGTATGTTTGGTGGAGTGGATGTGAGCTCTAGACAATAACCGTACTGGACAATTTGTCTCACCCACCTGTCCGTGGTGATGGACTTCCAGACCGGCAGGAACTGTTGGAGTCTCCCCCCGACAGGTGTTACGTGTTCGGGGGGCAGTGACAAGGCGTCACTGTTTGGTGGTGGCGGAGGACCTGGAGCTGTTGTTTCCACGGCCTCTACCCTTGACGTTGTTGCCACGGTATCGACCTCTGTGATTTTTGTTATAGTTGGTCTGCGTACCTTGTTTAGTGTACTGCGACTGCTGTGAGTTCTGGCCTCTAGATGGTCCCCTGTTGGCAGAGCGACGAAAGGACCCACTCCTAAACTGTTTTGATTGCAGAGCCCCCATAGACTTTGCAGTCTCCGTATCTTTTTTGATTTTCTCTAGGGTGGTGTCAACTTCTGGGCCAAAGAGGGATTGAGGGTTGACAGGTTGATTGAGTATAGTTGTTTGTATCTCTGGTTTGAATCCGGAAATACTTAACCAAGCATGTCGTCGTAACATGACGCTGGTGTTAATAGCCCTAGCTGCAGTGTCAGCTGTGTCAAGAGCGCACTTAATGGAAGCGTTGCTTATGAGCTTCCCTTCTCTAATCAGGGACTCTGCTCCTTCCTTATATTGATCTGGGAGGTGCTGTAGCAGTGTCTCTAGGGTATCGTAATGCGCCCTTGTCATACCTAGCAAGAAGTGCCTGAGTGTTGGCAATCCTCCAAATGTTAGGTGCCTGTGCAGCAACTCTTTTTCCTGATGTTTCCAAGACCTTAGACTCCTTGTCAGGGGGAGGAGCATCACCCGTTGTCTGTGAGTTGGCCCTTTTCCGAGCATTGGAAACCACCAACGAGTCCAAAGGCAGCTGGCCTCTTATGTAAGTAGGGTCCACAGGAGCTGGCCTATACTTCTTCTCAATCCTAGGGTTCAGTACTCTTGCCCTCGTGGGCTCCTTAAAAATGTCATTAGCTTGTTTTAGGACACCTTTGAGCATGGGCAGAGTTTTAACAGATCTTTCTGAGGTAGAGAAGGTATCCATCAGAAAATCATCCTCAATAGGATCAGTGTGGAGCTGTACATCATGGTTCTCAGCTGCTCTCTCAATTAATGCATTGAAGGCAGCAGCATCTTCAGATGGAGATGTTTTCACCTCATATGCTTGTGTGTCTGGAGCAGTATTCGGGTCCCCCGCACCAATAGTGTCCACCCAAGGTTGGTTTTGGTCGTCAGGGTCAGTGGTCAATGGGTAGGTGCTGTCATCAGCACCATAATCTCCTGCATCCACATCAGACTGTGTGGGTGAGAATGATTAAGGCTCCAGTCTATAATCTTGAGCATGTTCCAGAAGAACTGGTGACGTGGTTTTCTGTTTCTTTAATGGAATTCTGTATGGTTCCATAGGTTTCTCTGGCACTATCTTTCTTTTATGTAGGGAAAGTTTACCAGTCCCCGAAGAGATAAACTGCCTCGGCTCCTCATCTTCTTGAGGTACTTCGGCAGCCGTTTGGTCCATTGACACCCCTTTTGGCGCTTTGACAGCGTTCTTCGGGTCGACACCTTTCGTCGGTGCAGGACCCTTTTGTGCGTCGAACATCTTCGGTCGCACCGCCGGTGGTAATCTGAACTTGATGTGCGTCGACACGGTCTGAACCGTGCAGGCCGTGTTCGGCCGCGGGGCTGTTGTCGCGGTGAGCATCGAAGCCCGTTCTTGGATGCGTAATAACGACTCCGACACCGACTTCTTTACGAAGGGGGACGGTGTTGTGGACTTGACATGGCCCTTCGAGACCGTCCTTGGTGTGGCATCGAGCCCTGTACCAGACGTTTGTTTCTCGGCACAAGGATTGGAAGGGCTTGGCTCCTGAGGGTTGCCCTTTTTTCCCATATCGACGATCCTCGACGCCGATTTTTTCGGCTCGACCACCTTGACCGAAGTCTTAGGTGCCGTCTTTTGTGTCTTCGGCTCCGACGGCTTCGAGGCCTTGTCGCCGCTGAGAGTCATTTTCTCTTTCGGTTGCGATTTCGGTGCCTGTGCCTTCAGTTTCGGTTTTCCTGGACCGGATGATGGCGCTTTCGAGACCGATGGCTCCGTAGGATAGTTCGAAGCCGGGCTTTGAAGCGGGGCTGTAAAACGAGAGGAAAGATCTCGGGTAAGGCCGTGTGGCGATCCCTCGACCTGAGCCTTATCGAGTGCGTCTTCGGGCCCTGCACCGACACATGGACCTAGCTCATCGTCCGAGCCATCTTCCTCGGCCCCAAGGGCCTCTTCGTCGTCTCCTACCTTATCGACAGCATAATCTTCCTTGACATCTACGATACGCTCGTCTTCGGCATCATAGTTGGATTCACGCTCCGAATCCGTATCCGATAGTCCCTCCAGAACTTCAAGGTCCACGACTTCTTCATCTTCGGTCCCGAAGATGTTGTCCGGGTTTGGCGCCGCTTTCTGCGCCTCGAGCCGAGCTGCTCGACAAATGCGAAGAGTTTTCTTCGATCGGAACCTGGAACACGCCATACAGGTGGCTTCGTCGTGTGTTGGAGAGAGGCATTTATTGCACACGGGGTGCACGTCGAAGCGAGCATACTTAGCGTTGCAAAGGGGGCAACGCTTAAAGGGGTTATTTGAAGTTTCCATCGTCGATCTCGATCGGGCCTCTGGCGTCGAAGGGCAAACGGCTAACTTCGATGCTTTTCTAGAGAATCAACTGTAGAAAAATACTTGGCGCCGAACGAAAACAATACCGACGAGTTTAAAAGCCTTTTGGCTTGATAAAAGTAAAGTTTTCCTAAATACTCAAAGAGCTAAGATTAGGACATCCAAACCCAATGGCGGAAAAAAACAATCTAAGGATGGAGGGGATGCCCATGCGCACTGTAGTCCAGGGGAGGAGCCACCTATCTCGTGATACTTCGAAGACTCTTCCAGGACAACAATATGCAATCATCCGGACCCAACACTAGGCGGCGATCTATGCACAGATATGAATTCAGCAGCCCACATGCCTCGAACAGGTTGATTATGTGCCTAGAATTGGGGTACAATGTTTTTGTCTCAACTATTCCAGGCTCTGCATGTGGTGGACTCAACTGGCTTGGAGAGGTCATACCGTTTGTGAGGGGTATTGAGCTAAAAAAATAATGACCTGGTGATAGGACCAGCTGAGCGGGAGCACCGTTTTAACAGTAATGTGGGGGTTACTGGTGAAGAGGTCATCTAGGGTATGTCCTGCTGTGTGCGTGGCTTCCTTGATTACTTGTTTGAGTCTCAATGAAGAGGAAACTTCTTGGTCGGGTTTCTGTGTCTCTATTAACTTTGTATTCCAAATGAAAGTTGAAATCGCCAAGAATAGAAAAGTTGTCAGACCTGAGAGTGTACTCTAGTAGTGAATGACGATTATTCAGAAAGTTGTTTTTAGGGCCGGGGGCGATATAGAAGTATGCCTTTGAAGGTCAGATGCTTATTGCATCCTAAGTTAAAAAAGAGCGCTTCAAAGTCCGTACAAGGGTCCCGAATGGTCCTTTGTTTTCAGGTAGAGTGCAAATCCAGAACATTAAAACATTAATTATTTTTGTTACCAAATGTTAATGATTTTTTTTAAAAAAAGATAAAGATAGTCTTAACTCTTACAGCATTTATGGTAATGTAAGGCATACACGTAAACATCACATACATTATGAGCCTACCAATCGTTTCAGCCTGTAAGAGCCCCACCATTTGCTCCAGATTTTCTTATGCTTCTGTGGACATCACCTTGCGACATTTATTCGTTCTTCAAGTTTGGCGCACCAGTCCGTTGCCTTACGCCAGGTCATTAACAGAAGAGGGTTTGCTAAGTTCTACACTGGGGCAATGTCTCTCTTTGTCATCAGTGCTCCTAGTTCAACCAGTTTACTCTCCCCCATACCATCTCAGATTCTCCAACAAACCAGTATGCATTAGAAGGGCCTCACAATATTTTGTTATCACTGATCAGGACCACGCCACATGGAAGAAAAGTGCATCGTCATGCATAGGTGGAGGTGGAGTGACATCCCACCCTCAACAGGCACGTGGGAGACGGGTAGGTTACAGAAATGTGTGGAGGAGTTTAAGAAACAAATACAATTGGAATTGGTAAAATAAGAAGTCTGCTTGAAGGTCCTGGAAAGACCTAATTGAGGAACCCTGCCATACACCCCCCAGTGTAGAGATGCCAGTGAGATCCCACCTACTGAAACCCTCGAGTCTGGCCGTCTGTCCCAACCAACTTCTCCGTCATAGGGGGGAATGCAAGTGATATCCTGCCCCACCATGTCCAATGCTGCGATGCCCTCCACACCAGGAATACCACCTGGAAATCTCTGACGGGGGTGCGGAGTCAGCACACTGTATAGAATTCTTGTGATGCTGTCACACCCCAGAAAAGCCATTTCAGTACGGAAAGCTAGAACCACCCAGCCCCCCTGAAGCCAGTCATTCAGAACCACCAGATGTGAGGCACAATAGTAGAGCCGTCGTACCCCATTGAATGTGGATTAAGTGCGCCTCCCGAATGCAGGGCGTGGGACCTGGTGGGACCATACGAAGGACCGCACCCTGGCCTCAACTTCTGCAGACCACCTCGCAGGGATCGCATATGGGAAGATTTGAAGAACATATAAAAGGCACAGTAGCACCAGCGTCTTAAAAAGCACAACCCTACCCAAGATGTTGAGTGGGAGCCGTGCCCACTTCTCAAGGTCCCCACGCATTCTGGCGACCAAGGGACAAGTTTAAGGGCCCCGGGAGGGGAGGCAGCAACGAGACATGATTGCCCAGATAGTGGAAGCTCAGCTTGTAGACCAGGATCTGGGTCCGCCAGTTTGTTGCTCCCGCGTCCCCATTCAGGTGTACCAAGAGGGACCTGGTCCAATTAACCCGCAGGCCAGAGGCCTGCCTATACAACTCGAACATCTGGAGAAGCTGTGGACCTGTGGATTCTAGATGGGGAAAAAACAGCAGCACATCACCCGAGGACAGTGCTATATGGTCTTCCACTGGAACCCTTGCATCTGTGCATAGCATCTAACTCATATTGCCATTGGTTTCTTTGCCAGAGCAAATAACAGGGGGGATAATGAGAAACTCTGTTTGGTGCCCTGTTGTATCTGGAAGGCCTGTGATAGGACTCCGTTTACTCGCACCTGCCCTCTGGGGTTAATGTAGAGGACCTGAATGTAGGAGATGAATTTAGGCCCGAATCCTATATGGCCCAGAACGTCACAAAGGAAATCCAAATCTATGGAGTCAAAGGCCTTCTCAAAATCTATGGGCAGGAATGTACACGTGTATATCAGGTGGTGTAGATATGCAACTGCCATGTTGACCCTACAAATACAATTGCCTGCTGCCAAGCTAAAGTATAAAACTGCATTGGTCCGGGTGTATAACCCTGAGTAACCAACATTTTGGTGTATAATTTAACTTCGCTTTTAATGAGGGAGATCGGGCGGTATAAGGTACACACTTTGACGGCTGTTCCACCTTGTGTAGAACCACTATTGGTGCCCAGTCTAGTCCATCGGTTAAGTAGCTCTTTGCCGAGCCTCGGTATACTTGACCTGCAACGGTGGCAATGGGGTCTTATTGAACTTCTAGTGATATTTAATAGAGAACCTGTCTGTTCCCAGTGTCTTGCCTGAAATCATATAAGAGAGGGCCCTGTCTCTTAGTTCCTCTAGCGTGAAATCAGGTCTTTCCTCTCCAATGCTGACAGGGTCAAGTCTGCAATCCATGCTGCAAAGGACTCCCCCAGTGGTCTCTCCCACCTTGCATAGAGGTATTGATGGAAGTCTGTGGATGTGTTTGCAATTTCTTAAGCCTCCATGATACTTCTTCTGGAGGGGACCACTATACTCTTTCTTCTGTGACATTGTTGCCAGCCAGTAAAGAAGTTAACTGGACTTATCCCCCAGGCGTAAACCCGACTACACAATGCGATCCACCATTGGCACGCTTCGTTGAAGGCAGAGTTGCCTCGGGCCACCCTGTTAAGCGCCGTTGGTGACTCTCAATTTTGTATTGGCTTGCTTCTTGATCCAAGCGTACGGTGCTCTCTTCCACCTCAGTTATCCAAAACAAGATGTGTAGGTCCTTCGCCCTGAAGTAGGATTATGCTGCCCCTCACAAATAGACTATCCCGGCTTCCCAAAAGATTCCTTGAGATTCTATGAACCCTTTGTTTAGCTCCAAAAATGCATCCAGTTCCTGCAACAGTTATTGTATGACCTCCCTATCTATAAGGCGCCTCATACCAAACTGCCAAATGGGTCTGTTTTCGAGAGAGGTGCCCTCAATCCAGGCTACTACCGGTGAGTCAGCCGAGATCCCTCTAGGCAGGGTTTGTGCTCCTGTTGTATGTAGAAGGTCAACACATGGTAGTAGGATCTATCCTGGACCTTGTTTTATGATCAGTAGAAGTATGCTTATATTCTAATATGCTAAGTTTCACACAGCCCAGATGTGGATGCCCAGGCTTCAAAGCCCAACTCCGCCTAATGAGAAGTCTCTTTGACAGGGTCATCTCCTTGTTAGGTGTTCTGCAATGATCGTACATCCATGGGTCAGCCACAGCATCAGTGATTGCAGAGTATCGAGCGACTCACCCTTCAACTGCAGCGGTACACTTACGCTTAACAGGATGTAGGCCTGCCCCGCAATCATTCCCTCTGCTATCACATGTCTACCCTGTGTGTCCATCTCCATGCAGAATACCACCATAGGCAAGCGATTGTGCAGGGGGATACACCTGTGTCCATCAAAAGGGTTTACTGTAAAAACAGAACTTTTGGACTGTCGACTAAATTCAAGAACTTCCCCCCGTTTAATGCGGTTGTTAAGCCCATTGACGTTCCATGTCATGATGTTAAGGCAAGTCACAGAGTGCATGTAAGTGAAGGTCTAGGTGGTAGGATGTCGGAATGCAGCCACGCTATATCTGGGCCCATGTGAGCGCTGCAATAGAACCTGTGGCCTTCGTGGCCAAAACCCTTCCCAAATCAAAAACCCCAAGTACCACCCTCCCCACGCTTCCACCACCACTGTATCTGTCACTGTAAAAATGTTCAGTGCTTAAAAAACTGTTACAACTGAGGCTGCTTGATGTATGCCTGTCACTCCGCTCAAGAACTTGAAAGCTGGATACAGTGTTGCTGGCAGAACTGTAGCCCACTTCTCGGCTGCCAGGTGAGAGATCATTACATGAATCCTTTGTGGAAAGTTATAGATGTTTCTCATTTTGGACCCATTGTCGATAGCGCCGCTGTGGTGTTGGGCCTGCCCTGCAGTCATGTACAGTACAGTCTTTGTGCATCACAGCGTGTTCATCACTGAACCCGGGGCCCGTTCGCCCCATGTCTGACCATGACTATCCCGAAGAGCACCTTGGGGATTCCCGCTTCCACCAAGAGTCTCTACGTCTGTTCCGACCACGGGGTAGGACTCCAGTCCATTCTCCCTAGTCTCGCAACAAATTCCCTCACCCAGGAGGTGAGTGACTATGCATGGGTTATTGTTCTGTCGCCCAATTCCAGGCGACATCCGGGGTGACGAAAAAGACCTATTTGGTATTGTGAATAACCCGGAGTCTCCGGGAATAGACAAATGTATTGTAGCTTCAGCACCCTCAGCTTTTGTTTAACTGCATCAAAAGACTTGCGTTGCTGTTTAACTCGCATAGGCTAATACAAATAAGAATATAGGAAGATTGGAACCACACTCCATTACAATGTCTCGTTGCCCTGAATATTGCATCTATGTCTCTGTAGTTGAGCACTTCGACTATCATCAGCGGGGTTATGCCCTGGTAGTGGGATTTGCCGTCAATGAGTGGTTAGCTCTTTCAATAACAAACAAGCATTGGCATGGCCAATAGGTCTTGCGTTTGGGACCTTAGAAGTGTTTAGCCAGAGATATTGGCAATGTTTTTAAGGTATGTTGTAGATGAATGTAGCTGCTGTGTTTAACACTGTAAAGTTTGTGTGCAAGTTGTGCTTAGTGTAGTGACGTTAGGGCAGTGGCATGCTGTGGAATGTTGTGGTGAGTTGTGATATGATGTGTGTTGTTGGTATATGTGTGTAGTGTTTTTTGATGGTGTGTATGTTGGTGGTATTTGTAAGTTTACCCCGCCCCCCAAAAAACCAATTGTAATGATATTAATTATGTGCGTAGTGTGATGCGGTTAATGTGTTTAAGTTTTTTAAAATCCAATACATTGTTTTGTTAGTTGTGTGTTGGTTTTCTGTATGGCTATGCAAAGGCTTTATTTGAAAGCAATTAGAATCTGAAAAGTTTCTGCAAAAAAGCTCCAAAATAGTTAGAGTGGCAAAGCCAGAAGGTTTCACCTATGCCAAATGTATTGGCTTTGTCAATGTGTTTTACGTCGCACAGCCGTTGATCCGCTGTACACCTGCGCTTTTCCCCTCTCTACTATAGTTAGGCTCTTCTGCCTCGATTATGAAACTGTCCTTGCAACAACACCGCACCCCCCACCCCCACCTTTACAAACTTTACCTGGTGCACGCGCTGCACGGAACTCGGAGCATTACATGCGCTGCGGTCACAGGCTGTGCTTGGAGCATTAGGTGCGCTGCATTCACAGGGCTGTACTTGGAGCATTAGATGCGCTGCATTCACAGGGTTGTGCTTCAAAGCGCAATGAAGCTGCAGGCCCCACCTGCAGCGCTGTTTACAGTATGCGTCTCCCTGTATTGGAACAGGGACAGATCATTTCACTTTTTTTTAGACAGATTTATATAGCGCAAACCCGAGCCAAAGGTTTTGGAGCACTTTACATGAGCTCTAGTTACATTACACAAGGACACTTTAATGAGCCCATGCATGTGAGAAGGATTCTGGGAAAGGTTGCGTGCGGTGGCCACATACACGTTGTTAGCTGCTGGGGCAGAGATAACCGAGCTTTTATGGCAGAAACATGTAAATGTATCACCGTGACACAAAATATTCTGAGCACTCACTTCGCTAGCACCTGGAATCACTGCTCACTCAGCTCTTACATTTCGTGTGTTAGTACACTCACAATATACATTGGGTTTCGGACAACAAAAAGCCGCCAATGGAGCTCGGAGCAGTAAAACACCAACCTACAGCAAACCATGTTTTAAAGAGCAAACTACTCAACTACGTCACTGCGTTCACAGGGCTTTGCTTCAAAGCGCCACAAAGCTGCAGGCCCCACCTGCAGCACTGTTTACAGTATGCCTCTCCCTTCATTGGAACTGGGGCAGGTCATTTCACCTTTTTTTTAGACAGATTTATATAGCGCAAACTCGACCCAAAGGTTTTGGAGCGCTTTACATAAGCTCTAGTTACGTTATACAAGGACTCTTTAATGAGCCTGTGCACGCGAGAAGGATTCTGTGAAAGGTTGCGTGCGGGGGCTACATACACGCTGTTAGCAGCTGGGGCAGAGATAACCAAGCTTTTATGGCAGAAACATGTAAATGTATCACCGCGACACGAACTATTCTTTCAAATGAGCACTCGCTTCGCTAACACCTGGAATCACTGCTCACTCGGCTCTTAGATTTCGTGTGTTAGCACACTCACAATTTACAGTGCGTTTCGGACAACAAAAAGGCGCCAATAGAGCTCGAGACAGTAAAACACCAACCTACAGCAAACCGCGTTTTAAAGAACGAACTACTCAACTACGTCACAGTTTAAAAACAACTCTTGCCTCTAAACCCTTTTGTTTAAATTCCAATCCCAGTTAGCGTTCCCCTATAAAATTTGGTCGCGGGTTAACAAGTGGGAGGAGTGGGGGAAGTGCGGTCGAGAGCTCACACAGCGTTTCCCTTGCGGGAGCGAGCAGCGGGTGCACCATCTGTTTTCAAGATAATTACAAACAGATGTCGCCAAAGCTCGCTCCTGCAAGGGAATCGCCAAACACGCACGCATCGCCATTGAAAGCAATGTAAAGCGTGCACGTTTTTTGGCTAAAAAGCTAATCGATTCCAAGAGGTCTCCTCATAAGCAGCGCATGCGAGACCTAAAAAGAGTGAAAGCTTCTCCTTTGGGTCAATCCAGCTCTCTATGAATTTCCCTGGGGCAGCCCCTTCAGCTGGGAAGCCTATGAAGCAGAAGTTGCTCCTACAGGCCTGACTCTCCATGTCTTCTGTGTGTTCTTCCAGAAGTCGAGATGCAGAAGTTAGGTGAGCCATCTCCGTCTTGAGCATAGCTACTGAATTTTCTAGGTTGGATATACACTTCTCCCTGTCACTCTGTCCACTGTGTTGCGAAGGTCCTGCTGCAAGAGCGATACATCCCTCCCGACTGCCCCAATCTTGGTCTCCAACGCTGTGCAAGAAGCTTGGCTGGCCAATATGCTTGTCGTGGCACCTGAGGGCTGCACCCACAATGCAGCTTTCTCCTCTGCCCACCCACCCTCCCGGGTTTGTGCGGATGGGGGTGGGGGAAGGACTCCTCGGTCCTCATGGTCCCAATGTTGCCTTTCACTGTCCAGTCTCTGCTGGGCACTCGGGAAGGCATGGGTTACTGCTATCCTATGCGTGGCGGACCATCTTCTGAATATCCCTCTCTGAGCAGTTGCATCCTAGCAGATAGTATTCCTGGCTCTACCCGCGCCCGATACAACTCCCTCCTATGCAGCGCCCTAGCAGATGGTATTCTTGGCCCTACCCACGCCCGATACAGCTCCCTCCTATGAAGCGAAAGGGCCCTCCCGGGTTAGATATTTACTCTGTCACAAGGCCTCAGGAGGCAGCCATCTCACTTTGAGCGACTGCCAGATGGAGCCTCCCGGTAGGGTAGAGCCAGTTTATGTGGTACGCCTCCTCCCCTCTGTTCTACGGGATCTATGACCCTGGGGGATCTATTCCTCTGCCCTCGACAGTTACCAGGCTCCAGTGCCATCCCCTGCACAACACCATGGGTATGTCTCACAGCCCCCTACCTCTGTTACACCTTCCAGCACCAGCCCCGCTCACTGCTGCATGCCTTCGCCACACCTTGAGCCTGCCTCGCAGCTCATTTGAAATCTAACCTGTTGCTCCCGGAGATTAGACCCCGGGTATGCCTCCTTGCAATGGTGGGATTCTCTAGTTGCGTCTCCCATGCAGCAGCAGTGCCTCCAGCCGAAGCTCTCTTTGGGGTCACAGCCGCGCTGTGTCCTCCTCACATCTTCTCCTGGCACCACCAAAAAGGGTGCACACTGCAGGTGTTTCTCTACACAGCCCCCTTTCTTCCAGGGATCAGAAAGCTACCAGCAACTAGGTATTGGGCGAATTCTAGTCCCGTTGGACCGGGAGCGCTCTAGAGGACATCGCCATCTTGGCCATCTCAGCCACGCCCCCTAATTTATCAATAATTTATTCATAAAGTCATTTTGTATTGAAATCAGTCATTTCTGTTCCCATTGCTGAATCATTGCCAGCGGTAGTGCCGTAGAGTCCGGCTCTGCATTTTGAATTTACTAGAACTTCAATATTTGACATCAGCTTTTTCTTACCAGCACGGTCATAGCAATCATTAACGTTTTCACTATTTCTCCATATAGAAGATCATTGTTGCTCACCCTCACGATCGGTTGCCCCTGACGAAGGGACGCGTCAGTCCCGAAATGCATCGGGCATGATTTTCGAACTTTCAACTGTGATCTCAAGTGTTGATCATGATGCAATGACCACTTGTTATGTTACGTTAAGATTGTATCACTGATGTCTGAATAATCTATACGTTCATTTAAAACAGATGATTACATATGTTTATATATGTCAATGTCACTAAAAATACATGTTTGAATTACAATTTCAGTTTTAACCCCTTCCCCGCTCATGACGGAACCACTCCGTCATGAGCCACGGGCGCCGTGTGCTCATGACGGAGTGGTTCCGTCATGCTGCGGCCGTTGGCGGCCGCTCCTCCCACGCGGCGCTAATTCCCCGCCTGTGCGGGCGATTAGCGCAGTGGTTGGAGTCATGACGGAACCACGCCGTCATGAGCACAGCTCACCCGTGACTCATGACGGCGTGGTTCCGTCATGAGCACAGCGGCGCCGTCCAGCCCCCAAACCCCCCCAGCGCTGCGGTGGAATTTGCGCCGCAGCGAAGGGGTTAATTCTTTGACAAAATATTTTGTATTTTTATACATAAAGTGAAAGGGTTCTTAACCCTTTGGAACAGTGCGCAGTGTACATGACCTCGTTGGTTTGTGTTTCTTCCTCTTTATACTAAACACTTGGCTTGGCAGCAAGCGTTACACTGCTGCACCCCTGTTATCAACCAGAATAGCTAGTACATAGGATCAAGTAGGTGTGCGCCTCCTAACATATCCACACATCCCTGTGTGCCATGCCTACAACCCGCTGCCCTGGCATAGGTCAGCCGCCCCTCTAGGTGGGTGCACTATACCAGTGGTGAGGGTGCAAGTGCATGACCAATTCTTAGATATTGTAAGTGCAGTAATGCCATTAAGACTATATGGTGCTGGGAGTTTGTCATTACGAACTCCACAGCACCATAATGGCTTTACTGAAAACTGGGAAGTTTGGTATCAAACTTCTCAGCAAATTAAACTCACTCTGATGCCAGTGTTGGATTTAATGAAAAATGCACTCAAAGGGCATCTTAGAGATGCCCCCTGAAAAATGACCTGCCTCTGGTGGGTTCCCTGACTGGTACACACCAGCTTGCCACCATGAGACATGTTACTGGACCCTTGGGGTGAAAGCCTTTGCTCCCTGAGCCCAGAACCAAAGCCTTTTACCGGGCAAATGTGGTCACACCTCCCCCAGGCCAAGAAGAGCCATCTGTGGCAGGGAAGCTTCAAAGGCCTTGCCACCTTTGCAACGCAACCCCCAGCCTCTCCTGCTATCAGGAGCAGGCCTCCTTCCTGTCTCCCCTCCTTTTGGGGCGGGAACACAGGTGGGAAAAATTAGCACAGCCCAGAAGGTGTGCCCACCTCTGCCAACCCCACCCCTCAGGTGGGGGAGGCGAGGTGAAGCCCACTCTTCAGTGCTCGCCATCTTGCAGATGGCTGGCACACTCCAATCAGGATTAGAGATTGTGCCCACTCCTCACTTGGGGTGAGCACACCAAAGGTGGTGTCACCCTGGCTGCTGACGTCAAGACCCCTAAAACGCCCCCTAAATACATTATTTAGGGGGCAGCCCCGAACCAAGAAGACAGATTCCCTCAACCTAAGAAGAAGAAGGACAAAAGAAGACACCCAGCAGAGGAGACTGCAGATAACAACTGACTTAGCCCCATCCCAACTGGTCCGTCTGCAGTTTCCAGAGATCCTGCGCCAAAAGTCGCCATGTCCTGCAGCCAGTGACCTCCAGAACTCCTGGGAGGACTGACTACCTTCCAAAAGGACTGGATCTCCTGTGAACAGCACCTCTGTTCCAAAGAATCTCCAAAGCAAGACTTGGAGCCTGCTGAGGACAAAGAAACCCAACGTCTGGAACCACCACTGAACCTGTCGCCTACGGCCCGAGTTCGCGTGACCCATCGGTCCCAGAAAGGTCCCTCAGCGCTCCGGAGTCCAATTCTACCATGGGTTGACCCCTCTAGGACTCCCTGACGTTGCCTGCAGCCTCTGCATGGAGACCACCCCCTCCCCCCAACTGTGAGTGGCCCGCTAAGGTGAAATCTGACCTCAAAAGACACCCCTGCATCCAGCCGCCCAGCACCCAGGAGAAAAGAACCTGAGGTGCACCTACGTCCTCGAGCCCTCCAACTTACCTGCCCAGCTGTTGGTTCCTCCCGGAAGTCTTCCTGGACCGAGCCTGCAGCCAAAATCCCAAACCAGCAACTCCCATTGAAAACAACAGTGCACCCGACGCCAAAACAGCAACCTGCACTCGGCTGCTCCAGTGCCTCTGTGGGTGCACTTTGTGTGCTAAAACGGACCACCCTTTGCCCTGAGCCTAAGTCCAGGAGCTTTGCTCCCACAACCTGGTGACCTGCTCGTGAGCAGCCACCAACCGGAGGCCCCCTCTCCCCTATTGGATAACTTTGGGCCTCAGCACTCTGCACCCGGCTGCCCTTGTGCCGCTGAGGGTGCTTTGAGAGTGCATCCTTGACCCTGGGGGAACACTAGTTCTAACCACAGAAAACCAACTCCTAAAATTAAGTATTTACCGTTAAACCAATAACCTGGTTTTCTCCCATAGGACTGCATTGACTGTTTTCTTGTGAAAAATCTTTTAAGTGTGGAGTTGGTTTGTATGAAAACCTAAGAAACTGCAAATGTCCCAAAACTGATTTACTTACCTTTTCTCTAGGAAATGTCCCAGTGTGATATCTAGGCATATCGTTTTTACGTTTATTGCTTTATTTCAGCAACTTGTGTCATAAAAGCTTCATAAGATGTTTAACCATGAATTTACAAAAAAGCAGATTTGACTTAAAAATACATAGTGAGACAGACAATGCAAACAGTTGTTTTAAAACAGTTCTCACAAGCGCTATTAAGGATAGTATGGTTGTCGAAATTACAGTTTAAATTTTTCTATAAAAGGATCTTGAATAAGAAAAATATAAATAATTGCGTAACAGATATTTTAAAAATCATTTAAAAAGAATATGAACTTAATATCCTGCCTTATACAATCGTTTTGAGAAGCATGATGTAGTGCCCCAGGAAACAAGAACTTTGGTAGCTATTTAAAACCTTATTATAGGTGTTAGGTAATCTGTTATAAAGTGTCAGTGCATGGAGTGCGATGTTGTTAATGGGCCTGACAGTCGTTCTATACTGGGCGGATTACTTTACTACATCACTGTCTCATACCCTGTGAAGTCAAGCCTCCTTTTTCAATGCTTTTTGCCTGATCAACCACGCCGCACACAAATAGTATTCTTGGGTCAGGACTAAGAATACGCAAGGCTGCCCGATGGTCCAGTGTGCCCAGTTGGCGGCAAATAGGTTTTAACCATTTGGACCTCGGGTACTTTGTATGCTGGGCGAACAAACATAACATTAGGGACACACTCTGATAAAGCTCCACAACAAGGAATATCTGCTGGTGTCTGTTGAGGGGTGCCACTTTGTAGTTCTTGATCGGACGGGGAGTGTGCCAAACCTAAAATGCATATACAGCATCCTATCCTTGGGTACCTGGATTAAATCTAGGTAAGGCTCAAGGCCTCTAGTCTGCTTATACTGGAGGAATTCTTCCGTTAGTCTGCCCACTTTAGTCATACTAGTTTCCTGACTGGCAACCCTGTCCCAGTGTGACCGTTTAATTTCCTCTTTACTTGGTGGGTCTTGTCTATCCCAATGTCCCTGGAATCCCAGTGCTGTCAAAGTTTTCCTGATGTCAGAAATCCATTTAATTTAGCAGTTGACGTCTAAGTGAATAACCTCAGTCCGTGCTTCAGCGTATGTAGAAAGTTCTGGTCTAATATGAGCCCAAAAAAGCAATGGACATAGTTTTGCTATATCGCTGAATGACCGTCTACCTAGGTCATTTTTTAAGGGTGTCAGAGGTGTGCTACAAGGGAGCATAACCAGGGTCCTTAAGAACTTATGTTCAGATCTGGACATATCACACTGAGTAGAAAAAGTAACTTAAAAAGTAATCTGAAAAGTAATTCAACTGTTTTATAAGCAAATGACTTACCTGTAAATCAACCATCTGCATTTGATTCTGCATTTGAATTGTATTGACCTGCATTATACCTGCAAAAGTATTATTTCACTTACCTGCACCAGGCCTGGCTTGGTTTTAGAAATAAAATAACTAAATAATATTCTTACACAAACAAATTGGTCTGAGTTCAGTCTTTGATTGTGTGACATCATTTCTTGCCTAAGTGAGTACAACAAATGCTTAACACTACCCTCTGATAAAGCCTTACTGCTCACCCACACTACCACAAATAGAGAGTAAGGTGCTATCTACTTTTACCTCTGCCTACCTTTGGGGTTCCACTGGACTCTGTGCACACTAAACTTCATTTTGGTATAGTATATACAGAGCCAACTTCCTACACTTCATGATTCAACACATTTTGAAGGTAATGCAGGCTGGTAGAGGAGGCTCTGTTGTACTTTGATGGTGGTTAGGGGTCTGTCAAATTTCTTCAGCCCACTGGACATTTGTGCAAGCATTGTAAAAATTGCTGGTATAGAAAGTGCCTCACACTTAAAATGCTCTATGCCAAAGAATGCCGTAAGAACTCTGACTATCATGTTAGTATCTGGTTAGTATTGAATGTAGTAGGAAACTTAACTTGGGTGATAATTGTTGCGTTCCAGTCCAGCTCTTATAATGGTTCATGCATTTAATCAAGCATAGAGTATCATTCTTTGGAAGTTAAAGGGAAACAATGGAAATGTATGCACACATTGTTCCACTTAACCCAATTAATCTCTGAAATGTATACAAGGTGTTCTACTACTGTATTGTGGCTGTAATATTGACCTATAAAAATATCACATATGCATATTACTTCTCACAAGGTAACTCAGGATAAGTAAATGTGGATTTAAGAATAGTAAATTGTATGTACCTTTATGATGTAATCATAGATAATATAGTGGGTGCAATATTTTGCAGGTATATATTTCAACCGCACTATCTTAGCATACAGCAATATGCATACATTCATAAATCTCCCTAATTTACGAAAATTAAGAAAGTATTTGTTGGAAAATGACCCTTTCTGAAGGGTCACCCCAAATCTTTTACCCGCCTCCTCTTCTTTTTCTGACCTCGTTTTTGTTGACTTCAGAGCTGTGAGCACTTTATCACCGCTAACCTGTGCTAAAGTGCTTGTGCTCTCTCCCTAACATGGGGTAACATTGGCTTATCCATAGTTCACATATTTAGTTTACTTGTAAGCCCCTTGTAAAGGGGTATACATATACCCAGGGCCTTAAACCTAAATACTACTAGGCCTGCAGCACTTATTGTGCCACCCACACAAGTAGCCTTTCAAACCTGTCTCAGGCATGTGATAGCAGGGTCTGTGTGTGCAGTTTACTACCACTTCGACATGGCATTTAAAATCCCTTGCCAAGACAGAAACTCCCCTTTTATTGCACAGAAGTTACCCCTAAGGTTGGCCCTAGGTAGGTCTAAGGGCAGGGTGCTGTGTAACTAAAATTTAGGACATGTACTTTTAAGTTTTACATGTCCTGGTTGTGACAAACAGCTAAATTTGTTTTTCACTACTGTGAGGCCGACCCCTCTCGTAGGCTATCATTGGGAATACCTTAATACACTTTTAAGCTGTAATTCCTGATCAGAGAGGAGTAGCTTTTTCACTTTTCATATCTTTCGAATGGTAATGATAAATCCTCCTCACTCGTGAAGTTTGATTTAACATTACTGTTTTAGAAATGCCACTTTTAGAAAGTGGACTTACTGCTTTGTGTGCCTGACAGTCTGTCACCAGTACACATCTGGGGTGGGTGACAACTACAATGTATGCATTCCCTCTAGACAGCCACAACACATGGTGTGTCTGAGTACACATCTCCATTCTGATAGTCTTGCCTGGACATGATGGAAGAAAGGGGCTAACACTAGACTTGAATAGGCAGTGTCCTGTCCCCACATAAAGGACTGATTACCCCCATAGATAGCTGGCAGACAGGACTGGGTTGAGAGGGATACTTGTGCACTTCAGAGAACTGCCATGAAGTTATCCCCACATCAAAGGCACCTTTCGGTATCAGTACTGGGTCTCTAGCCCCCTAAAATCAGACAATGCTGGACTTGTAATTGAAGCTCTGCCAGGAGAACTGCGGTGCTGCTTAAAGGACTCAACTGAACTACTTATCTGGAAGGCCTGCTTTTCTGTTGTTACCCTGCTGCTCCCTGACTCTGCTGAAGGAGAGGTGACCTTCACTCCAAATGGTCTCCAAGGGCTTGTTGGTTTGCTTCCTGTTGCTTGAGCCTCAGGGATATCAAAGACTACCCATGCTCCTGTGCCTGGCTCACTGGAAAAGGCCCACATACTTACAACACGGATTTTGATGCATCTCTTGTCTGCGTGTAGCAGAAACGGAACATCAACCTGGTAACAGGAGTAAAATAGTCGGTTCGCCTCGGTATCTGCGCTTTGCCTCCAAAGAGCGACGCATTGGACGGCGTACCTCCGCCACTGCAGCTCTGTGAGATCGATGCATCCCCTTGACTGCGGGGCAGAATCCGATGCATCGCTCGATGCCTCTCCGGCACCTGTCTTCGGACCCGACGTGTTGCCTTCTCTGCTTGGAAAAGACAGATGGATCCTGCACCTGCGGGCCTTGACATCGACGCATCTCGCTGTTTGCGACCAGGAAAGGTATTTTGTTCACCAGTGCCTGCGTAGGACCTGTAGCTGGCCGGCGCTCCATCATGGTCAGCCTAACCTTTGACTTTTGTCCCAATCCAGCACAACCTAAAGTAACCTTTTTAGTGCTTCTGGCTTCTAAGCACTTTACTGCATTTATTCCTTTAAAATTCAATAGCTCAACTTCTAAACATTGGATTTTTGTCATTTTAGTCTTGTTTTGTTCAGAATACAATTATCTAATTTTCTAAATCTGTGGAGTCTTTTTTGTGGTGTTTTCATTGTTACTTTGTGAGTGTATTGCACTAATACTTTACACATTGCCTCTTTAGATAAGCCTGACTGCTCTGTGCCAGGCTACCAGAGGGTGAGCACAGGTTATCTTTTAGTGTGTATTTAGCTTACCCTGACTAGAGTGAAGGTTCCTGCCTGGGTGCATATCTCAGACAAACAGGAATCCTAGTTCTAATAATATTTAATTGCTATTTACTATATTCTAACACACCTTCTGCCCCTTCTACAATATGTCAGTTCACAGAAATGCCATGAGTATTGAAAGTCACATCAAGCACCCTTTGCCAATGATATCCCTGGGCTGCCCAGTCATGTCCCTCCCTTAGTCCTTCAGGGGTATAGTATTTTCCTGCTAAGAAGATAATGTGGAGGCCAAGAGTGGTAGGTACAGAGAGGAAATTGGCCTTTTTGTGAGCCATTTACTCTCTTTTCTTACTGCTGTTTTTAGTGAACCCTTATAGGGGTTGCAAGGGCTGTCAAGGGCTACCAAAGGGCAGGCCTGGGGTAGAAAAATTCATGCCTTTTGAATGTGTCTTTAACAAGAAGCATACTGCAGAAACGCTTATTTGAATCCTTGTTCAACAAACGTTCCCCTAGTGGGATTCTTAGTCTGGCCTGGCTTTGCTCGAGCTGCACGTCTCTGACACATTCTGGGAAATCGCCCTCACCTCTTGCTACAGTTTGTGTTTTCTAGCCTGTGCCTGCCTCCACATGCTGGTGTCACTCACAGCACTTAACAACATCTCTTGTAAACTAGCTAAACGTGTTATTTATGTGAAGGGTAGTGTTTGCATTAGCGTCCTGATTGTTACTGGACGGTGAACATCAATCGGTCACCAACGGCGAAGGGCTGAAAACATGATAGAGAGAATGGAACATGACGATATAGACAAGCATTGGCATAGCCAATAGGTCTCGCCTTTGGGACCTGATAAGTGTTTAGCCATGCAACACTTGATGTTGTTGCACCAAGGATATTGTGCTGGATAACTAAACACTTATAAGGTCCCAAAGGCGGGACCTATTGGCTATGCTAATGCTTGCCTAATATATGCTTTGAGTATGGAAAGCAAAGAGCGCTGCAAGCAGCAAATGCCTTCCTCGTGGCGCTTTGGTGTGTGGCCTTGAGATAGATTGTTCGTTGGTGATGTTTATGTCGTCATGTGAGTTATACTGCAGTGTGGTTGGTGGTCTTATTCAATTATTTTCAAATTACAAGTTTCCAAGCACTAGTTCGATTTGTAGTGTACTGACTTAAGAGGCGTTTTAGTGTGACAACCTCTTACGAATTTTTATTGAAATCTTTGTTATATGGTAGTTACCCCTCACCCGGGGAAAGTCAGGCGTGCTTACTTCACTTGTTTGGTGCAAGTTGTGACCGCTGTTTACACACCACCACTTTCAAAGTTCACTACCCTTCACCGGAGAGAGATGGGAGATGTGTGGGTAAGTGGCAAAGATATGGGGTAAACTGTAAAAAGTTAGGAGTGAGTGATAGAGGTGAGAGAGTGGTAATGATATGGGAGGCAGGTTGAGAAATGGCAGAAGAAAGTGTCAGGTATAAAACAGATAGAAGTGAGGGAAAGAGATTCAAATTAGTTTTAAATGTGGTCGAGAGAGAAAACTCAAAGCTAGGAAGAAAATGACCGAAGTGAGGTGGGAAAGAGGAGGTGAGAACGGTGGGAGTGAGGAGTGGTGATGAAGAGATCAGAGAGATGGGAGAGTGAGACGTGCAGGTAAGACTATGTCTGAGAGAAATTAGACAGGTGAGTGAAGCCAGAGAAAAGGAGAAAGAAAAGACAGCGTGAAAGGTAGAAGAGGAATGAGGCCTGGCAGTGGGCTTATAAACACGTTCTAAAATTGAGATTTCAGGAAGTATGCGACTCACCTGGGCATTCCTCTCAGAGTGAGCACCTGATGCCGGCGATACAGCAGTGATGTCACAGTCAGGCATTGCGAGAGTGAGGGTTGCTGCCTGTCAGGCTGTGACGTCATTGCATGTTTCCGGCGCCGTGGAACAGGCTTCATTCAGCCAATCACCACAGGCCTATGGAAAGAGCCAGCAGGGACTGCAGAGACCCAGCCACGGCAGGAATGACCCACCACGATCACTGCAGCGATGCACAATCACAACAGCCATACAAACACAATTACTGTAGAGCTGGGGGTGTATTCACAACGGATACTATGCCACAACGGCTGCAGAGTAACAAATACGCAGAGATGTTGAGCAAATCAATGTAAAGACACAGGCAGAATCCCTGCAGCCGCACTGACGCTATAACTGCACTGACACATACATCATATCTGCAAAAAAAACACAGGCAAAATGACTGCAACAAGGTATCTGCGCAAATCTTTATTCTGCTTCTGATTATTCCATCTAATTGTCAGTGATGTTAAATATAATATTAAATGGGCTAAAAGTAAACAAGAACAAGCATTGGGCATGAAAGTGACACAGCTGCGCGGCAGCAAAAGTGAAAGTGATCGCGATCAAGCGCGGTGACGGAGGAAAGACAGATGGCGGCTGCGCGCGTGCACGCTCTCGTGCACGCAAGCTTGAGGCCACCAAAAGCCTGTGGTGGCTCTTTGGAAACCCACACACTAAATGTCTCGCAGAGCAGCGCATGCGCTGACTCAGCGAGACCTAAAAACAAAAAACACCTAAGAGCCTCATGCTCTGCTTTGTAACCTGATGGGCCCCAAACAAACACATGGGACGATTGAGTATTTGAAAGCAATATTTAAATAGAAGGCTCATAAGCAGCCGCCCTCCCCTTCCCACCCTTAGATCAGCACTCAAACAACTGCAGTTCACACATTTGCCACGTTCTGCCATGCAGTAGTACCCCCTGTGAACAAGCACACTGGACTTATGCGCAAAAGAGGGCCAAATTGTTTCTCAGAGTTGACTAAATTATGCAGCAACAAAGTACATTATACAGCATAATTTGAGCCATTCTGTTGCCTTATTATTTCGATATTTTGTCATAACACACATCACTATTGTGTGGGCAAAATTTTCACTTATTTAATACTGGTTTATTACCTGAATACATCAATTAGCAACTGAAAGGAAATTATTTAACCTTTACAAAGGGCGTGTCACTGCGTGGGGCCAAAAGAGACATTCTTTTTTAGGAACGTTTGAGGTTTTAGCCAGAAATACAGCTAGTGAACTGTGTGGCATGTGTCATGAGCCCGTAATTATACGGAAGATGCAGTTGCCGTAGAAGAACAAAATGCTAGTGGCCCTATTTATTCTGTTGAGCTAATGTGAGGGATGTTGATGCTAGTCTTGCTTCACAGCTTTTACAATTCAGAGCTATTTCAGAAATTAGATAGGCTAGTGGACCGCATAGAAAGCCACTCCCCTTCCGGCTCTCCCTCCTCATGTCTCTGGCACCCTCTCTTGACTGTCATGAAAGTAAGCCGTACTGCAGTGGATTAGCTAAAATGATTTTCCATCAGCAGAGCTACTCCTCTCCTGCCTAAGGACGTCCACTGAGTACAGCATCAAGGATTGGTTATTGCGAAGATAAAATAGATAAATCAAAACCAACACAGCACTAAAGATTCTCATGTCTTATTTCATTTTTTGATGTAGGTTATTCAAAGAATATTCTACACAGTCAACAGGTCGTGGTCTGGCAGAATCACCCTAACAGAGTTGAGAAGAAGCAACTTCTTACAGGTATGGTCTGTCATGTTCCTTTTTTATAGTTATAGGTGGTGGTAAATGTTTATTTTGACATTTAGACTTCCTAGCTTTACAATTAGGAACCTGCACAATGTGTAACAAATTTATGTTCATACAGTTTTGTCACTATATTTCTGAAAAACGTCCAATTCTACATTTAGTTTTTAATGGAGAGACAACATCTACAGTGAAATAACTATATAAGATTCAGTTCTAATTCTTACACCCCATCATGCAGTGCATAATAGTCATTTCTTTTGTTATTTAACTGGCCCCATCCTAACTCTTTCGTAAGAAGAAATGTGTAACTATGTTTGCAGCACGTGTAGCTGTAGATTATATGCTTTGCAACACGCCTGCCTTCCAGTGACATGTACAGATGTTGTAAGTTGTTTTGCTTGGAAGTAAAAAGTCTTGGTTTCGGGGGTACTTGTATTGCCTCTCTGAAACTATAATGCCCTAGGACAAAAACTACACCTTAGCTAGTTTTCGATTAATTGGGATAGTCCGTGTTTTTCTGAGCTATGGGACTGTCAAGCTACAGAAGCAGCCGTTCATCTCCAGACATGAGAATCCTCTCCAACAAGACAAGACACATTAAGATAACTGCATCATTTGCAGCAAGAAAGAACTCATTTGCACAGCCAACATGTCCACAATGTATTATTTACAATAGTAAAGGGGTATACATTCACTATATTTGTCCGCAATAGCGTAAACTACTAGACACTGAACAATTCATCACCAGATCCTCCTACTAGTGGAACTTGCCCTGGGAGAGGGCAATTACTTTGCGGATCTGCTCAACAGAGCTGCAGCAGTAGACCCGTTAGTTACATGTGAGAAGGCAAAATGCTAAAGCTTCTCCTCCAGGCACAAACACCCACAATTTAGGGCCAAAACATTATGATTCAACCACAGGGATATTTGCTTATGTGTTTTCTTCACTGCTTCACTATCTCGACAGAAAAATGTGAAAAGCACCAATATTGTTAACCCTCATAGCTCCCACGTGTGCACAGCAGAGGGGTGCTCAATACTTCTGGAAATGTTGGTACATAGGCACGAAAAGCTACCATTATGCCCTGACCTCCTCAAGTAGCATCAAGGTCAGCTGTAACACCCCAACATCCCGACACGGAATCTTGCAATTTGCACTTGAGGTCTTAGATATAACTCCCTGAGAAGTGTATGGAAATTCTTAAAGAAGTCCAAAAGCTCCCTACACGGGCATGGTATGAGGCAAACTGGAAAAAAGAGTAACTTTTTGTATTGATTTTTATACATTGCCCTTAAAAGCTGGCTGCAGTGCAGGACAATATATGTTACTTGCTGCACTTACAAAAGGGAGGACTAGCATATTCATTCATAAGAATAGGGACTTGCTGACAAAACAGGGTACACAAGCCAGTCTTTAAACTCCCTTTTGTTAAAGCCTTTATGGAAGACCTTAAAAGGGTATTCCACCTCGTCCTTCTAAGGTATTTGAATGCAGTCCTTACATGGCTTATAGGGCCTCCATTTGAACTGTTATTGTATATTTCACTGTAGTTCTTTTCTTGTAAACTAATCTTACTCAGTGCAATCACTTACCTTTACTGGGTTTCTGAACTGCAATTAGAGGAGCAATATCTCAAAGTCCACAAAGTTCAGGTTGTCCTCATAACACACCCTCATTTTCAGCTAAACGTCATCTCCCCTTTCCCTGTCAATTAGACTATTGATTAACCTTCTTTTTTCCATCAACCAGAGCTGGTTGTGGCACACTGTAAATCGTAATAAAGCCCATTATGTAGCATATTAATCATACTAAATATTTCAAGAAAACCAAGCAGTTCTTTGTCGTTTTTGGCCAGCCTTACCAGGGAAAACCACATTCTAAAGCTGGAATTGCCAAATGGATTGTCAAAGGCATTCACATTTTTATTGCCAAGCTAAATATATACTACATTCTGTACCAAGGGCATAATTCAAGAAGGGAGCCGTTATAGCTTTCCTAGGCAATATCCTAATTGGAGACATCCTTAAAACTGCAACATGGTCTAATATCCACACAATCACTAACATTACTCCTTGGATATTCATGCCCAACAAGATGCCTTTCAGTAATTAGGTTAGGCGAGAGGCAAGCACAGGGCTAAAAGCACTGGAGAATTAGTCTGTGGAAGCTGAGAATACATGCATTCTCGCCTCCTAGGTGTGGGATCATTTCGAGGTCAAAGTTTGTAGAGTTCTATTTAGACACCCTGGAACCATAGCTCTATAGCTAGCAGAGCTGCGTGTTTGCATTGGCTTTTCAGATCCCCGCTGTAGCTCGCACCCTTTTTGCGTCATGCACTATTTGTTCATTTGTCTCCCCTCGGTGCCATCATTTGTCCCCTCTTTCTTTTGCACTCTTCGTAGTCTTGTCTTGTTTGGTTCTCCTTTTTAAGTCTGTGCACATCATGTGATCCATAGCAGTGCATACTGCAACCAGAAAAATATAGCACTGCAAACCGACTGCTACTGGTAAGTAATGTTTTTCTTCTTGTATGGGCCCGAAACACCAGTTGAGAGGGACTAGACAGCACCCAGCATAAGGATAACCTCCTTTGGGCAGTCATGGTGGCTAACCTCCAAAACACTCAATTTTCAAGAACCTGAGGCGCTATTTGGGAAAGAGGAAAATGAGATCAGACTAACAGCCCTCTGGCCTGCACCTTCCAGTACAGTAGAAAAGAACAAGCAATGGTCAATCGGGAAACAAAAGATGGCATGCCCTAAGGTTGAAATCCTAGAGTCATCTTGTCAAATGTATGATGCTGAAGGAAGGGAGCAGCATTGACATGAGGAACACCAGTGGGTCTCAAGCCAGACCAAAACAAATATGAGGATGTGATCTAGTATTAATGTGCCAGTCCCACTTTTAAACTCTTCCCCACCAAAAGGAACAAGGGAAAGCCCTTAGCACTGTAGAAGATAAGGACAAGTTGGTTGCACAGTCTGAAAACCAGATGGCATAGTAGGAAGCAACCCAAACCTGGTAAACAGGGAAAAGCACAGTTCTAAAAAGTAACTAGAAACTATTGGCAGAGAAAGCATAGAACTAGACAGGACTAGAATAGTACATAATTCACACCACAGGAGGGGCTACGAAGCAAATTACAAGGAATCTCTCTTAGAGGTTGGCAGAGTCCCAGTCTGTCTCCTGAATGGTTCAGAGGTGAGAGAACCACAGGGTTTCTTAGACTGAGCCTCAGGTGGTTCTATTGTTTGAAAACCTTCCCCTGGCAGTCTATCTGCCACTGGACTTCTGTGTCACAGGGACAGTCTCCCTGCCCATGCAACACAGCTGCCACTGTTGGTCCATGCACTTTCCAGTGATGGCCGCCCCATCTTATTCAAGGTGTATGAAAGTCATTGGATTTCCCTGCCCAACATGTGAAGCATGGTACTCCCAAGCAGAATAATCCCTGTGTGTCATAGCCATTGTATTTGTGTTTTATTTAAACAAATTCCAGTTTTGGAAGTTTGTTTGATAGAACAAAAAAGTATGCAAAGTAGAGCCAAAACACAGTGCAGTCTCTACATACTGTTCTGCCAACAGTGCATCTGCTGCACCGGCATCTGCACAGTAAATAGTGAGATACCTGCCAGGTAACTCACAGTCTGTGGCCATTACTCTACAAGGGGAGCAATTGTCAGGGCCTATGCTGAGTTGGTGAGCTGACGGTTCTAAATGAGACTCAAAATCTTACACCAGGAAGGGACTGAAAGGAAAGGACAAAACTTTTCACCTGGAATGGACAAGGGGTGATGACACCGTTTTGCCCACAAAAACACTCCCTTAAAAGAGGCCAAAGCTTTTTCCTGGTTTAACAGGGTCACTAGTGCTTCACCCCAAGGCCAACAAGTAGGAGAATGTCAAACAGCCTGCTCAGATTAAGATGCGTGGACCAACCCATGGCAATTCTCTATTTACTTGATACAAAAGTGTTGAGGGTTGGGGAATAATCACAGAGGTGATTTTGGCCGGTATCTTATTATTGGAGTTCGGTAGTGAAAGTGAGCTTCAGAAGCACTATTACAACTGCTTCATGCAAGGAGCCAGGTACAAGATTCTCAGCAGGGCTCATGCAATATAGATGTAACAGATGCACAGTTAGTTGCACAATATGTACCTTTTAAAAGTCAATGCGAAGCAAATCATGGCCGAGTATAGGACAGTCCATCCACAATAGAGTTTATTTCTGCTTGTGTATTGGGGACTACCTGGGAAGTCTGGGTGTCCCAACCACAAGAGTTAGCAATTGTACATTCATTATTCATTTGTTGCAGGGGTTTATCATAAAGCCTATGTAATTTGGTACAGAATGCACAGAATACTGAGTTTAAATCAGCAGTATATTTGACAACACTGCTGGTATCGATCATTTGATCAATAATATTGCTTCTCACTCCTTGATAACCAGTAATGCTAGTGACCTACCTGGCTGCCACACATCTTTCAAGAAACTAAAACATCCTGTCCACAGTATCATATAATGCTTGGAGATCAACAAGGTTGCCCGCAAGATTTTACAAGGTGTGGGCCAATATCATAACTCATCCACAATTACATGATTTGTGGCCTTATACCTAATAAGAATTGACTTGATCAACCACAGGATCCCAGTGTCTGTGGCAGTATTTGTCTACAGATGTATACTTTAAACACCGCCTGCATTATACCATACCTGCTAACAGGCCTGGTACAGAAATTTCTCCTTTGACCACACTATGGAAAATCACTTCACGCAGAGTATCATGACTCGCCACCACCATAACTGAATGATGTATCAGATCCGAACATCACTTGTCATTAGAGTGGATCAGTTCAGGGGAGCATATCAGATTTTGGTACTTAGCTGGATTCCCTACAATACATGAGGATTTAATCGATGTTTAAGGAGGTGAAGTGGACCAGATTACTTGATACCCAACTGAAAGGTGTGCCACATCTCCTCCAGCTCCCAGACTTCAGTGACGTGACAGATCCTCTCTGATTAAGTGATACAGGCACGTCCATTTTGGTATAAAGACTAAATTAAACTTATTTTCCCATATAAACATAGACTTGGGGTATTTAATTAATCATTTAGCCACTTGAACTAAAAAGAAATCAGGTATGGCAACATCATGGCTGTATATGTCGGCTAGCACCATGGGAATCCTGGTCTGTGAACCAAGATACCTACTCTGAGATTCTGCAACCAGCCCCTTCTCTCTAAATTGAGTACATTTATGGGCTAGATGAGCGCCCCTGTAGATTAATTGGAATATGTAATGAAGTACTGCTGGGATCTCTAGGTGCCTGCCATGGGCAGTGTCAGCCCATGATGGAGGGCATTTCTTGTAGCATAAGGAAGTGGAGCCCATGTATTTTGTATAGGTGAGGATCCTCCATGAGACCTTAGATACTGTGGGGCGAGCTCTGTTGGGCCCTCAATGTGGCTCCTGTGGTCAACAAGGCCAGATCAGACCTGGCGAGATGGCAATCGCTCCCATTGAATCCGTTGGGGAGGATTGCCCTCTATAAGATGATGATCCTTCCCAAATTCCTGTACATGCTGCAAAACACGCCCTGTTCTTTCTCTCTTCCATGGTTCCGGGACTTGGATAGTATGGCGACCAAGTTTCTGTGGGGTGGCGGTAGGGCACGCTTGGCCCTCGGCCGGTGCCGGATTCCATCGCACGACGGAGGTATGAGCATGACCGACCTATACTTATACTACCTTGCGACTCGGCTCCTGGTGGTCCATGACTGGTTCTCGGGCGGCTGGGACGATCCGGCCTACAGGCTGGAGGTACAGATACTGGGGTTCCCCTCTATTCAAAATATGCTCTACGGGGCGACGCTTCCTCGGTCGCTTCCAGATGTTGTCCGGGCCCCCTTTTTGGCTTGGCGTGCGGCTCTGCGGCACACCCGGTGGTCGGGGAAATTGACCCGCGTTACACCACTCTGGCATGGCACTTGGCTGCGGGAGGTCACGGGCTTGGAAGGATTTCGGGCGTGGGACCTCCTTGGGATCTCCTGCTTAGGCGACTTGTGGCGGGGGAGTCGTATGTGCTCCTTCCGGGAGCTTCAGGCTCGCTTCTCGTTGCGCCCCTCACAGTTTTACAAATATCTCCAGCTGCGCCACGCGGTTCGGTCCCACGCCCCTCTAGATTCGCTGATCCCTGACCATAGCCCACCGGAGGCGCAGGTGATGATGGGTTTTCTGGGTAGGGGGGTATCTCCCGTATTTACCGAGCCCTAGTCAATAACACCCCCATGGACTGGGAGGACACGAAGCTGCGCTGGGAGGCCTGGGTGGGACCACTGGATGAGGCCGATTGGAGGGACGCCCTTATGGCACCTAGGACGATCACCTCCTCGGCCAGGCTGCGGCTCATCCAATTGTACTACTTGCACACCGCCTATCTGACCCCGGAGCGCCTTCACCGCGCGGGTCTCTCCCCAGATGCTTCATGTGCTCGTTGTGGGGAGGACCCGGCGGACTTCTTCCATATGGTGTGGACCTGCCCGCATCTGGGACCCTATTGGGGCGAGATTGAGGCCGAACTAACTGAGACGCTGGGGTGGGAAGTTCCCCATGATCCCAGAATGGCCCTGCTGGGGATAACAGACGGTCTGGATGGTTCCCGTCATGAGAAATTTTTCCTCACTACCGCTTTGGTGGTGGCGAAGCGAGATATTGCTGCCGCCTGGAAGCGGCCGGACCCCCCCAGATGTGCTGCGTGGAGGAGGGGGGTGGATTGGTGCGCAACGCAGGACCGCACGATGTATTCGGCACGGGGCTGCCCTAAGAAGTTTCGCAAAGTGTGGGGAAAGTGGCTAGGGGGTATGATTTAGGGGTGTCAACACGGGTGGAGGGAGTGAGGTGGTCGGGGAGGGGGTGGGAGGTTGTGCTGATGAAGGTCAATGAATGTACAAAATATCTTTTGATGCCAGTTCGCTTGGACGGTTGTCCATGTACTTTTGTATGTTTCGTTGGAAAAATAAAAATTTGCTTATCAAAAAAATAGATACTGTGGGGTATTATGGTTATGTGGCATTTTGTAAGCATGGTCCTAGCAATGATGTGTTCTCCATTTTCACCACTAAAGCCCTTCCAAAACTTGAGGGCATGGAAGCAGTTGCTCATAGCCCCGGCCACCAGTGAATTACTGGCCTGAACTCCCACACCTCATCTCTTCCCCCACCATGAAACCCCTTTATTTAATGGGGCCTCCATCCTCTCAAGTTTACAGATGAAAGAAAAATACTCTATACTGGTAATACAGTGAATCATGGGTACTGTGTGTTTTAGGATGAGAAAGCTTCATCCTGTATTTGTAACAATCAAATGTAGAGGTTTCTGTAGGTTCTGAGTTATACTTAACATTTAGGAGTCATTGGTTATCATCTAGGTTTACTGACAATAACACTGAACAGGAGATAATCAAAGGCATAGCACGTATAGAGAGGTTAGACAGCCTGAGAGAGCTCTTCTGTCTGTGTGCTATCCACTGGTATGGGGTGTCAGGGTTTATCTGTATGTTATTTGCTGTGGGGCCCAGCTCCCACACCCTGAAAGGCATCTAACAATCTGAGCAATGCCCTGGGGTGGGTCATTGAAGAATATGAGTCACAGAATCTATTAGTTGAGTACCCCTAGAATTGTAGCCTTAAACAGAATACGGGACCTGTTGTGGTAGTTAAGAAACAGAACAATTGCCAAGTGATTATTATAATTGCAGTAATTATTATGCATCATTTTGGGGTTGGACCAAAGGCAATTCAAAATGATTAAGTGTTGTATGTTAAAGAGTATACATTGGGTTCAAATTACCAGTGAGGATTTTTCTGTGCAACTGTACTGTGATAAAAGAAAGCGGATTCAAACCTTTGTTGTTCAATGAAACACCCTAATCTTTGCTTTCCTACAGCATGGGATTGTTAATAAACAAAAAACACATGGAACTCAACATTGGCTGATTTGTCTCGTTTCAGACTCTAGCACTCTTGGAAGAAGAAGATGACATCAACCAGATTACAGATTACTTTTCCTACGAGCACTTTTATGTCATCTACTGCAAGTTCTGGGAGTTGGACACTGACCACGATCTCTACATTGACAAAAAGGATCTGGCTAGATACAATGACCATGGTGAGTCAATGACTGAACTGTAAAACTGTGTGACATTAGCATTGGTACAGAGATATACAGGCTGTTAGATAGGAATTATGGACATCAACTACAGCGAATGATCTGAGATAAAATGTAAAAGTATTATTCCCGGTCTGGATGGTGTGATCATCGGATTCCAGGTGGATACATGATCTCTCAGGGGGTGAATCGGCAGTGCACTAGTGGCCACAGCTCCACTCCAAGGGGCACTCCAAATTCCTGTAATTCAATAAACCGAGGGATGGCTTTCAGTAGGATTCGGGTCCATTCAAGACCGGGCACTTTGCCAACTCTCTGCTTTAGAGGGGGGAGCCCACACCTCCAAAACCAGCACCTCCGATGAGGGGGGGGAGGGTGAATTATGACCCGAAAGCGGTCATATGAAGGGCTAGAGTGGGATCGCTACCTGTCTCCCTCAGTGCACAGTGTTCCAGTGGGCCCGAAGCAAAGGACCCAGGACCCCACGGGGTAGGTTTTGTGCCTCTCTCACCACCCTCTGCAGACAATAGGCGGGTGTTGTTGCATTCTAATGCCAAGAGGGTTCCTCTCTCGCCATCCTCTGTATCACTGTGCAAGGCCCAGCTCCAACAGTTGCGAAACACATCTCCCCCTTCCCTCCCCCCCCCCGCCCCCCCCCCCCCACCCACCCCCTCAACCCAGGCACCGATCGGCCCTCAGAGTAACACTCGACACACTACTGAAGGCCCAGCATTATATTTCCTCAGGCAGACCATAAATTAAGCTGTAGGCCGTGGAGGCCTCAGGACGCTCACAGGCCACCTGCAACTCCGCCTGCAGTCACAAGGAAGTCCCAGGGGGCCCAGGAGTGCAAGTTCCTGCTGCGCGGTCAGCTTGGGCAGGTGGCAGGGCAAGCTCTTCTCTAGCGAGTCGAAATGCGGCGTTTAAGGGTGTTGGTAAGCAGTTGACAAGCGTTTCTGCCGTCGGAGAACCCCGCTCAGTATTTTTACCCGTCTCCGGGGTCAACCAGTCATTTCCTCCACTCGCCGCATTGTGACTTATTGGGCTTCTGACCCATTACCACCCAAGTGAATAAAGTTGTACCCAACACAGTTATCCATGTTAATGTAGACTCTGTTGGCAGGTTAATCCCTCACTAAATAACATAACCAGTGGAAGTTGCGTTTGTTGTCCAGTTGCAGGGCCTGTTGAGATTTCTGAAGTGAAGAGGGGTGGAGTAATCCACACCTGCATGACGCACAGCAACCGCACTCTTGAGAGTTTTCAAGTGATAGTATGCAATTTAATCAACCAAATTTCAAAATAACATGATTCTCAAATATTCTAATACATAACATGAATCAAAAGCGTATTTTTAAGCATACGTTGTGATTAAATGAAGCATAATTCATTGCTTTGATACTTCACAAGCAAAATTAAATATTCTGAACAATGCGATTCATTAAACGTCAAAATACATCAGTATTTTCAACATTTATCCCAATGCATTTCGGGTTATTAACCCTTCTTCAGGGGATTCAGTTCATGTGCTTCAGAAAGCAGTTCCACGTATACAACACTACAAAAAATGAAACAGTCGAACTTTGTCAACATCGGTAATACCAGGATTTGCACTCATAGCAAGAGGTATGTTAGTGAGCAAGAATTGTGCTGAATAACCCGGTGGTTTTCAGAAACAAAGAAGGTGTTCGTGGCCAAAGAAATGTTTCAGTGAATGTCATGGAAAAAACGGGTGATAGGATCAATGCAACCTGTATCCACGAAGTGAATTCCCACCGGAGAAGAGAAAAGGAAACAAAAGCCAGCTTGCACCTATGTGAAAACCATGGAAGATAGTATATGGTACTCACATTCAGGGGTCCAAACAAGTATGTAGGGACCGTAGTACTGTCGCTGTGTGCGCCTGTTAAAAATATACGGGAACTATGTTGGCGCGCGCTAAACATTTAAAAGGAAGAAACTATCTGATAAAATCAGCAAAATCTTACCCTACGGTGCTCTAGGTGTAGTCAATTTCAAGTGTTGAAAATACCTGTGAAGGTGGAAGAAGCTTAGTTAGGTCCGGTGTTTGGCCGACACGAAGCAAACGCGTTAAAGAAAGTCAGTGGAGTCGCATAGCTTACCCTGTTGAGATTTCACCATAGTAGGTTGCCTGGCATGCTTGTCACCCACCTCTTCACTTATTTATTTGTGTGCAGTTTTATGTAGTTCAAACAAGACTCAGTGGTTTTCAGAGCACTTTACTGAAGTACAAATTGTGTACAAAAGAGATTTTACATTTAATTGCATAGGTTACTGTTGATGGGTTTTACAATCTCAGTTACTAGTCGCATCTAAAAAAATGACCTGTTTCAAACAAAGCAAGAGAAGCCAGTGGATCATGATGAAAAGTGAAAAATTCAGTTGTAAGATGGTTTTAAAAGTGGTTAGGGCCTTTAGTCATATAGCTTGTCCCTGTATATACCGAAATTTCAGCTCCGCACTTCTAGGAAACAGGTATCATTATTCCACCAATCACCCACCCATGGGTGGCTCGGAACAATAGAACTTCTTGCGCCAGTCACGAAGAGCCTCTGCCATGTAGAGTTTTGTCCCCCAGCTCCAAAAACTTCAGTCAAAGGGATGACATGCTTTTCATCAAGGCAGCATACCTATATAAGAGCATATTCACATTGTTCCATTATCAAACACATAAGCACTAGTTAAGAGGGGAGACAGGACTCAAACCATGAAGGGGAGCTGAAAAACCTACCTGGTTAGCCTGCAAAACGCCGGAACACGCCATTGCTGTCACCGCCACCGCCAAGAGTCACACCGTGCCAGAGTCAGCGTCGCCGCCCCGGGACTCCATCTCCCGGCAGCACTAGCGACGGCGCGCTCATTGAACGCAGCGCCAGCGCCTGGAGGCGCACATAAGATCAGCTGAAGGCGGCAGAGCGGGGGGGAGCTGAAAAACCTACCTGGTTAGCCTGCAAAACGCCGGAACACGCCATTGCTGTCACCGCCACCGCCAAGAGTCACACCGTGCCAGAGTCAGCGTCGCCGCCCCGGGACTCCATCTCCCGGCAGCACTAGCGGCGGCGCGCTCATTGAACGCAGCGCCAGCGCCTGGAGGCGCACATAAGATCAGCTGAAGGCGGCAGAGCGGGGGGGAGCTGAAAAACCTACCTGGTTAGCCTGCAAAACGCCGGAACACGCCATTGCTGTCACCGCCACCGCCAAGAGTCACACCGTGCCAGAGTCAGCGTCGCCGCCCCGGGACTCCATCTCCCGGCAGCACTAGCGGCGGCGCGCTCATTGAACGCAGCGCCAGCGCCTGGAGGCGCACATAAGATCAGCTGAAGGCGGCAGAGCGGGGGGGAGCTGAAAAACCTACCTGGTTAGCCTGCAAAACGCCGGAACACGCCATTGCTGTCACCGCCACCGCCAAGAGTCACACCGTGCCAGAGTCAGCGTCGCCGCCCCGGGACTCCATCTCCCGGCAGCACTAGCGGCGGCGCGCTCATTGAACGCAGCGCCAGCGCCTGGAGGCGCACATAAGATCAGCTGAAGGCGGCAGAGCGGGGGGGGAGCTGAAAAACCTACCTGGTTAGCCTGCAAAACGCCGGAACACGCCATTGCTGTCACCGCCACCGCCAAGAGTCACACCGTGCCAGAGTCAGCGTCGCCGCCCCGGGACTCCATCTCCCGGCAGCACTAGCGGCGGCGCGCTCATTGAACGCAGCGCCAGCGCCTGGAGGCGCACATAAGATCAGCTGAAGGCGGCAGAGCGGGGGGGAGCTGAAAAACCTACCTGGTTAGCCTGCAAAACGCCGGAACACGCCATTGCTGTCACCGCCACCGCCAAGAGTCACACCGTGCCAGAGTCAGCGTCGCCGCCCCGGGACTCCATCTCCCGGCAGCACTAGCGGCGGCGCGCTCATTGAACGCAGCGCCAGCGCCTGGAGGCGCACATAAGATCAGCTGAAGGCCGCGTCGCGGGATCGCGCGCGGGTCGGCGCCGGGGCTAAGCCCGGGCAAAGGGCGGGCCCTCTGTGGCCCTCAGTGACCGAGGTAGGCCGGGCTGGGCCCGGTCCCTTATTTCTCATTTTTTACATTGTAATTATTTGTTTGCATTTGTGCCCATTTGAGTAGAAGGGTAATTTGATGCAAGTACTGTGATAGCTATACTGCACCCTGGTCCTACCTGCTGTGCCAGGGACTGACTCAACTCCAGACTTTTATTCATTTTATATTGCTACATTTCATTTTAATTACTGTGGAAAATGTCTAAAACTTTACGATCTGGAAGGGTAGTGGGAGAAAAACCTGCCCGGAAATTAACTACTATCCGCACAAGAAACAAGTCAGTAAACAACCCACCTTTGAAAGGACAATGTCAGTTATCTGAACTCTGGGATTTATCTGGTATAAAAAAACCTAAACGTGCGACTCTACATAATCCAGATACTAAAATCTTGGAAGTACACGTACCAACTACCTCTGTGCCCCGATTTCCCCAGGTCCAGCAGGGGGCCCCCCAAACTATGGCAGGAGGGTCTCCCTTTCGGGACCCTACAGATGGGAAGTTGACGATTATAAGTGAGCCAGTGCACATACCATCGATCCCTCAGTTATCCATGAATGACAGGCCGGGGGATGACCTGTCTGCACTATCCATTGATTTGGAACTATGGGGACGCTACGTAAGCCCTGCTAAAGTGGAATCTCTGGAGCAATTTAAAGTTCAGGGGGGAGCCACCCCATCAGGGTTAATGCTGTATAGTAGCACCCCGTCGCTAAATAGTCATGAAATATCTGACTTGCTAAACTCTTCCAAGAGCCCCGACCTCAATCTCCTGGATAATATCTGCACAGCAGAAGCACGAGAAAAGCCGATCTCTGAGTCCATGATCGCGCTGGAACAACTCCTTGCTTCAATTTTGCTGCTTCTAGGGAAATTTGTAGGCAGCTCGGACTGTATCCTTGAATCAGTTACCCAGATCCTAAAGTTATTGCTGCAGAAAGTTCCGGATGCGAGTAAGGCCTCTCCCCCTAAGTCTGAACAATCTGTATCTGAGGGGAAATTCAAAGCCATTAGAAGCGAACTAGTTAGGAAAAATGAAGAGTCTTCTATGGTCCCTCATAAGGAGTTGCCTTATACTGCAGCCTCTAACTGTATCAAGAATATAGTCCTGGAGATAGAGGAGGAGGATAAAGTCTTGCCAGGCCCCAAAACGGTTCAGGAATTATTTCCTATCTTTGTCCCGGATGACGGAAAAGACCTCCTGGCCGACAAATCTGAGGTCAATGAAGAAAAGAGAAAATATGGTAAACAAAAAAGTACCAAAGCCAGTAAGAGGAAACCTATTCGAAAGTATAGAAAGAAGAAGCAACGGAGGATCATTTTCCAAAAATGCACAGAGACAAGGGAGAATGAAATAAGGAATGGGGAATCCTTTTCTACTGCTTTAAAAGTGGACATGGGTGTGAATTTATCCTCTTCAACCTCGGTGGAGGAGGAAATTGAACAAGGCAGCCTGCCTTCTCAGGAAGATTTACCACAAATTGGGGGCTCTCTCCCAGGCTCTCCTTCTCGGAGTGCTCTTGGAGGTCCAATTTCTAATCCATCTGGGTTTTTAAACCCTTTGGCCCCCCCCTTTGTGGTAACAATTGACTCTGAAAATTCTCGCCCTCCGGCCCGGCCTGTAAGTACGTCAAAGGCCCCTGTGGATGTGCGTGTACTAGATTTTGTTCCATTATTTGATACTGACCTCTTATTAAATAGAGCCTGGCTCCTCAAGCGTTTCAGTGAGGTTGAATGTCTCTATCACATTCAGTCTAGAGACATTGAACTGGTAACTTTGTTGGGTGGTAGTCGGGTTTTGAGTATTCGGGTGAAATTTTATTCCCCTATCATAACAAATTTGATACTAGAACAGGCTGAAAATTTTCAACGCTTAGGTATTGATATTCTACCTATCCCTACCCCAGGCAAGCCAAACTCTTTCGATAAGCAGGGGTTGAGGGGTGATGAACAAAACGGGGTAACCTCTCCTCTGAGAGACCTGAAAATTTGGGTTTCCAGGGGAAAACGCACAGTATCGCACGTGAAGCCTCTCCCACTAGTTGAGAATTCCACATTCAATGATGACAATAACCGGTGGAATTGGCTCCATAGTGCATTATCAACAAAAAATAAGGATAACCCCAAATTGTTCCACCATCTTTAACCCAGCCTTAAACATAATTTCCTGGAATGCGGCCGGATTCCATAGCAGCCCGGAGAAAATGACCTTTTTATCCACTCTGGAGGCTGATATATTGTGCATCCAGGAAACATGGTGCATAGATAGGTTAACGCCTTTAAAAGATTTTTATGTTTTGGAAGTTCCGGCTGCGCCCTCTAAGAAAGGGCATGCTAGGGGGGGGCTCGCTTGTTTACTGTCAAATAAGTTTCAATGGAGATTTTCCCATTATATTGACTCCAGTAGACTTTTCCACACAATAACATTAGAAAATATGTTCCATGACAATGTAAAATATCCCATGGTAATTTTCAATGTGTATATTCCGCCTGAGGAATGTTTTAATGATAAATTGCAGCGGGTTCTCCAGTATATGGATAAGATAAAAAATTCACCTCCTTTTCCTGTAATTTTGCTTATCGGTGATTTGAATTGTAAAGTTTCAAACGCTAGTCTAAAACTTTTCAGGGATAAAGCTAAGGAGGAAGCACATTGCATCCCCCAGACGCTCTTCCCTGAAAACTTAAAGACAAATAAAAGGGGGAAGATCTTGTTAAAAGAATTAGCGATCGGGGATGGTATTATCTTAAATGGAAGATTTCCATCCGACGTCCCCGCAAATCATACCCACAAATCCCCCTTTGGGTCATCAATTTTGGACTATGCTATCGCCAGCTACAGTCTGTTTCCCCAGATTCTTGACTTAAAGATCACACCCACGACTCTGAGCGACCACAGTATATTGTCACTATCAATTTCGTTAAATTCTATGAATACGGCATCTTGGTCGCTAAATGGCAGGGAGGCTACCTTCCACTCGACATCTGGAAGATGCTTCTGGAATAATGCTGCCATTAATGGGGTGCAGGAGCTACTGACCGATACCCTTAGGGAAATAGAAGAGTGGAACGGAAATGAAATAGTTTGTTTTGAGGAATTCATGGTAAAGATTTTATTGAATGCTAAAAAAACTGTCCCCCCTAAGAAAAAAGGAGAGGTAGTTTCTCTAACTCTCCGTAATCTGAATAGGGAATTAAACAAACTAATCCGTGCACAGTACGTCGAAAGGGTACTGGAACGTGGGAAAGATATCGCTAGGTTAAAAAGAAAGAGAAGCAGACTTAAGCTAAAAGTTAAAAGGGACAGGGAGGATGAAGTATGGATTAAATTAAGGGAATCTGCTGCTTATGGCAACATTAAAGATTTTTGGGCAATAATTGGGAAAGGATGTGGTACTCGCCACTCCCCTACTCCCATAGCTATACCAGAAGATCTATGGTCCTCTCATATCCGAGAATTATATGCAGGGAATGGGACCACAGGTGTGGATAACTTCATGTATGCTGCCCCTGATGACTCGGTCTTCTTTCCCTCTGAGAAGGAAATCGAGTTGGCTATAAAAAATATGCGATCCTCTGGTGCTATGGGACCGGATGAGCTTCCGATGACGGTCCTAAAACAAGACCCTTCAACCTGGAGTAAAATCTTGTACCCCCTGTTTAGGGCATGCCATCTTTCTAAACGTGTCCCTGCATCGTGGAGAGGAAGCATTCTGGTCCCTATCTTCAAAAAGGGAGCAAGGGACAGTCCCAGTAACTATCGCATGATTGCGCTCCTCGACTCCATCGGAAAGGTCTTTGCGAAATGCCTCCTGAGATCTCTTTCTGATTGGGTCGAGGAGCGCAACATCTTGCCGTTGGAACAGACTGGCTTCCGAAGGGAACATGGCACTCTGGACAACCTGACTGCCCTTCAGGTTATTACTGATAAATATGTCCAGGTGAGAGGGGGTGTTGTATACGCCGCCTTCATTGATTTCTCCACAGCGTTCGATAAAGTAGATCGGGGAACGCTGTGGAGAAAATTGGCGAGGATGGGTGTCCCTACTCCCCTGCTGGAATTGGTGCGGGCTCTGCACACTGAGACCTGGTGCAGGGTCTTAATGGGGGGCGAAAGGGGGCTGTCGGCCAAAATACCATCTCAGAATGGCCTTAAACAGGGCTGCTTATTGGCGCCCCTGTTGTTTTCCCTATACACAACTGACCTCCCTGCAGCTGTGTCCCATAGTGAGGGGATCGCACCGTTGATAGGAGGGGTGCCAATAGCCTGTCTGATGTATGCCGATGATGTGTTATTGCTTGACTTAACTCCCGTGGGTCTGGCTAATCGGCTTCAGGCTCTTCAGGACTTTGCTGGGGAGCATCATATGAAGATCAATATTAATAAAAGTAAAGTGATGTGTATTGCTGGTAGGAAGAAATGCCGCTCGACAAATTTTGGTTGGGCTATCGGAGGGCTTAGATTGGAGGTCGTAACTTGTTATACCTTTTTAGGGAAAATATTCTCGGTCAATATGAGCGAGAATTCTCATATAGAGCATTGCTCCCGCAAAGCTCTTGCCCAAGGCAATGGGTTAAAGTCCCTATACCTGGCAACGGGGAAAAGACATTTTTCTAGCCTTCTAGAAGTATTTAGAGCTAAAATCCCCGCAACTTTCTTGTATGGTATAGAAATAATTGAGATAAAATACTGGGACTTTTGCCACAAGACTGAGGGAAAACTCCTAAGATCCCTCTCGAATCTTAACAATGCCTGTCCACTGGCTGCTTGCAGGCTGGATTTTGGACTCAGGAGTGCCTGGGTTCAGGGGCTTTGCGCCTTAATAAGATGGGTAGCCAGTTTAGCCAGAGCGAGAGAAGGAACCCTGCGAGTCTTACTCAAAAATGAACTTCTGGGCAATTTTAAGGAGTTCTCTAAACTTGTTAGTAATTTTAGAAGGGCTGTGAAAATCCTTAGACTGGATGAAAGCGCTCTTTTCTCCTATTCTCCCACGCAGTTAAAGCAGGTCCTCAGGGAGGCTTCGTGGGAGTATTGTTTTCTATTTGACAAAAAAACAGTTGGAGATAAAAGGAATGTGGAGCCGCTGATCTCCTCCTATAGGTTGAAACAGCCCCAACCATATGCCCTGTGGAACCTGCCACATGGGATACGTAGGTTTTGGTTTTTATTACGTTATGACTTAATCCCTCTTAACGTGTTGCTGTCTAAATGGCATGGCACTTCACCGTTGTGCAATCTATGTAAATTAAATAACCAGGACTGTATGCATGTACTTTTGATTTGTCCTATGTTACGTAGCTTGCGCAAGCGATGGCTTAAAGTAATTTGTCTTCGCCTCAGTATTGTCACTTTACAAGATTTTCTTCATGCACTTTATTGCCCACCAAATGAAATGTTCTGTGCTTATGTTTTTAACTTTTTTAAAGGATTTTTAGCTATTTATTAAACTCTCTGGAAGATTGTGCCGGCCCGGCCTTGTGGGACTGATGGCTTGCAGTGTACCTATTACGGTCCGAATACTATGTTTTTATAATTCTTGTACTTGTGATGATTGTGTTGCTTTGTTTGTACATGTTTATGTGGCCCTCTTTGAGAGCCAAAACATAATAAATAAAATTTGAATTTGATGAAGGTATGCTCAGACGTGCACATTTGCATGTTATTAGAATTTACGTAACAATGGAAATGTAGTGACAATATAAATGCTCTGAAAACTTTAATGTAAAAATGTGTTGCCTTGTGAGGTTGAAAGATTATATCACAATCAGAGTTTGTATGGAAACTGTTTCTGGCAGTCTGTCTGCGGGGAAAGAATATTAAAGCTAAATAGCACTGGCTCAATACTGTTATCCAGATCTGGTTGACAAAGAGAATGCACAGCTTAGCTTTATATATTTCTGAAGAGCCCTCAACCAGCATGGCTATTCCATATCCCTCACTCTTCCTTATCACTTCTATTCAACTGTTCTGGCTTGCTTCGCTCATTATGGGGCAGTGTCAGGTGAACTCAGATACTTATGCAGGAGCAGAATGCAACCGCTCGCCATCCACACCTCGGTACAGCAGTCACTTAGACCAATGGCAAACTGATACAAAATGGGTGAGGGAATTTGGATGGGGAAGCAAGGGAGTAGATCCTGATGGGCAGGTGATTCTTTCACTGGACTATTAGAGTTGCAGTCTTCACAATCAAGTGTGTTGACGTACAGCTGAGGTTTCATCCATCTAAGATCTTTTGAAGTTGTTATGGCAGCGAAGAGAAATTAGATCTCTCTAAAGATAATCGAACAAGGAGCAATCTAATAAAGAATCACACAGTGAGTAACAGAAAATGTTCAACAGTTCTATCGAAATATACCACCAAAAAAGAGACTTTCTCTGAACCTTAACTTGCAGACCTGGTCTCTTGTTTTTCTCCACTTAGTCCAAACACCCAGTTGTTCAGTGACCATGTCTCTCTTTTTTGTGATTGTCTATGGATTTTGTAGCCTGTTGTCAGAGTCTCACAATAAAATCTTTATCCTACTTTCAATTTGAAGAATGTCTTTACTTTTATCTCTTTTGAATGAAACGCAAAGATAAAGTGGTCCTTTGACCAACTAAGTCCTATGTTTTTGCCACTGCACAGTTACCATTGTCTTATAAGATTGGCCAAGGATGGTCAATATTGGATGTCAAGCTTGGAGATACTCTTTTTCCCCATGGTCAAAGAGTTCAAAGCTTGCTCTTGCTCTGAAGACAAACAGCCAGTTCCCTCAAAATCTCCTCTCTGCGGCCTCCTCTCATCTCAGACAGGCTACAGATCTTGCTCAGGAAACCCTCCTGCTTCCCTGAGTAAGACTGCTGCTAAGGCTACTTCACTTTCTGAAGAACTGCGTTAACTAGTGTTTATCTCCAGAGAGTGGTAGACTGTGCTGCCGTAAAGGTAAAAGGCATCAATCTTGTCGCCCTTGGAAGAAGAGGTATGTTCTGTGAATAGATATTAATGGCAGACCCCTATTTATAGGAAAATGCTTACAGTCTTGTCACTATCAAAAACTTACTAATGGCCTATCGGCGTTGTTTAAGATGCTCGCTCTCCCACGGTTTTTATATGTCCTTCAGAACTGCCCATACAAGATTCCCGACTTATATTTTAACAGTATTGACAACGAGGTTAGATCATTGCTGTTGAGTGGGAAGGCGCCCCGTATAGCTCTGAATAAATTAACTGAAGGGTGGTACGATGGGGGATTGCCCTCCCGAATATGCGTCTTTACTAATGGGCATCGCAGCTCGTGGTGATGAACCACTGGTTGTATCGCTCTCCGTTGGACCCAGCCTATATGCTTGACAAATATCAGATGGGAAGGGAGGGTTACCTTGTTGCTTTGTATACAAAGGTCCGAAAAGGTAGATATCTGGGCCCCACGGCCTGTACGGTGAAACATTGGCATCAAGCTACTAAACACTTAGGATGGGCTGGCGTACTGACTCAGTCTACTCTGTTGTGGTACACCCAGAAGCTAGGACCTTTATGCTACCAACCAAGGTTCGACAAATGGGATGCGATCGGACTCTCCAACATAGGCCACCTTGTTCAAAAAAGGTAAAATCCTAACGTTCTAGGAACTGCAGAAGAAATATGACATGGCTTAGGGGGAAACATTCCGGTATTTACAGATCTGTCAAGCCCTAACAACCGTTCTCCCGGATATAGATGACCTTCCGGAATCAACACCACTGGAAGATCGGCTGCTCTCTGAACCAGTCTCAAGCAAAGCTATCTCTTTAACGTATCGTAAACTATGCAATAACTTACCTGATCCTTTTCAGGTTCTCCGCAGGCGGTGGAAAGCTGACATTGGAGATATAGATGATGAGGATTGGCAAACAGCGCTAATGTCACCGAGAGAGGCAGCCATTTCACTTAGTTTCCGCTTGATCCAATTAAAGTTTTTACATAGAACATACCTCACCGGGATCACACTGGCAAAAATAGGGACTAGGCAGGATGCACTTTGCCTGAGGGGGTGTCACCAAGAAGCCACCTTCTATCATACTCTGTGGGACTGTCCATCCTTGCGAGCCATTTGGGAGGGGGCAACCGCACACATGCAAGAAGCACTTGGGAAAGAGATTAACCTCACTCCACCACTGAGGCTTCTTAATATTTGGGTAGCGACCGATCTCACAGAAGTAGAACAAAAATTAGTAACATTATGCTACACACTAGTAAAAAGAGCAATAGCAATGAAGTGGGGGATACTGGGGCAACCATCGACGTATGCCTGGGTGGCCGAACTGGATAAGTTTATGATTGCCGAAAAAGAAGTGTTTAAATCTAGGGGATGTCCAAAGAAATGGGACAAAAAATAGAGTGGGTGGAATATATATCGAGGGGACTTATGTTTATCTCCGACGGTGGAAATGGAAATGTCTAGGAATAATCATTATACATCTGATTTGATTGTATGAGTATATACCTGTATAAAATGCTATGCATCTGATGTTCTAAGGTCACCTAGTTTGTAACTTAATACGTGCAATAATTGGAAGTTTCATTTAATAAAGATTTTTTTTTTTTAAACTTACTAATGTATGCTGAGTTGAACTGGGAGGGATTTATTTAGCTCAAGTACTTACTCAACGTCTAATTTGTACAACTACAAAAAAAATGTTTTTATTTTTTTTTATTTACAAGAGCAACATATTTTTATGATCACTTTCTGGGATGTCTCTTTTTGTGGAAGAGAATCACTGTTACTCTCTTTTTTTATGTGTGGCCTTTGAAACAGCTTTAGTTATATTGATTCCCCTCCCCCAAACCCCCCAAAAACGTTATACAAATATAGAAGTGCTTTTTGTCACCGAGCTTCATCCATTAGTCAGTAGAACCAAGGAACAAAGAAAAAACTATCCAGTGCCAAGTAGTCCTGCAGTATTGGTCTGTTCAGGAAAGCCTGCTTGTTCGTCCAAACCCTGTACTACAGCAAGAGTGGGGAAAGCCTAATGAGGTCTACAGTGAAAGGCACAGCATATTCCGTGTGGCAGAGATAGTGCGAACAGCTGGGGGGAAGTGAAGGCAATCTCTGTAAACAGCCATTTTTAGAGATCTGTTGCCTTTGTGTGTGTCACCACATGTGTGTTGCATATATGGCAACTGAGATACACTTGGCCTGGTAGATCGAGCACAGCTTGGTAGACGTACACACTTCCCTTAAAGACTTCCACCCCAATTTGGTAGCACAGGCAAATAATAATGAGGCCTTCACAAATTGGTCATTTCTGATGTTCATTTGCTGCTTCCAAGTGTCATGTGTCCTGTGCAGGCCCATTGTCGTTTTCACTATGTTAGCATGAGCACACTGTAGTCTTTGCTTTGCACACGTTACTATACACACATATTGCTTTGTGCCTCACTGTACTTTCACGCAGAACCTACTGTTGTTTTTGCGTTCTGTTCTTTCTTGGGATTTATGTTGAACACCGTAGACAAGGTCAAACAACAATGCCCCTTGTTATTCTGTTTTGGTCAGGCTCTAGCACATAGACAAAACACACATATGCAGGTGTTGTTTGGGAACACGTACTCTTTGTCATATAGATATGAACAGACATGCAAACACACAGATGAGATCACAACTACACTTGAGAAGTAGAGCCTTCATCTGTGCATGCTAAGGTACGAGGTCCGCTACAAACACCCAGAGATCTTTTGATATATAAACATTTTGCTTCTGTTGAAGGGGAGGGAGGTTATCTTACCCTGTCTTATACAATGACAGCTCATGTTATGATTTATGAATTACTTACTATGCTGACTGTATTTTTGTTAGACATTTTTTTACTTATTTTGGCACGTATACTGCATACTAGAACATAATTGTTAAAATAAATATTTAAAACTTTTCTCGTGTCTCCATCACATCTTATTGTGGACAAGTATGAGAGCGAAAGGTTGTGTTTTGTCACTGCGATTCCTGAGAAAGTCTGGAGTGTTGTGTTCTGGGGTATCTAATCACTTGTTTCTCTGTGAGTGAGTAGGAGGGCAGGTGAGACACTATAGCTAGTCAGTCCCGGGTACTAAGGTGGTAGGATAACTCAGGCCCTGCCTACTAAGGTACTGTGGTCCCAAGCATAGTTCTGTGATTTCGCAGGATCCCTGCAACATGGCACTGCCAGCGTTTGGTCTTGTACTTATTTGTGGGATCCCCGAGTAGCACTTGTGCGTGTCCACAATACCCTTCCACCGTTGCCCGGAGACGTCTGTGGTGTGGGAGCTTTACCTCCTCAGTTTGTAGGCAATTCCTATTGCAGTAGGATTTTGAAGCTTGGATTTTAAAAGGTTAAAACCCACTTTTGTGCTGTTGTTTAAATCTCTTACATGTGCATATGGCTCAACGGTTGCAATTCCGGCTCACTGTCGTGCAGCGGTTATACAACACTTGTTACAGCATAGAGTCCCCAATGCGGGGTCTCCCATTGTTTTTGGGGTCGAAGCGGATCCTACAAACCGCTTCGCGGATTTTTACTCCTGGGTTACGTTCCCTGCTGTTGATGCGAATGATAATACTTTTCATTCTTATGCAGTGGCTAATGTCCCTGTGGCTTATCGCCCATATGCAATCATTGAGCTTCCTCTTATGGCCTGGGAGCCCCAGATTTGGTTTAATGGCGCCCTTCCCCATCCTCTTGCTTCTGTTCACATGGGCCCCTCAAGTATTGACGGGCCGCAAGGCCTGTCTTGGCAGGTTTTACTCTGTATCCACATTATGCCTGCGCTTGGCTGACTGCAACACCTGGGGGACGGTGTTTGCTACAGTATATACACTTTGTTATGGCACCCCCTCGATGAGCGTTCTTCCGAACTTTCTCAAACATGTACAGAATAAATATGGGACAGGTTCTGCCCCAGATTTGGGGATGAAGCTAGTGGGTAATTTTCCCGTAGTCTCCGAAATTATTTTTTCTAATGTTAAAGGTGAGGCAGCATCCTTGATTATATGCCAGCGACAATCTGCAGTGGCTGCTGCCGACCGCGTGCGTGAGTTGCCTGGTATTTCTGATGTTCATACATTTTTGGGTCATAATAATTTAGGGTTCAGACCATCTGCGCAAGCTCTAGGCAAACCTCTTCCTGAAAAGGATAGTCATCCAGTTTTTGAGGTCTTGCCTAGGCAGCACTTGCGCGGTCTCTTCAAAACATGCTGTATTTAGTATATGCAAAAAGAACAATTGATGGACAGAATGCAGAACAATGTCATACATTCACCCCAGTACAGAGATCTGGGCCTAAATCCATTGTTTTTTTGCTCACCATGCCATTCCAGTTTGGACCCAGCCGTATGCAAATCAGTCTTGACCCTGCGCCCATGGGGCACAGGGTCAAGACTGATTTGCATATGGCTGGGTCCAAACTGGGGTGGCCTAGTGGGCAAAAGAACAATGGATTTAACCCAGATCTTTTGCCTGGGGGAGAATGTTTGCATTGTCAGCATTCCGTCCATCATTTGTTTGCTGCAACACTTTTCGCCCTAAGTGGGATGGGTATGCCCAGATGTGGGCCCCTTGCTCACTGAGCCACTGGATTCAAGCTAGCCTGGCTGAAGAAGGGTGACATACCCTGAAACCGGTCCCAGGATGCTTGTTTCCGGTCCAGGGAGGACCTGGCCTGGCAGTTCGGTCTGGACTGTTCCCATGGGGCACAGGGTCAAGACTGATTTGCATATGCCTGGGTCCAAACTGGGGTGACGTAGTAGGCAAAAGAACGATGGATTTAACCCAGATCTTTTGACTGGGGGAGAACGTTTGCATTGTCAGCATTCCGTCCATCATTTGTTTGCTGTAACAGTATTCAGTATATGGGCATTAAGCTCCACCAGTGTTCTGCCCATCTTTACAATTGACTCTTCCTTCTGTCCTTTGTAAATGATGGCTTTTGATTCATCAATAGGCTTAGTAGTTCCTCCTTAGTACCTCCCTCTCTCCTGTTGTTACCTCCCATAAGTACAGCCCCTCTTACATGTGTCATTACGCTGTACCTTTCATTAGCAGTTGGGAGAACTATTTACTTAATTAATGTACACAGCACTCGCAGGATGCCAGATGTAGCAATGGCGGCCGCTTCTGGTTTTGGTTGACTTTTCGCTGTGACTGTCGGTGCACTTCCCCTCCTGTGTTCTGTATACTTAGTGGCTTGTTTTCTTTGAATTGGTCCGGGATAGTTTGTTTCAGTTTCTATTTGGTTTCGAATTGCCATTCTTTATATCAATTGATTTGTTATGAGTTTCATTTTATTTATTATGAATGGCAGTGTCTTCTGCGTACATAGGCGCTCCCTCTTTATGCGTCTGTGGCCTGCTCTCCCATTCTTTCTCACACACTCTTTCTGCTTCTCTGTAAGAAGTTCATTCAACACTTTGTGCACAAACTACCTATCCTCCTCTATCTTCCTTTCTATCCTGTGCAGCTCTCATTCCTATCTATTCACCATGCCACATAATTCCCCACACAATTAACAATCCAATACAAAAATTCTTTATTTCGGCAATATTTCAGCCATAAAAGATGCAGGTAAAATCAAAGTACACTAAAAAGATACAGAGTTGGGACAGTATCTACATTTGCAGAAACCAATAAAAACAGTGTTACTATCCACTATTTGAAATGAAAAAACTCCTTTTGATCCAGATGGCATGCAGATACTTGGATAGGGCAAACACAATATGTCCTGCAGTGTCAGATTTAAAAATTCTTAGTGCGTCTGAGCATTTCCGGAAACCCAAGTTTCTACAAATAGGTACAATCCAGTGCTTCCGGGCTCTGCTGTATAAAGGGCAGAAAAATAAGATGTGGCATTCATTCTCTTTGTCAGCACCACAGCCTGGACACTGGGAGGCCCTGGACATAGACCATTTACTTGTAAGGCTCGCTATTGGAAGTGAGCCGAACCTCCATTGAATATAAAGCTTCCTAGCCAATACATGGTAAATCACATTTAAATAGTTTTCAAAGGAATATACAGATTTAATCTCTAGGAAAGATTTTACCATAGTGCCATTCTGTGAATCGTGCAGCCATACACTACAACAGCATGATCTATAACACTCTGTGAGTGATTTCCCTGAAATCTCGCTGCAGGCGATTGACGGATTATGCCACATATCTGCCAGGCCCATTGTCAATAGTTCTTGTTTGGCATAAATGAGCCAGGGAATATGCACTGCCTTACTTGAGCTCAGAAATTCTTGTAATTCATTTCTGTACTGCAAGAGTTCGGGAGTTATCCATAACCTCCTCCAAAACCTGAGGGGTTTAATGGATAATTCCTCCTGGATGGGGAATAAACCCAAATCGAGCCTTAGCGGTAGAAGGGGTGTACTTTGGGGAAGCAACAGCAACTGCCGCAGAAATCTGTTCTCTACTTTGGTGATTTCAGGTCTAGCGGCATGCCCCCATAGTTCCCCTCCATACAATGCCGCTGCGCTTGCCCTAGATTTATATATTTCAAGCCCTGGACTTATGGGCCTAAATGATGAGGCATTGGTCATTTTTAATATTCCCCCCCGCTATTTGGGTCAGTTTGAGTTGGGATTTGGCAAGGTGAGGTACCCAGGAGAGGTTTTCGCTTAGTGTAACACCTAAATATTGGAATGTCTGGACTCTCTCTAGTGAAACTGAATCCAGAATAGGTGATGGTCTGGTGTGAGATGAGGGATTAAATATCATATATTTGGTTTTAACAATCCAAATCCAACCCACATAATTCCACTCCGCACCACATAAATCCACTCCAAACCAAAGCACATGAGTAAAAGACATTGTCATTTACAACGCTAATAGCTCTAACTCTTGCAAATGTGATACCTATCACATTGCAAATGCTTGACCTAAGAGGTCTTGGGATAAATCTAGGCAACAATAACAGTAGCCCAGGTCTGAGTGACAATATGATTTGCGTGATCGCTCTAAAATTAAGACTGCAAAGTATTTTCAGGTTCCTGGCCCTCGTTCCTTTCAAGAGTCATCTGATAAACAGTACAACAGAGGCGGGCTACAGGATGCATGCAAGGTGATTCTGTGCAACCTAAAAGGAACACGCAGCACTCTTTTGATGCTAAAGACAAGAGAGATGAACCGCCTCTGTATAGCACCCTCTTCCTATAGAAGAAAGTTGCTGCTTTGGCAGCAAAATAAGCCCCAGACGGTGAGAACCCTTCTCCTGGACAGATGTTGGGCGGTGACCCTCCTCGACAGCGTGGCGGAGGTCACTGTAGTGCGCCAGACACTGCCAGTTTCTGGAGACGAAAGCAATTGAAACATTTGTTACGGTTGAGACATTCCAATTGAAGGTGAGATTAAACACAATATTAATGCTATTTTTTTTGATAATTTTACTTCTCATTACATTTTGTTAGCGGAGGTTGATTGGCCTTTCTCCTTTGTTCTCGCCTTTCCTCAGGCGAATTATATAATCCTCCCTTCTTTTCGCATCTCGTCCCTGAGGAGACGAAGCAGGCTTATGCTTCTGAGCATGCCCTTGCGTTGGCTCCTGCCCTATACCGCAACCAGGTTGGTTGGAATAAGAATTCTTAGCAACATGTTATTCCAATATGTTCCACACCTCAACTGCAGCCTCAATATCCAATTAAACGTGACTCAAAAGCATTCGTTAAAGACATTCTTACTCAACTGGAGTATCAGGGTGTTATTGAACCTTTGTCTCTTCTATGAATAATCCTTTTTTTCTGGATTGATTTGAAACCTGACAGTTCTTTTAGCATAGTTTTAGATTATAGACATACACACACTTTTGCAGTGCAGAACACGCACAGTACGGCCGTAAAAAGTTTAAAACTACGCTAGACATTTCTAACGGGTTATTCAGTCACAACTTGGTTCCAGAGAGCCGTGATTGGTCCGCGTTTACCGCCCTCAGTTCCCAGAGACGATACACTCATTTACCCATGAGATATAAGAACTGCCCTGGTGTTTTAGTGTTACGTATTTTTTCCCTTTTGCATGCCATTGATCTTGATGCTTTGTTCTATGTCGATGACATATACCTTACCGATGATTGACTGAATCTCAATTTGGCAAGAGTCATTTGCTTTATTGCACGATTCGCTGAACTTGGTTACTAGTTCAATTTTGCATAGTCTCACATTGCATATCTTGCTGTCCTTTTTCTTGGTTATGAATTAACCTATGAGGGTAGAGGTTTGGCTCCTCATTTCTTGGAGAAGTGTGTACAATTACAACCCCTTTCTTCCCTCAAGAAGATGCAGTCTCTTCTTTTTTCTTTAGCTTTTGGCCAAACTTACTTTCCTGATTATGCTCAACCTATTAAACCTCTTTATGCTTTTTATTGTGTACAATCTTACAATGACAATTTACACTTTGGGAAACAAAATGACTTTCGGGATTCAAAAGGCAGCACAATAAAGAATAAGCTGCTTTGAGTTAAAGTAGCTAATCTTAAGGATCACCTACAAATTACACATGTTGTACATACATTGGGCCATCAGCGTGCGGGAGCGCACACTGTTGGTAATTTGATGGCTGATGAAGCAGCCAAATCTTCAGTACCCACAACTAACGTAGCTGGGATCACGCGTTCTATGATTAAAGTTGATGACATTTTGGCTGTCATTGCCGCATGTCGGGAAGGAACTGCCATTCCTCAAGGATTTCCTTCTAAATATACTTATCAGTTAACTACCAACAAGGTTCCTTTTGTAACAATTCCTGGGGTTGGTGATCGCCTGATACCAAACCTCGACCCCAGACAATCTTTAATAATGGCCGCTCATGAATGCATAGCTTCTGCACATGGTGAGGTTGCGGCCACAGTTTCGCTCTTTCAGCAACATTACTGGTGGCGTGGTTTGTAGCAACAGACTCGCAGCTATGTCTTATATTGGAACGTTTGTCAACTAAGTAAATGTTCTGCTGTGTCCCGTCCACCTCAGACACACCTTTATATTTCAAATCAGCCATTTGGCTGTATTTAGTTTGATCATTGCGGTCCCCTTGTTTTTGATAATGCATTCATGTATATTTTGAGAGCAGTAAATTCTTACTCTAGGTTCCTCTGGGTCTGGCCACAGTGCTCGGCTGACGCTCGAACTGTTATTAATGATTGCAGGTCTTTGTCGGAACTTATGCCTGTGGCGCTTTCCATTCAGACCAGGTACGGCTTTCGCCTCTTAGATTCAATGGGGGTGCAGGTGCATTTCTCAACTATATATATGCCCGAGGGCCGTTCTGTTGTGCAGCAGATGAATCATGACTTAAATTAGTCTTTAACAACAAGGGTATTAGGTACGGGCTGTGGCTGGTTAATTCATCCTTATGGGGTTCCGCGAGCGCTTAATAACCTCTCTAAAATATCTCTGGGTGGGCGTACCCTGTATGAAATGCTCTTTGGCATCAAGATGTATGTTCCAAACCTTGATGATCTAGACGTTGTGGCGGCAGCCACAACCTTTGACATAGAGAACCACTGTGCTGTCTTGCAGGATCTACAACAATGTTGTAATACTCTGGCTAAAAGTCCTTTGCCTTCTTTACTCCAATCGGATGCGGCTGTTCAGATTCCTGTTACCGGCTGGCTTCCTAAAGTTGATGATTTGGTTTGTGAAAAGTTGACAATAAAAAAAGAATTTGGTCCCTCCAACCGTGCTCCTGTTCCAATGCTTGGTCTTCAGGGTACCCTACTTGTAATCTTGCCTTCACTTCCTGGATACAAAGAAAATAGCTTTGTTTCCATTGAACATGTCAAGCTACTCTATATATGCAATTCCTAACTAGTATGGCTCTAGGTGTTTCTACACAAAATGTTGCTTTACAGCCCGCGAGCACCATCCTTGCTGATTCTCCCCAGCTGCAGGAGGGGTATATCAAGACTTCAGTTGACCTGATACCTGTTCCACCTTCTTCACATTCAGCAACGGAAATTGTTCTTCCTATCCTCCAGTTGATGCCCCTTCTGCGGTACAAGAACAGAGCATCCAGATTCACAGCCTCCATTATTCCAGCTGAGATCCTCTGGTTACTATATTGATCAGGATACCTATTCTACTGACAGTTCTTCGTTGTCTTCTGTTTTGCCCCCGCCACCAGTGCGGATTTGTGTTTTTATCTCCTGGTTAAAACACACTTATCTGGTCCCACCGTGCATATATATCTAGATTATGTTTATTTTTGTTTGTGGATTGGATGTGTGATTGTTTTTTTCGGTTTAATCAATGGCCATTATCTCCCCGAGTGTTCTGCTGCAGAACTGGTCGATGGGGTGTTGGCTCCACATTCTTCCCCATATAAAATGAAAAGAGACTAGTCCCTAGTTAACATTTCAGCGGTTCCAGTAATTGATCGAATTGTATAGGATTAAGTACCATTTGATGTATTCTGTCCTATGGAGACCCTGCAGTTACCATATGTGTTTCCATGGGTGATGTCATAGTACTTGGATTGCATGCGGATGAGTGGGATGTTGATACTGCGAATTCGATGTTTTCTGAACTGCAATATTGCACTGTCTTTGACTCTGAGGATTTGTATTTAAACTCTGCCAACTATGTTGATTTGTTCTGTTATCAACATTATGGACATCATTTTTTGCATAGAACAAGTGGACAACGTCCCCAATATAAGTTTACTCAATGGGAGCATTGCCCAATTGCACATCAGGGTAGCTCGAAAACACAAAAGATGAAGTACACATATTTCACCAGTCATAATGCGTTCGACCCAAAATCATACTATTTTAAATTGGTTCCTACTCCAGCGAAGAAATATATGCACATTCAAAACAAGCTAATCTATACAGCTTCCTTTATTGAAGAATTACTCCTGAAAGGCTATGATTATTGGAAAGATAATATCAACTTGAAATCAAGTTGGGGCACGTTGGGGCACTAAGTCCAGGCAAATTCAAGGTACAGAAACTCTATTTCGTGCCGGTCTCATACCTACACAAATACTTTTTCTAAATGACACGATCCAACAGACTAGTTGTCTGGGACTGGCTAAAATTAAAGAATTAAATACTCCAACTAGTCCATCCCTTGCCCCTGTCGATGATTGGCAATCTTATACAAATTATACTGAAGATAAAGTAAATGGCATGATAAAAAATGGTACATTTAATTCTTCAGTTATGGCTCTGAGTGGGTGGTTAATATGGCCAGTAGACACTAATGTTTGTAATGCTCGTTTTTTAAACTCCACATCTGGGTTCAAATCAAATAGACCTGATCCCCGATATTCACAAGCCATGCAACATAACACTGTTACTACTTATTCCGTGGGTAAATTATGGCAACAATGGTTAGAGCATTCCACATTGTCTGCAGTGAAACAACATCTTTTCCTCCTATCTGAAGTCATGAATCTGCCTAATTTTTTGGGGGGTCCAAAATCCCCCTATTCTAAACAATTTGTTTATGCTGCTTATAATGAAATTTGGAAAGATTGTGTTAGTCACTTCTGCCAGCGAAAGGTCAAGGAAATGCACTGTTAGTTGTAAGGGGTCAGTAGAAACCCGAGACTCTAAGCGGCTACTCTGAGCACTATTGTTTGCAACATAAATACTGCTAAAATGTGCAACCGATTCAGCCCGGAATGGTGTTTAAAATAAGGCTGATTTATAATTTTCCACAATGCCGTGCTGTCTTTATCCTTACCAGCGGTCACTAGGGCATCCCGGGCACTGTTTTTAATGACATTTTTCATAATATTTAGAGTAGTTTGTAGTTCCTTCTGCAATAGCCTATCTCTGCCTGTGATCTAATCTGTTTGCTCAAGCCTAGTTTTAAGGCTGCATGTGGTTTTGAGCAGTTCTTGTCAAGCCAACTATTCGACTTGGAAGGCTTTCCTAAAATGGGCCATGTGAGTTCACCCTTCCCATAGCTAGAACTTTCTTCAGATGCCTGCTTTATTTCTGTTCCAGATAGATGACTATAATGGGTTTATTAGCCACAATTAGCTTAGTCAGGAACCCCAACAAGCTAACACTCTCCCAGCCTATTCAAGTGCTGTTAAATCTTGTCACCTTATCCCTTTGACTGTGTTTCGGTGTTTAGGCAGTTCCCCCCACAGAGTGGATAATAACTCAGTACTTTCAGGATAGTGATCTCTCAAGCAATTCATGTGTTCCTGAAAAATTTTAAGAAATGGAATCAGGTTTCCTGTTGCCAAAATGAACTCTAAAGTGTGCATGCCTCCTCTGCCTATATATGTGTGGGCAAATTAAGTCATTATAATGTTGATTCATTTGCAGAAGCTAAGTTGTATTTGGCAATGTTGGAAATGGCCCTCTCTGCAAGGTCACCCCCAAACATTTTGCCTTCCTCCTCCAAATTGTTGCTGAATATGCTTTTCTTAGCCTTAGGACCCTGTGCACTTTATTATTGCTAACCAGTGCTAGAGAACAAGTTACTTACCTTCTCCTTTTTCCTGGGCCAAAGAAAGGAGGAACAAGAGAACCTCAGAAAGTGGATCCACAGCCTTTGCTGTGCGCCATGTCACAAATTCATTCCATCTGCAGGCGTATACCGTCTTAGTGGAGGGACGCCTGGCTGCCAAGATTATATCACCGACTTCAGGAGGCAGGTCAAACGACGTCAACTGCCGCAGCTCAATCTCCACGCAAGGAGGTGGAGGCTGGACAGGTTCCGGTGGAGGACCGTCCCCTGCTGCTGCGACAGAAGATCCTCCCGAAGAGGTAGTCGGATCGGAGGATCGATGACCATGTTGAGCAGCTCGGGATACCAGACTCTTTGTGCCCAATCCGTAGCCACAAGAATGACTTTGGCCCGGTCGCGCTTGATCTTCTTCAGCTCTCTGGGCAGAAGTTGGTTAGGCTGAAAGGCGTATAGAAGACCGCAACTCCACTCGTGATGAAAAGCGTCGCCTAGCGAGTGCCGCCTTGGAAATTCCAACACGCAGAATTGCTGACATTGCGCGTTCTCTTCGGTGGCGAATAGATCTAACCAAGGCTTTCCCCACTGCTGAAAGAGACCTTGCAACACCTCCGCGTGAAGACGCCATTCGTGATTCACCATGCACCTGCGGCTGAGTTAGTCTGCCCTGGCGTTCAGTGAACCTGCCAGGTGTTGAACCATCAGGGATATGCCCTGATGCTCCAGCCATATCCAGAGGCGGAGGGCCTCTTGACATGGGGTCCACAACCCCAACCCGCCTTGTTTGTTGCAGTACCACATGGCTGTGGTGTTGTCCGTGAACACCTGCACCACACTTCTCCGGACAGAGGGAAGGAATGCTTTGAGTGCAAGACGGAACGCCTGAAGCTCCAGAAGATTGTGAAGCCCAGACTCTGCCGGAGACCAGAGGCCTCTGATCTCCACCTCTCCCATGTGGCTGCCCCATCCCAGAAGGGATGCGTCTGTCACCACTGTGTGTTATGGTTGGGGAAGGGAGAGGGATCTGCCGTTGACCCAATCCTGGTTCGTGAGCCACCACTGCAATTGTCGTGCAGTGCCCTCCGAGATCTGGACACAATCGGACAGATTCCCCTGATGCTGCGCCCACTGGAACTTCAAGTCCCACTGCAGAGCCCGCATATGCCACCTGGCATGATCGACCAGCAGGATGCAGGAGGCCATGAGGCCCAGCTGCCTCAGGGTCATCCTGACCGAAACCCGGGACCGAGGCTGAAAGATCGGAATCATAGCCAAATATCCCAGACTCGCTGTTAGGGAGGATACACCCAAAACTGTGTTGTGTCCCGGACCGTTCTGATGAAGAGGAGCTTCTGAGAGGGGATCAGGTGTGACTTCGGCACGTTGATGGAGAACCCCAGCGAATGCAGGTTATCGGCCGTAGTCTGGAGGTGGGAGACGACAGCCTGGGGCGAGCCCACCTTCAACAGCCAGTCGTTGAGATAGGGAAAGACTGGAACCCCTGATCTGCGCAGATGAGCTGCGACCACTGCCATCACTTTCGTGAACACGTGAGGGGCGCTGGTAAGGCCAAAGGGGAGCACGGTAAACTGAAAGTGCTCATGGCTTACCGTGAACCGCAGGTAACACTGGTGGGCTGGCAGGATGGGGATGTGAAAGTAAGTGAAAGTAAGTGTCCTGCTAGTCCAACCCTACCATCCAGTCTCCAGGGTCTAGAGCAGACAAGACCTGAGCGAGCGCCAACATCTTGAACTTCTCCTTCCTGAAGAAGCGGTTAACGTTCCTGAGATCCAAGATAGGATGCAGGCCTTTGTCATTCTTGGGTACCTGAAAGTAGTGGAAATAGCAACCACAACCTACATCTGGGCAGGAACGCGCTCGATGGCACCCTTGGCCAAGAGTGCCGAAACTTACTGTTGGAGAAGGGCCAGGTGATCCTCCGACATGTGATGGTACTGAGGTGGCATGGCGGGAGGGGTAGTCTCGAAGAGGAGGGAGAGTAGCCCCGTGGACTATTTGCAAAACCCACCTGTCCGACGTGATGGTGCGCCAGTGGGGGAGGTGATGGCGGATCCTGACTCCCACTGGCGTTTGGTAGCCCTGAAAGGTTGAACTAGGAGGGTTTGGAGGCTGCTGCAGAGGATGAAGTGGTGGACTGGCCCGCCCGCTGGCCCCCAGAATGTGGTTCCCACATCCCCGGCCGCGCTGGGGCTGAACAGCTTGCACCAGCCTGTGGCTCTGGGCAGTTCGTAGTGGGGCACCCCTTCCATAGCCACGAAAGGTAGATTGCGCAGGGCGGCTGGTGGAGAGTCCCAAGGACCTGGCCGTAGCCAGAGAGTCCTTAAGGTGCCCTAGTGCGTTGTCTGCCTTGTCGCCGAAAAGTCGACAACCATCACAGGGCATATCCATAATAAGGGTGGATTGGACATCCCCGGAAAAACCAGTCGAACGCAACCAGGCGTAGCGTCGAAGGGCTACTGACATGGAAATCATCCTGCCAAGTGAGTCGTCGGTATCCAGCCCACAGCGGATGGTAAACTTCGCTGCGTCTCTCCCCTCGGCAACTACACGGGAGAGTACGGCCCGGGCCTCCTACGGCCACTGAGGCAGCACCTGCGCCACCGTATCCCACACAGAGTGGGTGTAACGGCCCAACAGACATGCAGTGTTTACCGACCACATTCCCAAGCTGGCGGAAGAAATAGTTAATTCCCAAGGTGGTCCAGCTTTTTGGATTCCCTTTCCGGTGGTGCGGTACGAAAGGCGCCTTTAAAAGTGGAGGCCTGAACCACCAAGCTCTCAGGGTGGGCTGTTGGGAGGGGAAAGTGGGGTCGCCCGGGCCGGGCTGTGGCATCGGGCAATCATCCTGTCCACAGGAGCTCCTGTGTTGGGCCTGGACCACGTGCCCCAAAGGATGTCCGTGATGGCTTCATTAAACGGCGGTACAAAAGGGGGTGGTGATGGACGGAGCATCAGAACCAATCAAACACTCACACCCAGTCAACAGATCTGGGTTTGATCCATCACCCTTCTTTAGCCCACTTTGCCACCCCAGTTTAGACATGGCCATATGCAAATCAGTCTGACCCTGTGCCTCATGGGAACAGTGCAGCCCGAACTGCCAAGCCATGCCTTCCCTGGACCGGAAACAAGCTTCCTAGGACCGGTTTCTGGCATTACAGCCGTCTTCAGCCAGGCTTGCTTGAATCCAGTGGCAAAGTGAGCAAGGGACTCACGTCTGAGCATACCCTGCCAACTTATGGCGAACAAAGCAGTACAAAAGGGGGTGGTGATGGACGGAGCATCAGAACCAATCAAACACTCACACCCAGTCAACAGATCTGGGTTTGATCCATCACCGTTCTTTAGCCCACTTTGCCACCCCAGTTCAGACATGGCCATATGCAAATCAGTCTGACCCTGTGCCTCATGGGAACAGTGCAGCCCGAACTGCCAAGCCATGCCTTCCCTGGACCGGAAACAAGCTTCCTAGGACCGGTTTCTGGCATTACAGCCGTCTTCAGCCAGGCTTGCTTGAATCCAGTGGCAAAGTGAGCAAGGGACTCACGTCTGAGCATACCCTGCCAACTTATGGCGAACAAAGCGGTACAAAAGGGGGTGGTGATGGACGGAGCATCAGAACCAATCAAACACTCACACCCAGTCAACAGATCTGGGTTTGATCCATCACCGTTCTTTAGCCCACTTTGCCACCCCAGTTCAGACATGGCCATATGCAAATCAATCTGACCCTGTGCCTCATGGGAACAGTGCAGCCCGAACTGCCAAGCCATGCCTTCCCTGGACCGGAAACAAGCTTCCTAGGACCGGTTTCTGGCATTACAGCCGTCTTCAGCCAGGCTTGCTTGAATCCAGTGGCAAAGTGAGCAAGGGACTCACGTCTGAGCATACCCTGCCAACTTATGGTGAACAAAGCGGTACAAAAGGGGGTGGTGATGGACGGAGCATCAGAACCAATCAAACACTCACACCCAGTCAACAGATCTGAGTTTGATCCATCACCGTTCTTTAGCCCACTTTGCCACCCCAGTTCAGACATGGCCATATGCAAATCAGTCTGACCCTGTGCCTCATGGGAACAGTGCAGCCCGAACTGCCAAGCCATGCCTTCCCTGGACCGGAAACAAGCTTCCTAGAACCGGTTTCTGGCATTAGAGCTGTCTTCAGCCAGGCTTGCTTGAATCCAGTGGCAAAGTGAGCAAGGGACTCACGTCTGAGCAAACCCTGCCAACTTATGGCAAACAAAGCGGTACAAAAGGGGGTGGTGATGGACGGAGCATCAGAACCAATCAAACACTCACACCCAGTCAACAGATCTGGGTTTGATCCATCACCGTTCTTTAGCCCACTTTGCCACCCCAGTTCAGACATGGCCATATGCAAATCAGTCTGACCCTGTGCCTCATGGGAACAGTGCAGCCCGAACTGCCAAGCCATGCCTTCCCTGGACCGGAAACAAGCTTCCTAGGACCGGTTTCTGGCATTACAGCCGTCTTCAGCCAGGCTTGCTTGAATCCAGTGGCAAAGTGAGCAAGGGACTCACGTCTGAGCATACCCTGCCAACTTATGGCGAACAAAGCGGTACAAAAGGGGGTGGTGATGGACGGAGCATCAGAACCAATCAAACACTCACACCCAGTCAACCGATCTGGGTTTGATCCATCACCGTTCTTTAGCCCACTTTGCCACTCCAGTTCAGACATGGCCATATGCAAATCAGTCTGACCCTGTGCCTCATGGGAACAGTGCAGCCCGAACTGCCAAGCCATGCCTTCCCTGGACCGGAAACAAGCTTCCTAGGACCGGTTTCTGGCATTACAGCCGTCTTCAGCCAGGCTTGCTTGAATCCAGTGGCAAAGTGAGCAAGGGACTCACGTCTGAGCATACCCTGCCAACTTATGGTGAACAAAGCGGTACAAAAGGGGGTGGTGATGGACGGAGCATCAGAACCAATCAAACACTCACACCCAGTCAACAGATCTGAGTTTGATCCATCACCGTTCTTTAGCCCACTTTGCCACCCCAGTTCAGACATGGCCATATGCAAATCAGTCTGACCCTGTGCCTCATGGGAACAGTGCAGCCCGAACTGCCAAGCCATGCCTTCCCTGGACCGGAAACAAGCTTCCTAGAACCGGTTTCTGGCATTAGAGCTGTCTTCAGCCAGGCTTGCTTGAATCCAGTGGCAAAGTGAGCAAGGGACTCACGTCTGAGCAAACCCTGCCAACTTATGGCAAACAAAGCGGTACAAAAGGGGGTGGTGATGGACGGAGCATCAGAACCAATCAAACACTCACACCCAGTCAACAGATCTGGGTTTGATCCATCACCGTTCTTTAGCCCACTTTGCCACCCCAGTTCAGACATGGCCATATGCAAATCAGTCTGACCCTGTGCCTCATGGGAACAGTGCAGCCCGAACTGCCAAGCCATGCCTTCCCTGGACCGGAAACAAGCTTCCTAGGACCGGTTTCTGGCATTACAGCCGTCTTCAGCCAGGCTTGCTTGAATCCAGTGGCAAAGTGAGCAAGGGACTCACGTCTGAGCATACCCTGCCAACTTATGGCGAACAAAGCGGTACAAAAGGGGGTGGTGATGGACGGAGCATCAGAACCAATCAAACACTCACACCCAGTCAACCGATCTGGGTTTGATCCATCACCGTTCTTTAGCCCACTTTGCCACCCCAGTTCAGACATGGCCATATGCAAATCAGTCTGACCCTGTGCCTCATGGGAACAGTGCAGCCCGAACTGCCAAGCCATGCCTTCCCTGGACCGGAAACAAGCTTCCTAGGACCGGTTTCTGGCATTACAGCCGTCTTCAGCCAGGCATGCTTGAATCCAGTGGCAAAGTGAGCAAGGGACTCACGTCTGAGCAGTCCAGGGAGGACCTGGCTTGGCAGTTCGGGCTGGACTGTTCCCATGAGGCACAGGGTCAAGAATGATTTGCATATGGCTGGGTTCAAACTGGAATGGCATGGTGAGCAAAAAACGATGGATTTAGGCCCAGATCTTTGTACTGGGGTGAATGTATGACATTGTTCTGCATTCTGTCCATCAATTGTTGTTTTTGCATTTGTCACCCCGAGTGGGATGGGTATGGTCAGACGTGAGTCCCGTGCTCTCCATGCCACTGGAATCAAGCTATCCTGGCTGAAGAGTGGTGAAACCCCGAAACCGGTCCTAGGATGCTTGTTTCCAGTCCAGGGAGGACCTGGCTTGGCAGTTCGGGCTGGACTGTTCCCATGAGGCACAGGGTCAAGACTGATTTGCATATGGCTGGGTTCAAACTGGAATGGCATGGTGAGCAAAAAACGATGGATTTAGGCCCAGATCTCTGTACTGGGGTGAATGTATGACATTGTTCTGCATTCTGTCCATCAATTGTTGTTTTTGCATTTGTCACCCCGAGTGGGACGGGTATGCTCAGACGTGAGTCCCGTGCTCTCCATGCCACTGGAATCAAGCTATCCTGGCTGAAGAGGGGTGAAACCCCGAAACCGGTCCTAGGATGCTTGTTTCCAGTCCAGGGAGGACCTGGCTTGGCAGTTCGGGCTGGACTGTTCCCATGAGGCACAGGGTCAAGACTGATTTGCATATGGCTGGGTTCAAACTGGAATGGCATGGTGAGCAAAAAACGATGGATTTAGGCCCAGATCTCTGTACTGGGGTGAATGTATGACATTGTTCTGCATTCTGTCCATCAATTGTTGTTTTTGCATTTGTCACCCCGAGTGGGACGGGTATGCTCAGACGTGAGTCCCGTGCTCTCCATGCCACTGGAATCAAGCTATCCTGGCTGAAGAGGGGTGAAACCCCGAAACCGGTCCTAGGATGCTTGTTTCCAGTCCAGGGAGGACCTGGCTTGGCAGTTCGGGCTGGACTGTTCCCATGAGGCACAGGGTCAAGACTGATTTGCATATGGCTGGGTTCAAACTGGAATGGCATGGTGAGCAAAAAACGATGGATTTAGGCCCAGATCTCTGTACTGGGGTGAATGTATGACATTGTTCTGCATTCTGTCCATCAATTGTTGTTTTTGCATTTGTCACCCCGAGTGGGACGGGTATGCTCAGACGTGAGTCCCGTGCTCTCCATGCCACTGGAATCAAGCTATTCTGGGTGAAGAGGGGTGAAACCCCGAAACCGGTCCAAGGAAGCTTGTTTCCAGTCCAGGGAGGACCTGGCTTGGCAGTTCGGGCTGGACTGTTCCCATGAGGCACATGGTCAAGACTGATTTGCATATGGCTGGGTTCAAACTGGAATGGCATGGTGAGCAAAAAACGATGGATTTAGGCCCAGATCTCTGTACTGGGGTGAATGTATGACATTGTTCTGCATTCTGTCCATCAATTGTTGTTTTTGCATTTGTCACCCCGAGTGGGACGGGTATGCTCAGACGTGAGTCCCGTGCTCTCCATGCCACTGGAATCAAGCTATCCTGGCTGAAGAGGGGTGAAATCCCGAAACCGGTCCTAGGATGCTTGTTTCCAGTCCAGGGAGGACCTGGCTTGGCAGTTCGGGCTGGACTGTTCCCATGAGGCACAGGGTCAAGACTGATTTGCATATGGCTGGGTTCAAACTGGAATGGCATGGTGAGCAAAAAACGATGGATTTAGGCCCAGATCTCTGTACTGGGGTGAATGTATGACATTGTTCTGCATTTTGTCCATCAATTGTTGTTTTTGCATTTGTCACCCCGAGTGGGACGGGTATGCTCAGACGTGAGTCCCGTGCTCTCCATGCCACTGGAATCAAGCTATCCTGGCTGAAGAGGAGTGAAACCCCGAAACCGGTCCTAGGATGCTTGTTTCCAGTCCAGGGAGGACCTGGCTTGGCAGTTCGGGCTGGACTGTTCCCATGAGGCACAGGGTCAAGACTGATTTGCATATGGCTGGGTTCAAACTGGAATGGCATGGTGAGCAAAAAACGATGGATTTAGGCCCAGATCTCTGTACTGGGGTGAATGTATGACATTGTTCTGCATTCTGTCCATCAATTGTTGTTTTTGCATTTGTCACCCCGAGTGGGACGGGTATGCTCAGACGTGAGTCCCGTGCTCTCCATGCCACTGGAATCAAGCTATCCTGGCTGAAGAGGGGTGAAACCCCGAAACCGGTCCTAGGATGCTTGTTTCCAGTCCAGGGAGGACCTGGCTTGGCAGTTCGGGCTGGACTGTTCCCATGAGGCACAGGGTCAAGACTGATTTGCATATGGCTGGGTTCAAACTGGAATGGCATGGTGAGCAAAAAACGATGGATTTAGGCCCAGATCTCTGTACTGGGGTGAATGTATGACATTGTTCTGCATTCTGTCCATCAATTGTTGTTTTTGCATTTGTCACCCCGAGTGGGACGGGTATGCTCAGACGTGAGTCCCGTGCTCTCCATGCCACTGGAATCAAGCTATCCTGGCTGAAGAGGGGTGAAACCCCGAAACCGGTCCTAGGATGCTTGTTTCCAGTCCAGGGAGGACCTGGCTTGGCAGTTCGGGCTGGACTGTTCCCATGAGGCACAGGGTCAAGACTGATTTGCATATGGCTGGGTTCAAACTGGAATGGCATGGTGAGCAAAAAACGATGGATTTAGGCCCAGATCTCTGTACTGGGGTGAATGTATGACATTGTTCTGCATTCTGTCCATCAATTGTTGTTTTTGCATTTGTCACCCGAGTGGTCCGGGTATGCTCAGACGTGAGTCCCGTGCTCTCCATGCCACTGGAATCAAGCTATCCTGGCTGAAGAGGGGTGAAACCCCGAAACCGGTCCTAGGATGCTTGTTTCCAGTCCAGGGAGGACCTGGCTTGGCAGTTCGGGCTGGACTGTTCCCATGAGGCACAGGGTCAAGACTGATTTGCATATGGCTGGGTTCAAACTGGAATGGCATGGTGAGCAAAAAACGATGGATTTAGGCCCAGATCTCTGTACTGGGGTGAATGTATGACATTGTTCTGCATTCTGTCCATCAATTGTTGTTTTTGCATTCATTAAACGGCAGCAGGGGCTCCGAAGAGCTCGCTGTCGGTTGAAGGACCTCTGTCAGGAGGTTAGTCCTGACTGCCACCATAGGTAGCTCGAGGTGGAGAGCCTCGGCCGCCCTACGCAGCACCACTGCGTATAACGCTCCCTCCTCCGTAGCCACGGTAGGTGGAGACAACATGCCATGGTTTGGTGAGGTATCCAGACCACTGGCTTCCCCCAGTTCCTCTCGCCAGTCCGGTTCGTACACCAGCTGGTTGGTTAAAGGGTCCCCAGACCCCTCCCAGTCCTCCTCACCCTCCTCTGGCTGCCAATCTAGTCTCAAAGAGCCAGGGTAGAACAGGGGCACAAAAGTACCCGCCGACATTGGATCCGGTGTTGATCTACTCCGGTCCGACTCCGTGTCTACCTCGAGGTGGAGGGTGGGGTCGACGCCGGTGGAATCAGCGCCGGGGTAGGCGTAACTAGGTCGACGGCCGCCGATCCGGATCCAGGCCTGGATCCAAGGAGACCCTGAGGCGCCGAGGCCAAAGCCCCAGGGCCCCTAGCCGAGTTCTTGTGGCCCAAAGGCGCACCGGGGGAGTCGGACAAAGATGGCGTGCATCGCTTCGTAGAACTGACAAAGCTGGGCAAGGGTCGCTTCAGGGAAGTGGGGGAAACCCGGAGCTGACCCTACGGGCTCCGCACACGGAGCTGCGGGAGGAGCACCACCCACATCCCTCGTCGCGTTGGCCGACGGACGGGGAGAAGACGAAGAGCGACAATGCTTCTTCGACTTCTTTTTGTGCTTCGACTTACCTGACTCCGATTGTGAAGACTCAGAGGATGAATGGTGGTGGCTCCGCGACCGGGATCACGAACGGCGTGGAGCAGACTACCGGGCCTGGAGTAGCTTTCGGGACCACTCCCGCAAAGACTTCGGGCCATGGTCATGCAGTTGGAGCACGACTTGGGGTCATGGTCGCGCTCCAGGCAGTAGAGGCACATGCGGTGCGGATCCATCACTGACATCAGTCGGGTACAGGAACCCCAAGCCTTAGAGCTGGGCATCCCTTGTGCACCAGGAGTCGTGAGGACTCAAAAAGCAACGAAGTAGAGAAAAAAGCTCAGTCAAAAAATTACTGGGGGTAGCGCTCTCTCCGGATCTGCGCTTGCTGGCACGGAAAAAGAAAGAACCAACGTCAGTGCGCGAGGGCTACCACAATGTCATCCCAGCAACCACGACGCCGAACGCGGAGTCTACTGACACCATCTTCCGACGTGCAGAGGTACTGCTGACGAAAAACTTACCAGATCCAGTCTGACGCCTGGGGGAAATTCTAAGGTAAGGAATCTATAACCAACTGTTTCTTTCAGATGTGCTTTTTCTCTCTCCCTTAAACATGATATAACTGGTTTACACCCGTTTGATATATTTAATTTACTTGTAAGACCCTTGTAGAGTGGTATACCATACACCCAGAATCTGTAAATTAAATGCTACTAGTGGGCCTGCAGTACTCATTGTGCCACCCACTTAAATGGCATCTTAAAACATGTCCCATGTCTACCATTGCAGCCTGAATGCAGTGTCACCCCCTTGCCAAGCCGTAAACTCCCCTTATATTACATATAAGCCACCCCTAAGGTAGGCCCTAGGTGGCCCATAGGGCAGGGTGCTGTGTAATTAAAAGGTAGGACATGGGGGGGCGTGGCCAACGAAAATGGCTGTGTGGACGTAATCCACAACGGCTCTGCCACCAAGACCCCAATAATACACAATTAACTAGGCAAATCTGTAATAAAAATCAAAGATTCTCTCCTGTGAACACATGGTGAGTGGCAAGCGTGGACCGGAACCGCTCAAGACTGACTGAAGCAGCTCGGATGATGTCCGATAACAGGAAGGCCGGTGAGAGCTAAGCCCAGGTCAGAGCTCAGCCCGCGGCTGGAACGGAAGAAAACGTGAGAAGAAGCTCAGGTGAGGCATAGCCCTAAAGACAACCGCCGACTGATCGCGGCACCGCACGCCGGACGGAGAGCCCCGAGGCCACCAAGCACCGTATAGATGGCACTAGTGTGTGGGGAGCGCGCTATCTGGTAGGCGGGGTGGAAGAAGGCGCTAACCCCGTGAGTAGGAGCGGGGACCGCTGCAGCAGAATCCAGAGAGGTCCCGGCGATTGAGGCAAACACACACCAGCACAGGAACCCAGTCGGAACCCATTGACCTGGGGCTATGAGGCGGTACGGAGCGGCAAACACTGAGTGCCTGACTCCAAGATGGCACCCGAAGCTACCAAGACACCGGAGCACTAGCGGCGGCGGCGACCCCACCGATCATCCCTCTGAGCCTATATCCACCCGCGCCACCCCCCCCCCCCCCAGAGAAATAACAGGGGCTCGCGACTGCACAGCTGATTGATCCGCAGGCCCATAGTGGCGAGAAGAGAGGCAGTACAGAAGTGTAACATCGGCCGCACTGCGCAGGAGGAGGAAAGGTGCCAATACAGGCCCCAGAAAGACTTCACCCTGCCATGAGAACCACCCTGTAGGGGGAAAATAAGTGAAAGGGCCAGGTCCCTGCACCGCTGAGCGCTGGGAGAAACTAGACATCAGCAAATCCAGTGCTGACATAGGGCTCACCTATGCCGCCAAAAAAACAGGAAAACAATAGACTTTCCTCCTACTTCACCCCCACAGCAAACAAAGACCCACAGGGGAAAACATCATGACACTATCTAAGGAAGACTTTCTTGCTTCCCTGAGGGAATTCAAACAAGAACTGCGAGAGAAGTTAAAGGCGGACATGGCGCAATCCATGGACTCGCTCAGGGCTGACCTTAGTAGTAGACTCATCAACTTACAACAGGATGTTGACTCAGTGGGGGCCAGAGTAATGGATATAGAATCTACAACTGCAAACCCGAAGAACGGAACAATTGACAACAACTACACAGACCTCCAAATCCAACTGCAAGCCGTCATGCTGAAAAATGAGGACTGATCAAGAAGGGAAAACATACGGATACACAATCTTGAAGAAGGAGCAGAGGGGCCAGACTTGCAGGCCTTTGTCACAGGATTGTTCACTTGGGACAGCAACAACGAAAATAAAAATAGACAGAATTCATAGAGTGGGGAGACCCAACCAAGAAGAGAACCGTCGACCACGGGACATACTGGCAAAGCCACACTCATTCAAGACCAAAGAGGCCATACTACAAGCAGCTAGGAGACTAGAGGCAGTAAAGTTTCAAGGGCACGCCTGTGAACTGCACCAAGATGTATCACCGGCAACTGGAGCTCGCCGCCAACAGCTCAGACCAGTCACAGAGAAACTCAGGCAAGACAACATCAGATTCTGCTGGACCTACCCCTTTGGACTAGGCTTCGAATACCGTAATAAAGCACACCACGTAACTGATGCAGAGGCACATAGCGAAGACCAACAGGACAGCCCCCAGCAGGAAGCGGGTAAAGGGAATCACTGACAAACCCGCTGCTCTTCCCAGACCGCAGAAGAAACAAGGCACCCCTGAGATAACTTGAAAGACCTGGTACCCTGATCGGACTCAAAGAAGCTACCCCGAACTAACTCGCCACACCATAGCTGAACAATGGCAATCACCGATTTTCCCAAAACATTGGCGAGCATGTCATCGCTCTATATTCTCTATTCCTAATCAGAGAATTCGATCATCACAGATGGTTGAAGGATTGGGGGCAAACAACTGGAAAAGCATAACTGGAAAATATCCACAGGACTCACACTAAAGAAGCATCATTTGTCTTACAACGTAACTTCATTGAATGGATCTCGGTGGCAGACCATCCTCCAACTCGCCTCAAATAATGAACGGACACCACGTTGGTGATCCAAACAGGGGACACGTTGTCCCAACGTTTCAGATGTTGAAGATAGACACCAGTTTATTTTTTCACTTTCTTACATGTTTTTCTTTTTTCCCTTTTTATTTCATGTACAGAGTCCTGGGAGGCGGGGATGCGCTGACGGTGCAACATGGGGCTACTCACACTGAATAAGCTCAAACAAAAGACCGGGAGGGAGTGGAGATCAGAGTTGGCTTCTGGAGGGGATCGTGGAGGGGGGCGTACAGGTAAGGGAGGGTGCACAAGATTTAGCAACACAGTACACACAGCCAAGATGGTGATCACCATGTTGACCTGGAATGTTAGAGGGATAAATGCCCCCTCCAAACGCCAGCAGATATGGAAATATCTCACTGACCAACATTAGGATGTGGTGGCACTCCAGGAGACCCACCTTAAAAGATCGGATGACCACAGAATACAACACAAAGCATTCCCCCTAACTTATAAATCATCTGCCTCTACAAAATATAACGGAGTCGCCCTCCTCTTTCACTCATCCCTCAAATCCAACTGCCAGATTATAAAACCGACAAGGAGGGGAGAGTGGTGCTGGTAAAGGGTCGAATATGGGGGCGCCTATGCACGTTTGCGGCAATCTATGTGCCTAACACAAATCAGGCAGCCTTTATCCACAGTACCCTGATCCTACTGGGGGGCTTTGCAGGGAGACATAATGATGGGAGACTTCAATCTGACATGGCATTCCGTTAAATGACAGCACACACCCACATAGGGCCCACACAGGTAGCTTCCCAAAGAACTTGAAGCAAACTATCCACGAATTGGGTCTTAGAGACACCTGGTGGGAAACACACCCAGACGATAAAGATTACACATTCTTCTCTCACATTCATCGCACCTATTCGAGACTCGACTACATCTTTATGAGCCAAGCCCTTAATAAACTAGTTGAGATGCCACCATACACCCTATTATCATTTCCGATCATGCGCCAGTGGCGGTCACCTTGAGTGGCACAGCCCTAAACCTAAATTCAAACAATGTTTTTTCCCCAATGCAGTGGCGCGAGACAAAACGCTATGTGATGCCTTACGCAACTCAATTAGGGAATGTTTCCAGCTAAATGATCCCCAAGACACGTCTCCAACGAACAACTGGGACACATTGAAGGCCGTAACTAGGGGCCAATGCTTAACACTAATGGTGGCTCTTAACAAAGAACAAACAGCGAAGAGACTGACCCTGGAAGGGGAATTGAAAACGCTGGAACAAACGTACAAGGCCAACCTTACACACGCAACTCAAAGAAAGGTCATGGCCCTGAAGGGCAAACTCCACACGATCTATTCTAATAGGGCAGAATTGACTCTGCTTAGACCTCATATGCACAGGGCAATAAAGTGGGAGCACATCTGGCTCGTCAATTACGGGTTAAGAGGGAAAAGGGTTACATCGGGGACATTTATGAACCCTCAGGCTCACAGACCCATGATGATTACGGGAAAGCAAGAATTTTCAGGGAATTCTATAGTACACTATACATGCTTGACGCACTCAATTCTTAGACGCAAACAGCAAATCTCGACATGGTGGAGCTCCCACGGGTAACACCTCTCCAGAACGAACAGCTAGGGGAACGAATCACACAGGAAGAGGTACAGAGGGCAATAGGTAGTCTAAAATTACTCAAATCGCCCAGCCCTGATGGCCTGATAACACAATTCTACAAAACTTTCAGTACAGAACTGATCCCTCATTTGACTGCCCTTTTTAATCACATAGCAACTACTAAACAAACAACACACACTATGAGTGAAGCTCTGCTCACTGTGATTCCCAAACCCGGAAAAGATCCAAGGCAATGTGGACCCATAGCGCTTCTTAACCTGGATGCTAAATTATACTCAAAAATTTTAGCCACACGCTTGGAAAACGATGCCGGGGCTAATCCATCCGGACCAATCAGTATTTATCAAGGGCAGGCAGACTCATGATAATATACGCAGAGTGATCTACCTAATAAAAAAACAAAACAAATGACAGATTTCCACAGCTCTTCCCTGTCTGGACGCCGAGAAGGCGTTTGACTGAGTAGACCGGCGATTTCTTTTCCAGACCTATCAAAGATTTGGTTTCTGCGAGCCGTTTATCAATATGATCAAGGCCAACTTTGCGGCCCCCAGTTTGCACTGTTTTAGTTAACAGCGTAGCCTCCGACCCCTTCACTCTCGAACGGGAAACGAGGCAGGGATGCCCTTTATCCCCACTCCTCTTTGCGCTCAGCATTGAATCATTAGCCACATGGCTCAGAGCGAATCAAGGGCTTAGGCCAATCCAATTCGACGCCGACGAACACAAAATCTCACTGTTCACCGACGATGTCTTGTTAACAATAGCGGACCCACAACATTCTATAACAACACTCTAAGAAGAGCTGGGAAGCTTCGGGGGGGGGGGGGGAGTCCACATTAACTTACATAAATCCTTCCTCCTTAACCTAACACCTGGTCGCTTCCGTCCCCTTCCAGTGGGCCAAGCAAGACATAACATACCTGGGGATAAAGCTGACCCCTAAACTCTCAGGGCTATTTGCAGCTAACTACCCTCCACATCTACGCCAGCTACGGGCTGACCTAAGGAGATGGGCACCCCTCTATCTTTCCTGGTTAGGCAGAATACATGCCATCAAGATGGTAGTTTTACCTAAGATTCTCCACCTCTTTCAGAGTTTGCCCATTCAACTCGAAAGAGACTTCTTGCGCGGGGTCATACGCTCTTACGGAAATTCATATGGCAGAATAAAAGACCAAGGCTTCCGTTTAGTCTTCTTAGAAAGCCTACTGATGAGGGCGGCTTAGCGCTGCCCGACCTGAACCTATATTACAAAGCAGCCCAACTTTGAGTCCTGGTGGAATGGTCCCAACACGAGTCAGATAAACACTGGCTAAATATGGACCAGGCAATCGCGGGTAGAGTAATCTGGGATCTAGTATGGAAACCAAAGGTGGACCGACCGGCGAATGCATACATTAGTACGCCCACTAAAATGACACTTAAAGTATGGGATGACATATTGAGGCAGATGGAATGGACCACATTCCCCTCTCCACTCACACCCATTCACTACAACCCACCAGCACTACAGCCAGGCCCTTTTGACGCATGATGGGAAGGCGGCTGCCATACCTTAGCCGACATATTTCACAATTGGGAAATTCTAACATTCGCACACTGACAAAGGGACTTCCAACTACCCAACACAGAGCACTTTCATTATCTTCAACTACATCTCTGGGTCCTACAACCAGAGTTACGGGAAGGGGCGACTAGAGAACTCACAACCTTAGAGCAATATGTGAAGGGAACCAGCTCAGTGAAATGGGCCAACTCCTTCTTCTACTCCCTACTACTGCACACACTACCATCTAGGCGCCCACAATACCTGGAGTTCTGGTAACGCACATTAGGCCAGGACATCATAGACACTCAATGGAAAGCCCTATGGAAAGATATAAAATGCCATGGTCACTCCCTAAGTCAACGCGAAGCCTACTACAAGATAATGTATGACTGGTATCTGTATCCCGAGAAACCGAAAACAATATTCCCCAACACATCTGATCTTTGCTGAAGCGGTTTTCGCCTCTTGGGCGACTTCCGCCAATATGGTGGGACTGCCTGTCAATTGGACCCTTCTGGTCAGAAATACTGTCTCAAATTAAAGAGATACTAGGCTATCTCATACCAGACTCCCCGGAGTTCATGCTGCTAGGCCTGCGGGACCTGTCCATGAAATACCAAATCTGATCTAACCATTATGTGGCTCTGCCTGGGGGTGGCTAAAACAGCGATAGTCGCTGCCTGAAAGAGGAAAGAAGCACCAGCCATAACACAATGGCACGCAAAACTATGGCAGGCAATTACCATGGAGTGTATGAGTGACATATACAGAGATTAATTAAAAAACTTTCAATACGCCTGGGGTCCCCTGGTAAATATTTATCTAATGGTCTCCAACTAACCACCTGCCCCACGAGGGTCAGAACACTGCACCTGTTCCAGTTTTAATCAGGCCCACCATGAATGTTGGAACCCACACCAAGGTCAGGCTCACTGAACGGGACCCCGAGACCTCGTCCATCCCAAGTTCCTAATTTTGCCCCACTAAGACTTATTTTTCTCCTTCCTCCCATGTTACAGCTTTTCTTCACACCCCGACCCTCAAAAGAGAAATAATACATCTACACTCCACAAGGAAAGGTTCTGGGGCACGGGGAGGGATAGGTGAGGGGGAAAGGACTGCCACTACAGATATGTATTTGTTTTTGTTATTCTTTCCATTTGTTGTATCAACCAGTAATGTACACACGTAGGTAATACCTGAAGGAAAAATACATGGGATGTGAAGCGGACCACCCAATAGAATCTGTAAATGGTACTAGATTGCTAATAGCTATATCCGAATGTAAAGTCGAAATGTATTACCATGCTTGTTGACTGATACCTTGTAAAACCTAATAAAAACAAGTTTGACAAAAAAAAAAGGTAGGACATGTACTTTTAACTTTTACATGTTCTGGTAGTGAAAGACTCCTTTTTCGCAACTGTGAGGCCTAACCCTTGCTTAGGATAACATTGGGGATTCCTTACTACATTTAATAAGCTGTAATTCCTAAGTGAGAGGAGGTGGACATGTCATATTTGGTACCTATTCAATTATAATGATAAACCCTCTTTAATGGTAAAGTTGACTTTATCATTACAAGTTTGAAAATGCCACTTTAAGAAAGTTGGCAATTTCCTGCCCCTCCCAGTCCTTTGTGCCTGCAGCTTGTCTTAGGCCACATGACTGGGTGTAGATGACAGTTAGTCTTTGTGAATTCTCTCCAGGCAGTCACACAATAGTGGGATTAGAAGAGCCTTAGGGCCTGATTATGACTTTGGCGGTGCGGTAGCGTGCCGCCACACATCTGCCCCGCTCCCGCAATGGTAAAGCTCACCTCCTGCCGCCGGCTAGATTTAAAATATTTTTGTAGTCTAGCGGGCAGTTCTTTGGCGTTTCCACAACAGTGCCTTTCGAAAAGGCGCACCGCAATGGGAACGTCAAAGGCTGTTCCTGCATGGCATGGCACGGACTGTTAAGTCCATGCCGTGCAGGAACAGAGGGTGCATGGACACAAGGGGGCACACTATGTGCCTCCTTGCATGTATTCCCAGGCCCAGAGGCACAAGGGCCCCCTTTGCTTCATCCCAGCCTCACTTTTCACGGTGGTTCACCGCTATTAGAAGTGTGGTGGGGAGGAAACTCGTAATATGCTGCGACACAGCCAAGCATATATCGTGCTCAGGACCGCCGCGCCATCCCCGGCGGTTGCGGCAGTGCCCTCATGATCTGACTGCCCCACTAGGGTTGTACGACGGTACAACGCATGTAAATACATTGTGTGCCTTTGCCACGCATTTTTTTGCACACATGTTTTTACCGCGAATATGCATTGACAACACATGCCAATACCATGTATTGTTTTTAGATTGAAAAACAATGTATTTGTGGGGGGGAACCCCCCAACTTACCTAAAATGTGTGGTATTTGCATGCGTTGTAAATGCATATTCGAGCTGAAAATATACGTGCTAAAAAAATGCGTGGTAAAGGCACAACGAGGTGAAAACCTCATTGTAAAAGCTGTTTCCCCAGCACTAGTAATGCGGCGGTAAGACCACTGGTGCGGGGGTCAACGGCCACCCCCGCACCTCCACCACGGGTTCAGCAGTCCCATGGACCGATGAACGCGTAATCAGGCCCTTAATGGGCAATCAGTTGGCAGGGTGGGGGGGGGGGCGTAGCTGAACACAGCCCCACTTGCACCTGAATAGGCTGTGTTCGGTCTACTCACAATAGTCCTAATGATCCTATATTATTAGTGTAGGCAGCGAGGGCAGGGGAAGCAGGAAACTCCTTCAAAGGACCGTTCCAGAAACTTTTCCCACCTTCTGGGAGCAGGGTACCAGTGTATAAAAATGTGACTCTCAGATCCACTCCTCAGTTCACTTCTGGACCTCTCAGAGGACTGCCTGCTGCTGTACCTGGAAGCACTGTTTTACTGCCTGGAGCTTGCCTTGAACCCTCAGAGGCCAGCCCTGATGTTAAGCCCTACATCTACACCTGTTCCCAGGACTACCAGAAGTGACTCCAAGGTCTAGTTTTCAGGCATCCTGTTCAGAGCCACAGAGACATAACAGGCTCCCACCATCTTGAACCCACTCCTGGACCCAGCATGGGTGAATCCTGAACCCCCAAGCAGTCTCCATCCACTCCTGGACACTTAGTTGTGGTGCTAAAGGTGCCCCGGTAACAATTTTCCAAACCTGAGGACTTGGACAAAATTTGACCAGAAAGTACTCAGAGAACCAGGAGGAGACCAGGACTAACCCGCTCGCCAATACGGCTGAGGATCATCACTGGTCGAACTGACTTCATGGCTTCCCCATCTACATTCTTCTCTGGAGCAGCAAATCCATTTCAGTGGTCTTTCACCAAAAGGGTAGCCAACTTCGTGGAACTCTCTTCGGCTACAGCCTTCTGCTTCATCTCACTGGAGATTTTCGACTTCCATCTCAACAACTAAGTCTGAAGGTAAAAATCTTCAATACACAAAACAATACTGTGGGTCTCGAGTGTAGGATCAGAGCATATAATACTATAGCAAGGAAGAGAAAGAGAAAGAGAGTCCGCAAATAACCGTGGCAGGTGTATGAACCTCCACTGAGGTATTAAGTTCCCATCACCCACCGGTGGTGGTTCTTCATCATTTGGGAACTAAGGACGAACCCCGGAGTACCAATCACTCTGTTAGTTGTGGTGGTACCCTGGTTGTCCAAGGCAACCGTGCCAAATTGTTACCAGCGGGTGATGATTGCAGTGCGAAAAGGTGGTGAAAAAAAGGTGGTGAAGTTAAAAATGACTACCAAGACACTGTGTAATTTTATTCTGGCGCTATCTTGGTGTCAAGATTAAAATCAAAATAGACAGCTTAAACAAATAACTGTCAGGTTACAGGTAAAAATCTTCACCACAACCACGGCTATCCCATGACGAGTCGCCCTCCTCAGACATTTCTGTAGCCTTGCCCCGCTTAACTTCTATCTTCTCAGACACTTTTTCTTCAAACATTTTCTACGTTCGAAGGTAAGCACTGACCGGGTCCAATCCACTTCTTGTATGTGACCCACGCTTCATCGCCGTCTGCCTGAACTTTTAACTTTGCCCTGGTCAAGAGCGCCCAGATTTCCCCAGTTGGCTCTTTTATCTATTAGGCACTATTTTACAGTTTATTCTTTAAAAATTAATAACTCCAGTTCTACTGATTGGATTGTATGGTTGTGGTGTCAAATAATCTATTAAAATATTCTCAATTTTCCAAAATTTATTTGGGGATTTTCTTAGGATTGTGGCTGTTGCTTGAACAGGGCTCACAACCCAGTCAACCAACAACTTAGTTTCCTCACAGGCAAAGAGGGGGTTAATCGGGTTCCCATAATCATCATGTGGGAAGTGTGTCACACTATTACCCTCTGTGTCGCCGAAATAGCTCAACACAGATATGTTCTGTAGATACTTATGAACCATTAAACAGAGAAACCTGGCAACTTCCAGGAAACTTAGTTTCAAAGTCACAGAGCAAATATGAGTTGGCCTAATATAGAAGTTGGTGAACAAATACAGTTTGCCTCAGAAGTGAAGCCTAAAGCCTTATCAAAACGTTTATGTACAAGTTACCCAAGTCATGTTTACAATAGTGCTTTGAGGAGACATTTCTTCACATGAACCCAACCCCTCATTCAGCACTGTTTGTTTGTAAAACCAAATCCTAGTTGTATTTACTTTGAAATTCATTATAAACATTATGTATTCTTTTACAGCCTCCTCCAATCGAATAATCGACAGGATATTCTCTGGAGCTGTTACAAGGTAAGAACACTTTATCATGTGGTCTTAGGGCAATGAAAGCACAAACAGAAAAATAATTGTGCAAAAAAACATTTTCACAGACAGTTACTATACTTATTTTTATAATTTCTATGTACAGACACTGTCCTTCATTTCACACACCATATCAACCTGTTGCTAACAAGTAACATTGTTATGATTTTCTGAAAGTGCAGTTCTAGTTTTGGAATAGGAAGTGAGACAGAAGCCAGAGTTAAGTTTTCAGGGAGCTGCACTTCATAGAACCATTTCTCCATAATGAGGTATTTGCTGTTTTTGACCAAAGAGGTGGTACTCTGCAGAATGCAAGCAGGAACTTATGACTTCCAGGGCTGTTGTTGATGACAGCAAGTCTCAGCAGTCAGGGTGCATAGCCTAAAAAGTGTGTAAGGGGCTGCTGTACAAAATGTAGGTGTGTGTTGCTGCTGGAGCATACCATGCTGGCTTAGGGAGGGGAGCAGTCTAGAGGATTCCAACCCCCGTGGCCCAGTGAAAAGGACAGTCCAGTTTGCATGGAAGCAATGCAGAAGCTGATGCGAGTACTAAAATGTGTCTCCCCGATCACTTTTAGATCTTCATTAGCATGCTACACCCACGGTAAAGTAGAGGGAGCAATGTAGAAACTGACCTGAGTGAAAGAGTAGGCGCCCCTGCTTCCCAATCCCTGTTCAAGCCTTAACTGCACCTCATCAACCAAGGAGAAGGAGAGATCAAGAGATCTGATGCAGCCATTAAAGACAGGGCCCAATACCCAATGGTCTGTGCTGATCCTGCCAGCCAGCGGAGGATCACTTAAGTTTGAAAAATCCTTGGTACCAGAAGGTGGTCTCTTCACTTGCTAAAGAGAGGAGGGCGATTTCCTTGGGCCAGTTCCTCGTCTGAAACTTGCAGCTGCACCCACTAATCAAATGTGATCTGCATTGAGTACCCCAGCAACATTAGAGGAAGGGCATGGCACTGTACACACTCTCCGGAGTGAGGACCTTGTACTAGGGACCTAACTGCAGTTACACTTTGGTTACTCCTGGACCTTTAAACTTTTTTTTTTTTTTTTTAATATTTTTATTAAAGTTTTCAATCAGCGCACTGAAGCCAAGTACAGAGAAAAATAAAAGGACCCAATCCGCAGTGTACATATCAGGAGAAATCCGTTCGTCCCACGCTTCCCCCCTAGACCCCCAACCCTCCACCCACTCTACCCCCACCCCCCCCTCTCAGTGCGCCCGCGTCAACCCCTTCTTCACTTCTGCTGAGAGGGACCAGGGGTCCGGGAAGTCCGAGCCCAAGGCAATCCCAAGGTCCTGGACCTTTTAACTTGTGCTCACCAGACATTGGGAGTGTTGACGTTAGGAAGCGTTATGGTGACGGTTGCTGCTGACTTGGGCATTAAATGACTAGTCTACTGCCCGCCGACGTCTTTTTAGATTATACACAGCGAGTCTGCACCTGTTAGATCTTTGCCTATAGAACCATGTGTTAATGGGCATATTCCTTTGAGTGGTATTCTGTTTAAATATAAAAAAAATACTACTAGTTTATGGTTTAATATGTTTATTGAAAACTCAGCCAAGGGACAGACATCGGACACAGATACACATGTGCGTGGAATGAACCATCGTCCGAATAACCATCATGGAGCTTGTAGTCCATGAGCACGCAGCTGAAGAATCATTTAATTAGACACTCGGCTACCCCACAACAGAACCCTCCCTCCCCAAAAATAAATGAAAAAACAAAACCTCCAAAAGATCCCCCGCCCTCCGTTCCCAAACCCCACCCCTACCCACCCTGGCTCCGTGTCTCCCCTGGGGTCAAACCCACTTTTAAGTCCCTGCTCCCTCCGGTTGTTCTGAAAGTCGTAACAATCTCAAATACCGGGGACATGTAGCCTCCCTAAACTCAGAAGCTAGCAGCGATAGAAAGGGCTTCCACAATTCCCTGTACCTGTCCCCCTCCCCTGCCATTGTTAGGGCCAATTTTTCTATTCCTAGAATATACCACAAACGATGCAGCCATCCCGTAAAAGTCGGTACCTGAGGTGTACGCCAATGTGCAAGTATGTTCTGTATGGCGGACCCCAGTGCGATGGCCGTCAGTCTGCCTCTGCGGGAGCGTAATGGGTAAGTCAAGGGGTTTGGCAACCCTAAAAGCACATAGGCCGGGAAGTGTGGAACTTCAGTTTCAAAGTGGGCATCCACTTCATCCAGCACCTGCTTCCAGTAGGTTTGGAGGTGCGGGCAGTCCCACAACACGTGCGTTAGGTTACCCACTTGTTCACAACCCCTCCAGCACGTCGCCTCTCTAGAGCGGTCCATCTCATGTATGCGTTCTGGGGTGTAATACCAGTACGTTACCAACTTTGTCAGGGTTTCCGTGAGCCCCATATGATAAGCCGAATGTCGTGCCCTGTAATATATGCCCTCCCATTCTTTATGACTCAATGTCCTCCCCAATTCCCGCTCCCATCTGTGTTGTCGGTGTGCATATGTTTGATCTGTAGTTGCTTGTAGAGGTCGGAAACGAGGTGTTTATCTGATGTGCTGGTAATAAGCCACCTCTCGTAAGGGGAGAAATGCCTATCTGCCCCGGCGCGAACCTGTGCCTGCAGTGCCCAGTGTCGCACTTGCATATTCCGCAGCCTGTCTGTCTCCGGCAATCCAAAAACACTCTGCATCTGAACGAACTGAAGCACCCCCCCCATACACATGACACAGGGAGCGACAACCTTCCTCCCTCCATTTTGCAAAGGCGGCATCTTCCAGACCCGGGGTGAAGTCAGGGTTACCCGTCAGCGGTGTAGGCGGGGAAGGGAATGTGGTAAACTCGTGCGTGAGGTTAGTGGCGTCCCAAACCTCAAGGGGAACCCGTGTAATATGGGAGGCATACAAGTTACGGGGTCGATGCCCCTGCGCAGGAACGGCACTTCCTGTAGGGAACGGGCCGCCACCGCTTGATCCTGAAACAACCAGTGTTTCTCCGACTCCCACCTGCTCCACTCCACCAGGTATCGCAATTGGGCCTCCTGGAAATAAAGCCTCAAATCGGGGACCCCGAGCCCCCCCGCCTTCGGTGCCAGCGTCACCAATGCACGTCTCATTCGCGGCTTCCTCCCATTCCAAATAAACCGGGACAGGTCCGACTGCGGAAGAGATATAGAATCTGCGGGAGAATGGTCATTTTCACCGCTGCAATTCTGCCCAGCCACGACAATGGATAGTGCCGCCATCTGTCCAGTTCCCGGCGGATCTTATCTCGCAACCGCGTATAGTTTGTTTGAACCACCCTGGTCAACGACGGGGCCAGCTGAATCCCCAGGTATGGTATCGAGTCCTCCGCCCAACGAATGGGAAGCTGTGTTTGCAAGTGATCACGGGTAGACCGCAGCAGCGAGAGGTCCAGGGCTAAGGATTTCCCTGCGTTTACTCGAAACCCGGCAGCGCGGGCAAAAACTGTCAGGTCCGCCCAGCATGCCGGGAGAGCCGACCTCGGGTCAGATAGTGATATTAGGACATCGTCTGCGTATAGACTAATAGTGTGGGCGTAGCCCCCAAACCTAATCCCTGTGATCCTCGGGTTTTGTCGCATCCGCTGGCTCCATATAAAGGGCGAAAAGGAGGGGAGACAGCGGGCAGCCCTGCCTCGTACCCCTCTCAATGCGAAATTGAGAGGAGGTTCACCCATTCACCCGAACGGTGGCAGTGGGGAAGCGGTAACAGTTAAGGACATGTGTGCGAAATCGGGAACCCAGTCCAGATCTCTCCAGGACCTGTTCTAGGAATGGCCAATGTACCCGGTCGAACGCCTTTTCGGCATCGATGGCCAGCATCATGAACTCTCCCGGAACCCGAGTGGCCTTCTCTATAAGATGCAGAATCTGCTTCGTATTGTCTGTCGTCTGTCGCCCAGGGATAAAGCCCGCTTGGTCTGGGTCCGTGAGACCCGGCATGAGGGGCCCGAGGCGGGCTGCCAAAATCCCGGTATACAGTTTAAGATCAATATTGAGCAATGAGATCGGGCGGTACGATCCTCATTGGGAGTTATCTTTGCCCGGTTTGGGAATTACTGTTATAGACGCTTCTAGAAGATCACCAGGGATAGCACCCTGAGTCGCAAAGGAGTTAAACAACTTGGTAAGGATCGGGGCCAGTAGGGAGCTACATTTCTTGTAAAAGATCGCGGAAAATCCGTCCGGTCCCGGGGCCTTCCCCAGTTTGAGCCGCGAAATAGCGTACACTACTTCCTCCATCCTGATGTTACTATCTAGATGGTCGGCCTGCTCTCGGGACAACGCCGGCAATGTGACGGAGTCCAGAAATGCCGTCCCGTCCGAAGAGTCCAGTGGGGCCTCCGCGTACAGGGTCTCGTAGAAGGCCCGGAAAGTCTCCGCGATCTCCCCATCGGCCGTCGCCTCCGTGCCGTCTTCCCGAGATATTAGTTTAACCCCTTGCCGCTGACGACCTTCCCTGAGCTTATGAGCCAAAAGACGCCCGCACCTGTCTCCGCCCGCATAGTAGGCATGGCGCAGCCTTAACGCTGCAAACTCCGCCCTATCCTGATCAAGCGCCGCCAGCTGTTGACGAGCCGCCTTGAGTTGCCGCCACAGTCTCGGGGCTCCTGTCCTCTGGTGCATTCTCTCTATTTCCCGCACCTGCTGGGTAAGCTCCTCCCGTTTGCGTCCGCGTTCCCTATTGTCTGCCACCGAGATCGATATGAACTCCCCACGAAGTACCGCTTTCAACGCCGCCCATTGTATGGCAAGTGATGTGTCTGTGTCGTCATTATGTGAGCAATAGTCTCGTATGGCGTGGTGTATGCGCCGCACCACCTCTTCTCTATGCAGGAGCGTGTCTCTAAGACGCCACACTCTGGATATAGGCTCGATGGGTGGAAGGGTGAAGGTAGCCGTCACCGGAGCATGGTCTGACAATGACGCCACCTCTATTGCCGCTGTCGTCGCGAGCGCCCGTACAGACGTCGACACCAAGATGTGGTCCAGTCTAGCATAGGTCTTATGCGCATTGGAATAAAAGGAGTATTCCCTGTCTCGGGGGTGAAGGGTGCGCCAGAGGTCGCATAGTCCCATGTCCTGCAGACGGGCGATCCCCTCCGTAGAGATGGCCCCAGCTTGGTGAGACCGCTGACTGGATCTATCTAGAATATTATCAAACACCAAATTGAGGTCCCCCCCTAATATGATATGGCGGTCAGGCGTAGTCGTAGCCTCCGTGAGTGCAGAGTGTAAGAAGCGCTCAGGTCCCTCGTTCGGGGCATAGACGGAGCCGATAGTAAACCGCGCCCCCCCCCCCCGATCGCAAAGCGATAGGTCAAAAGACGCCCTTTGATCTCGGTAATCTTATGAAGGACCTCCCCCCGAAACCGCTACCCCACCAGAATCGCCACCCCTGCAGTTTTAGTAGTCCCCGAAGAAAAGAGCTGAGTGGGGGAAGCGCCTCGAGCGGAGGCGATAGCAGTCGCGCGCCAATAAGTGCGTTTCCTGCAGCAGGCAGATGTCCGCGCGGGAGTTTTCTAGGTATGATAGGACAGCCTTACGCTTAACTGGGTTATTCAGACCCCGAACACTCAGGGTCAGCACCTTAAGGTTAGTGGGTGGCATAGCGCATAGCACAATGGATGCTCAGCAGGCGAAGATCCCTCTGAAGCACGGCCCCCGAATTCCTGAGTGTGAAGCCAGGTAGGAACTTAAGCGTTCGACTAATCATCCCGACCCTAGGAGAAGGGCCGACACGGAGACTCCAACCCCTCCCCCCACCCCCCCCTAACTAGCCCCAACATAAGAAACCCAACACCATACAAAGATAGAACAACTAGTCCGTCACTCGTTGGTGACTGGTATAGAGTCATTGGGGTATATCCGCCGGTCGCGGAGAGAAGCCCCCCCTCCCGCCAGGGAACAGAAACGAAGAATGTCCTCATTCAGGTGCCGCGTGTATCCGGGTCAGCCCTTAGTAGAACCGGAAAGGTCCGCAGACACCGCCTCCAACGCCGATAACCGGCCGTTCGAGATCTCCGCCGCCGGTGGCTTCTTAGAACGGTGCCGGCATCCCTGCTGCCGCCAGCGCGGTGCATCAGTTGCGGCTCCCAGCCCGGTGGACGTGTCATCGTTCCCCTCTTCTGGAAGGGTCACCCCCAGCAACCGACTGGCCTCCGACAGAGAACGTAATTGGTACAGTTTGTCATCTTTCCGAAACACCAGACGGAAGGGATGACCCCTGCTGTACGGAATGTTATTACTCTGGAGATGTGTCGTGATGGGTTTGAACAGGCGCCGTTTTTGCAGCGTAAGAGCAGACAAATCCTGGTAAAGCACTGGTTTTGAGCACGAAACTGCAAGGGATGCAGGCGGCGCGCCTTTTGCATTATCAGCTCTTTGGTGCGGTAGTCTTTCACGCACACCAGTATGTACGGTGGAGGAGCCGACGGCGCCCTGGGGGGACCCACTCTGTGTGCCCTATCAATCTCCAGGTCAGCATCCAGCGGTCGCTGCAGGATATGATTGAACAGTTCCCTCACGTAAGTGAAGAGGTCCTTAGTGTCCGCGTCCACCTGCACCCCGCGTATTCTAATGTTATGGCGACAGGAGCGGTTTTCCAGATTGTCAAGGTGTACCTGCAAATCCACCTGTTGGTCGTGCAACCTGATGATCTCTTGTTGCAGGGTCGTTATTTCCTCATCCCTGCCGTCGCTTTTGCCCTCCAGGTCCGCCACCCTCTCACCGATGCTGTCCACATCGCTGCGCACCTCCTTAAGCTCAGACGCGAACTCCTGCTTGAGGGTCTGGATATCGCCCCTGAGCGCCGCAAACATGGACTCCAAAAAGGCCTTGGTAATGGGTTCAGAGCCCCCATCGTCCGGCTTCCCTTTTCGCGGCCCACCAGTTTCGGCCGGCGCCGCCATCTGACCTGACGGGGACTTGGAGAAGAGTTCCTTAAGCGTTTTGTCCTGCTTCTTCCTGACAGTGGACATAGTGCGCCTCGCGGAGCCCCGCGTGGAGCTCCCAAGGGTCCCTCCCTCAGTCCTCTACTCTTCCCCGAGGGTACAAGGCCCGGTCCCCGCTCGGTTCACAGTCGCGGCCCGGCACCAGGGCAGCCCTCCGCTTCCCGCTGCTGGCGGCGCTACCGTCTCCGGCCCCCGCAGGAGCACCGCGTCGCCGGTGGGCCTCTCGACCTCGGTTGATATGTTCGTGTGTACCAATCTCGGCCACAGCACCGGGACGGCAGATGACCACGCGTCCTCAGACACAGGCAGCGCCCGCCTGTATGCAGCTGCTGGGAAGGCCGCAACCGCTCACTCGCCTCCACGCCAGTCTGGCTCCTGCGTTATGCGGCGAGGGCTCCTGCACTAAGCCGCCCAACCCTCAATTCTCCGTGCCACCAAGGTACGATCTCCGGACCTCCTGCAGCCGCAACACTTGGTCCTACGCAATGTTCAAGGCGGCCCGGGGGATGGGATCAGGCATCCATCCGGCATAGCGCTCCCCCAAAGCAACCCAGGTCTGCGCCACCGAGGGGCGGGGCCCCCTCCGAGGCCACCCGCTGCCACTCGCTTCCAAATGTCTGTGGGACAGGGCTGGGCTTGCGCGCCGATTGCAGGCCCCCAGCCTCCGGGGCCGCACGCCGACCGCCCTCGGGCCACATCACACCACCATGTGGGGGGGAAGCGCGCAGTGGAGCTCCCGCTCACCTTCAAGGGGCTATGGGCCCCCCCCCCCCTCCGACTCACAGGCTTTTTCTCGGCCGCGCCGCTGTAGGGTCCTCCTCGTCTCCCCCGGGCACCGTCTCAGTCCGCCACGGGTGGGCCAAACGTCACTCAGCCTCGGCACCTTCCGTCAGGCCAGCGGCGCTCAGACTAGGACGCACCCTCCGCCGCCGGCGTCGCGCCGCCTCACCACTCCAGTCCGGTGTCGAGCCGTCCCACAAGCTGGCCTGGCTCCGCACCGGCCACTACACCTGGGGTCCCCCTCTCCTCGCTGCCCGACCCAAAGTCCGGGTCGCTGCCGCCGGCGCCACTGGTCTCCGGGCCTCACGTCGGCCCTGCCTCCTCCGGTGCTGCTTCGGCCGCTCGCGCCGCCTCCTTCGTATCGCGAGCCAGGCAGCCTCTGATCCCGGTGAGTCGATCCTGTCTAGCCTCCGACGGTCTTCGGTCGTCAGGAAGTGCTGAGCAGGCACCAGTAGGGCTATTTGGCGGCCGATAGGCCGGTGCTTACTCTGACCCTGGCGGGAGTTCCGGAGCAGAACGACTGCTCACACCGCCATCTTGGCTCCGCCCAAATACTACTAGTTTATAGAAGAAAAGCATTGGATTGGGCAGTCATTATTGCATACTGCTCTGAGTCAGTGCTCTCCCACACTACCTCTCTGAGAATAATGAACTGTTTGCCATGCTACCCCATAGGTTGATTGCTGAAGGGGTGTACTTGGTGTTCAGTTTGAAGTGCCATAGAAGGTCAGGTCCCAGGACAGCAGTCGTAAAAGGCTCCAACAATTACAGCCTGGTCCAGTAACTCCTGTTAGCCCAATGGCTCCATAACTGACAGTGTGGATATACTGCATTTTATTTGGTTTTAGTTCTTCGTCATGAGGACATTTTTCCTAATTATAAAAGATAAACTGGAAAAAAAGCACACTAGCTGCAAAGATCCAAATTCAATGAAAACACATGTTTATGCTTGCAGATTGAGTCACAATAAGATGGTGTACTGGGGAGGTGTGAAGTGCTGCTACTAGTAACTCAATATTTTGCAGGACCTCTTAACTGTGACACAACTTGTGAATAACCCACCTCACATGACCTGTTTTTATGTTTCAGGGGCAATACTGTACAAAGAGAGGGTAAAATGAGCTATGCTGACTTTGTATGGTTCTTGATATCAGAGGAAGATAAGAAGAATCCCACAAGGTATGACATTCCCTTTGGCCATTACTCCTAAAATAATACAATGTGTTAGTTTATATGAATCTTTACCGCCACTGCTATTACCTGTCCCTCTGCAGACACATACCAAGCATAATTTACCGGCATCAGCAGGATGGCATCCATGTGTTACGCTACTCAGCTTTCACACATTATGAACGCTATTATTACAACTTAACACGGTCTCTTTTTTTTATGGCACTCTAAATATTACCTAAAGTGGGATCATGAGACTGACAGCTAACAATGATAGAGCATATAGAATGGTTGACCCAGTAGTGTCATAACTATTGTCTTCATTATGTAATTCAGACTGTTTCTGATCAAGGTTTCAAAGCAATGATTACAACAGTCACAAATTTATCAGGTGCCATCCTGTACTGTATTGAAATATCCATGGACTATGTGGCTCTTTTGTTTGTGCTTGAGAGTTCTTCAGTACTTCTTGTGGTGTCTCGGAAGGTCACTCACACCGGAACTATATGTTCGAGGCATGTGTGCTGTAGATACACATGCTTTGCATTCTCCTGCCATCTAGTGTTGGGTCTGGATATTTGCAAGTTGTTTTTCTCTGAAGTCTTTTCCAGTCACAAGGTAAGGTGACTTCTCCTTTCGGTGATAATAATAATGAACATGAACTCCATTGTTAGATTGTTTTCTTTCCGCCATCGGGTTCAGACGTGTATTGCAGTGCTCCGATACGAAAACATCAATCGGGATCCCTTCGGTACGCAATTCAATTACCCTCGTCAGTATTGATTTCGATTGCGTTTCCACCTTCTGGGTGTCGTAAAATCCAGAAAACTTTTATTATCCAATCGGGAACTCTAAATGTGGCTATCGGGCCTAGCTCGTTTTCCTCTATCTACTCCCACTGGAAGATTCATCATCGAGTCTTCTGCAGATGGAACGGACGCCATTTCAATTCTGTCCTCTGTGCCATTCCAAATACCCACGCACCGACCTTCATAAGGTCTGTAACCTCTGTCTCTCCCCGGAGCATAAAAAGGAAGACTGTGACGCTTGTCAATCGTTCCGATCCAAAAAGTCTCTACGGGACCGTCTGGCTCGATGAAGAGACATGTAGCGGCAGAATATCGAAGACACCCCTGATATCTTCGGAGAAGATATCGAGCAAGAAGAGATGGAAGGGTCTGCCGCGGAAGAGACCTTCGACATCCAGGACTCCGATTCCAAGTTGGAGATCAAACTAGAGTCCCACGACATTCCAGCTGGACAGGGTGCTGTGAGTAACAAAGCCCCTTTGCCCACTAAACCCGTTCCAACCAAACAAAAGGCAATTGGGCCACCATTGCCATCAGGCCATGGTGGGCACTGAAACAGCAAGTCAAGCCTTCCAGCTCGGGCTCAAGCCGAGATGATACTCATTCAATTCCGAAACATCCCGGCTCCAGAGATAAAAAGGACAAATCCAGCTTGGCACCGAAAATTTCGGAGTGCAAACAAAGAAGTTAAAGCCACCAGAGCCTATTTTAGAAACAAAGGCTGGATCCAAAGCAAAAGAATATTCACATAAATCCTGACACTGGGCACATTACAACTAACACAGTAATACCATCTTCCAAAAGGAAAACAGACGCCGAATACAAAATCCCTCTCAAGAAGAACAAGCATTGGCATAGCCAATAGGTCTCGCCTTTGGGACCGTATAAGTGTTTAGCCATGCAACAGTAGCACAACTAAATACTTATAAGGTCCCAAAAGCGAGACCTATTGGCTATGCCAAGCGGCAGTGCGGCCGCGAAAGTGATCGCGATCAAACATCAAAGCGGCCGCAAAAGTGAAAGTAATCGGGCGCACCTGCGCACATGCATTGTAGCTCTAGGCTGGCCTGGTAGCACTTTTTGGAGCCCTCTCAAAAAGTCTCGCCAGACCAGCGCATGCGATGGGTCAGGCGAGGCCTAAAAAGGACATGGCATACTAGTCCTACTAAACGTCCCTCAAACCCCTCCACCTTCTTCACCAGTACCTATCATACCAGCTTCAGACCTCTTGCACAACACAACACCCTATTCAAATCCTGATATAGTAGATGATGGTGAGACTTATGATCAGCCACCACCTGATCCATGGGATGACTACAATATAGACTCATCGAAGAGCCAGCAAGAAAAAGTCTTTTAAGGTATTAAAAGAACCCTCACTGCTTCATCATTGGGTTCCCACCAGAGAGGCCGAATGCCTCCCTGGTGTGCTACAACGCCTGTTTACAGCAGAGCAGGTTTTTTGTGTGGTGTGAGTGTGCAAAATAGTGAGTGCAAAAAGAAGTGATTTAAAAATGCCTTGGTTTTATCCAAAGAACTTTTTTGGAGGAAAACCAGGCATAGATAAAAACAATTGTGAAGGATATCTAACTCCTGGTTAATTATACCAGATGTATCCTAAAGTGAAAGATGAAAGAGTGGTCAACATGTTTCTGCCTCTATGTGTTATTAGCGATGCATTCATCAGGGCCAAACCACCCCGGCGGTGTGCGCATGCTAAGGTGCACCCTAACCGTTGGTGGTGAAGAGGACCGGAATAACTCACGGTTTTTGACTGCCGGACATGTGGGGAGGGAAATAACTAGTTTGAGATATTGACTTGGGAAAACTGGTGTGTCGCTTCCGGGTTAGTGAGAGCAGAGTCAGCGCCAGCAGCGGGGAGCCACCGAGGCTCTGAGCCTTCCATCTGCCGAACGCCGCGGAGCTGAGCGTTCCGTTGCCGGAAGACGGGGGTGATAAGGGTTCTGCGGCGCTGGGCCCGGGATTGAGCGTGCCACCCGGGACGGAGAGCAGAGAAGCCACCGGAGCCAACAAAGGCAGAGCAGCCTGGGAGGCTTGTTAAGAGAAAATTGTGCCGTGATCCCCGTCTGCACATACCTACACTTGAATGTTATCAGTGATTTCCGAAGAAAAGCTCCGATCAAGTATTCTCCCACTAAATTGAAGTGGTCGAGTGCGGCGGCGGGACTTTGGAGGTGGGCGCGCGCCACCTCTGTGCTCACCATCGCGCAGAGCGTCTCAGCGAGTACGTGAAGATGCGGCATGGTGGTGGAGTGCCGACGGGAGAGCTCCAGGAGAACCCCAGACGCAATGGAGCCAGTAAAATAACATCCTCTCAACGCTTAGACGGGATTTGCATGTCAAGAGAACTGGTTTGCATCTCCAAGGTTGAGTGTGCATCTGAACGTTTTATTTTTCAACGCCGTTCTGGTTGGCTTCAGGATAATCACACCTGCGTGTAAACAACATGTTAGTAATAACGGCGGTCACCATTTGATCCAGACAAAGATCACATCCACATGTTGTAAATCCCCCGCTAAGCCTCGGTTCCGGTTTTGTACCGGTCCCCTACCGCCCTTTCCAGCCCAGCACAGCAAACAGGCAAGCAATCATGCCACAGGTGGAGCGCGAGTGGCGAGCGGGCGGCTGATGGTAGGTAGGGTGACGTTTTGACTCCTGTATATCCCCAATGCACCTCCTTTGATGGACAAGGTGTGACTACTCCGCTACCCATTTATCCTGGCCTTGTAAGACTGATTGGACTAGAGACTCTGTCCTTTGTGCCTGGATTTTGCATTGCACCTTGCACTTTAGCGCTGTTTATTGTTTAACTATTCTAAATTGTTGCTGCTAAAACGCACCTTGTACTTTGCAAAGAGAACAACTAAGGCCCTGTGGTGTTTAGTTTTTGTCACTTTAGTAATCTGTGCTCTAATTTTAACTTTGAATTGAACCTTGCACATTGTATTTTGTATGTCATAACTTGTATTTTGTAGTCTATATATTGCATATAGTAATTAGGTCAATACTACCAAAATTTGCATTTTTTTAGGGTCCGGTGTATTTCTCTTAGAGTCCCTCACGCCTGATAATAATGAGTAAGCGGAAAACAAACCCAGGGAAAAGTGTGGTTGGTACACTAGACGCCTTCCTCTTGAGGGCTGAATCCGCCCTCATTCGTGAAATCCAAATGACAGAATGAAGGTTATCTCTTGATCCACACTCCCCGATAGGTACACTTTCCCTAACCCCTGCATTTTCTGACTCTTTACCGGCACTAAACCAGGATGCCTCTTTAGTTAGGCTTATCCCGCTCCCATCTGCACCTACAGCTATAATGTTAATTTCTGGCTCTTGCTCTTCTCAGGAGCACGAACCTACGAAAATTAAAGTAACTACTAGAGAGCAGAAGGCTAAGCCTAAATTAGATTGTATTAATGAATCCCTCCCTACCAAAAAAAAGGGACATGGGGTATACTAAATCTAAAAAACAACCAGCACAGGGCACCCCTGGTGGGAAAGCACCATCTGTCCTCTCCACTAATGTTGTTCATGAGGGTAATCCCACCTCTATGAATCAGTTTACGCCAGAGCAACTATTTGATAACACTAAGGAGGGGAATTTTTGGAGTAGGTTAGAAACTATGCTATCCACTTTACTAGACCCTATGTTTAAAACAATAAGTGTGATAGAAGCTAGGTTGGCCAAGCTGGAGGGGACTTTTGGATGCAATCCTCCAGTTATGCCCCCAGCTAGTCCTCCCACACACATAGATGACACAGTCATAAGGGGCAAAAGAGTTGTGGGGAAAGGAGCAGGGGGTGGGTCTACTGTAAGGTTCGTAGCAACTGGTGAGGCACAAGACAAGAATAGCCTTATTAGCACCAGGTTTAGAGGTTCAGATATTCCGGCCACCTTATGTCAGTCCAGGAGCAGAGTAGGATCTCCCGTGACCCATAGGGAGAGGGGGCCAGTGGGCAGGGAAAACCAGCTACTGAATCTTTCGATTATAGATCTTCCACCGGAAACTACCCCATACGTAGTTGTATTGGGGAATGTACCCCGTCTCACTATTGGGGCAACGTAAGATTACGCACAGCTGAGAAACAAATGAAATCACTGGTTTACCCACAATACCACCATGGGTCATTGTGTATATAAAAATATTCTTATAGCACGTAGGGTTAGTTGGATAGGGACCTCATGTAAATTGGACCCTGGTGACTGTGTTATCATAAATTTTGACAACCCCTTTACTGCTGGGCGCATTTTATCCAGGGATATTAGCCTCACTTCGCTTACCAGATCTGTTATTAAGGCTTTACCCGTGGGTTATTTTTACAAGTCTGCCCCCACAGAGAAATGCTGGATACTGGCCATAGGGCACGGCAACAAGGAGGTTGGTTAAATAATCCAGCTCCCAGGCAACAGCCTTTCGCCTTAGCCCATTTAGCTCCTGCTTTGGATGGGCAGTTATGTGGCACCCACGCATTGGTGACAGATAACAGATTCGCAGCCTTATCCGGCTTGGAGAACTGCGATTGACTTAAGGCCCCTGTGTCCCCTGGATCATTATCAGTTACTCCTCTTCAGGCTTTTAGGGCAGCAGCTGTGTGCCATACATCAGTGAGGCTTAATAACTTTTTATCTTGAAACATTGCTGGGCTGGCTAATAAGTTCCTCGATGGGTATGGTACGTGAAGCAGTACACTATAATTTGCTTACAAGAAACATGGTCGTGGACTGTGACCTTTTTTTGGAAGGCTACAAGGCATTTTTTGTCCCGGCCGTTCCATCGGCAAGTGGTAGACCTGGGGGGGCCTAGTTACTTACATTTCGGTGGCCATTGACTGTAAGTTGCAGGTGACCCCATCTACATATTCAGGAATTCTGGCATTGTCAGTAAATAGGGGGGACACTAGATGGGGAATCTTTAACTTTTAGAACTCGATGGTTCGCCCGCATGAGGTGTGTAATATCACCAATCTGGATGCAATGATAAAACAAACCATGGGCCACAGATTTCGTAACTTTTTGATTTCTGGTGATTTCAATATACACCCTTGCGGCGACCCCTCATCCTCCTGCATCTCAGAGTTGGGTTATCCCCGTATGAGGGGCTTTCATTTTGAACACCATCTTCAAGGGGAACTGTTAAACAATATGTTAAATGAACTAGATCTAGTGGTCACGATGTCCTTAACTGACCCTCATACCAAGTTCCCTGTACCGACGTTCAAAGGAACTGGAAAAGGATCTTTCATTGACTTTATTTTAATTTCTTCGCAGCTATAATCTTTTTGTAGTGGTTTTAACATTGTAGTTAGTGAATTCAGTGACCATAACCCTTTATCAGTCTATATGTCGGGCCAACCATTGATACAAATGGGGGAGGTTTTGAATAGGGGTACCCTGAAAGCAACTAATGGAAAGCGCAGACTAAAATGGTCCCAGGTGTCTCCCGTTAGTTTTTTCAATAAGGTGAAAACATCTTGTGCCCAGGAATTAAAATTATGCACATCTGAGAGGTCCACTCCCAACGAGATCCTTGGCGCCTACGAGGTAATAGCGCAAACAGTGGGGGAATTATTAAGTGCTCCGGCTAGAGGCACTGTGTCACAGGGCCATAGATGGTTTGATGCCAGCTGCTCCAAATCAGCTAAACGGTTGAGGGAAGCTCTGGCATCAAGACGGAGAATCCTATCCGAGATCCGTGGCTGTTGTAGGGAATATAAGCTAGCCCTGGCCAAACGCAAGGGAGCCCCTGCAGGAAGATGCTTGGAAAGAGCTGACCGACTCTGGTACTCTGAGGAACAGTGCCAGGTTTTGGAGTGTTGTGAATGGACCGCTGTTTGATAAGGAAGGAGGTGTGGGCCTTGTGGCTCACATCACAGAGGAGGTGTGGGTATGTCACTTTAAAACTATGTTTGAATGCTCGCTTGAGCCTACTTATAGAGAGCCCGAAAAAAGGAAAGATGCTGTGATAAGCTTTGACATGAATGAGATCCTGGAAGCGATCCAAGGGCTAACCATAAATAAAGTTCCAGGCCCAGACGGGATCCCCCCAGATTTATTTAAATCGGAGCCTTTGTTTTGGGCTCCGATTCTTGAGTCCCTATTTAATGCCGCAGCTAAGAATGGATGCCTCCAGTCATGGGCTTCTTCAACCATAGTCCCCGTTTTTAAAAAGGGCAATAGAAACAGTACTCACTGTTTTAGACCAATCCCGCTTATCGATTCAGTGGTCAAAGTGGTGAGTCGTGTCCTCTTACAGAGACTAACAAGCTGGGCGGATGAGAACAAGATATTGTTGGATGTCCAGTATGGCTTCCAACCGGGGCGCTCCACTGTTGCTCAGTGTCTTAATCTTTTTATGATATTGAATAAATACACTGTAGCACATTCTGGAACCATCCACCTTGCCTTCATGGATTTGTCATCTGCTTTTGACTGTGTAAACAGGACTGAGCTATGGCAGTCTATGAGGGCAATGGGGGGGGAAACAGCATTGTCAACTTTCTTGAGGACCTGCATTCAACGACCACAGCTAACGTTAGGTACTCTCAAGATCTGCAGGTAACAAGGGACTTCGAGATTAAGAAGGGTGTCCGTCAGGGTTGTATTTTGGCGCCTTTTTTATTAAATTTTTAAATTAACGATTTAGAAAATGTGTTGAGGGCATCTGGAGCTGATTTCCCTTATGTAGGACGGCGGGTGTCCCCTCTTGCTTTACGCAGACGACGCCGTCCTACTATCCAGAACTGAACTGGGTCTCCAAGCTCTTTTGGCTGCATTCTCTGTTTTTTTTTTTTCTCAAAGGTGTTTTTATTTTTCAGTAAGGTAAAAACAAATGAAAAAAGAAAACATGCGGCAGTCCCGCCACAATTCCCACGCAGGGGAGATGCACAAGGGGAGGGGGGCCGCTATGACTAGTAATAGTCCTGTTGTCCGGCCCAGCTGGGCTACAATCTAAGGGAGATAAAGAGGGACCAAGTCCAGGTCGCCAGCACAGAGGCTATACAGGCGTTTGGAGGCCACCCACCCAGAGCAATCAACAAGATGCAAGTTACCGGGGACGGACCGGCCAATCCCAAAAGTTTAGGCTCTCCCCTTTTGTCGTTGAGGACTGTCGCAATATTCCAACAAAATGAAAAAGAAAACCAGAAGAACTTCCCCCCCATTCCCAACCACCCCCCCCCCCTCCCCCACCCTCCAGTGGTGGCAGCACACAACCACACTACAGCAGGCTTCCAATGAAAGTCACACTTGAAACAGATGGAGGGCTCGGATCGACGGCGGGCACACAGCAGCTGGAAGCCCCCGAGAAAGGAAGCGCACCAACGGCCCCCAGCGGAAAACAAAATTTTGGAAGTCCCCCAGAAATATGTCCGCCATGCGTTCCATGCTCAACAACTTCCATAACCTCGCATGCCACAATGAGATCGCTGGGGCCTCCCTCTTTTTCCAGGCCGCCGCTAAAGTAATTTTAGCCGCTCCTATGCAGAGCCATAAGACCTTCTTGTCCGCTAGCGTCTGATGTTCTAAAAGCGGGTACCGAAGGCCCAACAGCACATGCTCCAGGGAGTTCATGATCGGGTACCCCAGGACATCCTTAATATGGGACAAAATCTCTTCCCAATAGGGGCGGATAACCGGGCAGGCCCACCAAATATGGCGGAAGTCCCCCAATAAACCACAGCCCCGCCAACATCTATCTGAAGAGTTAGGGAAAATACGATGGAGCTTGGCAGGAGGGAGGTACCAATCCATCATAGTTTTAATATGTGCCTCCCGAAGATCCATCGAATGATTATATCTGGCCAGGTCCCGCCACAGGTGGGACCATTCCTCATCCGTGATGTCACGCCCAACAAGGCCCTCCCATTGACCCATATACCGTGGCCTAGGCGAGACCGCCGTGGCCAGGAGATGGCTATAGATGAAAGAGATAGCCCCCCGCATAGTGGAAGTGCGGGAGAGAAAGGCTTCAAAGGGGGTAGGCAGCCGAGTCGCCGCCTCCTGAACCGACGGAGACAGGGCCCAGTGTAGCAATTGGCCATGTCGAAACCTCTCCGTCTCGGCGATCCCATAATCTCGTCCACAATTTGGGAAAGTCAGCGGGGAAGTGCCGTGGAACAAATGCGTGAGGGCGAGGCAGCCTCCCTCCCTCCAAGCGTCAAAGGGGCCCTCGCGAAGCGCAGGCGGAAAGGCCGGATTGAAATGTATGGGAGTGAAGGGCGATGGAAAAGTGGTCCAGCGTTCGTCTCCTGAGACCGCATCCCAGACCTTAAGGGTAGTGCCAGTGGGGGTACTAAGGTAAGCATTCTTGGGCCTGTCCCCCTTAGGCTTCCACACCAGGTCCCAGATCGTGCAACCCGCCACACTCCTATCCATGTGGAGCCAGTGCTTCTCCGAGAGTGGCTGGGTCCACTCCACCAAGACCCTCAGTTGCGCTGCTTTATCGTAAAGATGCATATCAGGGAGGCCCACCCCCCCCCCTCCGTCCGCGGCTGCCGAAGAGTGGTAAAGGAAAAACGAGCCCTGCCCCCCTGCCACACGAAGCGGAGCATGAGGGTCTTTATGCGGCGAAAAAAGTCCCCGTCAAGGACAATAGGGAGAGCCTGGAATAGATACAGGAGCTTCGGTAGGAGCGTCATCTTGATCGCATGGATCCTGCCCAGCCAGGAGATAAACAGCGGCTTCCAGCGCTGCAAGTCAGTCTGGATACTCGCCAGGAGTGGAGGGAAATTAGCCGAGTACAGCTTGCCCACCGTGGGAGTCAAGCGGACCCCTAGATACAGTAGGGAGGAGTGGGACCACGATAGGGGCGAGAGCGGTGGAAGCCGGTCCACCTCCGCCGATGAGAGCGTAAGATTGAGAATATAAGATTTGCTATAGTTGACCCGAAACCCCGCAACCCCTTCAAAGTGTGCCAGGGCCGTCTGCACATGGGGTAGAGAGTGCGCCCGATCCGCAAGGGAGAGGAGGACATCATCCGCGAACAGAGAAATCTTATGTTGCTCCCCCGTGAAGGGCAGTCCCCGGATGTCCGGGTGTTCCCGGATTGCTATTGCTAGAGGCTCGATACTCAAGGCAAACAGCAAAGGGGAAAGAGGACAGCCCTGCCGCGTACCCCGCAAATGCGGGAAAGAGGGGGACATGTACCCATTAACCGCGACTCTAGATCGGGGGCCTCTATAGTTGGCTTTAAGCATGGTCACAAATCTGTCCGAGAATCCAAAAGCTTGAAGAGTGCGGAACAGAAACTGCCAGTCCACCCGGTCAAATGCCTTCTCGGCATCCAGCCCAATCAGCACCGCCGGGATGTGAAATCGATTGGCCTTCTCGATAAGATGGACCACCCTTCTGGTGTTATCATGAGTCTGCCGCCCTTTGATGAAACCCGATTGGTCAGGGTGAATCAGAACCGGCATCAAGTCCTGTAAGCGCGACGCCAGAATAGAAGAGTAGAGTTTAGCATCTAGATTGAGCAGGGCTATCGGCCTGAATGATGAACAGACAGAGGGATCCTTGCCGGGTTTGGGGATCACCGAGATGACCGCTTCCGCCATGGAAGCCGAGGACACCCCCGAGTTAGCCATATCATTAAACAGGCGAACCAGGAACTCACAGATATCCACCGCAAATGTCTGATAGAAAAGAGCCGTGAACCCGTCCGCACCAGGTGCCTTGCGCGGCTTCAGGGATTTAATAGCATCCAGTACTTCCTCCCTAGTGATGGGGACAGAGAGTAGCTCATTCCACTCGGGAGACACGCGGGGAGCGGAAGAGCGCGCAGATAGTCCTCCTGAGCCGTAGGGTCCAGGACGTCCCCCGAGTACAATGTCGCATAGAAGTCCCCGAAGAGTTCCGCCTTTGTCGCGTCGTTGTGCTGTAGCAAGCCAGCGGCATCCCGCATGCCCCCTATGTACTCCCTCTCCCGTTTACGGCGCAATTGGCGGGCTAGGTGCCTCCCCACCTTATTCCCCTGGGAGTAAGAAAGATGGCGGAGCTTCAGGAGAGTGAACTCAGCCCTGTTGTTATAGTGGGCCCATAGTTTGCCCCTGAGAGCAGTAAGGGAGCGCAACGTCTGTCTGGACGGGTTAGCCTTATGCGCTTGCTCCGATGTTAAAAGCTCCCTCTCCAGCGCCTCCCGTTCCACCCTCCGCTGCCGGTTAAGCGCCGCATTAAGGGCCAAGCAACTACCCCGGACCGACGCCTTAAAAGCGTCCTAGGTAGTGAAGATCGAGGTGTCCCGCACTGGGTTGAGCTGAAAGAATTCTCGGATCGCCTTCCGGAGGACAGTGCAAGAAGACTCGTCCCGTACCAGAGAAGCCGGGAAAAACCATCTTCGCAGCACAGTCCCTTCCGGATCCCACTGGAGGCCTAGCGCCAGTAAGCTATGATCAGAGACGGAGAGGGGAAAAATGTTCGCTTCCCGCAGGGACCCCTGGAGTGACTGGCTATAAAAGACATGATCAAGGCGGGAGTAAGAGTTGTGCACATGGGAAAAGAAGGTATAATCACGGGAGACGGGGTGCAGGGAGAGCCATCCGTCCAATAACCCGAGCTCCTCAAACCGCTGACGTGCCTCCTCCGAGAAGAGGCCTGCCTCGGCTCTCCGCTGGTGAGAACAGTCCAGGTCCCTGTCCCAGACCAAATTGAAATCGCCCATGATAAAGAAGCCGCCCTCCACAAAGTCCTCCACTGAGCGCAACAATTCCAGGAGGAACCTATTTTGCCCAGCATTGGGAGCATACAGCACTAGGAACGTGCAAGTCCTGCCGAGAAGCACCCCCTTAACAATAAGCCATCTGCCCTCCTTATCGCCACGCACCCCCAGAGGCTGACACTGAAGGGTCGAACGGAACATCAGGGCTACTCCCCTGTGTTTCGACGCCGCCGAAGACCTATAGATAAGAGGGAATTGCCGATGTTTGAGGCGTGACTCGTCTCGCCGGGCCAGGTGTGTCTCCTGAAGCCCTACCACATCCAGGTGGTGGTCCAGGATGTATTTCCAGACTTTTTGGCGTTTCTGGGGAGAGTTCAGCCCCTTCACATTCCAAGTACCTAAGGTAACAGGCATCCTATAATGCTCCCCTCACTCTTCTCCACCAGATCACCCCACTCATACCACAGCACCATCACCCCTCGTCCAGCTCGGGCAAACCTCCCTCCCCAAACCAGGACCAGTAGTGCACTCCGGGACCGTTGCCCCCGGACCCCAGCCCAGGGAGACTCAGGGGCATTTCCTAAGTTGTCATACATCCCAGCCGGCTCACCAACCAGACGTCGCCCCGCGCCCTGCCTTAGCAGGCAGAACAAGGACCCCGGCCACTCCCGCCCCACACTCCCCCGTCTGGGGCCACGTCACGTACAATCACTCCCCCCAAGATCTCCCCCATCCCCCCCACAATAAACAACCTCCGCACAGCCCGCACACGTCACCCCCAACCGCCACCACTGGACCCTCCCTTCCCCCACCCCCCACCCGCTCCGGGGACCACACCAACCAAGATCGCCTCAGAGAAGAAACGGAAACAAAGAAAAAATACGAACAACCCCAAAACAGGGACCACTGTAGGTATCCCCCAAGTCCATGATGCGGAGTCTCCGCCCTCACTTCTCCAATGAACAGGCCCAGGGTGTCTCCTCACAAAGTACATCAATACTCTCAGGTACCTGAAAGGAGGGTGGCCCTCCGGCGACAAGCAGGCAGAGGCCTCCCGAGGGGCTAGGCAGCCGAAGAAGAGTCCTGCAAGGCAGTCTCCGTCACAGTCGCCACCGAGGAAACCGCGGCACCTCGCTCCTGTACGCTGGTCTCAGGGTCCGGCCGACCCAGGCCGGAAGGGCGCCCCACTCGCTGCCAGGAGAAGGAGCGTCGACTTCGGCGAGTCCCCAACCCCCACCGGGGGGGACCCGTCGTCCAAACCAAGGAGATCTTTAGCAGCCTGTAGAGAGCGGACCTGAACCAGCCTGTTGTGCCACCGGAAAATAAGCCGGAACGGATGGCCCCACGAGTAGGTAATATTCTGGTCCCGCAAGAAAGACGTCACGGGGCGAACGTCACGGCGCTTCTGCAGCGTCGACGCCGCCAGGTCCTGAAATAGCTGGGGACGGTGGTCCCGGTACAGTAGCGATGGTAGCCCTCTCGCCTTCCGAAGGATACGCTCTTTAAGTTGGTAATCGTGGACGCACACCAGAATGTCGGGGGGAGGAGCCCCTGCTCCTCTTGGCAACCCCACGCGATGCACCCTGTCCATCCGGATCTCGCGGAGATCATCCTCTCCCAGGATCTGCAAGAACAGGCCCTCCACGTAGCCCCGTAGGTCCCCAGCCTCACCATCCCATGGTACCGCGCGAATGCGGATATTGTTCCGCCGGGACCGATTCTCTAAGTCCTCCGCGTGGGCTTGGAGGTCCAAGTTCTGCTCCGTGAGGCGCAGGACATCCTGCTGGAGCTGATGGACATCACCGGCGAGTCCCAAATCATGCTCTTCCAGGGTTGCCACCCTCTCCCCAATACCATCCACATCTCGACGCACCTCCCGTAGGTCAGAGGCCAGCTGAGAGCGGAGGCTGGTGATATCTTCCTTGATGGCGTTGAACAGCTCCAGCATAAATGCCTTGGTGACAGGCGCATCATCATCAGAAGGCTTGGCAGAGGCACTAGCGCCCGGCGGCGTCGTAGGGGTGGCACCCCGCTGCGAACCCTCCTGTCCTGTTTTGCCCCCTCAGGTTTTGCCAGACATCGCGCCCCGGTCAAGGATAGCAACGCGTCTCCCGGCTCCACCACTGGCGTCGCCTCACTGCGTGACTCTCCAATCGGGGTTAGCCGGTCTCCGGACAGGCCCCACTCCCCAGTCCGTGCCAAGCGTGGGGGGGGAGGCAGGCACCGGCAGTCGCTGATTAGGCCAGAGAGGGCAGCGAGGGGCCACACAACCGGTTGTAGGGCGATTCCGCACACGCTCCCGCTGCCACCGGCCTCAGGACACACACCACGTCGGGGACACAGGCCCAATAGACAGGGCAGCCGGGTAGGATGAACTCACAGCATTCGCCAGTGGGGGCCCCCCACGAGGACCGCCCCCACAATGGGCCCCCAATGCAGCTCACCAGGCCCACTCGAGGATCGCCTGTGTCCGGGGGGGAGCCCTTCGATCCTTGGCTCCCCTAACTGCCCGAGTGGCCAAAGCCGGCCCCAGACGCTGTGCGAGACCACAGGCCCTCCAGCACCACCGCGGGCGGAGCACACTCCAGGCTCCCACGCCCCAGGCCCCCATCAGCGCCGCTGGTCCAGTCCCCCGGCGGCCGCAGTACCTCCACCGCCCCAGCCGCTCACCGCTTCTCGGGAGTCCGGAGGGTTCCGGGCCCCACACGCCGCGTCACCAGGGCTGTCCGGCAGGCTCAGTCTCCGGCGCTGCAGTGCTCCCGTCCGGAGACCTTCTCAGGCCTCGCCCCCTCTGCCGGAGCGGGCCAATGCTCCCCAATGGACACCGTTGGGTCCGCTTGCAGGACAAGGCTCCTGCACGCTGGGCAATGACGCCCCGTCGCCACCTCCGGCAGTCGGCTCCGCCCCCGATGGGAGGCCGGGCTCCACAGCTCCAGCCCCGAGTCCCAGGCGAGGTCCCGGCTTCTCCACCAGCTGCGTCACAGGCCTCAACTCGGACAGGACAGCCAGCGCCACGGGGGGGGGGGGGGGCAGGCGGCGATTCAAAACTCCCTCTGCTGCCACAGGAGACCCAGCGCTACCCCATGCAGGTCTCAGGGGTCCTCGGGAGGCCGCAAGAACAATGCTGTGCAGAACTGGCGCCGGAGGGACCGAGGAGAACGTCCTACTCCGTCGCCATCTTGACTCCGCCCCCCCATTCTCTGGTTTTATGTCAGACCGGGACTTGTCCACCAATACCTCGAAGTCCTATGTCATGAGGGTGGGGAGGCATATGAAGAGGAGCTTCCAGTTCAGAACTGGTAATGATAAGATTCCCCGTACGAATGATTTCTCTTATTTAGGGGTCTTATTTGAAGATCAACTTAAGTGGGACCCTTTAATTCAGAAAAAAAGGGGAACTGGTTCGGGCAAATGCAGCAATTTTTAATTTTGCCTCAAAAGTGGGGAAGAAACCGATTGGTGCAATGTTGCAAGTGTATCAAGCAAAAAGTCTAGCGATTAGCATCCTATGGTAGTGAGATTTGGGGATACACGGCAACAGAACCCCTCCAGGTAGTGGAAAATGAGTTTTAAAAAAGATTATTATGCGTCCCGCGAGGAACCTCTAATATGGCGGTACACGAGGAATAGGGTGTCCCCTATTTAAGCGACACTTTTGCCTTAAGCCCTCTAATTTTCTGGTTAAATTGTTGGTTAAATAAAGACCTAATCCTCACTCATTTGATTTTAAAAAATTGTCTGGGCCTAGATAACATGGTTCGTATTCCCTGGCTTAATTATATTAAAAAAGGGTTCGAATGGATTGCGCGGGGCATCCTATTTCTTAACCCAGATGTTATCGTAAGAAAGGATGTGGAATTAACTAAGTCTGCCTTTCTGAGCCGAAGGCACGCAGATCGGGATTCAGTAGAGGTCCAGAAACCGAGTGTTCGAGCATACCAACCACTTAAATCAACACCTTTGTCAGAACCAAATCTTATGGGGTCCTTGACGACACATGAAAAATTTCTTTTAACTAGGTTCCGGTTCAACCTTTTTCACCTCCTGTTAGCGAAACCCAAGAGATCCAGAGGTAAAGTGCTAGCGTCCTGTGGCTGCGACGGAAAGTCTCCTCAGGATTTGCTGCACTTTGTTTTTTTGTAACTTATATGAAGTCCCCACTAGGCATTTTTTAGTTCCTATTTTAAAGAAATTAAATTTTAACCAAGTCAGACCAGCTCTTATGTACCTTCAATTGTTGAAAGATGATTGTATCATTTTTATAGTAGGGTTTTTAAAAGCATCTTTGAAATCTAGGCACTTTTTGGACATGTAGAATTTTCTCTTTTAGACAGGTTTTTAGATTATTTACAGTAAGGTAACGGAGTCTGTTTTTAAAAAAAATAGTGTTAACATTTTATTGTCTTTATGTATTGTATCTGTGTTACATTTATGGTTTTACAAACAAAAACCGAATAAAGTTTATTGATTGGGTAAGTTTTTAGTTGAGATGTTGTCAATGTATTGAGCACTGATAGATTTGATTACTCACAGTATGTTTTATTAGACTCGAGATATGGGAACAAAAGCTGGAAATCATCCGTACTGGTTTGCAATCGGAGATTCAATTACAGATGTTAGATTACTAAACAATGTCTTGTGAGGATTCTCATAATGCTTCGGCACTGTCACTGTGTATTCTTCTATACTGATTGTGAATGTATGTCATTATGCCATGTACGTATCACGTTATGTTGCCTAAGCTGATTGTTGCGTAAAATCAATAAAAACGGATTTAACATTTTTTTTTATAAAATAACTCACGGTTTTTGAAAATGTCTTCAGAATTTCTGAAAACCGTATATTTCTGAAAAGACAAACACAAATAAAAATGACAATACTAGTCACAAACAATACATGAATTGGTACAATACTTGCACATGCCCAGGAGTGACTTCAGTCATGCTGCTACTTAGTGCTCTTAAGATTATAACGAAAGGCTGTTTGGGTGCTGTATCAGTGTCATTAACCAATAAGCCCTTGTGCATTTTGTTATTTATAACCCGAGAATATGCCGGACTCTTTGTACGATCGGCACCAGGTCATGAATAATCATACGCGTACTTCCTTTATAGTACGCCTACTCCGGTATTACCGATGTGTCATAAAGCAGAAGAAATGTATTAAAATATATTAAAATGAACGTGACCAAGATTCCGGGGCCCGAAAAGAATGTGAAAGTCGTGACACCCGTAAATCAGGCAGATTTTCAAGCTAAGGAGAAAATTAGGCTCACGTGAAGTGTCTAATGACCTCACAACATGGGTCCAATAGGGGGGCAGAAGCTTGTAGTCACACACTGAAAAATAAAAGGACCATCAGCATATTATTGAACTTAATCAAAGCCATTGTTGTAAAGTCTCGCACTACCACTTACTTCGTGAAAGCCATGCGCCCGTAGGATTCCTACATACTCCCTTACCGAGGACCCCGATGATACCTTGTCATCGGGTCAGAGTTTTTTTTAAATATATTTTTATAACATATAACGTGTGGTAGGCCTCGCTTTGTTGTTGCAGGGTAGTAGCCCAAACTGGCCGTGTTGGTTGCGGTACATATCTGGTTTACGTAAGTTCGGGTGTACCCCCTATCCAGTGCCACAGTAGGAGGAAGGGAAAGGGTGAAAGGGGGCGGGAAAGAAAATAAGGTAGAGAGAGAGAGGTAGCATACAGGAAGTTTAACTATTTTTCTCGTTTGTTTCTTGATCCAACAGCTGATTCCTTAGCGTGATTTGTGTTTGAAAGGCTGAATGCTGTAGCTGTTCGTTGAACATTTTTTAACACCACTCCGGCTCCCTCCCCTCTCCTAATACGAGGGAAGGTGCTTGCCGGCGTACTTGCTCGCATTTTAGGCATATTATGTGAAGTCTATTGCTTGTTTTAATAATCATTTTAAATCATTACGTATGCTCTCACTTACCCGCACATAAAAATTGTTATCACTTCTCGCTACTTAGCGAGCTTTCCGGGGTCTCTTTGTGGGATTGTGCCATCTCAGGGCGCCATTTTGGTCAGCGCTCTAGCGTTTGGACCGTGGGGGCTTTAAGAGCAGATCCATGCTAGCACGCAGCGCAACAGCTGATTCCTTAGCGTGATTTGTGTTTGAAAGGCTGAATGCTGTAGCTGTTCGTTGAACATTTTTTTAACACCACTCCGGCTCCCTCCCCTCTCCTAATACGAGGGAAGGTGCTTGCCGGCGTACTTGCTCGCATTTTAGGCACAGTCAGTGATAAGATCGCTCAATACCCCGGTGCGGACATACTCACGTGAGCATTTGCTGTCTCTTAACATGGTGTATTGTAAAGTTCTGCGCCATTTTAATAGAATTTTGGAGGGTCCCTTCTCATGTCCGGTCTGTAATTTTTAAAGCATGACCTGCTATTGTTCCCCTTTACTCATTGTACCGCATTCCGACTGTATATGCCTACCTGATTCTCTTCGGTCGGAGCCTCCCATGTATTCGGCTCCTACTGTGCAGCATCGAGAATGGAGTTGCAACTTGGCTAATGTTAGATCACTGGTTAAGCATGCCACTGATATATGGGATGTTCTAACCGATTTGAAGCCGGATATAGGTTTCATTACTGAGACCTGGCTTAAACCCACCTCCACCCCGGCTATTGCCTTAGCTATACCTGAGGGGTATCGGGTTCTTAGGCGGGATAGGATAGGCAAAATGGGTGGGGGTATAGCCTTAATTTATAAAGAGGAACTGACCGTCACCATTCTCGACCAGCTGGGGACTGAAGCATTTGAATGTATTGTCTTCAGATTGGACCTCTCCACTCGCTGTAGCTGGAAAGGCGCTTTAGTTTATAGACCGCCTGGGTCAACACTAAATTTTACTAGTCTACTGCTCGAGTTTATCTCTCCATATTTAATTGCTTCACGTAAATTTCTCCTGCTCGGAGACTTTAATATCCATAGCGAAGATGCTTCCAATCAAGACGCAAGATTATGTTTGCAAGACCTAGCAGCTGGAGGTTTAGCTATTATCAACACTGCTCCCACCCAGATTGCAGGTCATACCTTGGACCTCATCCTCGCTAATTCTCTGGACATTAAATGTGGCGAGACTTATCCGCTTACATGGTCTGACCACTTTATGATAAATTTCCAACTGTTAGGCCCCATTGACCATGTCCTTGCGGTAAATAATAAATTTGCTACCCGACAATACAGACCCTGGCACAAACTAACATCTGACCATCTTTCCCTGCTTTTTGCCGGGTGGGACTGGGACTGTAAGCAAGGTGATGTAAATCAGCAACTTGACTCTTTTGATTTAGGGGTTAGTAATTTACTCGATAAAGTAGTTCCTCTCAAACCTCTTAGGCATTCACCGAAAAGTTCCGCCACCGGCTGGTATACGTCTGCTTTACGAGAGGAGTGCTTGGCGACGCTCGCATAATGAGCAAGCCAAAACTACCTATAAAGCAGCTATGATAATTTATCATAATAATGTTAAACAGGCCCGTAAAACGCATATTGCAGAGACTTTGGAGCATGCAGGTAACAACTCTAGAATGCTTTTTCAAATTGTGCGTGATTTTACGAACCCCAAATCTTGTCAAACCAGGGATATTTCTTCTCAGATACTATGCGATAATATCTCCTCCTTTTTTGTACAAAAAGTTGAAAAGATTTATCAAAATATCACCATTTCCAATACTTCTATCCCTGTCCCTGATGTGACTACATTCCATCCCACTAGTGCAAGCCGCAATCTGACTACATTCCCTAATATCACCACCACTGAAGTGCAAACACTTCTGGAATGCACCAGATCTGGATCCCCCCTGGATATCATTCCAGCTAAAATCTATTCTAGATTTGCGGCTCAGCTGGCTTCCCCACTATGCTCTATCATTAATAGCTCTTTGAAATCTGCTAGTCTTCCGCAAAGGTGGAAACACGCCCAAATTATCCCCATTCGTAAAAACCTAAACATCTCCCCTGAGGAACTGTCTAATTATCGTCCGATTTCTTTGCTTCCACTACAAAGTAAGATCACCGAAAAACATATTAATAAGCACATATCTGCTTTCTTGGAGTCCTCTAGTGCTCTTGATATTTCTCAATCAGGCTTTCGTGCTAAACATAGCACTGAGACTGCCTTAGTGGAGGTAACGGACAATATTAGAATGGCTTTGGATCAAGGTCAAGCAGCACTCTTGGTGCTGCTTGACCTTTCAGCAGCATTCGATACCATCTCTCACCAAGTTTTTTTGTACAGATAACAAGAGCTTGGCATTAACGGATCTGCATTGAGCTGGCTGTCAGACTTTTTATCCAACCGTACTCAGGCAGTATCATTGGGTTCTTTCTCTTCTGCTCCCTCACAGGTTACCAGGGGTGTCCCTCAGGGCTCATGCTTGAGCCCTACTTTGTTTAACATCTATGTGACACCTCTGGCTAAACTGATGAGGGACTTGGGGTTTAATCCTATCTCTTATGCAGATGACACCCAACTCCTCCTCACCTTCGATAAAATTAGATCAGACATACAAACTCTTTTTTCTCGGGGTATGATGGAAATTGCCTCCTGGATGAAAACTAACTATCTCCAGTTAAACTCCGAGAAATCTGAGATTTTGTTGTTTGGGGGTGCTGACATCTGCTGGTCGCCCAGCTGGTGGCCTGAGGAGTTGGGTAAAGTTCCCTCTCCCAAAGAGGTAGTTAAAAATCTGGGCATTAAGCTCGATAAGCAACTTACCCTTCAGACCCATGTTAATACAACTGTTGGTTCCTGCTACCATATTTTAAGTTTACTTAGAAGAGTTTTCCCGCTGCTCCCTCTTTCCACCAGGAAGACTCTAATTCAGGCATTGCTCATGAGCTAGATTGACTACTGTAATGCTCTTCTTCTTTCTGCCCATGCAGCCTCATTGGACAAATTGCAGGTTATCCAAAATACAGCTGCCCGTCTGGTAACCGATTCACCTGCTAGGACTCCCTCACTGCCTTTGTTGCATGAACTACATTGGCTGCCAATCAAATAAAGAGTGCAATTTAAAACGGGCTGCATGATTTTTAAGGCTATAAATGAGCTTAGCCCTTTTTATCTTGCTAGGAAATTGAAAGCATACACTCCAATATGCTCTCTCAGATCAGGATCTAAAAAACTCCTTTCTGTTCCTAGAATAAACAAAGCCCGCACTGGTGGTAGGGCCTTTTCGTATTTGGCTCCAATGTTCTGGAACAATCTTCCCCAATATCTTCGTACGGAAATGCCCCTTCTCCAGTTCAGAAAGCTGATGAAAACGCATCTTTTCTAGTTTTGAGATAGTCTTCTGTTGCAAGCGCAGAGATACCCCTTGGGGTGATTCAGCGCTATATAAAATCATAAAATAAAATAAATACTTGAGCTACGAATGGTTTGTTATGAAGGGCCTATTCACGGCGGGTCTTAAGGGCCTAGGAATTTGTCCAGAGACTCCCACATTCCCCGGTACGGTTGTCTCCATGGTGAGATTCTTAGGTCAATTGTATCAGCGTCTCTAAAGTCTGTCACCCAATTGATCCAGCCCTTGAAGGTTGCCCTAGAAGTGTCTTTCCAATTGGTGAGTATTATTTTAACTGCCGTTGTTAGTAGGAAATCTATCTGAAAGAAACACGTTAGTTAGATTCCTCACCTTAGAATATCCACAGGCATCAGACTGGATCCGGAAGATTTTTGTAGCAATACCCCTTGCGCGTCGCTAGGCGTTGTCTGAGGCTCCGCGTCCGTCGTTGGCGTCGTGCGCCGGAATGACGTCGTCGGAGTACTTAGACGCCGCCCTCACGCGCGGACGTCAGTTCTTCTTTTTTCCGCGCCAGTAAGCGCCGATCCGGGAGAGCTACCCCTTTAGTAATTTTTTGACTAACCCTTTTTGACTCTTTTTGGTCACTTTCTCGACTCTGGTGCCGGTAGGATGCCTGGTTTCAAGGCCTGTGACGACTGTCATCGACTGATGTCGGTGACCGATCATCACCGCCGGTGCCTGTACTGTTTGGGCCTCGACCACGACGCGGAGTCGTGCTCCGATTGTATGGCCCTGACCTCGAAAGCTAGGCGGGAGTGGTCCCGTAAGCTTCTCGAGCTTCGCCACTCGGCTCCGCGCCCCTCTCGATCCCAGTCCAGGAGGAGGTCCAAGGATCGGTCGCGGAGCCGCACTCGACATCGTCGCTCGTCTGGCCCGAAGTCTTCGGGTAAGTCGAAGCGCTCCAAGAAGTCCAAGAGGCGACACCGCTCTTCGGACTCCCCTCGCCGGTCGCGCGACTCGGCCGAGGGTCAGGGTGGTTCCACCCCCGCGGCTCCGCCGGAGCCGCAGGCGCCGCGCACGTCCCCATACCCGCCGGTCCCTGGGACTGACGCGACGCCGACGGAGGTCAGTGCCTTCCTCTCGGCCGTGAGGAGCCTGGCCCCGCCGTCGACGCCCGCTGGCGCGCCTTCGGGCCCCGCGGACTCGCCTGGGCGACCTTGCGCGCCGGCGGCTTTGGTGCCGTTGGAGGCTCCGGCCCTGACGCCGCAGGTCCCCGAGGGGCCCCGGCCTGGGCCCCCGTCGACGTTGGTCGACCTCGTCACGCCTCCTCTGCCGGCGTCGACACCGGTGCCACCTCCGACGCCGACTCCAGTCGACGTCGATCCCCGGTTCAGCCCCTGTCCGGTCCCGACGCCGGTGCGGCGCCGCTCGACGCCGCATCCGACGCCACTAGAGACACATTTTGTCTATCGACCGGCTCCGATCATTCCTGCTGTTTCCCAGGAATCGGATGACGGGGGCGACTGGGAGGGGTCCGTGAACCCTTTGGCCCTTCAGGGCCAACTTTCACAGGACTGGGCAGATGAACTGGGGGAGGCCAGTGGTTTGGATACCTCACCGGACTCTGGATTCATCTCTCCTCCGACTGTGGCTTCGGAGGAGGGTGCGGCTTTTTCTGTGGTGCTGCGCAAGGCGGCCGCGGCCCTTGGGCTTGAGCTGCCTGCCGTGGCTGTGGGGACTAACATCCTAACTGAGGTGCTTCAGTCTGCAGCAAGCTCCACTGAGCCTCTGCTGCAATTCAATGAGGCCCTCATTGACCTTCTGCAGGGCACCTGGTCCAAGCCCTCCACAGTCCCTCCTGTGGATAGGAACGTTGCCAGGCGCCACCACCCTGCTCCGGGCGACCCCGGTTTTCTGTCCCAACACCCCACCCCCAAGAGTCTGGTTATCCAGGCCTCTACCTCCCAATCCTCCTTCCCGTCCGCTCCTCCGGACCGGGATTCCAAGAAACTGGAACAGTTCAGTAAGAAGCTGTTCTCCTCGCTCAGTTTGGGCCTGCGGTCTTTTAACACCGCCTGTCTCTTGGACCGTTATTCCCACTCTCTGTGGGATACGGTGGAGGACGTGCTGCCCCTATGCCCGGAGGAGGCCCGGGCACGGCTTTCCTCCGCTCTGGCCGATGGGAGAGATGCAGCGCGCCATGCAATCCGATGTGGACTCGACACTACGGACTCGCTGGGTAGGGCGATTTCTACCATGGTGGCGCTTCGACGTCAAGCCTGGCTGCGGTCCACGTCCTTTTCAGGGGATGTCCAGAGCACTCTCATGGACATGCCTTTTGATGGCACTCGCCTTTTTGGTGAGAAAGCGGACAGTGCGCTGGCTCGCTTCAAGGACTCCCGGGCTACGGCCAAGTCCTTAGGCCTCTCGGCCCCGCGGCCACAAACTTCCGCTTTTTGCTCCTTTCGTGGCCAAGGAAGGGGCACCTCCTCATGTCCGCCTAGCCACCGGCCGCAGAACCAGCCTGCACGCGGTTGCGGACGTGGTTTCCGCCGAGGCGGTACTGGGGGACAACGCGGTCAGTCCACATCCACCCCGGCAGCATCCGCCTCAAAGCCTTCCTAGTCCGAGCTTTCAGGCCCATTCCTCGCCAGTGGGAGGCAGGGTTCGCCATCACCTGCTCCACTGGCGTACCATTACTTCGGACAGGTGGGTGCTGCAAATCGTCCGAAGGGGCTACTCCCTCCCCTTCGAGACGACCCCTCCAGCCATGCCACCGCAGCACCACCCTATCTCGGAGGATCATTTGAATCTTCTGCAAGAGGAAGTTTCGGCCCTCTTGGCCAAAGAGGCCGTCAAGCGCGTTCCGAGCCCAGAAGTAGGTCGTGGTTGTTATTCCCACTACTTTCTGGTTCCAAAGAAGGGCAAAGGGGGCCTACGCCCTATCTTGGACCTCAGGAACGTCAATGCATTCCTCCGGAAGGAACGGTTCAAAATGTTGACTTTGGCTCAGGTTCTAGCTGCCCTAGACCCTGGAGACTGGATGGTAGCATTGGACTTGCAGGACGCATATTTCCACATCCCCGTCCTGCCGGCCCACCGGCATTACCTGCGGTTCACGGTGGGTCAGGAGCACTTTCAGTTCACCGTGCTCCCCTTCGGCCTTACCAGTGCCCCTCGGGTGTTCACGAAAGTGATGGCGGTGGTCGCAGCTCATCTGCGCAGATCAGGGGTTCCAGTCTTCCCCTATCTCGACGACTGGTTGTTGAAGGCGGGCTCGCCCCAGGCAGGTGTCACCCACCTCCAGACTACGGCGGATCTCCTGCATTTGCTGGGGTTTTCCATCAACGTGCCGAAGTCACACCTGAGCCCCTCTCAGAAGCTCCTCTTCATCGGAGCGGTTCTCGATTCGGCGCAGTTCCGGGTTCATCCACCGGAACAGTGGGTCTGGGATATACAGGCCCTGATTCCCATCTTTCGGCCTCTATCCTGGGTTTCGGTCAGGCTAGTGTTGCCGCTTCTGGGGCTGATGGCCTCCTGCATCCTACTAGTGCATCACGCCAGGCGGCGCATGCGGGCTCTGCAGTGGGACCTGAAGTTTCAGTGGGCCCAGCATCACGGCAACCTGTCCGACCATGTCTTGATCTCGGAGGGCACTGCACAGCAGTTGCAGTGGTAGCTCACGGACCGCGATTGGGTCACGGGCAAGAACCTCTCCCTACCCCTACCGGAGCATGTCGTATTGACGGATGCGTCCCTCCTGGGATGGGGTGGCCATATGGGAGAGGCGGAGATCAGAGGCCTCTGGTCTCCGGCGGAGTCTCGCCTCCACATCAACTTGTTGGAGCTGAGAGCGATCCGACTTGCACTGAAAGCCTTCCTTCCCTCTGTCCGGGAAAGTGTCATGCAGGTGTTCACGGACAACACCACCGCCATGTGGTATTGCAACAAACAGGGCGGCGTGGAGTCGTGGACCCTTTGTCAGGAGGCTCTGCCACTCTGGACATGGCTGGAACACCAGGGCATCACCCTGGTGGTTCAACATCTGGCGGGCTCTCTGAACGCCAGAGCAGACGAACTCAGCCGCCGGTGCATGATGGATCACGAATGGCGTCTGAACTCCGAGGTGGCGCAAGGTCTCTTTCAGCATTGGGGAGAGCCTTGGTTAGATCTATTCGCCACCGACGAGAACGCGCAATGTCAGCAGTTCTGCGCGTTGGAATTTCCAAGGCGGCACTCGCTCGGCGACGCTTTTCGTCACAAGTGGAGTTGCGGTCTGTTGTATGCCTTGCCGCCTATACCACTTCTGCCCAGAGTGCTGAAGAAGATCAGGCGCGACCGGGCCCAAGTCATCTTGGTGGCTCTGGATTGGGCACGAAGGTACTGGTATCCCGAGCTACTCAGTATGTTGACCGATCCTCCGATACGTTTGCCCCTTCGGGAGGATCTTCTGTCGCAGCAGCAGGGGACGGTCCTCCACCCGAACCTGTCCAGCCTCCACCTCCATGCGTGGAGATTGAGCGGCGGCAGTTGATGCCATTTGACTTGCCTCCTGAAGTCTGTGATATCATTCTGGCAGCCAGGCGTCCCTCCACAAAGACGGTATACGCCTGCCAGTGGAACAAGTCTGAGGTTCTCCTCTTTCTTCTTTCTTTGGCCCAGCAGGGCTCTGCCTTGGGCACCTTAAAAGGTTATCTTGCTGCCATCTCTGCCTTCTTACGGCTTCCTGATCAGCCCTCTCTTTTCAAGTCCCCTGTAGTTTCACGCTTTCTTAAAGGCATTACTCACACGTTCCCTCCTGTCCCTTTCGTAATGCCTCAGTGGGACTTGAATCTTGTCTTAACATTCCAGATGTGCGCTCCCTTTGAGCCTCTTCACAATTGTCCTCTTCATCTTCTAACTCTTAAGACTGCTTTCCTGGTAGCCATCACCTCGGCTAGACGGGTGAGTGAGCTCCAGGCTCTATCGTCCAAGCCTCCTTTTCTATCTGTTCATCCGGACAAGATTGTCCTTCGGCCTCGTCCTTCCTTTCTACCGAAAGTGGTGACCCCCTTTCATCTTGGGCAATCTGTCACCTTGCCCACCTTCTTTCCACCTCCGCATCCTTCCAAAGAGGAAGAGCGGCTCCACCGTCTGGACCCAAAACGTGCGCTCTCCTTTTATTTGGACCGCACAAAACAGTTCCGGGTGGACGACCAGCTTTTCGTTGGCTACGTGGGTGCTAAGAAGGGAAAAGCTGTGCACAAACGGACCATCTCCCGGTGGGTCGTTTTGTGTATAAAAACCTGTTATTCCTTGGCAAAAAAGGACCCTCCTGTTGGGCTGCGAGCCCATTCTACTCGGGCCACAGCGGCTACTACTGCTTTGGGACGGGGAGTCCCTTTGCAGGACATCTGTCAGGCGGCGACGTGGGCTTCGCTGCACACGTTTGCCAGGCATTATTGCCTAGACAGCCAAGTTCGGAGGGATGGCTTCTTTGGCCGTTCTGTCCTCCAGGACTTTCTGGTGTGATCTTGGTTCGCAGACCCACCACCGGGGTTGGTATTGCTTGGGTATCTATTCTAAGGTGAGGAATCTAACTAACGTGTTTCTTTCAGATGAACAAGTTACTTACCTTCGGTAACGATGTATCTGTAAGAAACATTAGTTAGTTAGATTCCTCACCGACCCACCCATCCTCCCCGTTCTGCGAACTGACATCTAGGGTTAAGACTATCCTTTTCAGGGCCCTTAGATTTTTTGGCACCAGTGTCGGTCTCTTGCATGGCTCTGCGTTCCTGGCGCAGAAAGCTATGTACAAGAACTGACATCAGCGCGCGAGGGCGGCGTCTAAGTACTCCGACGACGTCATTCCGGCGCACGACACCAACGACGGACGCGGAGCCGCAGACGACGCCTAGCAACGCGCAAGGGGTATTGCTACAAAAATCTTCCGGATCCAGTCTGACGCCTGGGGATATTCTAAGGTGAGGAATCTAACTAACTAATGTTTCTTACAGATACATCGTTACCGAAGGTAAGTAACTTGTTCAATAGGTCTCTATCTTGTTGGGAGTTTAGCTCTGTTGTTAAAAATGCGGTGGTAAGTGTGGCAAATTCTGGTTTAAGTGTGCACCCCATCGTTTTGGATATGAAGGAGAGAATCATCTCCCATAATTTTTTGACTTTGGGGCAGTGGTAGATAAGGTGTGCCAGGTCCCCTACTTCTTTGTCGCAATTCCAGCACTGGTCATTCTCCCTCAGGTCCAGAGTCGCCAGGCGTGCCAGGGTCCAGTAAGTTTTGTGAACGAGCCAGAATTTTGTCTGTGCCAAAACCGGGGAGATTTTGTTTTGCATGGGGGAGGACCACAGTAGGTGGTGCTCTTTCGCACTGAGTGTGTCCCCGAGTTGTTTCTCCCAGTATGTGATTGTTTTGTCATTAATTTTGGTCGAGCAGGGTCGAAGTAGTCTATGCATGTGTGATACGTGATGGCCTGTTCTGTTGAGGTTTGCCATGTATTGTATGATTGAGGGCTTGTGCTTATTGAGTTTTGCTTTGGATAGGGCTGTCCTGATTTTAAGAAAGTTGTGCAGTTCTATGTCTGGTTGATTGTGTTTTTGCTTTAGCATGTTGAAGGTTGCGGGGCTTTCCACCTCCTCCAACTGGGCTGGGTATGAGATACCTAATTTTTTCCATGTATCTATGGCTAGCGGTTTCCCCCTATATTTTATCTTTGTGTTTGCCCACAGGGATTCCCATCTTGAGTTTTTTATGCTGCGTTCCATTTTTTGGTCTATTTTAAGCAGGGCATTTCTTGTGTTTTTGAGTATTGGGTTTGTGGCTAATGCTTGCTTTCTAGATGTGAGGAGGGCTATTGGGTCAAGGTTGTCTAGTATGGCTCTCTCAATTGTAAGCCAGACCGGCGTGTATTCCTGGCTAGGCAGGACCCAGTAGGCCCCTTATTTTGCTAAGAAGGCCGTTTGGAATGTTTTGAAATCAGCCACGTTTAGTCCCCCCATTTTCTTGTCTAGCCTTAATTTTTTAAGGCTTATTCTTGCTTTTTTATCCCGCCATAGGAAGCTGTTTATCTGCTTGTCTATTCTGCGATGGAACTCATCCGTGAGTACAAGCGGGAGCATACTTGCCAGGTAGTTGACCATTGGCGCGATCATCATCTTTATTGTGTCTATCCTGCCCCACCATGTTATAAATTTGGGTGACCAGGTCTCCAGCAGCATCTTTGTCTTTTCTATGATTAGTTTTTCATTTTGCTCGAGCGTGCTTTTGAGATCCTTGCCAAAGTGGATACCTAAGTATTTGATATACCAGGCCGTAGTTTAAAGGGAGTATCCGGCACGAAGACCGGAATCGGAAGTGAGCGTCACTGGTCATGTGACAGCACCACGTCAAAGAGTGAATTTCCAATCAGACGCTCAGCATGCATGGTATGTGTTTTAAGACAGACATTCAGAGCGACTGGTACGCTAACCTTCAGGAAGTGTTAAACGTTGTTGAAAAAAGGGGCAAAACAACTTTATTGGTCTTTCTCAATTGCGGCAAATGATCGTAAAAAGTGTTGAGACCCACAACAATGTACAACCCTTCAGGAAGTTGTTATTAGCAACTTTCTTGGTCATTCACAATCACTGCACATGATAGTAAGGAATGTGATGCCATATTCATTTCAGAAGGCCAGAAGCAGTGAAAGTAACCACAAATGTACCTGGTTACAAATGTATGAACCTAGGCCTAAAGAGGTTCCAGGCATACATACACCGCATTGCGATTATTGCAGATTTGAGTTGTATATGTTCAATCACCAGGACTCATTAAATTACCATGGGTCAACAATCACGTCAATAATGTTTCAGCGCCGCATCACTGAGCCCCATGGAATATTATCGAGACCTTTTGCGTGTGTGGCAAGTCGATAAACCCATCGCTGCTCTTTCTCAAATAATACCTGGGATGATTTGTTCCCTGGTTTTATGTGTTCGATAACGGTCCAGTGTAAATCATTAGTAGTGTGATGTGAATTAAGGAAATGTTCAGTCAGCTTAGTAGTGTTCTTCCTAAACCGGATATTACTTCGGTGTTCACACATGTGTTGTTTTATTTTCCGCGTGGTCATACCTACGTACCGCAATCCGCACGGGCATGTAATAAGGTAGACCACATTAGTCGTGTTACATTTTGTATGTGACCGTTGCATCCATGTCTTACCACTTTCCAAATCAAGTGTTTTGGTAGCTGTAGTCAAGTGGCAGACACTATACAAGCCACAAGGGAAATGTCCTGTGACACTGGGCAGGCCCCAAGTATTGAGTACTGAGGGATCACTGTCATTATTGGTTGTTTTAGCGCGTGTGTGTACTAAAACATCCCTGATGCTTCTCGCCTTTTCGAAAGAAAATAACGGTTTCTCCCATTTTCTGTTATTGCTTTCAAGAATACACCAATGTTTCCTTATAGATTTTGTGATGGCATTGGACGCAACACAATAGGTGGTTACACACGTGAGTGGAACAACTTCAGTGTGTTTAATAGCGTCCTCGAGTAATGCTTCCCTCGGTTGATTTCTGGCCGGTTCGAAGCTCCATTTCAGGATCTTCTCAGGATAACCCCGTTTGCGGAGTTTGATAGTAAGTTCAGCAGACTAAGAGCGATAATCTTCTACCTTACTACAATTATGCCTTATGCGTAGATACTGTCCATTTGGTAAATTTGCCCGTAAGAGCCTCGATGGAAACTGGAAAAAGACAGTAAGTTGTTTTTAGTGGTAGGCTTGTAGTACGTTCTGGTCGTTAAGTGACCTTCAGTCTTAGAAATTACCACATCCAAAAAGATCATTTCATCTTTATGGTAGGAATGAGTGAACCTTAGATTGGTATCACGAGTGTTGATCCAAATGAAGAATTCTTTCAGTAAGCTTTCTGGTCCCTTCCAGATGATAAACACGTCATCAATATATCTTTTCCAGAAAGATGAATTGGACGCGTAGGGATTGTCTGTGGTCAGGACGTGTTTACATTCAAAATCATACACATAAAGTCCGGCTACGCTAGGGGCAAAAACACTGCCCATAGATGTCCCTGTTGTCTGTAGGAACAAATCCCCCTTATATTCGAAATTCAGTTTGAGTGCCATGGTCGCGCACTCAATGACGAACTGTCTGGGGGTGTTGTAATCCCAAGTAGCCTCCTTTAGTACCTCACTAAGAACCCGGATAGTGTCATCCTGAGGAATACTAGTATAGAGACTCTCAATGTCTAATGAGACTAGGAAAGTGGTATCATTGTCCACTGTTCTATCTTGTATGCAAGCCAGGAGATTTTTAGTATCCCTAAGAAAAGTTGGGGTCTTTTGTACAAGTGGTTTTAAAAATTGGTCACAGTAGCGTGACAAAGGCTCCAAAAGCAAACCAATGCCCAAAATTATAGGTTGTCCGGGTGGGGGTGTCCTGCTTTTTGGTGTAAAAGTATGGAATAATTCCATCGTTAGTTGTCAGAAAGTCAGCCTCATGCTTGGAGATATACTCATTAGCTTCAGCAGAGTTAACCAATTCGGAAATCATAGTCCTTAATTCAGGTGATGGATCTTTGATCAAAGGAGTATAGCTGTTGCGGTCACCTAAGAGGTGTCTACACTCTTTATCGTAATCCACGATATTCTGAATGACCACTCCCCCTCCATTGTCTGCTGGCTTTAGAACTACAGAGGTGTTAGACTGTAGAGTTTGTAGCGCTTGAAACTCAGCCGCACTCATATTTTTTAACACTCCTGTCTCTTCAAAAGTCTCAATATCATTAAACACCACCTGCTCAAAGGAAATTATTTCAGCAGGAACGGTGTGTGGGGGAGGATTAATTGTTGATTTTAAACGTAAGCTAGTGTCACTGGCAGAGTCTTCTGTCTCAGTTGGATCTGCCTTCTCAAAAAAGGCTTTAAGCTTTAGTTTAAAAAAAAAAAACAGTTTGCTCACAGTGCAAACGGAACCTGCCTAAGCGTACCGTAGGCACGAAACCTAGTCCTTTCTCTAGGACTGAGAGTTCTGTTGGGGTCAAAATGAGGCGGGAGAGGTTAGCAACTAAATTCTCTGGTTGCTGGGTCCCGCTTGTTGGTTCTGTGATTTGCTGCAGGTGTGGTTCCCCACCCCCTTCCTCTGGTCCCCAATGGACTTGACCTGTCCCTCTTCTTTCCCTCGTCCCCTTCGGCCCCTCTCTAAAAAAGGTGGTCGGTACGAGTTTTGGGGGAATGTTTGGAGTGGCATAAAAGCCGTATTCCAGCCCATCATTGGGAACTGGGGTTGTTGGAACTGATTAAGGTATTTTCCACCCCCCGGTGTTGGAAACGATGGCCAGGCCTGCTGTTGCCTATTCCGTCCCCTTGTCCGCTGTCTAGGTCTATAGCTGCCCCCATTAGATCCACTGGTAGTAGATGCATCATCTTCTGATACATTGGAGTTGTTCGTATTCTTGGGGGGAGGAGTGTAGTCGGGGTCGGCATATGGATAGGCTTTTGTGAATGCAAATCGTTTTAAATCTGTCTGAAATTTTTGAGCTTTAGACTGAGTGAGGTTCTCCTTATATTCATTAACCTCTTTATTTAATTCATCCAATTTCTTTTTGTACCCCGTAAGTGTTGCTTTAAAATGATTTAAAGCCTCAGAAAGTCTTAGTGCTGTTTTGATAATGAGAACAAGCCAGTCGCGGGTACAATGCCACGCGATCTGGGCCCCTTCTTTCCTAAACAGTGCGTCACCAAGAAAAATTTGTGGAGCATTGGTAACCAACAAGGCCATGTTATTCCGCAAGTACTCTGTTAGTATTGTGCCATGCAAATTAGTGTGTATCCGGCTATGTTTTTGCACTGTTAGTTTATCCCATTCTGTAGTCTTGGATATAGTTTGTGCAATCGAGGGATCAGAAAAAAGAGAGTGGTCTGCCAGAAGGGCATCCACCTCTTCATTAGTATACGATGGTCCTAAGTTCTCCATGCTACTGCCAAAAGATAGTCAAAGGTTCAATAATGAGAGATACAACTCTCGCAGTGCTGCGCTGCCTAAATATAGTTAAACAACAGGAGAGAGAGGGTAGTTTAAGCCACTCTTAGTCCCCCTGGAACAATATTATATAAACAACAACAGAGTGCGACTTACAAAAATAGAGCCAGCAAGACAAAGTCACTCTAAGGTATTAAAAGAGTTCACTCATTCCTACCATAAAGATGAAATGATCTTTTTGGATGTTGTAATTTCTAAGACTGAAGGTCACTTAACGACCAGAACGTACTACAAGCCTACAGCTAAAAACAACTTACTGTCGTTTTACAGTTTCCATCCGAGGGGCAAAAGGGTTCAATGGTGATATTCCCTGGGGCTCAGTGATGTGCCGCTGAAACATTATTGACGTGACTGTTGACCCATGGTAATTTAATGAGTCCTGGTGATTGAACATATACAACTCAAATCTGCAATAATCGCAATCCGGTGAATGTATGCCTGAAACCTATTTAGGCCTAGGTTCATACATTTGTAACCAGGTACATTTGTGGTTACTTTCACCGTTTCTGGCCTTCTGAAATGAATATGGCATCACATTCCTTACTATCATCTGCAGTGATTGTGAATGACCAAGTAAGTTCATTTCTTTTTCTTTCTTTCTTTCTTTCTTTCTAATAACTTCCTGAAGGTTTGTGCATTGTTGTGGATCTCTTAACACTTCTTACGTTTGCCACAATTGAGAATGACCAATAAAGTTGTTTTGCCCCTTTTTTCAACAACGTTTAACACTTCCTGAAGGTTAGCGTACCAGTCGCTCTGACTGTCTGACTTGAATCGAATACCATGCGTGCTGAGCGTCTGAATGGAAATACACGCTTTGACGTGGTGCTGTCACATGACCAGTGATGTTCACTTCCGACTCCGGTCTTCGGGCCGGATACTCTCTTTAAAAACCCTTTGACCCGATGACACGGTATCATCGGGATCCTCAGTCAGGGAGTATGTAGGAATCCTATGGGCGCATGGCTTTGACGAAGTAAGTGGTAGTGCGAGACTTTACAACAATGGCTTTGATTAAGTTCAATAATATGCTGATGGTCTTTTAATTTTTCATTGTGTGACTACAAGCTACCACCCCCCTCTTGGACCCATGTTGTGAGGTCATTACACACTTCACGTAAGCCTAATTTTCTCCTTAGCTGGAAAATCTGCCTGATTTACGGGTGTCACGACTTTCACATTCTTTTCGGGCCCCGGAATCTTGGTCACGTTCATTTTAATATATTTTAATACATTTCTTCTTCTTTAAGACACATCGGTAATACCGGAGTAAGCGTACTGTAAAGGAAATAACAAAATATACACAAGGGCTTATTGGTTAATGACACTGATACAGCACCCAAGGCCATTAGTGAAACAGCCTTTTGTTATAATCTTAAGAGCACTAAGTAGCAGCATGACTGAAGTCACTCCTGGGCATGTGCAAGTATTGTACCAATTTATGTATTGTTTGTGACTCTTCACCACCAACGGTTAGGGTGCGCCTTACCGTGCGCACACCGCCGGGATGGTTTGGTCCTGACGAATGCCTCGCTAATAACACATAGAGGCAGAAACATGTTGACCACTCTTTCATCTTTCACTTTAGGATACATCTGGTATAATTAACCAGGAGTTAGATATCCTTCACAATTGTTTTTATCTATGCCTGGTTTTCTGCCAATAAAGTTATTTGGATAAAACCAAGGCATTTTTAAATCACTTCTTTTTGTACTCACTATTTTGCACACTCACACCACACAAAAAACCTGCTCCGATGTAAACAGGCGTTGTAGCACACCAGGGAGGCATTCGGCCTCTCTGGTGGGAACCCAATGATGAAGCATGTCACCAACTAGATTGGTGAGTGTGGGTTCTTTTAACCCCTTCAGTGCCCGCCCCTTTCCCCGCCCAGTGCCGGCCGTTGCATTAGCGGGCGGGGTCTATGACGAGCTGGACTCGTCATGGGCACAGCGCCACCGCGGCCCATGACGAGTCCAGCTCGTCATGGGCACTGAAGGGGTTAATACCTTAGTGACTTTTCTTGCTGGCTCTTTGTTTGTTAGTCACACTCTTTTGTTGTTTATATAATATTGTTCCAGGGGGACTAAGTTGCTTAAACTACCCTCTCTCTCCTGTTTAACTACAATATAGACTCACCGGTAGACACAGACCCGGATCTAAATCCAGCTAAACCTTCCCCTCCTGATGATAATACAACATGTCAGGTGTTAATTACTAGGGCAGCCACTTACCATGGTGTGACTTTACATAAAGAAGCCCTAGAGGAGGATTTTCTATTTGAAAACTTAAGAAACACACATAGATCTTCACAATCCTTGCATATGTTAAAGGGTATTATGAGGCATGCTGACGATATTTTTAAGGATCCAGTTAGAGACCGTATCCTAACACCTACGGTGGACAAAAATATAAACTCCACCATCTGACCCAGTTTTTATTAAGGGCCAGTTGCCTTTGATTCTTTAGTAGTCTCTAACGCCCGTAAAAGGGCAAATTCACAAACCTTAGCGGAGGCTCCATCTCCTGATAAAGAATCAAAACTAATAGATGCCTCAAGGAAAAGAGTAGTTGCTCAATCATGCAATCATTGGTGCATAGCCAATACACAAGGCCTATTGGCTAGGTATGATAGAGAACATTGGGACGAGATGGAAGAATTATTACAATTTCTCCCAGAAGATCACAAGAAAAAGGGGCAGGAAATAGTGCAGGAAGGAAACTTATCACCAATTCCTCTATCAGACGTGCGTTGGATGCTGCAGATACTGCAGCTAGAGAAGTCAATACCAGCATTCTACTTAGAAGACATGCATGGATCAGAATTTTTGGTTTCAAACCATAGGTTCAACAAACTATTCTCAATGCACCTTTTGATAAGGAACACCTCTTTGGGCCTCAAATAGACCATTCGCTTGAAAAGATGAAAAAGGATACATAAGTGGCAAAACCTTCTATTAGAGGTTCCATTTGTCGCTCCTTTTACAGAGGGGGCTCTAAAACTAATACCACAGATGCCAGCACATCTTCATACAAAATACAGGCACAATCTTCCCCCTCTAGAGGATTCTATAAGGGTGGATGTAGTGGTAACAACTTTAAAGGAAGAGGTAGAGGTACACCAACACGCACCTCTCCATCCACTAACAAGCAGTGACTTGTTATCACCCCCCCCCGATCATTTATCACCTGTCGGGGGGAAGATTACAAAAGTTTGATCCAATTTGGCAATCAATAACATCAGACAAATGGGTGTTGGATATTATCCCACATGGTTATTGCCATGAGCTCACAGGCAACCTTCCCAACATTCCACCTTGTATTCACAAACTGTCTTTAGAACACAAACAGCTGCTCAAAAAAAGGTACAAGCTCCTCTAACGAAAGAAGCTATAGAACCTGTCCCATTACAACAACAAGGATTAGGGGTATATTCACTATACTTCCTAATTCCCAAAAAGGATGGTTCATTAAGGCCAATCTTGGATCTCAGCCTATTAAACCTATACATATTATCCAATCCAAACAGCTTTATTCGACAAAAGTCATAAAAGCGAGACAAAACAAGTACAGGTACAAAATACACAAATAATTTAACAAGAATCAGTGTAAAAGCGAAGCTACTTAAAATATTTACAAGTTTAAAAAAAGCATATAATAAAAAGATCATTGGGTAAAACATACCAGATGTCTGACTTTACTATCTGATACTCTTAGCTCTTACAATCCATGCCCACCCCAGAAATTTGGCAACCCCCACAACAATTACCGGGTCAGTGCAAGTGCGAAGGAGCCTTCCTGCTTCAACACTCTGTCTAGTGCCCAATAATAGGCAAACGGGTTTCAACCACACACGCCTCGGGGCCGAGTAAGCTGGGCATATAAAAAACATATGCACTAATGTTTCCACCTGGGATTTGCAAAAGGGGCATAAATTACTTTTCTGGGGTTCCCACTGGGCTACAAATGAATTTAAGGGCAACGCTCCCACCCGCATCTGGAAAAACAATTTCCTATCAAGAACTTTGGTTACAAGATCCCAGAAGTGTTCTAGCCTAGGGACGAGTTTGATGTTCATAAATTCGTCCGAAAGCGAAAAGGGTTTAGTGGCAGAGAGTACCTTTGTGTTTACCAGCTCCCAATATTTCTCCTTCAAGAGAGCTTTAGATGGAAAAATAGCTGCTGTAGGGTTATCCCAAAGTTCGCTCAACCCCAGAGCCTCAAGGGATTTTCTAGTTTCGTTAAGCCAAGCAATCTTCCGGGAGCCCACCATCGCCAATATGTCAAGAAAACCCTCTGCATACTCTGCCAGCGCCGGAGTGGTCCATAGGCGACGCCAATAAAGGATAGGTCGAAGCCTGGCTACATCAGCTATAGAGTTCTTCCCAAGGTCATACCTTAGGGGGACTAAAGGTGTGCTCTGCGGGAGGGAGGTGATACTGCGCAAGAACTTGTTTTCCGAGATGGTTAAGGAAGACAGGTTCTCGTACCCCCACAGTTCCGCACCATAAAGAGCCGAGCTCACCGCTTTGGCACTATAGACCTGTAACACGGGTCTAATGGGCTTCGAAGGGGACTTTTTGAATTCAGCAGCTAGTACACCAGCTAACTGCCTGTGTTTTAGAGTAGTCAGATCTCTCTGTAACTTCCATGCAAAGTTATTTTGGATATTAACTCCAAGATAATTAAAAGCCTGCACTTGTTCTAGTGGATTGTTAAACAAAACAAATTGATTTCTAAAAGATTTGTGTGGCCTGAATGTCATAAGCTTAGTTTTTTTTATATTGACCTCCAGGCCACGATCAACACAAAAGGACTCAAAAATATTTAATGAACGCTGAAGGCCGCCAGGTGTCTTAGCAATTAAAAGTGTGTCGTCAGCGAACATTAAAATTGGGACCTTAGTGTTGCCAAGAACGGGAGCGTCAACGTGTGCTTCCAAAAGCCGATCCGCTATGTCGTTAATATATAGGGAAAATAAAGTGGGGGCCATTGCACAGCCTTGCCTGACACCTCTCTGGACCGGAAAATCCTCGGTCAACATGCCCTGGCCACCCCATCTGATTCTAGCCAAATTATCTTCATGAAGCCTCTGGATTAGGGACAACAATCCGCCATGAAGCCCCAAATCTTTTAGAGTCTGCCACAGTTTTGAACGAGGGACTAAATCAAAGGCAGCCCTTAGATCCACGAACACTGCATACAAATTTCCCTTACCCAAGACCACAGTCTTCCAATAGAGAAGAGTAAAACGGAAGACTTGGTCAACAGTGCTAATGTGCTGGCGGAATCCGGCTTGAAATGGGGATAAAATATTATTTGACGCAATCCAGAGATGAACACGATTTAAAATCAGTCTACCAGTGATCTTTTGAATCGCATCAATCAAACTGATAGGCCGATAATTCTCAGGAAGCGAACGGTCACCCTTTTTGTACACCGGAATTATTTCCGCGGCTTTCCAAGAGCTTGGAATTGGAGCTCCATGTGCCAACGCGTTAGCAATCAGCTGTATATACCTCCCCCATTTTAGCTTGTCATACAGAAAGACATCCGCAGGAACACCATCAGGTCCGGGAGCCTTACCAGATGCCACTCCCACCAGTGCCAGATCAACCTCAGAAATAGAAAAGTTATCTTCTGGATTAAACAACTGGGGGGACCCATAGCTATCAGAAGGATCGGTAGGGGAAGCATACTGCGGTTTGAAGTAGTCCACCCACTTCTCATGTGAAACATTATTTTGGGGACACTCAGACTGTGCACCAGAACCCCACTTAACAATACTCCAGAATAATTTACTATCATTCCGGAGACTAGCTTCAAGGAGGTCCTCCCACTTTTTGCCATCCCATTGGCGTTTAGCTTTAGCGACACAGCTCTTGTAGACGATTCTCCTATGCCGTACCAGGCTAACATCGCCACCCTTCAGGGCAGACCCAAGCGATAGCCTTGCCTCCCTGCATTCTCTATTATACCAATTTACATATTATCAGAACACTTCTAAATGGTCACACTGCAGCAGGTACTTCTGCTTTTACAGCAAGGCGACTTTATGTCAACACTAGACTTAAAGGACGCATAATTTCATAAACCCATTCACCCAGCACATCGCAAATATCTCAGATTTGTGATAGGAAAAAATCATTATCAATTCAAAGTACTTCTATTCAGAGTAACAACTGCACCCAGAGTGTTCAGCAAATGCCTTGCAGTAGTAGCAGCAGCACATCTACGAAGACAGCAAATCCATGTCTTCCCATACCTAGATGATTGCCTCATAAAAGCCAATAATCCCAAATGTATGCAACACACACAAACCACCATAAACCTTCCATATCAGTTGGGATTTACAGTCAATGCACAAAAATCCCATCTTCAACGCACTTAAATACAACCATATCTAGGTGCGATTTTAAACACTCAACTGGCTCTAGCATATCCCAATACAGCCAGGATTCACAATTTTCAAACACTTTTAATCCAGTTTCAAAATAACCAGTATCTACCAGTCAGAACGTTCATGCAGTTACTGGGAATGACGGCGTCATGTGTTGCCATAGTGTCTCATGTAAGACTAAACATGTGTCCTCCACAAGAATGCTTAGCACGTCACTGGAATCAATCACAGGGTCAGCTAATAAATCTAGTGTTGGTAGACAGCCGACCTCATCGCTCTCTGCAGTGGTAGAACACACAAAATTTATCAAAAAGGCGTCCCTTTACCGACCCTATTCCACAAGTCGTGCTCACAACAGATGCATCTCTCACAGGGTGGGGAGCACATTTACAATATTTAACAGTTCAGGGTCTTTGGAATACCACCCAACAGAACAATCACATCAACTACCTAGAACTGCAAGCAGTTCAGCTAGCGATAAAAGCATTTCTGCATCATCTGATAGGGAAAGTTGTCCTAGTCTGAACAGACAATATGATAACCATGTACTATGTACAGAAACGGGGGAGGGGGGGACGACACACACTCTACAGCTGTACGCCTCTCTCATACCATTTGGCGTTGGGCATTTCATCACAAAATCCAACTCCTGGCACAACACCTTCCAGGGCAGACAACATCTTTGCCGACCTCCTCAGCAGAATTAGGCAACAAGTACACGAGAATGGGAACTTCACCCTCAAGTTCTCCTTCTGTACTTCCAAAAATGGGGATTTTCACAAATAGACCTCTTTGCCACATTAGAGAACTCAAAATGCCCATACTTCACCTCCAGGTTCCCATACCCTCGCTCCAAAGGCAATGCTCTATGGATCAACTGGTATGGGGTATTTGCTTACTCTTTTCCTCCTCTCCCTCTTCTTCCATTTCCGGTTCGGAAACTCAGGCAGACGTCTCTCATAATAATTCTGGTTGCTCCCACATGGGCTTGTCAAGCATGGTTCACCACACTATTAGAACTCTCAATACTTCAACACCAGAAGCTTCACAAAACTTCAGTCTTTCTCAAACAGAACCATGGAGAAATCAGACATCCAAACCCCAAGGAACTCAACCTAGCGATTTGGCTCCTGAAGTCATAGAATTTGGATACTTAATCCTACCTCCAGATTGTATGACAATTCTTAAAGAAGCAAGAAGACCCACCACTAGAGCATGTTATGTAGCAAAGTGGAAAAAGTTTGTGATACATTGTTATAAAACACAACTGAGCCGCTAGATGCCTCTATACAAAATAATATTTGTTGTCTTTTGCATCTACAGCAAGTTGGCTTAGACTACACATCCATTCGCTTACACCTTGCAGCAGTAGCCGCATATCTTCAAAACAGACTACATTTATCCCTATTCAAAGTTCCAGTAATTAAGGCCTTTATCGAAGGCATTAAAATAGTCTAATACCAACCAGGGTACCACCTGCACCTGTCTGGAACCTTAGCATTGTTCTCACAATGCTTATGGGTCCACCTTTTGAACCTTTACACAGTTGTTCATTACAATTTCTTTAATGTTAAGTTGCCTTTCTGATTGCCATCACTTCACTAAAACGTGTAGGTGAGCTACAGGCATTAACCTTAGAAGAACCCTTCTTTCAACTTCATAAAGATAGAGTGGTTCTTCGTACAAACCCAAAATTCCTTCCAAAATTGGTCTTTGCTTTTCATATTAACCAATCAGTTGAGTTACCTGTGTTTTTTCCTCAAACTGATTCAGTAGCAAAGAGAGCTCTTCATACACTTGATGTCAAAAGAGCACTATTATATTGATAGGACAAATGATTTTCGCAAAACAAAAAAACTTTTTGTTGCCTTTCCACCTCATAAAGGAAATCTATCTCTAAATCCAGTATTTCTAGATGGATTGTTAAATGTATTCAGACTTGCTATGTTAAAGCTAAAAGAACTTTAACTATACCTCTTGGAGCACATTTTACACACAAAATAGAAGCATCTATGGCCTTTTTAAGCAACAGTCCCATAGCTGACATATGTAAGGCAGCTACATGGTCTACACCACACACATTTACCAAACATTATTGTGTGGATGTATTAGCACGTCAGTAAGCAAATGTAGGACAAGCAGTCCTAAAAACACTTTTTCAAACAACTGCAACACCCACTGGTTATCCACCGCTTTGGGAGAATACTGCTATGCAGTCAATTCAAAGCATGTGTATCTATAGCACACATCTCTTACCTGTAAGTATCTGTTGTTGGCATATAGAGCTGTAGATTCACATGCTCCCTCCCTCCTCCCCGGACCCCTGTGGTTGTTGCAGTTCTTATTATTATTCCCGTTACATACGCATGGACATTTCTATACTACACTTACTTACTCCAGTCACACCCTCTTGTGGGAAAACAATCTAACAATGAAGGCGATGCCTATTCGCATTATCACTGAAAGGAGGAGTCACCTTACCTCGTAACTGAAAAATACTTATTTGCAGAAAAACAACTTGCAAACATCCAGAGCCAACACTAGATGGCAGGAGTATGCAAAGCACGTGAATCTACAGCTCTACATGCCAAGACCAGATGCTTACAGGGTAAGTAACATTATATATATAAACACATATGTATTATATATAGACACGCACACACACATCTCAGAGGCCCACACTTGCCTCCCAATCTAAGGCATGGAACAGCAATCCAATGAGGGCTCACCTCTCTCATAGTGTAGCAGTAAACTCCCGCCTGCATGAAAAATGAAGCAGGACTGGAAGGTGTGCAGTGAGCAAAGGGTAGGAAACTTTGTGTCTGCTTGGCATATAACTGAAGGTGAAATCAAGATGTTAATATGCAGTTTATATGTAAATGTAAAGGTTTATGGGCAGCAGACCTTCGAACTTACATGATGCCACTGTATGTCACACGATATCATCTCTCATTAACCGTTGACACATTGAGGAGCCGATATCACACAGTGTGCACACAGTTGACTGAAAACCCCAGCAGAGAGCAGGTTTCCAGCTCATCGTTGGGAGGCTTTGCTCAGCTGATGTCCAATACGAGCTGTGAAACCACCCCAGGCCAGGACATAAGCTGCATCCTTAAAAGCTTTGTGTTTTTGTATTGGAAGGTGGGGCATTTCAAAGTGCTTGGACTGTGCTCCGCACTAAGCCCCTCCCCTTCCTCACACAGTGAAAATATTTCACAAGTTGGTGGTCTGAGGCAGCATGTGGTAAAATCAGAACCATACATATGAAGACTAGTGATCCGCAAAATCACATGGTTTGTAACTGCAAAAATAATTATTATAGTGTACTTAACCCCTTTTGCAACTCAGAAAAGCCTTTTACATTTGGAGGATCTTCCCTTGTGTCTGTCCCTGATTACAGCTTCATTGAGGTTAATGACAGCCAGGTGCAGAAACCTTACATGATTGTGTCCATGATGTGGGTGTTCCAGTATGAAGGCCGCTCCAATGCTTCCTATTGGGAAAAGCATCACTTTGCACAAAGAGTTAGTTTGGAGAGCAGTCAGGGAAGGACATTTGAAAGAGAAACACCCCAAACCGGTTTCATATTTGAAACAGTGGATCCACACCACAACTATAAAACGTATATAATAGTGGGAACAAAAGCACTATAAAAGTGGGAACAAATCACCTCTGTTCCAGTTCCAAGTTCTTCGTGACCATGGATGGGAGTGTTCCGCAGAGCACTCAAGGAACTGCTGGGTGATCAGTACTGGGGTCTGTCTTTCTAGCAGCCATTCTCCCAGGAATGAGGGGACTGGACTGCACTTTCTTCTGGTGGAGCTGAAAGTCTATCTAGTGCATATATGCTTGCTGAGAGAGGGAAGAAGTTTCCACGCCCTGCGGGAGGAGAAGCAGTGTGCCTTCCTTCATGGATGAAGACCGAGAGATAGGAAACTGCCTGAGAGCGAAGCCAGGAGCGATCAGTGTGGGAGACGGTCTAACCATGTTTCCTGGTAAGAACTGCAAAACGCTTGAATTCCACACATCGGCCGAGTTGGTGCTGGAACTTCATTGTCTTTCACATCTTTATGATCAGGGCTGCAATTAATTTGGTGTTTGCATCGCCCATTCAAATCTGCAACTCAGCCCACTCAGAGCTCCAACTGCCATGATGTTCTCATCGATCTTGTCGGGGTTGCAGTTTCCGTGGTGTTGACATCAGCATGGTTGGTGCTGAATCTGCCTCAATGACTTTACCAGGTGTTCCTGACCTAGCACCTGTATAGTGGTGCAAGGACTGCGGAACAACATACTAATGTTGATCATGAAGCACTAAGAGGTGAGTACGTTTGGCGGACAGGGTTCTCTTTTGCAAACACAATGGAGTACGCTATTCGCCAGACTGAAGGTCCACCTGCTCTTTTCATAGTTAGGAGGACCATCTACTTTCTGTCGACAGAGCTCTGGTTGGCTCCATTGAAGGGAAGCTGCCTCCATCAACTGACTGACTAGAGGCCATCGAAGTAAAGCCATAACACAGCCCACTCTATGTAAAGTGAACTGTCTGATTTTTGTCTGTACGTCACTTAAGGAAAACCATATATATATATAGTGTACTGACCATCATCTCTAAATAGAATGGACTACTGTCCATTAGAGGACACCGGTCCAACTTCGTCCTACAGGCAACACCTCGAAGACAAACTAAAATAATTTTCCTTACCGAGGCCTGGGACAAGCATCTCTCTCACCAGTTCTCTCACCAGTTCTTCAAAAAAAGAACGGCAACCACAGCAAAAAAATTCTCCAAACTGGAGGACATGGCAGCACTGAGCAAGCGCTCCCACGCATGGTCGGCAATCAATTCCTACTCTCCCAGTAAGCAGCAGAACTAAATTTCTTGCACATATCCCCTGTGGATTAAGGCCAGGTTAGTGGCATTAAGACTAGATGAGTAAAACTTGCGAGCCGTCTTTCCGGCAAGGCGTCGCTCAAATACCCACTATATAAGATGCTGTCTCTGTGGTCAGTAAAAAGAAACTTTAATCCACATGCTATGCACTTGCCCTTTTTTACTGCAGCAAAGGAAAATCCTTCTTCGCAGTGACTTCATTCGCCTAGGAGTTCGTACCTGCCGACATGCAGTAATAGCCAGTCTGAACCCTGTGAACTCCTTATTAAGCGTTAAAACTGTTAAGTTTCTGCAGATAACTGCAGCCAAACTGTACGGTGTTAATTCCATCTGTGCTGCAAATAACATGGCGTCAAGTGTCAAAGCTGAAGCACCCCTTTTATTCTGTCCTGAACATTGCAATTTTTCTTTAAAATGTTAACACCTGTGCAACCTGATACTGCTGGTCTGTGCTTGCTAAAATGTTGTCATACACATTACATTAAAAAAATTCCGTTGCACATGGCACACAACTGTCAGCAAGGTGTGCCTCACATGGGCTAGGTATTGTCTATGCTGCTATTGCAATTTGGCACATAGCCTTTTAGCAATCATATATGCTGCAAGTTCTGTTTTTCTCTTAACTGTGGCTCAGCTTAATCGTTTTGTACTGAACTCAGACCTGCTTGTTCTTATGGGAAGTTTTAACTTTGTATGCAGAATGCTTTTAATCTGAACGTCTGTATAAGGCTTTTATTAACCGTACAATAAACTACTATGCCTGCTGTGCATCAGGGTGCGGATGTTAAGTTATCTGCCATCCTGACAGACAATTCTCCATCTGCCAGGGTCAAAATCTGACCATGAATTCTTACCCACTGCACTGTGAACTAATTGTGCATTTGATTAGTTGGGCACTAAAATCAGCACCTGCGCCTTATTTATGCCTCTATCATAAATTGCTGGGGGAAGTTTTAACTAGGGTCACTCAGATGGGATACAACATGGGGGGGGGGGAGATAATGGGTGTAGCGCTATAGGTCATGACCAGGATCACTACCATGTATGCTAGATTGGGTAGTATTAAGTACCTTTGTCAGATCAAAAAGTATTTTATCTCTAAAAAGACAAGCACTGCGCGGGCCATTGATGTTTGTCTGTTAGTTTATTGCTGAGTTCTGAGCTTGTGCCCCCAATACAACCTCCTTTCCCTAAGAAGCATGTTACAACTCACACTCTATAACCTAGAAGTCAAGTGCAGAAAGACTGTACTTGGACCAGTTTGCAGAACCATAGTAAGACGGACCCCCGGAGCTCAGTGGCAAACAACCTCAACCACTGCTGCTTAGGCCCAGAACCTCGGTCTGCTCTGAGGCTCCCTGAATTGGGTCTGGCAGAAGGTGTTAGTTACTTCATCATCTGTGGAATCCAAAGTGCCTAACTTTGAGGAATAATTGGAAGGTATGTCTTTATATCGGTGTGAACCCCTAGGTTTGTCTGTAGGACTTTGTGGGTTTCTGAGCTCAGAGAAGTGTCTGAGGCTTTGGACCTCAGAGCCTGCACAGAATAAATGCTGTTTATTTACGGCACCCATGTCATTGGTACGTTGGGACAAAGAAGTGCTGATGTCCTTCCACTTTGTGAGTCAGGAAGAGACTGAGCTAGAGGTGACCGAGTACACAAAATATGGTGAACAGAGTCTCAAAAGAAAGTTGACTTTACAATAAATTCATACTATTGAGAAGGTGATGTCCCAGAGGTAATGCAAAATAGTATTAGCACTGCATATATTACAGTAGAAGACCTTACCAAAGATGCATTAGCTGACGTATCCCAAACACATAATCACAAAATAAAACATCTCCATAAGTTTTACGGACAAGTCACCATTGAAGTGAGGGCCTGCAGCATACACCATTAAAAATAGACTGTCTCATCAGCAAACGTTATATTCCAGCTCAGTTGCACAATATTGGAGAATATAATGTAGTCTAAAATGTGCAGAATCATATTCAGGGGGTATATATTAATAACCTAATTTTATAGCACTTTATACCATAGTTTCCTGTCTTTAAGACCTATCATTAGGCAGTGTTCCTATTGCACAATTAAATGGTCGGAAGGATCAAAAACTGAGATGGTCTAGTTAGGATTAAAACGTGTCACTTGCATGTCAAAGCAGATGCTTTGTGAAAAGTTTAAGCTGACTCACTGATCCATTGTACAGAAATTATAACAATAATAACTTGTCTAGTATGTTGCTGTATAACACATTGTTGCTGTCTCAAAATTCTATAAATAAACAGGAGTTGCAAATACCCAGTTTAAGAATACTCCGTTTACTCACTATGGGTGAATGTTGATGTGATGTGTCATTCCCTGGATTTTAACTCATGACCTGTAGTGGAGAGTGAGAAGCAACCCTAATTTACACACAGCCCAGGCTTTAAGCAGTGCCACATTCCAAAGGAATACAAGACTTGACAAAGTTTGTAAGTCAATTTACTTGAGAAATAAGTATTTCTTGACAAGGAAGCAATGTCTGACTATGCTACAGTCAGTACTATTTTTGTGTTTTCATTCTAGTATAGAGTACTGGTACCGCTGTATGGATTTGGATGGAGATGGGGTCCTTTCAATGTATGAGATGGAGTATTTCTATGAGGAGCAGTGTGAACGGATGGAAGCCATGGGAATCGAGCCTCTGCCCTTCCACGACTTGCTCTGTCAGACACTGGACCTGGTGAAGCCTGAATGTGAAGGTAAGTAGCTTATTTTATGACAGTTGAGGTATTTTGCATAATGTGATCACTTAGGGTGCTAATTTAGGATACATTACAGCTGCAAGAACTGAAGTATTGCTATTTTAGCAGCTTAGAAATTAGTAACTGGTCTTATTTTCACACAAACCTTCAGGACATGGGCTGCTTTTTGGCAGGAAATGTAGCAGTGTTTGTAGAAATATCTAAACTAAACAACATAACAAGACACAATATTACTCAAAGCAATATAACAAATGTAAATCATAATAGATCACAGCACAACAAAACAGCATAACAGCCGCAGTAGGACACAAAAACATGCTTGTTACTACATGAGCAAAAAAAAACACAATAGCACAAAAAAGGACAGAGTATATCACTTCCACAACAAAATTGCTCACACCAAATATGCAACAAGATTGCCACGCATTACCACCTTGCATACCAAACAAGGCAACAGTATCCTCTTAAATCAGTAATAAAACTCTGTCTCTTCCTTCTGACACATGCCTAAGTGGGAATATATGACCATCGGCTGTTGGGTTCCTTTATACATTGTAATGTGTGAATGTGCCAATGTTTTAGAGGATTCTCTCTTCCTGTTTCATTTACTTAAAATATTGCCAGATTTTGAGCATGAACAACACATTCTCGTTCTGCTGTGGCATCAGCAGTGAAAAAACAAACTTGTTTTCTGCTGTTGTGGCATTTCACAGGCAAACAACTGCTTCTCCAGCCCTCACCTTCCTCGTTTCTGGTCTATAGAGATATGAGGTAAGAAGTGGAAGGTCAGCTGGTAATCCCCCACCTCCTCTGAATCGTCAGAGACGGAAAGGAAGTTGTGGATGATATATAGTGAACCACCCTTTTCCCTGAAGAATAAATGTGCTGTTGGGTACCCAAGGGCCATCTCTCTTCGTCCAACATATCAGTGTAGACCCACGTGAGCCAAAGGATTTTTCCCTGTTACCAATCGCTTCTATGCTTTTCTGATGTAATGCGCAGCTTGGGGCCTGCTCTTCTGTCCAAGTGAGAGTAAGTAGCATGCTGAGGGAGCCGAGAGAGGGAGGCAAGATTACCACGTTCACATAAAGATCCACACAAAAAATACCCTGATGTAATAATATACATATAATATCTCATTACTGTCATGTGAAGAAAATGACTTCATAAAATAGCTTTGTTACAAATGTTGGCAAGTTTATTTACATCTTTGAAAATACATTATTCCTATTACAGAATTTTATAAAACATTAAAAACAAATTATCTTCTTATTACATGACCTTTTCCACATTTCTTTTCATAACATTTTATTAAACCTATTTTTATAATATTGCATTGCTTTTTCAGTTCTTTTGTCTTCATTCATCAATATTATGTTGGTTAAAATGCATTTCTGACAGTCCATACAATGCATTGTTTGCAGGATGGTATTCAAAAATATTCTGGTGACTATTTGTTTAGGCAGTACTCATCACTTCAAAGAAGCATTCGTCACAACTTCACGATTTTATTTCATTACAACAAAATAACGATAAGGAGCAGAAAAGTCCCTTAAGATTTTATTAATTTTTATATAGTTCAGTGTCCAGCTATCCTTGTCAGGGAAGTGTCAATATTGTATTAATAATGTCAAAATCCCAATACAAGAATTATTTTTCATGTATTACTTTTCAACATTCAGAATCTAGTTGGGGAATATTACATGTATAAGACAATTATTTTAAGAGTTGTTAGCTATTCTTTAGAAAATAGGAAATCACCCACTCATGGTTTCTCTTCCCAAGACATATTTTTATGTTTATCGCTTTCTCAGGCTTTTGGAAGCTTGTCCTTAATCCCCCAACTGACAGATAGAGCAGATGAGATGTGTGACCAATAGTGAGTCAATATGGGGCATGCCCACAGCATATGTACTAGGTCAGCTTCAGGTGAGCGACAGCGTGGGCAGGCCGATGAGCTTATTGGGAATATGGTGTGCAGTTTGTGTGGGGTGAGATAAGCACAATGCAAAATAGTGAATTGGAAAATGTAAATCTGGAGTGACAAGAAATCTTTTGGGCAGATTCTAGTAAAAAAAAATCCTTGTCCTGTAGGAGACGAGTGAGATCAGTTTCCCAGTAAATCCATCGGACTAGATGCCGCTCATGTCCCATTGTGTATATGGCTTGCAGCAGTTTATTTATTTATTTATTTATTTTTTTTTTAAAAATTATTTTTATTGCAGGAATCAGTAAATCGTTACATGATCGGCCAACATTATATCTCAAACCAAAGCATGGAAACACAGCCCTCCATCCCCCTCCGGATGTTGCTTACACAGCCATTCAGCCCACAACCCTGGGGTCGGGCGGCGAAATTCAATGGGGTGGCTTGCAGCAGTTTATGTGAAGTGGGTTCTGAACCGTCCGGCGCCCAGTGCTGTCGCACATAGCGAATTATGCTAGTGTTTGTGAGAAGGAATATGCTACTTACCAGTATGCATCTGTTCTTGGCATGTAGAGCTGCAGAGTTGTACACTTAGCATAGATCGCCATCTGGTGTTGGGCCCGGATGTTTGCAGTTTGTTTTTCTTCTTGGACAATGTTTGGAAGTCACGAGTTCGGTGACTCCTCCTTCGGTCCGTACTGCGCATGGGCTTCGGCTCCATCCTCAGATTGTTTTTCGCCAACAGGGAAATGATGGAGCGTAGTAATAACAGTGAGAAACCCATGTGTGTTGTATCTAAATGAGATGGACTGGAACGGATACAGGTAGCCGGGGAGGCGGGTGGGCGTGTACAACTCTGCAGCTCTACATGCCAAGAACAGATGCATACTGGTAAGTAGCATATTCCGTTCGAGGCATATGAGCTGCAGATTGTACACTTAGCATAGATTATATAGCAGTACCCAACCTTAGCGGCGACCACCGGTATCCGTTGCAGCAGTTTGAAAAAGTGTCTTTAGTACAGCCTGGCCCACACTAGCTTGCTGCTTGGAATGCACATCTACACAGTAATGTTTTGTGAAGGTGTGCGGTGTTGGCCATGTGGCTGCTTTGCAGATGTCATCTAAGGGTATGTTCCCTAGAAAAGCCATAGAAGCCCCTAACTTTCTAGTAGAGTGGGCTTTAGGTGGAACAGATAATGTTCTTTTTGCCTTTTGATAGCAAATTTGTATGCACTTTACAATCCACCTAGCTATCCCTGATTTAGAGATGGGGTTGCCTTTATGTGGTGGAGAGAAGGAAACGAACAATTGTTTAGTCTTCCTGAAAGGTTGCGTTCTTTGTATGTAGTACAGTAAATCCCTCTTAACATCAAGTGTGTGTAAGGCCCTTTCTGCAACAGATTGAGGTTGCGAGAAAAAGACAGGTAATTCCACCGATTGATTGAGATGGAAGGGGGAAATAACCTTGGGCAGAAACTTCGGATTTGTACGAAGTATGACCTTGCTGTGATGTATTTGTAGGAAGGGTTCCTGTATAGTGAACGCTTGTATTTCACCAACCCTTCTAAGGGAAGTGATAGCTACGAGGAAAGCTGTTTTCCAGATGAGGAACTGTAGCTCACATTTATGCATTGGTTCGAAGGGTGGACCCATTAGCCGTGTAAGAACTACATTTAGATTCCATACAGGGGAAGGTGGTGCCCTGGGAGGAATTACTCGTTTAAGGCCTTCCATAAAGGCTTTAATAGCGGGCACTCTGAACAGTGATAAATGCTGTCTGTTTTGTAGATAAGCAGCAATCGCTGCTATGTGTAGCGTATGGATGAATATGCCAGGTTACACCTGTGAAGATGGAGCAGATAGCATATGATGTGCTGTATGGATGCATCTAAAGGGTTGATTGTATTGTTACGGCAGTAAACTACAAATCTTTTCCACTTTGCGGCATAACATGCTCTAGTGGTAGGACGTCTGGCTTCCATGATAATGTTCATGCAATCAGGGGGAAGGTTAAGGTATCCAAATTCTAGGATTTCAGGAGCCAGATCGCAAGGTTGAGCTGAGCTGGGTCCGAGTGCCTGATTTCTCCATGGTTCTGAGTTAGGAGGCATGGGGATAGGTGCAGTTTTTGATGTGGTACCACTGAGAGCTGTAGTAGTGTGGTGTACCACGGCTGCCTGGCCCATGTTGGAGCTACCAGAATGAGTGTGAGGGAGTGCTGTTGTAGCTTCCTTACCACTAATGGAATTAGCGGGAGAGGTGGGAAGGCATATGCAAATTTGCCTGACCAGTTCATCCATATGGCATTGCCTTTGGACAATGGGTGTGGGTATCTGGCGGCGAAGCTTGGGCATTTTTTGTTTTCGTGGGTGGCGAAGAGGTCTATCTGAGGATGCCCCCACTTTTGGAAGAATGGGCGAAGAACTTGTGGATGCAGTTCCCATTCGTGTAGTTGTTGCGTTTGTCTGCTGAGCAGATCTGCCATGGTGTTTTGTACGCCTGGAACGTGCTGTGCCAGGAGAAAGATGTTTTGAGGAATTGCCCATCTCCATATGCTCTGGGCTAAGCGGGAGAGCTGGGGAGAGTGTGTCCCCCCCTGTTTTGGGATATAATACATTGCAGTCATGTTGTCTGTGCGAATGAGGACTGCTTTGTCCGAAATCTGTTTTTGAAAGGATTTTAGGGCTAGGAAGATCGCCAAGAGCTCCAGATGGTTGATGTGGAGCGACTTTTGCTGTGGCGTCCATAAACCTTGCATTGTGAGGTGTAAGAGGTGCGCTCCCCAGCCGGAGAGCGATGCGTCCGCTGTTAGAATCACCTGAGGAACCGGGTCCAGGAACGGCCGCCCTTTGGAAAGGTTTGTGGTGTTCCACCACTGCAGAGAGTGATGGGTGCGGCCGTCCACCAACACCAGATCCGTCAGCTGACCCTGGGCCTGGTTCCACTGTCGTGCTAGGCACTCTTGAAGTGGACGCATGTGGAGTCTTGCATGGGGCACTATGAAAATGCAAGACGCCATCATTCCTATGAGTTTCATAAACACTCTTGCTGGAAGAGAGTGTTGAGGAAGGAATGTTTTGCGCAAGGCTTGTATGCTTGCGATTCTGGCTGAGTTTGGATAGGCAATACCTTTGGAGGTGTCTATAGTGGCCCCGAGATATTGCTTTGTGTGTGATGGTAGGAGGTGGGACTTTTGGTAGTTCACCGTGAAGCCTAGCCGGTGGAGCAGTTGAATGGTACTGTTGGTATGTTGCACACATTGGTTGTAGGACGTGGCTTTTATGAGCCAGTCGTCTAAGTAAGGGAAGACGTGAATATGTTGACGCCTGAGGTGGGATGTATGACGTAACAACGCACACTTTTACAACGCATGCACTTACAACGCATTTTTTACAACGCATAATCCATTACAACGCATGACATTACAACGCAGGACACTACAACGCATTTTAAAAAAATACCTTTACAACGCATTACCATTACAACGCATACTACCTTTACAACGCATACCATTACAACGCATAATATTAAATTACATTTAAGGTAAGTATTAGATAGTATAGGGGTAAAAATTACTAATCTAACTCCAGGGGGTGCAACAGTAGGTTAAGTGTTGGATAGTATAAGGGTAAAAATTACTATTCTAACTCCAGGGGGTGCATCAGTAGGGTAAGTGTTGGATAGTATAGGGGTAAAAATTACTATTCTAACTCCAGGGGGTGCAACAGTAGGGTAAGTGTTGGATAGTGTAGGGGTAAAAATTACTATTCTAACTCCAGGGGGTGCAACAGTAGGGTAAGTGTTGGATAGTATAGGGGTAAAAATTACTATTCTAACTCCAGGGGGTGCATCAGTAGGGTAAGTGTTGGATAGTATAGGGGTAAAAATTACTATTCTAACTCCAGGGGGTGCATCAGTAGGGTAAGTGTTGGATAGTATAGGGGTAAAAATTACTATTCGAACTCCAGGGGGTGCATCAGTAGGGTAAGTGTTGGATAGTATAGGGGTAAAAATTACTATTCTAACTCCAGGGGGTGCATCAGTAGGGTAAGTGTTGGATAGTATAGGGGTAAAAATTACTATTCTAACTCCAGGGGGTGCATCAGTAGGGTAAGTGTTGGATAGTATAGGGGTAAAAATTACTATTCTAACTCCAGGGGGTGCATCAGTAGGGTAAGTGTTGGATAGTATAGGGGTAAAAATTACTATTCTAACTCCAGGGGGTGCATCAGTAGGGTAAGTGTTGGATAGTATAGGGGTAAAAATTACTATTCTAACTCCAGGGGGGTGCATCAGTAGGGTAAGTGTTGGATAGTATAGGGGTAAAAATTACTATTCTAACTCCAGGGGGTGCAACAGTAGGGTAAGTGTTGGATAGTGTAGTGTAATATTATGCGTTGTAATGGTATGCGTTGTAATGGTAGTATGCGTTGTAATGGAATGCGTTGTAAAGGTAGTTTTTAAAAATGCGTTGTAATGGTATGCGTTGTAATGTCATGCGTTGCAATGGATTATGCGTTGTAAAAAATGCGTTGTAAAGGTAGTGCGTTGTAAAAGTTGCGTTGTAAAGGTTGTTCCCCCCTGAGGTGTGGTGCTACAACTGCTAGGCATTTGGTAAACACCCGTGGTGCGGTGGTGACCCCGAAGGGGAGAACCGTGAATTGGTAATGCTGACCGTCCACCACAAACCTGAGGTACTTCCTGTGAGAAGGGTGTATTGGAATGTGAAAGTATGCGTCTTTCAGATCCAAGGTAGTGAGAAAGTCTCCCTGACAGAGGAGCGGGAGGACTTGTTGTAGGGTGACCATGTGGAAATGGTCTGAATGTATGTACGCATTTAGAGGCCGGAGGTCCAGAATGGGCCTCAGGGTCCCGTCTTTCTTTGGTATTAAGAAATACAGGGAGTAGACCCCTAGATTTTGCTGATTGACGGGGACCTGCTCTATAGCGTGTTTTTGGAGGAGGGAGAGCACCTCCTGTTTGAGCAGTGTGGAATGTTCTTGAGACATTGGACGGTGCCTTGGTGGGATATTGGGTGGGGTAGATGTTAGCTCGAGACAGTACCCTGACCGAATAATTTGGGTCACCCATTTGTCCGATGTTATGGATTCCCATGCGTGGATAAAGTTTTGTAGTGTGCCCCCGACCGGAGTGGGATGGTCTGGGGGGAGCGAAGGGAAGTCATTGTGTGGGCGGGGTTGCAGAACCGGTGGTGTTAGTTTTGCCCCTGCCCTTATTGTTGTTGCCTCTGTAACCACCCCTTTGGTAGCCCTTTGAAAAGGTATTTTGAGGAGGGGACTTGTAGGAGGTAGAGGCGCTATCGGTGGAGTAGCCTCTGCCTGTGCTACGAAAGGATGAGCGTCGAAAGGAGCGTTTAGGGGCCTGTGATTGTAGTGCCCCCATAGACTTTGCTGTGTCTGTGTCCTTTTTCATCTTTTCTAATGCTTCGTCCACCTTTGGCCCAAAGAGAGTTTGTTGGTCAAAGGGGTGATTTAGTATGGACGCCTGGACTTCAGGCTTGAACCCTGAGATCCTGAGCCAGGCATGACGACGAAGCAGGACACTAGTATTTATGGCTCTAGAAGCAGTGTCAGCTGCATCGAGGGCACACTTAATGGAGGTGTTAGTAATTAGTTTACCCTCCTGTATCAGGTCATGAGCATTGCGTTTGTGTTTTTCGGGGAGGTGCTGCATAAGAGCCTCAAGCTCGTCGTAGTGTGCTCTGTCATAGCGCGCAAGTAGTGCTTGTGTATTTGCAATGCGCCACATGTTTGCAGCTTGGGAGGCGGTGCGCTTGCCAGACGCGTCTAGAAGTTTGGATTCCTTATCTGGCGGTGGGGCTTCTCCTGAGGACTGGGAGTTAGCCCGCTTTCTAGCTGTGGACACAACTAGGGAATCTAAGGGAGCAGGGCCCTTAATGTATGCAGGGTCTGTGGGTGCCGCCTTGTATTTTTTCTCTATTCTAGGGTTCAATACCCTGGCCCTGACAGGGTCTTTGAACACCTCTGCAGCATGCTTGGTGACACCTTTAAGCATGGGCAAGATAGATGTGGACTTGTCCTGAATGTCAAATGTGTCCAGTAGGAAGTCGTCTTCCACTGGTTCACTATGCATTTCCACCCCATGGTAGTGTGCTGCTCTCTGCACTAAGTGGTGAAACCCTAAGGAGTCCTCTGGGGGAGACGGCCTGGATGGGTATAGGTCGTCCTGAGGCATATCCGGTATGTCAGGGTTTTGGTAGTCTTCCCATGGGTCTGGGGTCCCCGGTGGAGTGGGGTCCATTGGGGCGTCCGCCGGATCATAATCTGGATCCCCGTAATCCGGATCTGGGGACGGGGTCGGGGAGTGATGAGGTAAGGGTGGCGGAGACCTGGGAGGGGGAGGAGGTGGAGGAGGCGGAGGAGGAGGTAGTGGGGAGGGCACTCTGAGAGGAGAAGTAGCAGAGTCCTTCCGCTTGGGCGGTGGAGGAGGAGCCGGTGTGTCAAGACGTCTTTTCTTGACAATTAAAGTCAATAGCCCAGTCTTTGGATCTTTAAATAGAGTCTTTTGCAAAGGGTCTGGTGTAAAGAGGTCCAGTGGCACCGAATCGTCCGCTGGCGCCGATGTTTTCGGAGCCGAGGGTTTGGATGGTTTCTGTGCGCCATGCTTTTTTGGAACCTCAGTTTTTTTCGGTGTCGAAGGAGTTTTCAGCGTCGGTGCCGACAGATTTGTGTTTGTGTTTTGTCGGCACCGAGAGTCCAGGCTTCGGCACCGGTGGCTTCGGAGTCGAGCTGGGTATCACTTTCTTCGGTGCCGGATGGTGTTTTTCGGCACCAGGCGTCGGCTGGCTCGAGCCCGAGCTGCCGTGAGACTTCTGAGGCTTCGACACCGGGCCCGAAGGTGGGGTGATGGAAGCTGTGTGCTTGGTTTTACCCAGGCCTGCAGGCGAGGGAGTAACCTGAGTCTCTTTGGTTTTGGGCGCGGGGGTGGGAGGGGGTATAGTACTCACGACCCGCTGCGCCGGTGTGATGTCCTCCACGTCGGAGTCGTCGGCCTCGGAAGCGCTGACGACGTCGTCCTCCTTCTCGGTGTGTAGTTGCCCCGAAGCTTCGGTGTCGTCTCCGAAGATGTCCGGTGGAGCTGCGGTCGATGAGTGCGCCATGGTGCGTCGAGCTCTTCGATCCCGGATGGTCTTTTTTGATCGAAAAGACTTACAGGCGGGGCAGTCTCTAGCCTCGTGTTCTGGAGAGAGGCAAAGGTTACACACCTGGTGGAGGTCGGTTTGGGGAAATTTAGACCCACATTTTGGGCACTTTTTGAACGGAGTCCTTTCCATCGGCCGGGACCGGAGTCGAGGAGGGCCCGAAGGCCGGTGCCGATGTACGGAATGGAGAAAAGTGCCGCTTCGAGAGATGAAGATAGATGAAGAAACTCGAAGAACGAGGATTTTCCGTCGAGGCTGGAACCGTAGAAGTTCGAAGCCGGAGCACGAAGTATCACATCCGAGCCCGATGGTGGAAAAAAACAATCTGAGGATGGAGCCGAAGCCCATGCGCAGTACGGACCGAAGGAGGAGTCACCGAACTCGTGACTTTCAAACATTGTCCAAGAAGAAAAACAAACTGCAAACATCCGGGCCCAACACCAGATGGCGATCTATGCTAAGTGCACAATCTGCAGCTCATATGCCTCGAACATAGGATATATGGTAAATTATGGGGATTTATAAAGTCAGCATGACTTAACATGGTCCTTTCTACAAAATGATTGCCGACCATCTCCACCCCTCCCTGTGTCATGGTACAGTACCCCAACATTGACTCTACCAGCACCCAGCCAAGTGGTAAACCCCTATCGCGGGAGGTACTCCAACATATCTCCGACATGTACGCTTTACAGGGTATTTGGTGCGCCCACCACCCATCCATACCTTTTACTCTGTTCATCACAATGTCTGGACACGGCTAGACTATTGGCTACTCTCAGCTAACGCATCACTCTGGGCCACAGGTGTCAAATTCTTGCCACAAACCCTATCTGACCATAGTCCTGTCCTCCTCACACTGCAGATGCCCTACGGATGTCGGTCGGACTGCACCTGGAGGTTCCAAAGCAAGGCCCTTCAGTAGCATGTCTTCCGCAGTGAACTCCATGACTCCATTATAGAATATTTCCCATTAAATTTGGGTACAGCCTAGACACAAGCAACCCTTTGGGAGGCCTTTAAAGCATATATTTGTTGGGCGTGCATATCTAAACACTTGGGTATCCTCCGCAATATCTGCTGCCAAATACAACGCATTGAAACAGACCTCCAGGATATAGACCTGACAGCCACTCCACTCCATTCTACTCTACGCCACTCCACTCTACGCTTTACCCAACTCTAATCCACTCCACTTTACATTATTCCACTCTATGCTATTCCACTGTACGCCACTCCACTGTAAGCTATTTCAAGCTGCCTGTACTGTATGCCACTACACTCTAGTCTATTCCGCTCTACACCTCTCCACTCTACGCCACACCATTTTATGCTATTTCACTCTGTGACACTTGACTCTACTCTACTCCACTCCAGTCTACACTATTCCACTTTACACCACTCCACTCTAGGCCACTCCGCTCTATGCTACTCCACTCTATTCTATTTTATGCTACTTGACTCCACACCACTCCAGTCCACTCCACACTACGCTATTCCACTGTACACCACTCCACTGTATGGCACTCAACTTCACTGTACTCTGTAACACTCCACTTAACACTTCATTCGACGACACTACAGTATACAATTTGAAACACTTTTTTATTAAAATATAAAAACCATTGAAATTCAAGGGGAAAAAAAAGGTTAAAACGTAGGTATAGTTAGGAAAACTGTATTTATTGTTCCTATACAAAACAAACAAACTATGCACACCTTAGAAAGACTGAAGTTATAGTTATACCATAATTTTATCATTTTTGAACCACCTTAAACGTATTATAACTCATGCACTGCCATATAAAGTGTAGTGAACTTGGTAGCCACACTACATTAACTATAACTCAAGAGTTCTACATGCACTGCTTATGCCCTTTCATATATAACATCACTTATTTCTTATTTTACATCGCTTATAGCATCTGAAATTATAGCATTCATAACAGCACTTATGACATCGCAAATCACATAATTTGGGAGAACACAGTACATGGTAGAATGGGGTGTTATAGTTAATGTAGTGTGGTTACCAAGTTCACTACACTGTATGGAGGTGCCGGGTTATAATAATTTTAAGGTGGTGCATAAATTATAAATTTAAGGTATAACTTAGAACTTCTAGTATGTATGTAGTTTAAGTTATATTTGTATAGAAAGAATAAATAGTGATATTAATTTAAAAGTGGTAAGAAAATATAAATTTACAATATAACTATAAATTTAGTATTTCTAACGTTTTGTTAAGTTTAAGTTTGGTTTGTACAGAAACAAACAGTTTTCCTAACTAACTACATTTTAACCTTTGGTTTTTACATTGGAGAAAAAAAAAATTTATATATATATATACACACATACATATATTCACTGAAAAAACCATAGGTTTCACACACGTTATAGTTAGGAATTATCATTTACAAAACCTTGCAAATTCACTTAAAAAACCATAGGTTTCACACATGTTATAGTTAGCTGTACATTTCACTCGTAAAAAACCAATGAAATTCCACGTTATAGTTAGATCAGGTAACTATAACTTGCGCGCCCACAATAAACTGCTGATGACGTCACATATTACATCACTCATGACATGGTCAGTGACATCACTCATGACATCAATGATGACATCTGAAATTACACATTGTGGATTGCGGTCGCGCAAGTTATAGTTACCTGATCTAACTATAACGTGGAATTTCATTGGTTTTTTACGAGTGAAATGTACAGCTAACTATAACATGTGTGAAACCTATGGTTTTTTAAGTGAATTTGCAAGGTTTTGTAAATGATAATTCCTAACTATAACGTGTGTGAAACCTATGGTTTTTTCAGTGAATTTGTACGGTTTTTTAAATGCTAAGTTATGTATTTATTTTGTATTTTTTTTTCTGGTTTTTCACTGTGCGCACACCCTGCGCGCACGGTGCGCTTCTCGCACCGTGCGCGCGCTGTGGGCGCTCGGTGCGCTTCGCGCACCGAGCACCCACGTTGCGCAGTCCATGCCGTGCGCGCCTCGCCTTTTTTTACACAGTAACATTTGTTTTTTTCTCCCTTGTGGGTCCTTTAATTTATTTAATAAATGTGATTGTTACTTCTTTATTTATTTTTTTTATTTTTTTTCCCGAAGCTTACCGTTTTTTTTTTTTTATTATTAAATGTATTTTTCGTACTTTTGGGTCCGTCTTGGACCCCCTGACAAACACTAGGGGGTCTGCAACTCTCTTCGTTGCCCCCTTTTCACGTTCCCCACCTTTGTTTCTCAGTGCGAGAGACAGAAAATGGCGGCCGACACGTCCTGATTTCGATCGATTCGAATGTTTACAGTCATGTAACCACCAATCAGAATTGAGCTCGCGCACGGCACCGTACGCGTACGGTAAGCTTACGGTAAGCGCACGGAGCGCGCTTACAGATATATATATATTGATTTAAATGCTATTTTCTCAGGACCTACTGAACAGATTTACACCAGACCTACAAAAGGCACATCCTTGACCTGAGGACTACCTCTCTGCCAAATTTCAAGTAATTCTGTTCAGCCGTTCGGGCTGTAGCTCGGACTAAAGGTCCTATGGGAAAATGCATGGGGAAAACGTGTTTTGGGACCCCCCTTTTTTCTCAGCCCCCGCTTGACGAATCCCCCCGAGACTTTCAGGGTAGGAGCGGAGCGTAGCGCCCCATTAGTTTTGAAAATTTCGCGAGGATTCGTCGCCCGGCGCCAAAGTTATTCCAAATAGAATGTTGCGGATTTCCTATGGAAACACGGTCCTAACTATAACTATCTACTGGCGACCGCCAGTAGATAATATATATACACATATATATATATATATATATATATATATATATATATATATATATATATATATATATATATATATATATATATAATCTCACACCGGACTTCGCCACACAACATCCACTCCTGGCTAGATGAAAGCAGACCCAATAAGGTGCAATGTGTACTTATTTTACAAGAACGCCCTGCACCACCGCCATTATGCGTTTCGGCATCAACGATGCCTTGATCACATATATATATATATATCCAAGGAACTTCGTCTTCAGATTCCAATACACAGGGAAAGACGACCACGGACCCAACGAGATAAAGTGTAAGGTGTAGTTTTTATTTCATTCGTGCACCTCGTACCACCATGGCGCGTTTCGGCCTCAACACGGAGGCCTTGATCACATGACGCTTAGGGTGGAAGCCAGAAAATTTAAAGTGCAAGTGCAGGCAACACGTGACAGACAACACGTGACAGACAAGCCAACAGACATAGAAAAAATATATCTTGTCACAAATGCAATCGTACATATTGTTAAGCGTCAAGACAGTCAACTCATTAACCTGAACTCAGGCTGTTATAAATCTGATCTAAATATTCCAGATTAATAGTGTAGATTAGTAAATTTTTGCATAAAAACAAATCGTGTCAAACACTGCAAAATATTAAAGATGCAAATGACTGTTGGTACCATGCCACCTATATTAAAGTAGATGATATAGCAAAATTGCCTTTAGCGTATATATACACACACACACGTTTGAGAAAGTTCTTCAAATGGAGTAGTGGAGCTCGTTTGGAACACTGCCTCATGATTCAGCACGCTAACTTTAAATCACTGCACTACTAAATAAGTAGAGTAGTTTATAAAACATCTTTTGTGTTACACTCCTTCCAGGCAAGATAACTCTGCGTGACCTGAAGAGATGCAGGATGGCGCATATATTTTACGACACATGCTTCAACCTCGAAAAATACCTGGACCATGAACAGCGGGATCCCTTTGCAGTGCAGAAGGTATGTCAGGGAGTTGTGTATAGGACAAGATGAGAGATACTTGAAGCAAGGCGGATATTTTAAGAGCAATGTTATTAAGATAAAAAGGGACAGGAAAATTGGGACAAAGTTGGTGTTGGAGACGAAAATAAAACAAATTGGTCAACATTTTGCTTTAGTCTTGAAAATGTTAGTTGAAAAACATTGTCACTAAGTGCTGAACCTAAGCACCAGGTGTCTCAAAGAGGCAAGAGGAGGCTCGTCGATCACTATTATTCACACATCACGGAAGTGTCAAGGTGATAAAGGCTCTCATTTGACATTATTGACAGCGGATGTGAGTGACAACAATGTTCTAAATTAATTTTGTAATACTGGATTGGTAGCCAAAACAATCAAGATTCCTTGAGATAAAGCAGGCCTTTCACTGACGTCATTCATTCCTGATTCTAGCATTTCTTTTGGTCGTCAACTTGTGGGACAGGAAGACTTTGCCCTTCCCAAATTCTTGCCTAATGATATATGTTGGTTGACACGTTGGCTCCTACTGGGCAGTTCTTGGATCTTGTCTGTTTAATTCCTTTTCTGACCTGCTGGTCAGGTGATTTGCTAACCATAGCCTTTCAGATAACCTGTTTTTTCACATCTTTACAATGAAGCACACAGCAAATGACTTATTTTTGCAAAATGCACTTAGGAAACTGTGATAGGATTTTATGCGTCTGAAATACAGAAAGATAGTGGATAGGAATATAGAAAGATTAATGCATTTCCCTCCTCAAGGTTTTATCACCAATAATGTCCTAGTTTTAATGCCGCATTTGGTGTCCCTATTAGACTGAATGCACTTACTATTGGATTTAGCAGTACTAAGTAGAGAGAGAATCAGAATCCATTGTTACAACAATGGAACCTAGTTTTAAAGAGAGATTTAAACAGGTACTTTCACCTATGTATTAGTCACAGAACAACTGTCTACTTCTAGTGTTTTATCCTCTCACTTTTGCAGTGAAGCCACATCATGCTCTGAAAAGAAAAGTATTAGACCGGGCCATTTGTGAAATGTGAACTGCCTGATGGTTGTAACAGAAAGGAGCTTAACTATGACTAAAACATTTCTTTTATTTACTCACATGTTATCTTTTACCCTATGTGACGCAGGATGTTGAAAATGATGGTCCCGAACCCTCTGACTGGGACAGGTATGCTGCAGAGGAGTATGAGATCCTGGTAGCTGAGGAGTCGGCCAATGATCAGTTACAAGAAGGGTAAGTGTATATTTCATTCATTAATTCTTCTTCCTATCATGCACCAACTTAATGGTAGCTAGATAATCAACACATTACCAGAATTCTCATATAAGCCTAAAGTTGCACAGATACAATGTGTATTTGTATTTGGGTTTTTAGACCGTGTCAATTTCGTCTTGGCATAATGAGATTGATACAGATTGTCACAAATGCAGATCTAGATATTACAGGGTGATATTTGTACAGCTTTCAGGCTCTCAAAAGATAACACTCCAAGGGGATATGAAGTAATGACACATTCTATAAGCTGGCCTCCGCAAAAGCTCTTCTGCCTAGGCAGATCTTCCCAAAAAAAGTTACTCCATGAACGTGTAAATACTTGAGGGAAGCAGACAGCCAGTGATACCTCAGTCAAAGCATGAATGTAGTGGAGAGAATTTGTAGATATACACGTAGATATCGTGCACGTGAACACTGCCTCCTTACCACAGTACTAAAAAAGGAAATAATATAGCCTTGTTTTTTTGGGGGGGGGCATGTTTCAAAGGACCAGATAATTCAGGATCTTGCAAGTTATTCCCTAATTCGGGAACTTTAACTCCTATAAACAGTAAACTCACTGGACGTTATTCTGCCAGAATCGTTAATTCTGGCCTAGTATCCCCGCCTAGTTAAAGGGGAACATGTAATTGGGGTCTGAGACTCTTCTTGGGGCTTTCCCAAAATGTATCACTGAAGGCCTCATTACGGGTGCCTCTGTAATTCCAGTGGAGCGTGCAATGGCATTAATAGCCTCATCAAGATTACAAGTTTTGGTATTGTGGTAGTACCTCACTTCACTTGTTTCTGCCTGCACAATTTTTGCTGGGAAAACCTTGTGTACATTGACCAGACAGACTGCACACATTGCAAGTTTGCACACTATAGAAGAGTAGGGCACCAGTGCTTTAAATGGACAGGTACTATCAGGTACTCAGTACCTGCACGTCTTTAATTTGGAAAGGATAGTGCCTGCACTTCTCAGCACTGCTTTAAAATTTTAATGAGAGAATACCTGCACTTCTCAACAGCAACATAGTACTCTGGGACAAGGAGATGCATTTCAGTATTTCCATTTCAAGCACTGGAGGAAACAGGAGGCATTACCATCTTATTGCCCTTTGCGTAGTCCGAAACTCAGATTGGTCTGTTAAATACACACTAAGGTAATACCTCTGCCGTGGAATATGTGTTAAATAGGTGTGCAATTCCCACCCAGTATTGCGTGGCGCTAGAATGAGTGTCCATCTGTTCAGAGGTGCAGTACTCAAAGCGGAAGAGGGTTGCTCGTTGCAATGCAGGACTCTAGGCACTTCCAATGGCTTTTGTTACAATACTTTTTTTACGTTGACATTCGTGGATTCTGAAATATTGTGAAATGTCAAACAAATATAAATATTTGGTACCGATTTTGAAGGATTAAGTAGAATATACTGCATTGCGCTGAAAGCTATGTTGCCATATTTTTTTAATGTATTCTCAAAACGAATTGCCTTTGCCTTACTAGCTCCTTTGAAGATGACTACGAAGCCGATGAACTAATTTCTAATTCCGAAAATGGAAGCAAGATGGATGCAATAGTCATCTCTGATCTCTCAGCATAACGAGGAAGAAAAACAGGAGAAGGTCCAGTTGCTGGACAACCAGACTAAACAGCGACTGAGATTCGCTAAGGACTGTCCACTGCCCTGTTTGACACATTTAGGGATTTTCCTTTCAAGTTTGTTTTTTTCTGATGGCAAGATTCTTTTTCTATTCTATAAATAGTATAAAAACTATATTCCCTAAATATATGTGCCTGCAGTATACTTGGCTTCATCAAAATCCACATCCACAAAGGCTTTGTGCAATATGTCTTAAATGCTGTGTATTTGTATAAATGTTTAATCCTTATTTTGGAAAATGTTGGTGTATCCCACTTTCTGTTTAAATTATTATTCTATTAATGCTTTCTATTTCTAGATGTAAAATGCTGTTTAGATTGTAAATATGTCATTGGGAATGTCACATACAGAACAAGCCTCTTCTGATTTTATCAGCTGAGAGAATAAGTGGGACTTGTTGCTGTTGCCCGAAATGAACAGATTCCCTACATGATGTAGTCACCGATAGTCCATTTCCAGACACTGAGCCCCCTGGTTTGAATTTTATTTTTCCGTATAGGAAATTATCCCTTAAATTGCTTCCAGAAATGTAAATAAAATATTGTATTATTTATTTATAGCAGAGTGCCAATATTTAACTTCCTTATAACTGCTGCCAATTTTTTTTAACCTGTATTGAACACGATGCCCACCGTGATACTGTGATTTACCTACAGTCATAAAATGGCTATGCGGGGACACCAGTATTAGAACTTGGATTTACAGGTTCTACAATTGCCTTAGATGACGACCAATATCCCTCCCTCCCCCGCCATTCAGTCAGAAATTAGGGTACGGAATTTAATTCGTTATATCCTCTACTATGATATTCTCTCTAATTTTCTCACTCAGCCACTTCCCAGTGTTTTTCAAGGAAATCCCATCCTTTTTTTGTTTCTCGTATCAGACATTGAAATCATCTCACCTATCTTCATTACTTTACTGAAGCTAGGCAACGCATAGTCTTCCTGTACCATCGTCCATGATTAGATCCTCTTCTCAATCAGTATATCTCCATTTTCTGTCAGCACTTGCTTTCCTTTACTCTCATGGAAATGTTCATGCTCTAACACATAGGCTATTCCCCGTGTTCTACAGCAGTCTGTGTTTGGTGCAAGGAAACCAAATCCCATCTTTTTCAAATGCAGATATTACTAATCCACTCTCTTTTGTGAGTGGTCACACACAACTTGAAGGCTGTCCTTCCTACCTTTACATGCCATTTTCTCATGGCAGCCTGGAGTCCAACATCTCCTTCAATTACATACCTTTGTTCTTCTCACCCTCCTAAAAGATGTTGTGTGCTTGGGTCGATCGGTTGTTCTTTACTAACGAGTGAGTGCATAATTCTGCCTGTAGTGTCCAGTTAGAGCACAAACAAACCTAGCTGACGAATGTGGCTTACCAATTAACTTATTATTTGTGTGTGCTACCTTGTATTGTCCTTTTCTCCCACAAAAACATCCAAAGTAGTTTGACAGTACGCTTTTAAATATGGGAAATGCAGTCATGTCTTCATTATAACTTATAACACAAAAGAAATCCTGAGGTCTAATGGTAAAGAGAAATAGGTGGTATGTAGGGTGAGGAGGGAATGCCTAATGTACGTAGTGAAACTAGAGGAAGCTCCAAAACCAAGGTCAAGTAATCACCGTGGGTAACTAACCCCATCACATGGGATTTTCATCCCAAAGAAAATCTCATAATCTCTAGGGGCAGGCAGCGCCCTTATGTGAGATATGAGTCCTTAGTGTTATGATTGATAAGTACTAGACAATGGAATAAATCCACAAATGAGCCTAAGGTGAGTGGGGATTGCAGTGCTGGTGGTGGTGAAAAAAGTGAGTGTTTAAAACAAGTGACGGGACGGCCGGAAGACTTCTGTTAGACAATGCCGTCCCGATGTTGGATTAAAAAGCAAGGGGGGGGGCAACACTAATCTGGTCTGATCAATGAAGCAACGTGAAAGAATGTGGTCGACATGTTTCAGCCATATCGCCTGACTAGGCTAGGCTTTCATCAGGACCTAGAAGCTACTGCAGGGAAGAAAACAACGTAACAAAGGATATGAAGAGCACCCTCAACTTGATTGTAGAGTGCAAGTCTCTTCAGCGAAACATACAGCACCCGTACAAACTAGGTGATGAGATGACCTCCACCTGGCAACCGCTCAGGAAGGAACACCGCTCTGTCCGTCGGGGAACCGGGCTGGAATGAGCCTGCAGCCGGAGGCTCATTCCAGCCCGGTTCCCCGACGGACAGAGCGGTGTTCCTTCCTGAGCGGTTGCCAGGTGGAGGTCATCTCATCACCTAGTTTGTACGGGTGCTGTATGTTTCGCTGAAGAGACTTGCACTCTACAATCAAGTTGAGGGTGCTCTTCATATCCTTTGTTACGTTGTTTTCTTCCCTGCAGTAGCTTCTAGGTCCTGATGAAAGCCTAGCCTAGTCAGGCGATATGGCTGAAACATGTCGACCACATTCTTTCACGTTGCTTCATTGATCAGACCAGATTAGTGTTGCCCCCCCCTTGCTTTTTAATCCAACATCGGGACGGCATTGTCTAACAGAAGTCTTCCGGCCGTCCCGTCACTTGTTTTAAACACTCACTTTTTTCACCACCACCAGCACTGCAATCCCCACTCACCTTAGGCTCATTTGTGGATTTATTCCATTGTCTAGTACTTATCAATCATAACACTAAGGACTCATATCTCACATAAGGGCGCTGCCTGCCCCTAGAGATTATGAGATTTTCTTTGGGATGAAAATCCCATGTGATGGGGTTAGTTACCCACGGTGATTACTTGACCTTGGTTTTGGAGCTTCCTCTAGTTTCACTACGTACATTAGGCATTCCCTCCTCACCCTACATACCACCTATTTCTCTTTACCATTAGACCTCAGGATTTCTTTTGTGTTATATGTACTTCTATGGGGGAATCAATCCTGTGCGGTCTCTAAACTTGCTCCCTCCGACCCTCTGGTGCTCAACCGTTTTTATTAGGTTTCATTATAACTTACACAGAATAATTTAAGTAACACATCCACTGACTTTAAATAAACATTTAGGTAATAACCATCCTTCTCAAGTGCATTTTCATCCCACAGTTCACCCGGGTTAGTTTCCTTGATAGTAATATATTTAAATGTTTTTCATAGAGTTACAATCAGTAGTGTTCCATCTTTTAAAAACCGGAGGTAAACATTCCTCATTATTTAAAGTGTACTCCAAGTTCTAATAACGTGTTGCAGTGATGACAATCATGCACAATTGATACTAAGATGAACATGTAGAGCGTTGTACTAAAAAAACAAAGAAGCACTGTTAAATTTAGTGTTTCTTCTACTCATAAGGAATGGTGCAAGTACAAGCCATAGCTAAGAAAGAAAAATCTTTTTTCTAAGGCATGGTCTCAGGTTTCTATTTTGCATGCAAAGGAATTATTCTTGTCATCGGTAAGAATGCCGAGAGGGCAAACAGTGCCTAAACTTTCCAGCATATTCTTTCCCTCTCCTATCATCTCTGCTTAGAATGCAGTTCTAAATTCCGGAATGTCAGTAATAAAAGGGATAGCAATGATAACCATCACTGAGCCCACTGTATAGCTATCTGCCTTCTGTAGCAGTCTTTTATGTAAGCCATACAAAATATTGGTTGTGACTTCTTTCATGAAAGTCTTATGAAGATAAGTTAATTGGGACTGTTTTTTAGTACTGTTTTCAGCAAAAATAAAATGTAAAAATTATCATATCAATGCTTTGAGATCCTCAAGTTGGGGTGATATACCCTGTGATATCCCAAAGGTTAAGGTCAGGTTGAAAGAATATTTAGTACGCTAAGTACCAAAATGTTAGCATTGAATTAAATCTATGCTACATCTACCATTTTGAAAGGCTTGATACTACCCCATTTGGTACAGTCTTACTACATTTTAGCATTCAATGTAGGGCACATTAAAATTGAGTTCAGCTTTCTTTAACCTTTCACGTTGCTTTGCTATTGTTGTCGCTACAGCAATTCTGGCTGGGATAAAGGCATTGAACTTGTATGTGCATCAAGAAACAGGTGGATGTCTGCTGCACACACCTGATTGTGGTTGTTCTTTAGATTTGTTACTACTTTAGTGAATATCTGTCTAAAGTGCAAGCTCAGGAAGACTGCTCTCCCATGTGCTTGCTCCGCAAGCTACAGGTTAAATGGAAGTAACAGGGAAACAAAATTAGGTGTGTACTTTTCAGTCAACCCAAGATGTGTAATCCTAAGAATGCTAAAGATAAGGATGCACTATCAATGTATATGTCAAGTTAGTGCACACTTTACTTCACCTGTTTATTAGCAACCAGTAACAGGCGACCTTAAGCTACGTGTCTCTCAGCATTACAAATGCTGAATCCACTACTCTTTTGTCGAGTACTTCAAATGGTTTCAAAATGAAACACGTTTTTGCAAGCAGTGTTAGCAGTTCTGTGACTAGTTAGATTTTGTAGAATTAGTGTTCAAATTTAGGGGCAGATTTATCAAGACTTTGCACCTCAGTAAAGTGACCCAATGTGATGCAAAGTCTTATTAGGGTATTTACTTTCCAATGCAAAACTTATGTTTGCAGAGGAAAAGTGGCCTTTTTTTTTACTGCTAATAGTTCTTTATGCTACTTTGTATCAAAGGGGCATTCCATGGGCTGTACTTAAGCATTCTAACACAACCACCTGTATTGTTTGCCGCAAAGCCCTATTTGCTAAAATTGTTTGACTGGTCTTTGCGTAAAAAGATAATGCATCCTAGAGGCAGGTGCAAAGTTTTTTTCTCCTACCATTTAACACATTGGATGTGTGCTACACTAGTATACAGAACACATCCAATATGTTGAATGTTTTCAAGTTTGTCTAGCCATAGGATTTTGTTTCGGAAGGATAACCAGTACAAAACCTATTCTAGACATCACACACACACCTTTACACTATGGCGTAACTGTATGAGCATGACACAAGACAACCTGTTTGTGGGTCTGTGCAGGGAAACAAAGCATCAGCAGGCCATTTTTAGTAAATGTAGCTCTGTGCAACCTTTTCCCCCAAGCGCAGCACAATAAATAAGTAAATCTGCCCGTTAAAGTTTTACTGTGCTCTTATGGTATCCCACTGGTGGCACATAGTGCACATCAGCTACCGACAAATATAAATTGAACAGAGTAGGTTTCACCTTTTGGTTGGTAGGCCCAGCGCCGGATGAGAAGTGGTCGGAGAACATTCAGGAGAATTTGATGAGAAATGTATTCAAAAGAAATTGTATACTTTTATAGCAATTTTATAAAAATGTTTTTCAGGTGAGCCTGGTCCATTTTTGATAAAAAGAAATTGCAGGTGAGTGGACACAAAATGTTTGGTAAATTATGCCCTAAAGCCAAATGTTCTTCAGAACAGTTCTGGCATATACCGGTGTCACTGTGAGGAGTAAGACTAAATATGTGGTGCATTTGTTAGAAGGGTTAGAGAAACTTTTTCTTTATCATGTGCTTTTTTTTCCACAGCAGCCCTTGTATGCAGATCTTTATAATTAGTCTCTGTGATCTTTATTTATTGACACAATTACCACGAATCACAACACGATCTGTCTACAAGTCGAGTTTCCCAGGATGTCTCAAATGCACCCATTCAAAACTTTTGACCTATCTGAAAAGGTAGAGTTAAGATATTTTTTCTTCTGTAATTAATAGTGCACTTAATCACTTTTGTGGTCATCATGTCTTAGGGCTGGGTGATGGTTTGATCCTAGTTATTGAAAGAGACATCATTAATAACTCGGAAAGAAAGTTCGTTATGTCACCGATTGGTTAGCCCTCTACAACATAAAGACAAAATATCAAGCATCGGGAGGATACATTGTTTGACATCCAGCCTTCACTGTGATTCACACGTCTTGATTTGTAGTTACCTAAAACCACTATTCAAGTTCTGATACAGATTAAAAATAGAGCATTTACTGCTGTGCCTCACTGAGGACTGCACCCTACATTATCCATAGACTGAAACTAAATAATTTGCTTTTTGCTGTCAAAATGCATTAAATGCAAGGCAGCTTTGGGCTTATATACCTTGATAACCAGCGTCTGCGTTCTTAATGCCCACATCTCACTGCCTCCAAAAACCAATCAGCAAATGTTTGTAGGTAGCACAGACATAAAAGAGCAGGACATCTGCATCATAATATACGAGGCTGTGGCAGCTGCCCATGCATTTGCTATCTGGCTCAGGACAATCACTTTTTAAAGCAATAATGCCTCACCAGAGAAAGGGTCATGACACAGGTTTAATCTAAAGCACTGCTTTGAACTGTTTTTCGTTCCCTTTTTGTCTTTTCACCTACTTTTGTTTTACTTATGCTTGGAAGTGTGCCTTACATTAATTTGTATGTATACCTTGTAGATAATGTTGGTGTTTTTAAACTTTGTATCTAGTGTAAAGAAGAATGATAGTATTACCAGGTACAGAACACGACCTCGGACTGTGTGGTACTATTGTATTATTGTTTTAAATATGTAAATTTTTAAAAGAAAATCCTCTACTGTTTCAAAGATTCATATATCAGATTATTTTGTCCTGCCATTGAGTGGCAGAGTTGTAAAATAAGATTACTATTATTGTTAGGTCTGTTAAGATGATGGGGAGGAATATCAAAAGATTACCTCCATAGTAAACATTTGTTTTTTATTTGACTGTTAAGAGTAACTGGACGTATAAAATGAGGACTATTCTTAAATGTAGAAATGCTTTAATTCTGTAAATTTGTTTTTCATGCAATGAACCTGCCATATTTAATTAAAGCAAAGTAAAATAAATGCAGCAAGCATTGTATATGGGGGAATTCCTACATGCTCATTGAAAAGTCGACAATTGTTGGTCTTGTTTTATTTGCTACACAACATTGAAAATAGAACATTTAAAATTGCAGTACAAATTGTAGAAAATCAAAAGAAAACATTAAAAGCGCATGTCAGCCAAACAAATAATTACAATTTGCCAGGCCACGAATTCTTAACCAAGTAGATGATTATGTTAACATAGAAGAAGCAAAGGGTGTTTTTCATGACCCAACCTGTACTTATGTTTTTATGCAAAAAAGTCTGCCTGTGGCAATTGAAGTTACAAGCACAATAGTAACACACGCTGCTGGCTGTGTGTAAGACACACACACAACATTGTTTATATATCACTATGAGGACCGGCCATTGACCATAATGAAGTGTGTAATTACTATTCTAACTCCACGTGCACCTTGATAGTAGGGAAGGTTATAAAGAGGACCGAAGCAAACCTAACTGCACTTTTAGTTTTTTGATACACTCGCTCAAAAGTACCTAAACACACTATGGGGACTGGTCCTCATAACGCACCGGTCCTCACAAAGATAGAGTTTGTCAGGCTTTTTCATGGTTTACCCACGCTATGAGGACCGAACTGGTCCCCATAGTGCGGGCTATACATGCCCACACATACACACACTCTGAAAGAACCGATTGTTATCACTTTTAGGTAGAGCAAGCCTCATCCAAAGTATGTGTACCTTGTGCAATAAGTATGCTCAATAAAATGGAATGAACTAGATATGAACTTAATACTTCATATATCCACTTCAAACTCCCACATCCAGAAAAAAAGGTACTCACTTATCGAGCTAACATTATCATGCTTGGAGCCAAGGGGATTATCAAGTCAGGACCAAATCCTATCTTCTTGGCCTGCTCTATGTGGACAAGATACATCACTTATCAGATGTGCAGGTTCGGAACCAAGGGGTCAGATGAAGAATATCCATTTGATGTGCCTGGATAACCCGTTTTCATGGCACCCGAGTGTATGTAGTTGGAACCCGTTATACTTCTGGATGCAGTTGTTGGACAGTTTAACAACTTGCTGGTATGTAGTTTGATGTTAGGCTGAAGCATAACAATTGTTTGGAGGTCAGAGTATGGTACAGTGTTTCAGGGCTAGTGTTTACTGTATCAACAACTACACTGTAGCCATTCTTGTCACAGTTTATGTACCCTGTAATGAAGTACTTAATATTAAATAAATAATATAATTTTAAGCAAATAGTGTATACATTACAGTGTAGAACACTAAAGTACAGTTCACAGGAATAGACAGATGACCTACAGCACATCCAGTTTAAAAAAAATTCTGTGTATCTAATGTGAGATGAGCCTGTAGCCACTTTTAAAAAGGCATAAACGTCTTTGCGTACTCACTGCAGAGCTATTTTATTTTTTTGTAAAGTAACTGAGCAATAGGTACAAATATTTCTGGTTTTTGTCAAACTCTACATTGGGCTTTGTCAAGCTAATCTTCACTTCAGCAGTGGGCTTCAGGATCACCATATTTGAATACAAATAAAAAATTAAAATACATTTTTTCTCATAGCCTTGTAAATTTAATCTATGCAAAGAAAATGAGCACAATCTACTGTAAAGAACCCTCTGGGTACTGCAGTTGTTACATTGTGGTTTATTGTATATTGCCCCCCTCCGCCCTATCCTATCACTCTGCAGTGTTTCTGGTCTTGGCAAGTAGGAAGCATCATGGCCTGCTAAGCACTTGTGCAACGCCTCTTGAGTTTTTTGTTTAAAGACTGCTGTTGGGCAGGCATGTTTCTTAGATTTTGCTATTCTTCCACTCACCCATCCCTTGTGTTCATCCTCTAGTAAACCAAAATAAAGGTTTTCCCATTTTACAAAACAACGTTTCTTGGTCTAATTGAAATTGTTGTATTAAGACGGTACAGAAAGTGGTGATCAAATATTGAAATTATTGAATATGTGAAAGTTCTACAAACTTTAGAGTTCTAGGTCATTAGAGACTGGCTGTAGTAACAATGTCAAGCTACCAAAGTACAGGTATGTGGATGAGGCCTCTTCGAAGTTCAGTTAAACGTCGGAAGAATCATTTTGAATTGTTCATATTTGTCAATGTTTCCAAGGTACTTTTTAACAGAACATACAACATGCAGATGGGAACGGCAAAGCAAGGTCTGTTTCAGGGTCCTAAAGGTGATTGGGGCTCCTGAACAGAATACATTTTGGTTACTGTTTCTTACCACTGGTGTCCCCAGGGCCTGTTGCAATCCCTCTGGGTTTACTAAGTGCATCCATATTATGACAAATTGCCCAATGGTAGCTCAGCCAGTCAGTTCAGGATGTGGCAAGCGTTTAAAATCACATTCAACGGGCATACTAATAACGCAAAAAGAGAAATATCCAGGGAAAACAAAACTTTGAGTGTAGAATAGATCATAATTTACAGTAGACTGAACATACCCTAAATGTAAACACTTACTAAATATTATTATCATCATCACTTGTAAAGCGCAACCATCACCCTACGGGTACCCTGGCGCTGTAAATATACATGTTTACTATTTATATATTTTTACAAAATCCAAACCATTTTTGTACTTAACCTGCTAAAGCTTTTCAATCTGCCTCAATTTGTCTCAAATCTCACTCATAACAAAAGCAGAACTGTGGCCCTAATCTTGTCCTCCTTAGACTGCATCACCAGTCTCACACCTACACAAGCTGATTGGTCTGATTACTTCCCTGTTAATTTCTTCATTCCACCCAGAATAAGGTGGTGTACCCGTTCACTTTGTACTTAAAAACGCTGGATCAGAAATGTGAGGCACATTACTGGAGGCACTTAAAATATTATTTTGATCCCTTAGCTTGACATATTGTACTTTAATTCCAATATCAATTCCACACATTCAATATTCTGTAGCAGTAGAAAACCCTATTAATACTATGGCAACAATAAAGACTGAAATGTCCCTAAAACATGACCCTTACACCCTGTTAAATGAAGCTCTCTGCAAATTTGGGTCTACCGCATAATCTCTTGATAAGCTCAAAAATTGACAAATCACATTGAAACAAATCCAGGCTGAAGGAAGCAAGGAAAGTTACAAATTGCCTACATCGATTGCTAAAGCATCCTATATACAGATGCTAATTACCCAGTCACTGAATCTAGCAAAGTCTGTCTTCAAATTCACTAATGACAACATTTCTGAACCGAAAAATGTCTTGATCTCTCTGTCAAAAGATCAGTGCTGTAAATTCTTAACATTATTTTTGGGAGAGAAAAAAATCTGAATCTGGTGCCTTAACTTCTGGAACGCATGGTGCTTATTTGCTTTCCTACATCTAGGTGATGTCATTAACACAATCAAACAATGTGCCCAAATCACTACGTTGACGACCTCTTACCTGCCAACAAATTAAATAAAACATCCACCTCTTTGCAAACTACTGCCTCTCATTAATTACTGCCCTTCTGCTGCAAGGCTGGTATCCCAGACGACTCAAGACCAGCGTTTTCACCAATCCTAAAGTAGGATATAATTGTCCCAGAAACTCTTGACAAGTATAGACCAATTACAAACCTACCTTGGCTAGGCAAAGCCATTCAGAAGTGAGCAGTCACTCAGCTAAACAAATACATAGACAACAACTCCTTTCTTTCACTTTCTGAAAAAAGATTTAGAGTAAAAAACAGTATAGATATGGCAACAACAAAATTCCTCTATGACGTGCTTAGCATGCTCGACAATAGGGATACATGCCTCTTAGTGCTATTGGACTTTGCAGCGTTCCATACAATTGACCATGACTCCCGTAAACATACTCGAACGCTGAATAGGCCTCAGGGACACCGTTATTAACTGGTTCACGTCTTTCTTGACTGGACATACCCATCTTTAGAAAATAGGAATCTTCCCTTTTAAGCGTGAATAATTAACCCGTGGCATCCATCGAGGCTCCAGATTATCTCCAGTTTTTTAATGTTAGGTATTGATTTTAAGCAGCAGTACTGACATATTTGCAAATACAAATACTCATGACTTCGTTGGCAGCAAGAGGAACAGATGGTACGATATCAAGCAAAAATATAAACATTGGGCATTAGGCCATATGAAATAAATGAGCATGGTATACAAGATTATCCTAACAATTATCATAGCTAAACAGCCATACAAAATCACTTTGGGCATATGAAAAAAATATAAAAAGAATATAAGTGCGTAATGGGTCTTGGCTTGTAGACCCAAAAAATGACAAAGAAAAGTGAAAAAAAAATTGAAAATCCTGTCTTTTGTGTCCTGTGTTTGTGTATGAAGACTATCGTGATCCTCGCCAGACTCCTTACAAGTATTAAGTAATCTGGTAGGTGTGACTGGGTGTGGTTAATAAAGTTTGTGACTCAGTGCATTCACTTAATGGTTGCATGCAGAAAAATAAAGATCGGAGGATCTAGAGCTCCGTGTGTGGTCTGTTACATGCTGCCGAGCTGTGGAGGAAGCTACAACTGGCGACGAGATGGGGGATACGTGCCCCCAATGATACAAGACTGCTCTTCCTGAGAGTTTGCTGTGGTCCAGCAAACTGCTTGTGAATGCCACATGCACCTCCAGAAGGGGTCTACAGTTGCATATGCAGAGTAAAAGTGCAACTCCAGCTTTTGAGAGGCCCTCGAAGAAGGTGAAGGCCCTACAGAGGACCACAGTCAGTGAGCCTGCCAAAGATCTACTGGTAGGGCCGAAGAAGAGATACTGCGCCACACCATAACACAGAGCTAGCACCGATACAATGCAGAAACGGCAAAAACAATGTCAACCAGGTATGAAAAAGTGCCTGAAGACCGTAACAGACATAATGCATAGTCAAGAGTGGTGAAGAGCATGTGCAAGAAACAAAGTCATCACTCACTGCAAAGAAGGAAGATGGCACGTGCCGAGCTCAGCTCAGGTGCGACGACCTGAGCACCAGTGAGTAGGCTGATGCATGCAGAGGTGCCACCGGGCCGAGTGCCGCTGAAAATCAAATGCTGCCCAAGCAGAACACATACTCTCGACATCAGTAGAAAACAACACAAAATACGATAGTGCTGTGTTCCTGAAACCACCGCTTCCATTTGACACTGCCAAAAACAAACTATTGGCGCCGGATGGACGAACTGCCTGAATTGAAACGTTCGATGACTTCATATATGCTACAGAAGAATCCAATGACAAAAAGATTATCAAAAACTTAGACTCTTGCAGGTTACGGAGTAAAAGAGGTAATAAGAAGATACCACAAGCTGGTGAAATATCATACCGTCAAATCAAGAAGACGTTGGAAGCCAAGTTCAATTCAATACCAAATGTTGACTATGAAAGGTACACTTTCAACCAAGCAACACAGCAACCTGGTGAGACGATGGCTGAATTTATTGAGACGTGATATGCTTATAAAGCACAGCAAATTCAATGATGAAGAAACCATGAGTCTCAGGATTATCAACGGTTGCCTCTTCGAGTCACTCTGACGACGCATGCTGAGAAAAACGAACACGTTTCTTACCTTCGGTAATGATATATCTGTAAGAGACTTATATTAGTTATAGATTCCTTACCTTAGAATTACCCCCAGGCATCAGAATGGATCCAGAGAATTTATTCTCAGCAGTTCCCCTGCGTGTCGGTAGGTGGCGTCCGTCGACTCCGCATTAGTCGTCTGCGTCGTGATCGCTGGGATGACGTCGCGGTATCTACTTAGACGCCACCCCTGCACGCTGACGTCAGTTCTTTTACACGACATTCCATGCCAGAAGCGCAGAGCCATGCAAGACACTGGCCACTGGTGCACAAAACTAGGGTACTGAAAGGGAGTCCCTTGCTCTAGAAGTCAGTTCTCAGAACTGGGAGGATGGGTTGGGCAGTATCTATAACTAATATGTGTCTCTTACAGATATATTGTTACCGAAGGTAAGTAACTTGTTCATCTGAATGAGACTATTAGTTATAGATTCCTTACCTTAGAATAGATACCCCAGCAACACCAGAAAGTCCTGGAGAACTGAACGGCCAAAGAAGCTGTCTCTTCGGACTGGACTATCCAGACAGTAATGTTTAGTGAACGTGTGCCGAGATGCCCATGTGGCTGCCTGGCAGATATCACAGAGGGGGACTCCACGTCCCAAAGCAGTAGTGGCTGCCGTCGCCCTGGTTGAATGGGCGCGCAGTCCTACCGGAGGCTCCTTTTTCAATTTTTGCACGGCCCGCCGTTTCTTGGCACCCACATAGCCAACAAAGAGTTGATCGTCCACCCGGAATTGTTTTGTGCGATCGAGATAAAATGATAATGCACGTTTTGGATCTGGACAGTGGAGTCTTTCCTCCTCCTTGGAAGGATGCGGGACGGGAAAAAGGTGGGCAAAGTGATGGTCTGTCCTATGTGGAAAGAGATAACCACTTTGGGTAGAAAAGAAGGCAAAGTTCGAAGGACAACCGCAAGAAAAGGAGGCTTTGAAGATAGAGCCTGCAGCTCACGCACCCTGCGAGCAGAGGTGATGGCAACCAGAAAAGCAGTCTGAGAGGACAATTATGTAGTGGCTCAAAGTGAGTAAGACCAGATGCAAGTCCCACTGGGGCATTACATAAGGTATAAGAGGAAAGAGGTGTGTAATGCCCTTGAGAAATCTATTTACAATCGTGGACTTGAAAAGAAAAGGCTGATCAGGAAGGTGAAGAAAGGCCGAAATGGCCGAAAGATAGCCTTTAAGGGTGCCCCGAGCTGGGCCCTGCTGGGCCAAAGAAAGGATGAATAGGAGAACATCAGAAAGTGGGGCAAAAAGTGAACCCACAGCCTTTGCTACGCACCATGCAACAAATTTGTTCCGTCTACAGGCGTATACTGTCTTCGTAGAGGGACGCCTGGCTGCCAAGATGACATTACAGACTTCGGGAGGAGGTCGAAAGCTGTCAACTGTCGCCGCTCAATCTCCACTCAAGGAGGTGGAGGCTGGACAGGTTGGGGTGGAGGACCGTCCCCTGCTGCTGCGACAGAAGATCCTCCCGAAGAGGGTGTCTGATCTGAGGATCTATGGCCATGTTCAAGAGCTCGGGTTACCAGACTCTTCGTGCCCAGTACAGAGCCACAAGAATGACTTGGGCCCGGTCATGCTTGATCTTCTGAAGCGCTCTGGGCAGAAGTGGTATAGGCGGAAAGGCGTATAAAAGTAGCAATTGCACTCGGGACAAAAAGCATCGCCGAGCGAGCGCCGCCTTCGAAATTCCAACGCGCAGAACTGCTGACATTGCATGTTCTCTTCGGTGGCGAACAAATCTAACCAAGGCTCTCCCCACTGCTGAAAGAGACCTTCCACCACCTCCAAGTGAAGACGCCATTCGTGATCCATCATGCACCGGCAGCTGAGTTTGTCAGCCCTGGCGTTCAGAGAACCTGCCAGGTGATGAACCACTTCCAGCCACGTACAAAGGCGAAGAGCCTCTTGACATATTTATTTGTTGCAGTACCACATGGTGTGATGTTGTCCTTGAACACCTGAACTACCCTTCCTTTGACAGAAGGAAGGAATGCTTTCAGTGCCAGACGAATCGCCTAGGCTCCAGAAGATTGATGTGGAGCCCAGACTACGCCGGAGACCAGAGGCCTCTGATCTCCACCTCTCCCATGTGGCCGCCCCATCCTAGGACTCATGCATCTGTCACCACTCTGAACTCTGGTTGGGGAAGTGAGAGGGAGCCATCTTTGACCCAATCCTGGTACATTAGCAATTGGTGTGCAGTGCCCTCTGAGATCTGGACGCAATCAGAAAGATTCCCCTGATGCTGTGCCCACTGGAACTTCAGTTCCCACTGCAGAGCCTGCATATGCTACCTGGCATGAGCCACCAGCAGGTTGCAGGAGGCCATGAGGCCCAGCCCTAGGGTCATTCTCAACGATATCCGGGATAGAGGCTGAAACATCGGTATCATAGCCCGAATATCCCGGACTCGCTGCTCAGGAGGATAAGCCCGAAACTGCGCTGTATCCAGAACTACCCGATGCAAATGAGCTTCTGAGCAGGAGTCAGGTGTGACTTTGGCACGTTGATAGGGAACCCCAGTGAGTGCAGGAGGTCTGCCGTAGTCTGTAGATGGGAGACGACAGCTTGGGCGAGCTCGCCTTCAACTTCAACAGCCAGTCGTCGAGATAGGGAAAGACTGGAACCCCTGATGTGTGCAGATGACCTGCAACCGCCGCCATCACTTTCGTGAACACCCTAGGGGTGCTGGTAAGCCCAACGGGGAGCACGGTAAACTGAAAATGCTCCTGGCCTACCATGAACCGTAGGTAACACCTGTGAGCTGGCAGGACGGGGATTTGCAAGTAAGCGTCCTGCAAGTCCAATGCTACCATCTAGTCTCCAGGGTTGAGGGCAGACAGGACCTAAGCTAATGTCAACATTTTGAACTTCTCCTTCCGGAGGAAGCGGTTGATGTCCCTGAGAACCAAGATAGAATGCAGGCCTTTGTCCTTCTTGGTAACCAGGAAGTAGTGGGAATAACAATCACGACCTACTTCTGGCACAGGGACTCACTCGATAGCTCCCTAGGCCAAGAGAGCCGTAACTTCCTAACTGAGAAGGGCCAAGTGATCCTCCGACATGCGATGGAGTGTTGGTGGCATGGAGGGAGGAATAGTCTCGAAAAGAAGGGAGTAGCCCCTTCGGACTATCTGCAAAACCCACCTGTCCGAAGTGATGATGTGCCAGTGGGTGAGGTGATGGCGAATCTTGCCGCCCACTGGCAACTGGTTGACCTGAAAAGTCAGACTAGGAAAGTTTGGAGGCAGCTGCGGGGGGGGGGGGCATTGGTGACTGACCCGTCCTCTGGCCCCCGGACCCACGACGCTGGATCCCACGTCCCCGGCCACACAGAGGCTGGGGGGCTTGTGCGGCCTTGTGGCTCTTGGTGGAACGTGGTGGGGCCCAGCGTCATTGCCATGAAAGAGGCGAAAGGCAGACTGCGTTGCTGCAAGGCCCAAGGACCTGGCCATAGCCCTACAGTCCTTGAAGTGCTCGAGCGCTTTGTCCGCCTTGTCGTCAAACAGGTGAGGGCCATCAAAGGGCATGTCCAAAGGGTAGATTGGACATCCCCAGAGAAGCCAGAGGTTCTCAGCCAGGTGTAGCGCCTCAGGGCTACTGAGGTGGAAATCGTCCTACCCAGCGAGTCGGTAGTATCCAGTCCACACTAGATGGTGAACTTCGCTGCCTCTCGACCCTCTGCAACAGCACGGGCGAGCACGGCCCAGGACTCCTCCGGGCACTGTGGCAGTACTTGCGCAACCATGTCCCACACCGAAAGTGTGTAATGGCCCAAGTGACATGCGGTGTTTATCGACCGCAGTCCTAAGTTGGCGGAAGAAAACATCTTCTTCCCAAGATGGTCCAGCTTCTTGGATTCCTTATCCTGAGGAGCTGTATGGAAAGTACTTCCTTTCAAGGATGAGGCTTGGACCTCCAAGCTCTTAGGGTTAGGGTCGCCCGGGGCTGGGCGGTGGAGGGGCCTGTTCCCCCGGTCTACAATTAAATTGACCCAGAGGTCGTGGGAAGCAGACACAGACAGTAGCAGGCAACTTTCGGCGGGACGTGCGAAGCCTGTGTGGCACAGGCCCGGGAACTGAGGAAGCCGCGCCCACAGTTGATTCTGGACCAACGCTGCCCGGGACTTGAAAGCTGGGAGAGAAAATGGGCGGACGCTGCAGCGAGGGGCCCTGCGACATAACCACGAGTCGGATCAGTGAAAAGGCCTGAGCCCAGGCAGGGAGCGGACCCAGAGCGCCCGAGAAGTTGCAAGGTGCGAAAACAAAGGTACAGAGACCAGGGGTCAACAAATTCACAGCCTGTCCGGTAGACTTTGAATGTTGGCAGGCTGGGAGCGGTATAAAAGGCATAAAGCCTGCTTAAACCAGAGCCTGACTGGGTGAGGGGCCTGGCTAACCGGACAGTCATCTAATAGGAGTGGTTGGTACTCGATCAAAAGTAGTGGGCTCGCCCAAATCGACAGCCAAAGGACCGCTGGGGGAGGGGGGGTCTAAGGTGACAAATGTAAAAGAGTGTGACGAATCAGAGGCAACCAGAGCTGATAGGCCTGGCGGGGAGGGGCCTGGAGCCTCAAGAAGGAGACCCGCATTAAGACCAGGAGGGTCCCTAAATAGCAAAATCGATATACAGAGGTGAGGAGATCGAACAAATCCCATAGAGGGCCCCCTAGACCCTCTACTTCCAGGAAATGGTGAAACCAAAAGCCCCATCCACACTACAAGCCAATAAGATGGACAAATACGCAGTCATAAAGCCCCCTACAGTGGTTCCGGTGCACAGACAGAAGAAACAAGGGCGGCAGAACCCTCACTGACGCCCATCATGGCTGCCATAACAGATCTCAAGGGCACGATCGAACCTAAAATTGGCACGGTGCCGCGATGTCAGTCTCGCCAAAACCATAAAAAGGCCACTAATCTCAGCAGTCTGCCAGCAGGGACGATGGAGAGGAGAGAAGCCCCCCTCCTCCCCAGGTCAATAACCCCCACAGAGTGTACACACACTACTATGCGAGACAGCACCCCTTGGGAAAAGGGAAGTGGAGGAAATAACAAACTCTGTTGTCTAGATGGGAGCTTCTGGCTCCCTCACTTCGTACTCCTCATGCCCGTCTACTTCTATAGGCAAAGGCATAGCTGGCAACCTCATGCTGGCAGGGCAGGGCCGAAGCACGGCTACGTGAAACACACGGTGCACGTGCCATGACTGGGGCAAGGCCAGCCTCATGGCAACAGGGTTCATCACTTCCTCAATACCATAGGATAAGTACACTGGGAAGACCGTGAGCCCTGATCACGTGTTGTAGGAAGACGATGGCCAGTTCAGAGGAAGTGGGTAACAGTTTCAATGGAATGAAATGCCCCATCTTCACTAGGTGGTCGACTACCACTAAAATGACGGTGTATCCTTCACAGGGGGGCATTTCCACAATGAAATCCAATGACACGGTGTGCCAAGGAAGCGGAGGGATAGGTTTGGGCTGCAGTATTCCAATGGGTTTTGAATGACTATTCTTTGCTTGTGCACAAACGGCACAATTCTGTAGGTATTCTTTGGTATCTTTTCGTAGCGTGGGCCACCAAAAGGACCGCTCAATACTGGTGATGGTTTTGTACTCCCCCAGGTGTCCTCCTAGTGTAGAATCATGAGCCCAAGCTAATACTTGTTGCTGGAGTAAAACGTGAGGTATATATAGGGCATGGTAGTGATACCACAAGTCTCCGTTCGTTGACCTATGTTCAGGGTCTTCCTTGATCCATGCATAGACATCTGTTTGAGCTAAGGACACCCTTACGTCCTCCAGGAAGTACTGTAACTTGATCAGTGCTAGGGTCTTGTACTGGAAGGCTGTTTCAGGGAGGATACGGGGTGGATCAGGATGGTACCTTGGTGTATTATCTAGGTTTTCCTCTGGTCGGGATAAGGCATCTCCCTTTCCGTTCTGAGTCCATGGCCGGTATTCAATGACGAAATCATAGTTAGAAAAGAAGAGAGACCAGCGGAGTTGACGCAGAGTCAGTTTTGAGAAACAAGAGATTCCGGTGGTCCGTGTACATTTCTATGGTGTGTTGGGCTCCTAGGACATCGTACCTCCACTCCTCACAGGCTCTTTTTATGGCCAGTAGCTCCTTGTCCGTGATGGAATAATTTGTTTCACAGGGGGAGAGTTTCTTTGAGTAATATGCAACTGGATGTAGCTGTCCTGTGTCCGGGTGCCGTTTGGACAGCACCCCTCCTATTGCATACTGGGAAGCATCTGTTTCAACCACAAAAGGTAGGTGAGAGTCAGGATGACGCAAAATGGGAGCTTGCGTAAATCGTTCCTTTAGCTTCCTAAAGGAGAAGTCCGCTTCTTGGCTCCAGACAAAAGGGGTATTTTTCCTCACAAGACTTGATATAGGGTGTATTATCTTGGAGAAGCTTTGATAAAGCGCCTATAGTAATTTGCAAAGCCTAGGAAGCTCTGTACTGCCTTGACATGTTGAGGGGCCTTCCACTGCGTTATCGTCTCCACTTTACCCATATCCATTTGGAAGCCTTGGGCGTTGATCACGTATCCCAGGAAGGTGACCTCTTCAACATGAAATATACACTTCTCTAGCTTGGCGTACAACGAGTGTTGTTGCAGTCTGTCTAGTACAGCTGTTACATGGGTAACGTGTTCTTTGGGTGTGGACGAATAGATGAGAATGTCATAGATGTAAACGATGCAATATGTTTCCAGAAACCCCCGCAAGACTTCATCCACGAAGTATTGAAAAGCCGCAGGGATGTTGCACAACCCCAAGGGCATGACTTGGTACTCATAGAGCCCAAATTTAGTTTGTAAGGCAGTCTTCCACTCGTCGCCCGATTTGAATCTCACCAAGTGGTAGGCCCCTCGGAGATCCAGTTTCGTGAAGATACGAGCACCTTTCAGCTGATCCAGAAGTACCGGTATTAGGGGCAGAGGATACCGGTTTTTGATGGTGACCCTGTTGATTGCCCTGTAATCAATACAGGTCCTCAGATCATCGCAGTCTTTCTTCGGAATAAAGAAAAGAGGGAAGAGGCTGGCGACGACGAATGCCTGATGAATCCAGACGCGAGGTTCTCTTCTAAGTATCTCTTTAGGTATTGTGTTTCGGATTTTCTAAGGGCATATACCCGGCTACAGGGTAGGTCAGCTCCAGGCATGAGGTCAATCCGACAATCGTACGTCCGGTGGGGTGGAAGAGTGGTTGCTTTCTGTTTATCAAAGACCGCCTTGTACTCCTGATAGGCTTCTGGTAGTTGCGTGGAACAACAGTACTCGGGTTCCTCACTTTCGGTTGCCAATAAACCAGCCTGTGTACACAAGTCTTGCTCCTGGCGTGTGAACTGTTTAGTACACTGCTCTCTGCAATACTCGGAGTTCAATGAGACTGTACGATCTGCCCACCGAATGACAGGGTCATGGAGAGTCAACCATGGCATACCCAAGATGAGGCGAAAGTGTGGAGCATCTATGAGGTCGAACTGTATTATCTCGAAGTGGTTCTCACCAAACTGCATGGAGAGTGGAATAGTATGATATTTCACCGGTCCTGAGGTCAGAGTCTTCCCGTCTACTGCCTTCACCATCTCGGGGGATTTCTTTTGTTCCCACGGAACCCCAATGTTTCGGCGTACTGCTGGTCCATGAAGTTCCTGGTGGCTCCGGAGTCCAGCAATGCAGGCACTCTGAGGGGAGTTTGCTCGGTTATCCACAGGTGACGTAGATGTTCAGGTGAGCAACTGATGGTTGAATGGTGTTGGCTATTGAGGAAATCGTTTCATGTCCATAACCCAAGGCAGAGATCCCATCCTGGCTTGGGCTCTTCAGTTTTCCGTCTCTGGATGGGTGGTAGCTGCTTGCGTGTTTTGGGTAAAAGACCGGTCTGAGAGTTTAGCCCGAGCCTGGCACTCCCTGATAAAGTGTCCACTCTAACTGCGGTAAAGGCACAGCTTCTGCTGTCGTCTTTTTTCTCTTTCTTCCGCTGTGAGCGGGCATCGTATTCCACCTAGCAGCATGGGCTCGGGTCCTTCGGGTGTTTTGGCATGTTCGTCAGGGGTTGGTTTGGGTCTGGGGAAAAGAAAACGGGTATCCCCCCGGCTTCCATCCACTTTTCTTTCCTGTAGGCGATGATCTACCTGGACAGTGAGATTGATCAGCTCTTCACAGGTTTGTGGAAACTGCACCACTTGAGACAGGACATCTTTCAGTTCTCCACGCAACCCCTGATAGAACAGCGTGGTGCGTTTCTCCTGAGGCCAGTCGGTTTCTACTAGGAGGCGGTTAAAGGTGGTGATGTAGGTTAACAAGTCCTGCGATCCTTGCTTAAGAGTGATTAGTTCACAATCCAGTGAAAGCATGTGGGACTTCCGATCAAACAGTTTCCTCATCTAGAAACAAAAATCCTGGAAGTTGTGCAGTACAGGATCGTTCCTTTCCATCAAAGGTATAGTCCAACTAGTGGCGTTACCACCCATGTACGACATCATGAAGGACGTCTTTGCCGCGTCGTCCTGAAAAATAGCAGGATTACATAGGAAGTGTAGTCTGCATTGGGTAAGGAACGTTTCAAATTACTTGGGATCCCCAGAAAAGCGTTCAGGAGGTGCCAAGGGTATGCCTGGGTTCTGAATGACATGGACTGTGGAAGTGGAACCAGAGGAAGGAGAGGCGGGAGCTGGCGCGGAAAAGAACCCCGCTCCTGGTGTACCACCCCCGTGGCTGCAGGAGTGGTGGATATTGGAGGGAGAAGAGTTCAGTCCCGAATTTAGGAACCTGTTCCTGTGCTATCAGCTCTACCCTTTCAAGACAGACCCGCTACCTCTCTGCGCAGGGTACCCATCTCCTTTCTTAGGTCCTGGTTTTCTAGGCGAGCGGTCTAGACCTCCTGCTGAAGGGCCGTCAGGCTCTCCAGGAGCGAGGTCAACACCATGTTGGTGTCCATCGTCCAGGCTGGACAACAGTCTTGGGCTTGACAATCTGTTGCGATGTCAGTAGTACCAAAACCATAAAAAAGGCCACTAATCTCAGCAGTCTGCCAGCAGGGACGATGGAGAGGAGAGAAGCCCCCCCTCCTCCCCTGAGCAATAACCCCCACAGAGTGTACACACACTACTATGCGAGACAGCACCCCGAGGAAAAGGGAAGTGGAGAAAATAACAAACTCTTGTCTAGATGGGAGCTTCTGGCTCTACGTCTGGTCAAGTATTCAGTACCGCTGCAGAAGACCCCCCTTGTAGGACAACTGTATATCAGAAAATGACAAGAAACCATGAGTTAACCAGGCAAATATGGGAACATTCATACCTCACGTCATATAGTCCCAAAAGAAGACCACTTACATCACAACAGAACATAAGAGACCTTGGATTCCTTGTTCTCTCTTCAGGTCTCAGAACACCCACTGCTAGGATACATAGGAAAAGCCAAAAGTCCCTGTCAGTTCCACGCTACCACGGAAGACAGGCAAGGGTTAGGGGGAACTCAATGAATGGCTTGTAATATATATTTGGCCTGATTGCCATTGTACAACACAGCTGAAAAATTATATAATGCTCCGATCTGGGGAAGCGCTAGGAAGTCAGTGCGCCCAAAATTACTGTCAAGGAGAGAGAGAGAGAGCCCAAAACCGCTGTTGAAATTCACAGCGCTCGAGCTTACTCCTGGCTAAGCATTATCTCACACCAGGAACAATGAACTAAACAAAAGTATTGGAAAAAGGAGCCCCCGAAGCAGGGGGAGCGCTCCGCAACTCCAATGCTTCGAAAATCGATGGCGAGATTGTCAAGCCCCGACCCTTAGAAGGGGAGGGGCTCTATGGTGGCGAACCGGAAGACAATGGCGGATCTGGTTTCTTGTTGGTATTCTCAGGGGCTTCTGGGAGTTGTAGTCTTTGATGCGTCCTGCACCCTTCACTGACCCGCTATGCCTCTCAGACACAGCCACACTCATACGGGTTGAGATGGAGAAAGGAAGGGCCACCCCATGACCCCCGCACCCCGGTTTCCGAGCCGTGACCGTGACGCACTGTCAAAGTAAATTTATCAAGGGCAGATTTTTGTAAAATAACGGACAAACTAACAACTGCAGAAGGAAACATAACACAGCTGCAAATCACTACAAAGAAACAGGAAGAACAAATTCAACACCTCAAGCAACAACAGGGGGTGATGGCAGCAAAGCTTGAAGATCAGGAGGGGCGCGCACAACTTAATAACATTCGGGTGGAGGGCGTCCCGGAGGGAATGGAAGGTCCGAGTGTGGATCTCTTCCTGGAGAACCTTATTCTAAACCACCTATGCCCTGTTCGCTTATCATACTATTTTACCATTGAACTTGCTCACAGAGTCCCACTACCAAAACCAAGGCCAGGTGCACCGCCTCAAACGATTATTGCACGGATCCTTAACTACAGAGACAGGGATGCAATCGTACAAGAAGAAAGAGTCCATTGGGACCTTCTATATGAAAATGCAATTATACGGTTCTTACCTGATTTTACTCTACCGTTACAAAGGTTGTGTTGTAACTTTGAAGCTGTGAAGCGACAGAGAGGAAAGAACTGGATAGGAGACATCAGGAGGAAAATTAGGCTAATCCGGCAAGGACGATGAACTGGACTCAGTTGTGGTCAGACCTGTTGTATTAATATTGCCTCTGTTGAACTGATGAGAGGGTCTGGGGAGGGATCGAAGTAGTTACGGGGACAGGGGGGATAAAAAGATCAACAAGCACAAACCCCTTGTATGGGAATGTTGTAAAGTGTACGAAACGGCAGGCTACAATACTGCGCTTAAGGACCAGCAGTGGACTCTAGTCTTCCCCAGCAAGATGCAGGTTTATACGGAACGACAGTCTCTTTACAAGTTGGGGTGGCAGGTGGTTTTAGACCTGTTAAGCAGGGTAGCAGGGTGGGGAGTGGACGGATTGGGGGGGACTAATCAGCCATGTTGGGCGGGTTTGTTTTGTTTTTCTTTTCTATATGGTCAGACAATATCGAAGTAGACTTACTCGAACACACAGTGACACCAACAGAAGGGACTTTGAACGTCCCCCACTGCTTAATACACGAAGCGATTGCCGAATAGATACTTGGGGATGCAGAAGGCATGAAGGAACTGATCCGAGCTGTTATATCAGGAAATGTACCTCACTATGACACTGAAACTTTTGACGTGGAACGTCAATGGGCTGGGCAGTCAGATAAAAAGTACCTTGGTACTACAATATCTAAGACGACACGCCCCGGACATGGTACTGCTCCAGGAGACCCATCTTAGGGGTAACCAGTACAAAGCTCTTGGATCGGTGGGAGTGCAAACATTTAGCACTTCGAGTTCTCGGGGAGTGGGGATATTAGTCAAAACATCTGTTCCATTTATTGAAAATTTAATGAAATGAAAATTGGAGCTTATAAAGCGCGCGGCTACTCCAAGGAGTGTTCCGGCGCTGCAGGACTGAGGGAACAGAGAAATCCGGCATCTGAAGCCCGCACACTAGAGCAGGGCAGGGCCTAGTGGTTAAAAAAGCCAAGTTTTCAACTGTCTCCTAAAAGCAAGCAGGTCCTGAACCATCCTAAGATAAGGGGGCAAACTATTCCACAGGCGGACGGCTAGCACTTGGAAAGAGCACCCGTCCGAGACCGGGCAGAGCTGGGAATACGTACAAGGGCCTGCCCAGAGGACCTCAGGGCGTGGGTGGGCACGTAATGGTGGACCCGTTTCCTCAAACGGCTCCCGTGCCATGAAAGGCCCGGAACGCCAAAACCAGTGCTTTAAATTGAATCCTCTTACGGATTGGGAGCCAATGCAAAGTTTTTAGATGGGAAGACATATGTGCTCTGGGCCCCACCATAAGAATGGCCCTGGCTGCAGCATTTTGGGCCACCTGCAGGCGGTTAAGTAGATACCCAGGAAGACCCAAATATAACACATTGACATAGTCAAACCTTGAGATGATCAAGGCCTGAACTACCGTCTTCCGGTGCTCTACAGGCAGCATAGGGGGAAAGTTACGTAACATTCTCAACAAGCCAATACATGTACCGACCACAGTCTGAATTTGGGCCTTCATAGTTAGCGAAGCGTCTAACTTTACTCCTAGATTTTTCACAGCAGTTACTGGAGCCGCCGGGGGAGACATGTCGCAAGGCCACCATTTGAGCCAAGAATCACAGGGTGGACAGCCGAAAAAAATGATCTCTGATTTTTCAGAGTTACATTTCAATTGGTTGATTTGCAGCCAAGAACAAACTTTCGATAAACAGGTGTTAATCTCCTCACTACTGAAGTCACAACCTTTGTAACGCATGAATAGCAGTTGTGTATCATCGGTATAAGATATAATCTTAGCGCCGTGCAACTCAGCTAGAAGAGCAAGAGGAGCCATGTAGATGTTAAAAAGGGATATACTCAAAATGGACCCCTGCGGGACCCCCACCTCAAGCGGGGGAATGGGGGCCGAAAACGGGGGGGACCATATTTCTTGATGGCGGTCATTGAGGAAGGAAGCAAACCGCTTCAGTACCGTGCCCCTGATGCCACAATCCCACAATCTTTGCAAAAGCCAGTTGTGGGGCACAGTATCAAAAGCCGCGGAAAGATCTAAAAGTATCAACACCGTGCTTCCTCCTCAGTCCAATTGCTCTTTAATGGAGTCAGCGACTTCCAATAAAGCTGTTTCAGTGCTGACCTGGGTCCTGAAACCAGACTGACTATCATGGAGAATATGGTTGGCCTCTACAGACTCCTTTAAACAAAGGAGAGGGGGCTCTCACACCGAAGGGATGGAGCACCCAGTAACTGATAAGTTCAAAAAAAGTTTTCCCCTCGGATGAATCATACATTAATCATTTCCCATTCAAACATTCATATCCATTTACAAACCATATAAACTACACGGCTCGTTGATAATTGAGGCACTTATCGATCAACCACACTCTGATTAAAAATCAATTTCCTTTAATTGGAAATATATCCACATATAATACTCATATGAGTTCATTCGCATATAAAATCACCAAAGATGAACAAATCTTTACATGTATCACAAAAAAGAAGAATTTGTCACAACAATAAATAAAATACATAAACAATATACTACAATATAAAACAATATAAAGCAATATACACCAATGTAAAATGAGGAAGAATACAAAAAGAGACAATGTACTATGTCATTTTTAGCGTTAATTTGGACATTTGAATAGGCAGCAACAAGCATAGGTATAAATCCCTTGTCTTAAACTGTTTGCTGACTTCACCAAATTTAATCGCATATGTGGGCGTCGACGCGTTTCGATGGTGTAGTTTGAATAAAGACCACCTTCTTCAGGACAATATTTTTTGTCTTCCTCAATCGTTAAAATGACCATATCACATATGGGCTTCACCAAATTTAATCGCATATGTGGGCGTCGACGCGTTTCGATGGTGTAGTTTGAATAAAGACCACCTTCTTCAGGACAATATTTTTTGTCTTCCTCAATCGTTAAAATGACCATATCACATATGGGCCTTGTAATTTCATTGCTATTATAGGTATCACAGTCAGTTTCGCAATAGGCCACTTCTTATACAGGCCAATGTACTGTATTTTAAATTCCAGAGTGCGAACCGTGATACCGTTCGTTCTGTTTGGGTCACGGGCTCCGCACCTTTAGCGGATGTTTTATTTAGCGCGTGGCTCTTTGTTAGATCACTCGCTCTGGGTATTGTATCCGGGGTTGATCGACTCGTATCCAGTCTCCACCGCGTCTAGCGTCCGCGTTCAGTGGGTCGCGTCATCAGTCCGCGTCCTGAGCACCAATTACAAGGCCCATATGTGATATGGTCATTTTAACGATTGAGGAAGACAAAAAATATTGTCCTGAAGAAGGTGGTCTTTATTCAAACTACACCATCGAAACGCGTCGACGCCCACATATGCGATTAAATTTGGTGAAGTCAGCAAACAGTTTAAGACAAGGGATTTATACCTATGCTTGTTGCTGCCTATTCAAATGTCCAAATTAACGCTAAAAATGACATAGTACATTGTCTCTTTTTGTATTCTTCCTCATTTTACATTGGTGTATATTGCTTTATATTGTTTTATATTGTAGTATATTGTTTATGTATTTTATTTATTGTTGTGACAAATTCTTCTTTTTTGTGATACATGTAAAGATTTGTTCATCTTTGGTGATTTTATATGCGAATGAACTCATATGAGTATTATATGTGGATATATTTCCAATTAAAGGAAATTGATTTTTAATCAGAGTGTGGTTGATCGATAAGTGCCTCAATTATCAACGAGCCGTGTAGTTTATATGGTTTGTAAATGGATATGAATGTTTGAATGGGAAATGATTAATGTATGATTCATCCGAGGGGAAAACTTTTTTTGAACTCTACAGACTCCGTCAGTTGAAGGTTGACGTACTTCTCAAGAGTTTTGGAGAGGAATGGCTGTTGTGAGATGGGCCTATAGTTTGCGACAACATTAGGGTCTGCCGAAGACCATTTCAGCAAGGGGATAATTTTAGCCCTTTCCTATAGGCTGGGGACCAACCCCTGCTGTAATGAGGAGTTAAGAACCAAGTTGACTGCAGGATTAATAATCTCTGCAATGCCCGTCATTGTTTTTGCAGGGCACGGATCTAGAGGAGAGCCGGACTTGAAAGAATGCATAATCTCAAGGAGCTCACTAATGTCAATGCTGTCCCGGCCCACTGCGACTAGTCCAGCTTGCAAACCAGGGGCGGGGGTGGTGAAATACTGTTGGATGGTAACAATTTTCTCATAGAAATAGTTAGCAATAATTTTGACCCAAGTAGACGTTCGGGTGAATGGAATACTCACCGCACTCGGGGAGGAAAACTCCTTAACAATTTTAAAGATTTCCTTACTCCTGTTGCTGGCAGCCTCAATTTTTGAGGCAAAAAAGTGTTGCTTACCTTCAAGAAAGCCCTTCTAATATGTTTTAAGGGACAGATTGTATCTCATTTTTGCTACTGGGTCAAATTTAGCTCCGGGCAGGTATTGGTGCGATAGATTGGGCAGGTATGTAGCACTGATTGGATTGTGGGAGGCTAAGACAATAAATCTATGTTCAATCTATGGGGCATGGCCACACAGTCAATGGAGTCGGACGTGCTCTGTTAGAGCTCCGTCGCTGACTCCCCTTTCCCTGCCACAAAAAAATCCGGCACAGCGCATTCTTGGGGCCACCGACCAGCTCTGCCGAGCCCCGGTCAGACCCGCAACGCACTGGGAGAATTGGGGCCATTGCGGTTGAGGGAGTCCGCGACCAGGACCGAATAGCGGGGGAACCACCCGAGCGGAAGTGGAGGAGGCCTGGCTGCAGTTCTTAGGGAAAGTCGGGGATGAGTCCGGCCCACCAGGCCGTGGCACGCGATGAGGATTAACCCGTTGCCACTCTGAACTTCTGCTGGCCGCTGTTGGAGGCAACAAGATTTTGGGGTCAGCTGGGGCCCTGGTGACAACACCGGCATGGTGGCCGATGCGCTGACGGTGGAACTGCACATGGAGCAAAAGTGCGCACACAACTCAAACGTGGGAGACCTGCAGCTCGGCGATTGGCAGTGATCTCCGCAACACGTGCAGATCCCAGAGGTGTACAGGAGGCGATACCGGAGGCACCCCAGGACCAGGCGAGTGCACACCAATGGTGGAGTGGTGCTGGGTGCGGCTGGGCGCGCCCCTAGAGAGCGTGTGGTGGTCTGGGGGCAGCAAAGGGGAACGGATGATCATTGCTCATGGTGGCAGGGGGTGTGCTGGACCGCGGCTCCCGTTGCCCTGGCTCCTACTTTTGTGACTTTGGGATCCTGGCTGCACACTGTGGACGATGTTTCTGGTGCTTTTGAGCAAGCCTCATACTCTGCGGGCGTCCCCACTACTGTTGGAGTAGCGCAGCTGCGTGGGCCCCGGGGTTTGGGATTTGCGGCCAGCCCACTGCAACCACTGATCAACGCCTGGCCATATACCATGACGTACTGCTCCATTGCCTGATAGAACTGTGGAACAGGCTCCTCTTGCCCTCTCTACACCGCCAAGTCAAGGTGGTTCGTGCCACGTGATCCGCGCAGCTCTATGTCGTGCGGGGGGGCGGACATGGACTGGCATTGGGGGCCCGCTGACCCAGCCCCCCCTGACTCGCGCCCAGTCCGACAGGATGTCCGGGGAGGCGTCACTCGACCCTATGTTCAGTAAATTGGGTGCTGTATTGGCAGTGGTGGAAAAACTGGTTGCAACCATGGACCAGACCCGCACCTTCCTTGAAAGCAAGATAGACATTGTGGCCATTGACTTGACCCTCCTGCACGTGGACCACCAAAAGCTGGCGGACAGGATGTCTGCAAATGGAAGCCACCATGGCAGAGATGTCCCCACAGACGACAGCGGCGGAGAAACGTCTCAAAGACCTCGCAGCCCGGGTGGAGTTCCTGGAAGGCTGAGTTGAAGATGCTGAAGGGCAGTCGCGATGCAACAAAGTGCGCATGATGGGCCTTCCGGAAGGCACAGCAGGGAAGGATGCGGCAGCCTACACTGAATCCTGGTTCCCGGACCTGCTGCCGGAGGGGACGCTCTCCCCCCACTTTGTCATCGAACGCGCACACAGGTTGCCGACAAAGCCCCCGGTAGCTAACCCCAGACCACTTTTACTACGAGTGCTGAACAACAGAGATAGGGATGCCATCCTTCAGGATACCAGGAAACTGCAAAACGTACAAGTGGGTAACCACACAATTATGTTCTTACCCGACTTCATGGCGCTGGTACAGAGACAGAGATACTCCTACATGGCAATTAAGTTGCAACTTCGGCAGCAGGATCTCAAGTACTCCCTGTTGTTCCCAGCCCGTCTGCGGGTGATCTCAATCAGCAGAACTACTTCTTTGACACTCCAGAAGCAGCGGGGGACTGGATGGACACACGGGATCCCGCGGGAGGTGCTTCTTCGGCAGCGGGAGCAGGTGACATGAAGCCTGGCGGGCTTCCCGGAAAGCGTAGGAAGGGGAAGAGGTGCAAAAAGAACTCAACCATCCCAGAGCCTTGGATCCAATCCTGAGCAGATGATACAGGATCAACGCAATGCCCTTCAGGCGGCAGTGGAAATTAGAGGGGCACAAGGCGAAGAATCCTCTACATCCAGTTTACAGGGACGGGACAGTGAGGGAGAACTATTGGATGAGACCCTGAACTTGCGGGATTCAGATAGCCCTCGGGAGGTCACTCCTCAGACCATGGATGGCATAATTTAGTCTCCAGTATAGAACTTTGTGTACGCACCGACCAGACTACACCGCTGCCTACGCAAGTATAACAAGACTCTGTTATTGATGGTTTATAATGATGGTCTGCTATACTATGCATTTGTGCTTACATAGATTATGGATGATGGGTGTGGGGGAAATGGGGGCCCGGGATAGCGCAGGCCCTCATTACATGCTGCGTAGCTTCCCCTATGGAGCCGGCCTTTGTTTACCAGTATGAGGCCCTGGTTTATGCTTCATTCTTTGGGGACGGGGAGTCATTAGGGACAATGTGCTTATTGCATTGTAGACGCGACCCGCTTGTGTGGAACCTCTCCTTGTCACTGGCAGAATGTCATTGGCTTTTACTGTTTGGATGACTGCTTGTTGCACTCTCGCCCTTTTGGCATTATTTGTTTTAGTTTGTTGTAGTTTTACCATCTGTCACGCGCTGGGTCGACACATACTGAGTATTAGATATATAGCTGGCCAGCTGCAGCTTTCGCCTCAGACATGCGCCCCGCCGGTTAACATAGCTTTTAGGCCTCCCATAGGCCACACACTCGCCCCCGTCTTGGTATCATGGCACCTGTTAAATTATGCACGTGGAATGTGAGAGGCATTCATAGTCCCTCCTGTAGATACCTAATTTACTCATACCTCAAGCGACATCACATACAAATCGCTCTTCTTCAGGAGCCACACTTGGCTGGGTCTGAAGTGAAGCACCTACAGAGAAGATGGAGGGGACAGTTACATGCCACGGGTTACTCAGCGTATGCCAGGGGAGCACTAATTTGGGTTAGACCAGGCACCCCATTTCGCATAGAGGACTATCTCACGGACACAAAGGTTCGCTATGTTATTGTACGGGGCAGGCTGGATGTCCAGTCCGTTGTCATCGCATCCATATACACACCCAATACCGAACAGGCCTCATTTCTAGATACCCTGTCGAGTAAGTTAGCTGCCTGGCACAGGGTTCCGATGATTCAGGGGTGGGGGGGAGGACTATAACAGCGTTTTGGACGTGTCCCAAGACTGCTCTTTTCCCCCTCTCCCGGTGCGCCCATGACTGTTGCCATGAAGGCGCTTAACAGTGGGGCTACACAGTGGCATTTAATAGATTCTTGGAGGTACAGGAACCCGCATGACAGGGTATACTCATTTTTCTCCGGGGAACATGGGCTACATGTTCGCCGTGATCGGATAATGGTGTCTGATGACCTTCTAACAGCCGTTACGGAACCCCAATACCTTGGGAGGACCCATTCGGACCATAAACTCCACACATTACAATTGGACTGGACTAGTGGCAAACCACTGATCCCGAGATGGCGCTTACAACCGGACACAATGTTGGATGCGGCATTCCGGGAGTCACTAGGAACGGCCGTAACACAATACTTTGAGGATAATACAGGTTCCATCTCGTCACCATTGATGGAATAGGACTCTTTTAAGGTTGCCATTCAGGGGCACTGCCTAGGAACGCAGGCCGGCAAACGCAAACAGCTGGAGGCGGACCTTACAACTCTAGAGAGGAGACTGGCGTCCCATGAGAGAGGGGCGGTTGAGGGCTCAAATAGGTGACTAGTCCATAGTAGAGAAGACCCGCCCGATTGCAAGAAAGACTCCGTTGCCTTAATTATACAGCACATTTGGCGCGTACACACCACTCGGGGTACAAGGCTGGCAGGCTCCTAGCTTGGATGATCCGACAGGACGACGCTACCTCACCCGCCACCTCACTTCGCTCTATGCAGGGCACCACCATGTACTGGCAGCAGGACATACACCGGGAATTCACCGCTCACTACACTGCATTATACAAGTCCTACACTTTAGCCACAATCGACGATATCCGCAGGTACCTAGAAGGCATTGCCTCACCGCAGGTTACACCTGAGCAAAGACTCGACCTGGATGACCCCATTTTACTAGATGAAATTAGGACGGGTATACGTTCATTAGCAACTGGCAAAACTCCTGGCCCAGACGGTCTGCTGGCGGAGTTTTACAAGGTCTATGCAGAATTTCTAGTGCCCCAACTCAAGAGGATCTATGACGGCTCAATGGCAGATTCCACCCTCTCTGACACACAGAATGAGGCGCTGTTAATCTCTCTCCCATAGCCCGGCAGAGATCTGGAGGTGCTAGGCTCATACAGACCGCTGGCACTACTCGACACGGACTACAAGGTCCTATCATCCGTAATAGCAGCACAACTGGCCCCATTGGTACGGGCCCTGGTACATGTGGACTAAAATGGGTTTGTCCCCACCAGAAGTACAGCGCTCAATATCCGTAGACTCTTCAGGGTGCAACGCTATGCAACGGATACCTGGCCTCGGTCCGATTTCTTGGTCTTAGATCTGGAGAAGGCCTTTGACTCCCTACTGTGGCCATATCTTCTTGAGGTGTAGTGGGGATACGGGTTGGGGGGACACATTCCCACACATGGTCAGGTTACTATACAAGCAGCCCTACGTTAGAGTTCGGACGGGCCGATTGATATTAGACAGCATACGGGTGTGAGAAAGTGCCATCTTTCTTGCATGGTATGCCCCCACTTTTTGCTGAATTGCTGAATGTACTTTGACTGAGTGTGCCCTGGACTCCTGCCAATGTTCCTTCCCTAAAAACCTAAAACCCAAATTGGCAAACCCTGGCCACATGTCAGCCCCTGGTAAATTGTACCCTAGGTACTCAGGGCCTTGTGACCAGGGAAGGCCCCTAAGGGCTGCAGCACTCATTGTGCCACCCTTAGAGGCCCTGTACCCTAACACACACACACTGCCCTTGCAGGCTGAGTGTCTGGGTACAAGACAAAACAAAGAGTCGACATGGCACACATCCCTGTGTGCCATGCCCACCACCTACACTGCCCTGGCATACATCAGCCACCCCTCTAGCTTGGTGCCCTATGCCAGTGGTGTGGGCACAGGAGCAGGAGCCCTGTGCCCCTACAGTACCCAGGTCCATTCCAGGGCACTGTAAGTGCAGTGCTGCCATTTAAGAGTACATGGTGGTGAGAGCTCGTAAAACACGAACTCCACAGCACCATAATGGCAACACTGAAGACTGAGAAGTTTGCTATCAAACTTCTCAGCACATTAAACCCACACTGATGCCAGTGTGGGACTTAATGTACCAAGCACCCCAGAGGGCATCTTAGAGATGCCCCCTGAAACCTAACCTACAATCCACGTCTGGTCTGAGAGGCTGCCTAGGCTGCCACACAGCAGACTTGTTGCTGGACCCCTGGGTATGAGAGCCCCTGCTCTCCTGGGCCTGCAACAATGCACATCCTGGGCGAGGTGCTAGATCGCCTCCCCCAGGATGGGCAGGGGGAAGCTTCAAAGGCATGAGCTTCCCCAGGCCACTGCAACCCCCCACTCTGGCGGGAAGCTTGGCCGGAAACCCCAAATAAGGACAGGGTATGTGCCAGCCTGGCAACCCCACCCCTCAGGTGGGGGAGGCGAGGTGAAGCACATCTCCGGCTCTCGCCATCTTGAAGATGGGAAGCCCTGCCCAATCAGGACTAGGCTACTGCCCCCCTCCCACAGGAGAGAGGCAGGATAGGGGGTGTACCCACCCCAGGCCAGGGACCCATTGGTCCCTGCCCTTCACCTACCTGTAACGCCCCTAAATCTAGTATTTAGGGGCACCCTGAACCCTCCTTCCCCAGATTCCAGATTCCGAAATACAAAGAAGAGCAAGAAGAAAGAAGACCTGCCCTGCAGCTGCTAAGAAGAGGAAGACACCAACTGCTTTGGCCCCAGCCCTACCGGCCTATCGACCCTCAAACCTGCTCCTGCTCCAACCCGGCATCTCTTGTGTCCAGCAACCTCACAAACCCCGGAGGACCTGGCTACCTTTTGGCTCTAAGCACCTGGGACTCCCATGAGTAAAGGCTCCACTCAAAATCTGCTTCTAATCCCTGGCATCAACCCGGAACCGCGAACCCTTCACACTCTGCACCCGCCAAGCCTGGCCTGTGCCGGAGTGAACAAAGACCACGAGGACGACCCCACGGCGACTGTGACCCCGAGTCCGGCACCCATGGACTTCCCTCGACGCTCCTGACGACGCCTGCAGCCTCAGAACCAGGTGCCCCCCCCAACCGCGATCAACAGAGGGTAAGATTTCCCGACACCAAAAGGCACCCCTGCACCCGGCGCCCCGCGGTCCCCTGTGCCCAACTCCGGGGTACCTACCTATCCTCCAACTACCCAACTTACCTCTCGAAGTGGTGGTGGCACCTGAAGAATCTTCGTCCCCGAGCTTGCAGTCTTTTTCTAAACCAGAGCTTTCCCATTGAAACCAATTGAGCGCCTGAAGGCTCAAAAGCACCCTGCACCCAGCCGTCCGAGTGGCCCTGGCAGTGCAACCGCTACACCTATCTACTTCCCCATTTGCCCTGAGCAAGTGACCAGGAGCCCAGCTCCCACAGCCGCGTAGCCTGCTAGTCAGCAGCCACCAACCAAGGTCCCCCTGCCTCCCATAGGATAACATTGGGCCTAACTCTCTCTGCACCCGGCTGCCCCTGTGCCGCTGAGGGTGTAACAACTGTACCTACCTGACCCTGGGAGACCCCTGAGTCTATGCCCAGAACCTTAACTCTGCCAGTCGAGTACTTACCTTAAAGCCGATAACTCAATTTTCTCCATAGGGTAACATTGACGGGTTTTTCCGGAAATTTCTTCGAAGTGTGGACTTTTCAAAACTTAAAATATTCACCAAAAATCAGCCGAGTAACGAAAACGAAAATACTCACCAGCTATTAGGTGAGCTCCCAGTGCTGGATCTTGGTACCCAGCACTGACTGAAAAATATTCACAACCGTACTTACCAGTAACCCAATTTTCTTCCAAAGGAAACCATTGACTGTTTTTCTGTGAATTATTTTTCTGTCGATTTCTGCAAACTTTAAATATTCTTTAAAAATCGTATAAATTGTGAAAACGTTATTACTTACCTGTTTTGGATAAAGGTCCCAGTACTGAGTCTAGGCACCCAGTACTGGATTACAAAAGTAACGAGAACATACTATACCTTCAACTTGAATTTTCTTCCATAGGGAATCATTGACTGTTTACTATGAAATATTTTCTAAGTGTCAACTTTTAAAATCACAAAATATTGTCTAAAAATCATAACAATAACTAAGTCGACTTTTATCACTTGATTCTAAGTACTGACCCAGGACTGAATCTAAGATCCAGTCCTGGAATCCCAAAAGTAATCCTAAAAGTAATCTGTTGCAAATAATTTGAAACTTCCATTGAACTCAATGCATGATTGTGTTTAAAATTGTGTTGAATATTGCAACCACTTGTAACTTTCTACAAAAGTCAATTGCATATTGCTTAAGTATTTATATAAAGCATCTCATTCTGAGAAAGTATATTTTAATACCTATTGTTGGTTCTAAAATAAAACAAGCATATATTTTTTATATATAAACCATTGGCCTAGAGTTCAGTTATTGAGTGTGTGAGACCATTTGCTGACTGAGTGTGTGCAACAAATGCTTTACACTGTCCTATGATACTGCCTTACTGCTCGACCAAGCTACCACTTAGAGTAAGGTTATATCTAACTTTAGCCTCTGCCAAACCTCTGGGGACTGTGGACTCTGTACACCCTGTACCTATTTGGGAACAGTATATACAGAGCCACTTTCTCACAACGGGTAAATGGAGGCACTAGGCAGGGTTGCTCCCTGTTGCCATTCCTTTTCTCTCTTGCCATGAAACCTTTGGCAACACGACTCCGCAGGAAGTGAGCGGATTGGGGCATTCGGGTGGGGGATGGCCTATATACTGTCTCTAAATATGCTGACGATCTGCTATTATATCTGAGAGACCTGCATGATATCCACACTACCATAGCAGACACACTCCAGGATTTCAAAAGGGTTTTGGGTCTCTGGGTGAAGTGGGAAAAGTCAGGCTTGTACCCCTTTCGGGACGAAACCACTGATCCGAACATTACCATGAACAACTTTTCTCTCCGCTGGCACCCATTCACGTTCCGATATCTCGGCATCTTCATGTACCGGAGCCCCACTGATATCCTGGAGGGAAACCTGGTCAGGGCTATATCTGCCATCAGGGCCCAGACCCAGTTTTGGAAGACACTTCCTCTGAATGTGATGGGCAGGATTGCGCTGACCAGGATTGTAGTGTTACAACATTTTTTATATTATTTCGCCAATCTCCCGGTCTATGTACTGGCCCAAATATTCCGTGAACTTGAACAGCTGATCCGGGATCTTATCTGGAACAAGGGTTAACCCCGTATAGCGCTATGGAAACTCCTTGACCCTACCAGCAGGGGGGGCTTGGCGGTCCCCAACATGGAATTGTATTATCTGGCGGCACAACTACAATGAGTGACAAAATGGTTTGAGGGTCTCGGCCTAGATGACACAGCCACCTCACAGCTGCCGTGGTCCCAATCCCAGATATATTACCAGTCCATCCTATCGCCTGAACACCGGGCCAATCGCAGACTTGTCTCACCCTAGCACATCGTTGCTATAGGATGAGTCTGTACCTCACCAAGAACACAGTCCCTTATGACCGTTGCTGCCGCTTCTGGGGGCGCTTGTGCGTTGGCATGCAGCAGAAATATACACACTGGGTGACCTCTACACTGAGGGCACTCTAATACCTTTCGAGACCCTGGCAGAGGATTATGACCTGCCAGCAGGCCAATTCCTGCTGCATAATTCCATAACAAGATCGCTATATGCAGTGTGGGGTGACATCACCTCCGAGCCGGAGATGCATCTTCTGATACAATACTTACATGTCATGGGTAACGGATCCCACATTGTACACTGGCTGGCGGAGGCGTTACTCACCCACACAACGCAACCCATGATGGCCCTTCGTTTAAAGTGGGAAGCTAACAGTGGAAAACAACAGACAGACCGTGTATGGGACATGGTGTTAGCTAACCCCACCTGTATACCGAGAAACTCCAAATTCAGGCTTATACAGACATATATCACGCATAGGGCGTAACTCTCCCCGGACAAATTAAACAAATATATTCACACAACCACCTTGGCATGCCCTCGCTGTCTACAGACAGATGCGGACCTCCTCCACATGCTATGGTTGCTATGGTCCTGCGCCTTCTTACATACATAATGTCAAGAAATTACTGTGGCACTCGCAACATGCACCGGCAGACCACTACCACACACGTGGGAGGCATGCATACTAGGTTTTCACCCCAGACGAAAGAAGCAGAAGGTTGCATCCAGGTTTACTGACCTAGGCCTCATAGTAGCAAAGAGACTGATTACCAAGCGATGGAAACATACTGACCCCCACTGTTAGCAGTTGGAAACATTTGCTCCTCGTGTGGGCGCAAGCAGAAAGCATGTCACTTCATAGGGAGGAAATAGCCGAGCTATGTAAATGTCATGGTACTTATAGAGCGCACTGTCACCAGACGGCCACCTTGCGGTGTCGCCTAACGGTTTCCTGGTGCTGATACTCATACCGCTGTGGAACCCCTCCTGGCTTTCCCTGTGAAGTGTCCACTCCTGGGCACCCCCAGGGTGAAGCCAGGCATTCTTAGCGCTGTTGGGGCCGGTGTGGAGGCTAAGCAAGCTATTGCCCAGAGTTGCAGCGTGGGGCCCGTGATTAGAATAGGCACCGAGGCAAGAATAGACAGGTCTGAGGAAATTGAGCCCGAGCCCCGCCTAGGCGGGAATCGAACCCTGGTCCCTGGCCAGAACTCTGCATAAGGGTCTGCCGCTCTAACCATTGAGCCACACTCCTCCACGAGGAAATACCCTTTTGCACAATTTTGGGATACCATACTTGTGAACTTGACACATATGTATGGGGAGGTTGGGAGTAGTCCCTCACAAACGGCTGGTGAACGAGACACGGATGCTGATTCCCCAGACACATAACACCCTAGGCTCAGGATTAAAACAAGCGTAGACATGGGGGAGGGGGTTGTTCCCAAGGCCCATGTGCACTAGAGGAGGGAAGGCCTAGTCGCTTACCCCATCAGGTATCACGGGGACGGGATGGCGAGCTTGGTACAGTCTAGATGGGATGGCAGTCTATGTCCCCTATGTACACCGACCCAGGCGTGACGACTTTTTGATGGTTTTGTTGGATTGTTCGATTATAAATTGTATCATACTTTGATACATCCTTTATTTCCAAATTGGACAACTGGGTACAGAAATTCATGTGGCATGCCATTTGGGCGCATGGACAAAACAATAGCATCAAGGTGGGATACAGCAAATACTTTGTCACCCTAATGGACATAAAAGTGCGCTTCTTCTGATAGCGGAGTCTGACGTAATGTATGGCTATCACATTATTCTGTCATTTACCGGTTATACGGAACTAGTATCGGACACAGTTTCGAATGTTTCAACAGTATGTATGGCAGTATTCATCGCACTTGTTGTGCTTACTTGATCCTTGCGTCGTATATGTTTACTGTTACCTGCATGTTTCTAAAAAATGCAAATAAAGATATTTAAATAAAAAAAATTGAAATGTATGTTCACTCTATGTATACCCAAAGTTACATATGGATACCCTCCCAGCACTAGGAGAGACAATACTTGAAATGCCCCCGGGCACGCATATCCTGGGGCGCAATATGAACTCAGTCATGGACCCGCAGAAAGACCGATTATCTGGGGCAGTAGGAAGGGAGCCCCTCGAGGGATTTATAGCAGCAATGGGGATGATTGACCAATGGAGGGCACACAATCCAACAAGCCGACAATCTACGCATACCTCAGCCGCACACATAACAGTCAATCAATCAATAACTTTATTAAGCATTTAGAAAATGCATAAAAGTACATAAAAACATTTCAATAAGTTAGAATAAAAACCAAATACATATATCTTTTTCCATGGGATGTTAAAAATGTCTTGATTCACCCGCTAACTATACCTGGTATCCTCGGTGATGATGGCCAAACACTCACTGCCCTTTCCCAAATTGCTTCTAGCTTCGCAACTTATTATGCAGAGCTATATACCCCCATTGACGCTCTGCAGGAACCCTTGATCCATCAATACCTTGATGATCTGCCCCTAAGGCTGTTTCGGATGAGGCACGAGCAGATCTAGATGCCCCTTTGATGGTCGAGGAACTGAGCGCTGCCCTTGCCGACTTACGCAAAGGCAAGGCCCCAGGCCCAAACGGTTTCTCGTGTGAGTTCTAGAAGCCGTTCCAGTCCCAGTTCCGTACTCCTTATCTAGAGGCGGTACACATGGACTTCGAGGAGGGGAGACTCCCATTGGATTGGCGGCATGCTGAAATTGCGGTATTCCCTAAGACCAGCCGACCTCCAGATCAACACTCATTGTACCGTCCTATATCGTTGCTGAATGTGGAGGCCAAATTATTGGCCAAAGCCCTGGCTAATCGCATCCTTCCCTATATGTCAGACTTGGTTCACCCTGATCAGGCAGGCTTTATGCCTCGTCGAGCGACCCGTCACAATATTGGACGGGCCCATAATGCAGTAGCAGCGATTGATCAATTGGAAGCCTTGGCAGCGCTGCTGCTACCCGACATAGATAGAGCATTTGATTAGCTGGGGTGGACATACCTGTTTGCCCTCCTACAGCGCCTAAATAAGGGACCGCGACTCATGTCCTATATTAGAGTACTATATACCCATCTCACGGCCTCGGTTAGAGTGGCCTGTGCGGTCTCGGATCCCTTCCCTAGAGGACGTGGCGCCCGACAGGGATGCCCCCTTTCCCCTTATTTATTTGCGTTAGCAAAGGAACCGCTGGCCTCGTGGGTTCAAATTGATACTCAGGTGAAGGGCTTTGAATGGCCGGGAGGGTTTTTGGATCGGATCGCCCTATATGCGGATGAAGTTCTTTTCTTTCTAATGGAACCGCATCGGACGGGACCCCGAATACTCCGCATTACGCAGATATTTGGTCAACACTCTGGCCTGTATAAGAACGCTAGGAAATCGATACTGTGGCCTATTCGCGGAGGCTCGGAAATGGGCACATGGATGAGAGAAGTAACACTAGCCACAACCGGGCTTAACTACCTTGGGGAATGCATTTCGTCCTCTCAATCGGTGTCGTGGAATAGAAACATTACCCCCATCTGGACGCGAGCGCAGGCTGAGATGGAGTCCTGGGCACGTATGCCCCTATCCATACTGAGAAGGTGAGCCATATTTAAGATGGTATCCCTCCCTTGCTTTTTCTACCAGCTGCAGAACCACCCCTTTCAGATATCTGTCTCCAGGTTCTGGCAGCTCAACTCCAGATTAAGGCGCTTCCTGTGGAATGCTCAAGCTGCTAGGATTGCACTTGAAACGTGTTTTCAGTCAACATACTGCGGAGGTATAGCGACCCCTGATATCCAATCATATCACGCAGCATCTCATATTCTGGTATTGAATGACTGGTGGTATGGGAATAGCAGAGATCCGGCGTACCAAGTGGAGAAATGGCTTATGGGCGATGTATTACCCCATAAACTTCCATACACCCCAAAAGAGCTATGGAAATTTCTGCCCACCACGCGAGTGGTTTTCAGAGTGTGGAAGGAATCAATGCGTAGGATGGGGTGGTGGAGACAATTGACGAGAGAGACGCCTCTTTGGCAGAGCGGCCTTATGCCGCAAGTGTCCCCTTAGCGGGGTTTAGACAATGGGACGCCATAGGCATTTCCACATTGGGGGATGTAATGCGGCCTTCCAGGAGCTCAGAAATGAACATGCCATGCCACATACCCAATTTCATAAATAGTTGCAACTGCGACATGCCTTATCCCCATATGTATCTAAGAACAACCTGAGCTAGTCAAGTCAAAAGAACCTGACCCCATATGTTACATGTTTAATCCGATAGAGGCAAAGGTTTTTATGGGGGATTTGGGGGATCATAAGACTGCAAAGATATATCAAACTATAGTGAAAAACCTCTCCACGACCTTAGATGCGCTGCGGGAAAAATGGCAGACAGAACTTGGTCCCCTTGACAGTGACGATTGGACAGAGGCCTTGGAATCCCCGAGGAACGCTGCAATATCTTCTCGCCTCAGACTTATTCAGTTTAAATATTTACATAGTGCCTATTTTACCAAATACCGGCTATAGAGGACGGGGCTGATAGATTCCCCTACATGCCTACTATGTGGCAGCGAGGAAGGCACGCTTATACATACTATTTGGGAATGTGCTGCGCTTGGCAGGTTTTGGAGGGGGGTTACAAATTGCTTACCAGAAGTGATGGGATGGGACATACTTTTATCTCCTAAGCTTGCGCTCTGGCATATCACAGAAGAAATAAGGGGAAACATTTATAAAAGACACCTGTTATTCTTGGGCCTTATTTTGGCACAAAGAGATATAGCTAGGGCATGGAAAGATCCGGGTCTGCCTAAATTGGGAGCTTGAAAGGCAGGCCTTGATTGGTGTATGGGTCAGGAACAGAAACAGCCCATCTTTAAAGCGCGGGGATGCCCGCAGAAGCACTTTAAAATATGGAAACGTTGGGCAGAGTTCAGGGGTTTCATACTACAGCCTTCTTCACCACGACCTGCAGAAGTGGAAACCATTTAAGAACGGATCACAGGATAAAATATTGATACAAGGGGTTATGATATATGCGGAATGGCTTGATGGGTATGCTCAATGCACTACTACAAATTATGAGACACAGTCGTTTGTAAAGTTAGGGGTTGACGTGTACAGACCCGAAATGTTTATCTTTTTGTATCATAAATGTCATATGGTAGTCACCTGCTCGAAAGCTATTACATTGCTCAATCTATTCTTCCGCTGTCAAGAATTTGATTATCTTATTGGATGACTCAATAAAAAAGTTTTGAAAAGAAAAAAAAAAGTCTTGCGTACAGATGGTAACATTTATATAAAATCCTTTTGTATTACAATAAATTTACTGATCAAAAGTAGTTTACAACCTCATAAGATGGTTATCTACAATATTCCTTGTGAGCCAAGATATTGCTTAAAATGTAAATCCAGGACTTCAAAATCAAATTCAAATTTTTCCTTTTTTTTTTTTAAACTCCACTACAAAACATCCTGATGCGCCCTTCTGTGACAATACGGAGCTTACACTTTTTGACATTCTTTAAGTTCTTTAGATTGATAATGGGGTGGTTAGTCTAAATATCGAGTTTTAAATGTCGACCTACAAGTTTATCGAGTTGTTAATATCGTAGGTAAAGAATATCGAAGTCAAGAATATCGATGGACAGAATATCGACCCCAAGGTAAGTATTATCGAAGTTAATAATATCGAAGTCATTAATATAGATGTAAGTAATATCGTAATGAAAAATTTCGATGTCAATAATATCGATATTTTATTAGTGTAATGTATTTTAATATGTATTTTATTTGTATGTTAAAGTTTATTGTAATGTATTTTAATACATTTAAAAATAAATGTTTAGAGATTAATAATTATTTAAAATATAATTTAGCGTTTTAGTATCAGAGCGGGTTGTGGGTTTATAGGGGAATAGGGTGGGAAGTAATTTAATTATAATTAATTAATTAATATGTATTGTTTAATTGGTATTTATGATTAATTAATTGTTAATTAATTACTAATTGTAAATTAAATATATTAATTGATTAATTAATTGTTACTTAATTATTAATTGTAAATTAATTTTATTAATTGGTTAATTATATAAGTTATAATTAGTTTAATATTAATATTTATTTATTGGTATTGTTAATTAATTAATTGTTAATTAGTAATTGGTGATTTAATTTTATTAAGTGATTAATTGATGATTAAATTAATTATGTGAATTTTTATGTGCAGTGGGTTGTGGGTTTATAGGGGAATAGGGTGGGATGTAATTAAATTCAAATAATTACTGATATTTTTTATTTATTTGTAATTAATAATAATTAATTGTTAATTAATTATTAATTGGTAATTAATTGGTATTAGTACGTTAAGGTGCAGATCACGATCCGGTAAAAACCGGGTACGAACCGTCGGACGGAGCATATTCTCCGTCCGACGCGTACCCGGTCGTCAAAATATACCAACATGGAATTACGATTCGCACGGAAACACCATTTCCGTACGAATCGTACAAAACCCCGACCGACGAAAATAAACATACAAATGCGATCCGGGAAAGCGCCGACCTGACGTCGGGACGCACGCAGCCTGCCATTCACGAACCAGGAATTACGATTCGCATCGACGTCATCCCGCACGGTGAATATTTTCCAGCTGCCAAAAACTGCCGGGAAATCAGGACGACGCAAACAAGGAGTACCAGTACGCGACGGACAGACAGGACGACGCGAACAAGGAGTACCAGTACGCGACGGACAGACAGGACGACGCGAACAAGGAGTACCAGTACGTGACGGACAGACAGGACGACGCGAACAAGGAGTACCCGTACGCTACGGACAGACATGGACCCGAACCTACGTGTCATCCCGGCCCTCATAGCAGTCGACCTCCTCTACAGGTTACGACGCAGACACCGCAGAAGGTCAGAACAACAAAGGGAGGGGGGAAAGGGGGGATGTGGCAGGTCCAGGGCAGGCCACAAAACCCCCACCATAGTCACACAGCACACATGCCCTGGACATACCTGACCCTCAGGCCCTGGTCACTACGAGGGGGTGGGGGCGTGTCCAGCTAAGCCAGCGACCGCCACAACGGAAGTTCTTGACGACGCGAACCGGCAACACAACCAGACAGGTACGTCCCGTACCCACGCCTTAAGAGCGTGGGTATGAGTCGTACCACGCCCACACCTACGTCACCCCAACAATGGCGGGACGGCTCGTACCCACGTGGCAAAGGCCTGGGTACGGCCCGCACAAGCATCACATAGCGTGGGGACGGATATGTACGGACCGTACCCCCACCCCGTATGCATGGTGCGTACCCCCAATGCCAACAGTGTAAGTACGACCCGTACCCTCACCCGCGTACGTATGGAGCGTACCCCCACCCAACAGTGTAAGTACGACCCGTACCCTCACACGCGTACGTATGGAGCGTACCCCCACCCCAACAGTGTAAGTACGACCCGTACCCTCACCCGCGTACGAATGGTGCGTACCCCCACCCCAACAGTGTAAGTACGACACGTCCCCCCACCCGCGTATGCAAGGAGCGTACCCCCCATGCCAACAGTGTAAGTACGACACGTCCCCCCACCCGCGTACGTATGGAGCGTACCCCCACCCCAACAGTGTAAGTACGACCCGTACCCTCACCCGCGTACGTATGGAGCGTACCCCCACCCCAACAGTGTATGTACGACCCGTACCCTCACCCGCATACGTATGGAGCGTACCCCCACCCCAACAGTGTATGTATGACACGTACCCTCACCCGCGTATGCAAGGAGCGTACCCCCATGCCAACATAGTACGAACCACACGTCCCCCCACCCGCGTATGCATGGAGCGTACCCCCCACCCCAACAGTGTAAGTACGACACGTACCCTCACCCGCGGACGTATGGAGCGTACCCCCACCCCAACAGTGTAAGTACGACCCGTACCCCCATGGAGCGAACCCACACACATGTATGGACAAAGCGTACATATTGTTAAATAGGAGGGGTGTGTGCAGAGTCCTCCCAGCAGTGCCCAGAGACAGGAGGGGTGTGTGCAGAGTCCTCCCAGCAGTGCCCAGACATAGGAGGGGTGGGTGTAGAGTCCTCCCAGCAGTGCCCAGACACAGGAGGGGTGGGTGCCTATCACTCCCAGCAGTGCCCAGAGACAGGAGGGGTGGGTGCAGAGTCCTCCCAGCAGTGCCCAGACACAGGAGGGGTGGGTGCAGAGTCCTCCCAGCAGTGCCCAGACACAGGAGGGGTGGGTGCAGAGTCCTCCCAGCAGTGCCCAGAGACAGGAGGGGTGTGTGCAGAGTCCTCCCAGCAGTGCCCAGAGACAGGAGGGGTGGGTGCAGAGTCCTCCCAGCAGTGCCCAGACACAGGAGGGGTGTGTGCCTATCACTTCCAGCAGTGCCCAGACACAGGAGGGGTGGGTGCCTATCACTCCCAGCAGTGCCCAGACACAGGAGGGGTGGGTGCAGAGTCCTCCCAGCAGTGCCCAGAGACAGGAGGGGTGTGTGCAGAGTCCTCCCAGCAGTGCCCAGACACAGGAGGGGTGGGTGCAGAGTCCTCCCAGCAGTGCCCAGATGCAGGAGGGGTGGGTGCAGAGTCCCCCCAGCAGTGCCCAGACACAGGGAGTCCTCCCAGCAGTGCCCAGAGACAGGAGGGGTGTGTGCAGAGTCCTCCCAGCAGTGCCCAGACACAGGAGGGGTGGGTGCAGAGTCCTCCCAGCAGTGCCCAGACGCAGGAGGGGTGGGTGCAGAGTCCCCCCAGCAGTGCCCAGACACAGGAGGGGTGTGTGCCTATCTCTCCCAGCAATGCCCAGACATAGGAGGGGTGGGTGCAGAGTCCTCCCAGCAGTGCCCAGACACAGGAGGGGTGGGTGCAGAGTCCTCCCAGCAGTGCCCAGACACAGGAGGGGTGGGTGCCTATAACTCCCAGCAGTGCCCAGACATAGGAGGGGTGGGTGCCTATCACTCCCAGCAGTGCCCAGACACAGGAGGGGTGGGTGCCTATCACTCCCAGCAGTGCCCAGAGACAGGAGGGGTGGGTGCAGAGTCCTCCCAGCAGTGCCCAGACACAGGAGGGGTGGGTGCAGAGTCCTCCCAGCAGTGCCCAGACACAGGAGGGGTGGGTGCAGAGTCCTCCCAGCAGTGCCCAGAGACAGGAGGGGTGTGTGCAGAGTCCTCCCAGCAGTGCCCAGAGACAGGAGGGGTGGGTGCAGAGTCCTCCCAGCAGTGCCCAGACACAGGAGGGGTGGGTGCCTATCACTCCCAGCAGTGCCCAGACACAGGAGGGGTGGGTGCAGAGTCCTCCCAGCAGTGCCCAGAGACAGGAGGGGTGTGTGCAGAGTCCTCCCAGCAGTGCCCAGACACAGGAGGGGTGGGTGTAGAGTCCTCCCAGCAGTGCCCAGACGCAGGAGGGGTGGGTGTAGAGTCCTCCCAGCAGTGCCCAGACGCAGGAGGGGTGGGTGCAGAGTCCTCCCAGCAGTGCCCAGACGCAGGAGGGGTGGGTGCAGAGTCCCCCCAGCAGTGCCCAGACACAGGAGGGGTGTGTGCCTATCACTCCCAGCAGTGCCCAGACACAGGAGGGATGGGTGCAGAGTCCTCCCATCAGTGCCCAGAGACATGAGGGGTGGGTTCCCATCACTCCCAGCAGTGCCCAGACATAGGAGGGGTGGGTGCAGAGTCCCCCCAGCAGTGCCCAGACACAGGAGGGGTGGTTGCAGAGTCCTCCCAGCAGTGCCCAGACACAGGAGGGGTGGGTGCCTATCACTCCCAGCAGTGCCCAGACATAGGAGGGGTGGGTGCCTATCACTCCCAGCAGTGCCCAGACACAGGAGGGGTGGGTGCCTATCACTCCCAGCAGTGCCCAGACACAGGAGGGGTGTGTGCCTATCACTCCCAGCAGTGCCCCGACACAGGAGGGGTGGGTGCCTATCACTCCCAGCAGTGCCCAGACACAGGAGGGGTGGGTGCAGAGTCCTCCCAGCAGTGCCCAGAGACAGGAGGGGTGTGTGCAGAGTCCTCCCAGCAGTGCCCAGACATTGGAGGGGTGGGTGCAGAGTCCTCCCAGCAGTGCCCAGACACAGGAGGGGTGGGTGCAGAGTCCTCCCAGCAGTGCCCAGACACAGGAGGGGTGGGTGCAGAGTCCTCCCAGCAGTGCCCAGAGACAGGAGGGGTGTGTGCAGAGTCCTCCCAGCAGTGCCCAGAGACAGGAGGGGTGGGTGCAGAGTCCTCCCAGCAGTGCCCAGACACAGGAGGGGTGTGTGCCTATCACTCCCAGCAGTGCCCAGACACAGGAGGGGTGGGTGCCTATCACTCCCAGCAGTGCCCAGACACAGGAGGGGTGGGTGCAGAGTCCTCCCAGCAGTGCCCAGAGACAGGAGGGGTGTGTGCAGAGTCCTCCCAGCAGTGCCCAGACACAGGAGGGGTGGGTGCAGAGTCCTCCCAGCAGTGCCCAGACGCAGGAGGGGTGGGTGCAGAGTCCCCCCAGCAGTGCCCAGACACAGGGAGTCCTCCCAGGAGTGCCCAGAGACAGGAGGGGTGTGTGCAGAGTCCTCCCAGCAGTGCCCAGACACAGGAGGGGTGGGTGCAGAGTCCTCCCAGCAGTGCCCAGACGCAGAAGGGGTGGGTGCAGAGTCCCCCCAGCAGTGCCCAGACACAGGAGGGGTGTGTGCCTATCACTCCCAGCAGTGCCCAGACATAGGAGGGGTGGGTGCAGAGTCCTCCCAGCAGTGCCCAGACACAGGAGGGGTGGGTGCAGAGTCCTCCCAGCAGTGCCCAGACACAGGAGGGGTGGGTGCCTATAACTCCCAGCAGTGCCCAGACATAGGAGGGGTGGGTGCCTATCACTCCCAGCAGTGCCCAGACACAGGAGGGGTGGGTGCCTATCACTCCCAGCAGTGCCCAGAGACAGGAGGGGTGGGTGCAGAGTCCTCCCAGCAGTGCCCAGACACAGGAGGGGTGGGTGCAGAGTCCTCCCAGCAGTGCCCAGACACAGGAGGGGTGGGTGCAGAGTCCTCCCAGCAGTGCCCAGAGACAGGAGGGGTGTGTGCAGAGTCCTCCCAGCAGTGCCCAGAGACAGGAGGGGTGGGTGCAGAGTCCTCCCAGCAGTGCCCAGACACAGGAGGGGTGGGTGCCTATCACTCCCAGCAGTGCCCAGACACAGGAGGGGTGGGTGCAGAGTCCTCCCAGCAGTGCCCAGAGACAGGAGGGGTGTGTGCAGAGTCCTCCCAGCAGTGCCCAGACGCAGGAGGGGTGGGTGTAGAGTCCTCCCAGCAGTGCCCAGACGCAGGAGGGGTGGGTGCAGAGTCCTCCCAGCAGTGCCCAGACGCAGGAGGGGTGGGTGCAGAGTCCCCCCAGCAGTGCCCAGACACAGGAGGGGTGTGTGCCTATCACTCCCAGCAGTGCCCAGACACAGGAGGGATGGGTGCAGAGTCCTCCCAGCAGTGCCCAGAGACATGAGGGGTGGGTTCCCATCACTCCCAGCAGTGCCCAGACATAGGAGGGGTGGGTGCAGAGTCCCCCCCAGCAGTGCCCAGACACAGGAGGGGTGGTTGCAGAGTCCTCCCAGCAGTGCCCAGACACAGGAGGGGTGGGTGCCTATCACTCCCAGCAGTGCCCAGACATAGGAGGGGTGGGTGCCTATCACTCCCAGCAGTGCCCAGACACAGGAGGGGTGGGTGCCTATCACTCCCAGCAGTGCCCAGACACAGGAGGGGTGTGTGCCTATCACTCCCAGCAGTGCCCCGACACAGGAGGGGTGGGTGCCTATCACTCCCAGCAGTGCCCAGACACAGGAGGGGTGGGTGCAGAGTCCTCCCAGCAGTGCCCAGAGACAGGAGGGGTGTGTGCAGAGTCCTCCCAGCAGTGCCCAGACATAGGAGGGGTGGGTGCAGAGTCCTCCCAGCAGTGCCCAGACACAGGAGGGGTGGGTGCAGAGTCCTCCCAGCAGTGCCCAGACACAGGAGGGGTGGGTGCCTATCACTCCCAGCAGTGCCCAGAGACAGGAGGGGTGTGTGCAGAGTCCTCCCAGCAGTGCCCAGACATAGAAGGGGTGGGTGCAGAGTCCTCCCAGCAGTGCCCAGACACAGGAGGGGTGGCTGCCTATCACTCCCAGCAGTGCCCAGACATAGGAGGGGTGGGTGCCTATCACTCCCAGCAGTGCCCAGACACAGGAGGGGTGGGTGCCTATCACTCCCAGCAGTGCCCAGACTCAGGAGGGGTGGGTGCCCATCACTCCCAGCAGTGCCCAGATACAGGAGGGGTGGGTGCAGAGTCCTCCCAGCAGTGCCCAGACACAGGAGGGGTGTGTGCCTATCACTCCCAGCAGTGCCCAGACACAGGAGGGGTGGGTGCAGAGTCCTCCCAGCAGTGCCCAGAGACAGGAGGGGTGTGTGCAGAGTCCTCCCAGCAGTGCCCAGACACAGGAGGGGTGGGTGCAGAGTCCTCCCAGCAGTGCCCAGACGCAGGAGGGGTGGGTGTAGAGTCCTCCCAGCAGTGCCCAGACGCAGGAGGGGTGGGTGCAGAGTCCCCCCAGCAGTGCCCAGACGCAGGAGGGGTGGGTGCCTATCACTCCCAGCAGTGCCCAGACACAGGAGGGGTGGGTGCAGAGTCCTCCCAGCAGTGCCCAGAGACATGAGGGGTGGGTTCCCATCACTCCCAGCAGTGCCCAGACATAGGAGGGGTGGGTGCAGAGTCCCCCCAGCAGTGCCCAGACACAGGAGGGGGGGTGCAGAGTCCTCCCAGCAGTGCCCAGACACAGGAGGGGTGGGTGCCTATCACTCCCAGCAGTGCCCAGACATAGGAGGGGTGGGTGCCTATCACTCCCAGCAGTGCCCAGACACAGGAGGGGTGGGTGCCTATCACTCCCAGCAGTGCCCAGACACAGGAGGGGTGTGTGCCTATCACTCCCAGCAGTGCCCAGACACAGGAGGGGTGAGTGCCTATCACTCCCAGCAGTGCCCGGACACAGGAGGGGTGGGTGCAGAGTCCTCCCAGCAGTGCCCAGAGACAGGAGGGGTGTGTGCAGAGTCCTCCCAGCAGTGCCCAGACATAGGAGGGGTGGGTGCAGAGTCCTCCCAGCAGTGCCCAGACACAGGAGGGGTGGGTGCAGAGTCCTCCCAGCAGTGCCCAGACACAGGAGGGGTGGGTGCCTATCACTCCCAGCAGTGCCCAGAGACAGGAGGGGTGTGTGCAGAGTCCTCCCAGCAGTGCCCAGACATAGGAGGAGTGGGTGCAGTGTCCTCCCAGCAGTGCCCATGGAACGCAAAGGGTGGAGTAGCCACAGATACCATGCCCACAAAGTTCAGTCAGGTGCACAAAGACCCTGCAGTACATGTACCACATGTGTGCGAGGCTGGGTGTTGGAAGGCGTTCCCCCTGGGAGGCTGCGGAATGCGTTCCCGACCACCCGGAGGCCCACCTTACCCAGAGTTAGGCCGAGCAAGAGCGGGGAGGCCCTTCCTGGAAGGGTCTCATACCTAGGATCGCACACGCTGCGCTTACTCTCTCTTCGGATAGAGGGACACCACACAGTAACTCGTTGTAAGACAATATGCTTTTATCGGTAGTTGTTAGGGATCTTTATGATCCGGCAGGCAGGTGCAGAATTAATGCCACAAGCGGCAGCGATCTCGTGAGGAGGGAAAGGGTAGCGGGACAGTCTTTGAATCAGTGTCTCTGCGAGGTATCCGGCGCACAGCTCTCAATCCTCGAGCTGAGGGGATGTTGCTTCTCTCGGCAATCTCTGCCGATTCTCTTGGAGGAGCGGGCCGCGAGTCACTCAGCAGGCACCGTAGGGTCGTAGTCCGGGGAGCCGCGACGGCGTCAGCAAGGCTCAGATGGTTCAGAGTTCGGGGAGCCGCGACGGCGTCAGCAAGGCTCAGATGGTTCAGAGTTCGGGGAGCCGCGACGGCGTCAGCAGGGCTCAGATGGTTCAGAGTTCGGGGAGCCGCGACAGCGTCAGCAGGGCTCAGATGGTTCAGAGTTCGGGGAGCCGCGACAGCGTCTGCAGGGCTCAGATGGTTCAGAGTTCGGGTAGCGTTCTTCTGTTCGGTGAGCGATCGAGCCGCGACCAGGTCAGCAGGCTCTCGTCAGTCCAGGTCTTCTCTGCTGCCGTCCCTTCAGCACCCCTTGTTATACTTCCCCTCCTCTTTGAAGTCCGGAGTCCTCGCGGAGAGGGGTCTGGTGCCTGGGGGGCGGTGTGTCAGGGTTTCCTGTCGCTCGGCCCTTTGATCTGTTCAGGTGGGTCTGGGAGGGACTCCAGACACCCAGCAGGCGAGGCGCCCGCTCACCAGGGGCCTGGTGGTTGATCGAAACCTCCCTTGGGAGAGAGACCAGAGGTGTGACAGGGTCGGCGCCTCTCGGTCTGGTTTGGGGGGGGGGTTTCGCTCTCCCTCGGCCGGGCATGCGTGTTGGGGATCTGGTCGGTCCTCGGGATGTTGGCCCACGGGAGCCGGAAGGCCGTGTCCACGAGGTTCGGCGTGGTTGTAGGGTTAACTTGCTGGTCGGGAGGGCCCACGCCACGAGGCCGGTCTCACACTGGGAGTATACGCATGCATAGCGCAGAAAAGAAAACATGTACACATGAAGTCATGTCAATAGTCCACATACACAAGTACAATGACTACCAAGAATGCCACGAATGATGCAGGTGGAGACATCGCTCAGCATGCATGTGCAAAGTAGAAGGAATCTGTCACACACCCAGCTAATGTACACACAGCTCAGCGCGAAATATTGGGAACACCCTGCAGGGAAGATGTCAGGGTACACAGAGGAAGGAATACACCTTTGGACAATTTCACCATGCAGCAACTGCTTACATGAACACAGAAACCTACCTAACACCGTGTGATGGCACACAGATCCCAGGGTCCCCCCACGACCAGCACACTACTACATTTCCCACACAACCAACACATGATCACCACCCAAAATCATGTAGCAGCCCCACCAACAGCAATATCAGAAAAGCAGTAGTGTTCAAAGGAAACAAAAATGGCTTTAATCAGCATGATCAAAATTTGTATGTGCGTAGAAAGTTCAATATTTACAAAGCCCATTGGGCAGTCCAGAAGTCACAGCTGGAACGGGGGACACAGTGGGATGCGTGTCCACTAGCTTGCCTGCACAGTTACATTCCGTCGTCTTCCACAGGGGCGAGGGCATCATGTGGGGGGGAAGAAACAGGCACCGCAGGGACAGGAGGGTGAAGGGTAGGCGCCGTGGGTGCAGGGATGGAGGACTCCACCACAGGGGGTGGGGCAGGGCCAAAGGCGGAGGCCAGGATCTCGCTGCACACCTTAGCAAGGTCCTCCAGGGAATCCCCTGCACCCGAAGGAACCACAGGCCCCAAGGAGGGGGGGGGGGTCAGAGGGATGGGTCGCAGCGCCACTGGGGGAGGGTGTAGACAGGGGGGGGGAATCAACCACCCTGACCGAGGACTTCCTTGACCGCTTGCGTGGTGGTGTCACTGTGGGGCTCAGGGACAGAGCGGCCATGAAGGAGTCTTTGGGGGAGATGTGGCCAGGAGAGCTGAGGGGAGGGGATTTGGAGGGAGTGGATTGGGTGGAATGCGGACTCCCAGTCTGGCTGCGTGTCACACGTTTGCCCCCCGACCCAGTGGGTGTGCCTACTTCACCCTGTGTGTGCGTGTCAGGAGGTGTGCGGTGGACCTTCCCTGCTGGTGTGGTGCCTGTGTGTGTTGTGGTGGGTGCATGCTGACGTCTGGGTGTACGTGGGACAGGCATGGGAGTGGGAAGTGTGGATGGGGCAGGGGTAGGGGGTGGGACGTAGCGCTGCAGGAGACCCACTGCTGCAGTCAGTGTCGAGTCTATCGATCTCAGCAAGCTGCGTTGGTCAGCCTGCAATGAATGAATGCCCTCCAAGTATGCCTCCATGTTGTGCAGCACTTGGCTGTGGCCATGGAGGACATTAAGGATCGCAGCCTGACCAACCTGCAACTGCCGCTGGATGTCCACAGACTCGGCATTGGCGGCAGCAGTGGAGACAGGGGCAGGGGGTGCGGTGCCTGGCAGGAAGGAGACATGTGGTGACCGGGCACGCTGGGAAGGGACACGAGCAAGTGGGAGGCGGCTGATGGCAATAGAGGGGGCGGGGCGAGATGTAGTGCCGCTGTCAGCTGCTGGTGCAGCCGCTGCCCACTCGGAGAGATCATCCTCGGACCCGTCAGCTTCATACTCTGTTGTGCCAGTCGACAGGTCCCCGGTTTCACTCTCCTCCGCCTCTGTCCCACTTGATGTGCCAGCCCCGATGTCACCGCTGGCACTGGTGCTCGGTCCCTCTGCTCCGTCTGTGCCCATGTCTCCCTCCGTGTCCCCCGACGATGCTGTGGGCAGGGTGAAGAGACAGAAATTAATCATACACCTGTATACATATGTCACATGAGTCCAATCTACATAGGTCACAGTGCATAGCCTGAAACAAAAGAAGAGTTACATCTACAAAACAAGGTACATATGTAGGGCATGCAAGACACAGTTGTTTGACCCACCATGCCACCGAAAAACTATGGAGAACATGACACAATAGCAAATGAGATGGAATTGAATTTTGACTGAGGAGCACGGCCCTGGGGACAATCCAGCACTGCATCTGCACCACACAGCGTGGCAGGAAATAGGGATGAGCAGGGACCATATCCAGGAACAAGAGGCACATGCAGCATAGGTTAAACTGAAAACATGCCCACCATGACTGGCCCACTGCACCTTGAGTGCATGTCCAGACCAACATCAAACACTGGCCAGTCCTAGCAAGGAGATATCAGGTTGTGACATGAAGGCCATGCCCGCACCACCCACCCCCTACATGAGACTATTATTTGGAGACACAGGAAGCACTTACATCCCTTAGTCTGGGTGAAATACACATGGGATGCAACAAATCAAGGTTGCATACAAAATACCCAAGGTGCGCCTGTCCAAATAATCATGTACAAATGGGCATCATCAGATGATTGTAACAAGACACACAGGCAATGTCCACCGTGAGTATGAACAAGGAAAATCAAGTCAGTCTGTACAGTGGACACTTGTACTACATTTCACGTCAATATACATTTGGCCAGGGGACAATGGCACAGAGCACAACCTATGCTGTAGACACAGAGATTGTCAACATATTCGGACTACACACATGCCCCTGGGGACAGTGGTGGCCACACAACTCCATGCTCCTGAATGGGAATGACTGCAACACACGCTACCATCCCCGCACTATGCGTACCGCACACTCATGCACATCATGTCACAGGCCACCACATAGGACATGCGTGCTGTAAGGCCTCACACTTGAGAGACTAACTCCCATGTCTGGACTCAGCATTAGTGCCAACTGACATGGAACCCACAAGACCAGAACTGGACAGGGCACAGGCAAGGTCCCAAAACATGTTACACACCACCCCCACACATGATGCTGCAGGCATTGTACACGCGGAGAAGGTGCCAGGCTACATAACCTTGTGACGGAGTGACGTCACACAGACCAGGGAAAACATTGCAAGGAGGGGAAGGGAGGCAGGAGAGCACTGCAATACTGTGGGTAACAGGATCTGCACAGCACCATTAAACCCTGGCAGTGCATCCATGGAACAGTGCACTTACAAATGCTGGTGAAACACAACAAACACACATGTACCTACCCCCTTCCTGCTGCTGCATCTCCTGTAAGCGCCTGTCCAAGTCTGGAAATACCACCGCCAGCACACGCTTGTGGATGTGGGAGAGACGGCGGCGCCCGCGGTTCTTTTGGCTCTCAGGTGAGTCCCCCAGCAGGACCCGTGCGATTCTCCGCGTCCAGCACCGGATATCCTGCCAGCGTTTCCTCACCTGGGACAGGCTCCGCCTCCGACCATCCGCACCCCTCACGGCACTGACGGCGGTCAGCCAGATCTGCTCCTTGGCAGAGGCGCCTACCTGTGAGGATGAACAAGTGACACTACATCAATACACCTGCAACATGTCACAGAGACACAAATGGGAACAAATTAGCTGGTTACAACAAGGGATGTCATGCAGCCAACGCATTGCACCTTTGCCATACGGACATACTCCTCAGGGAAAGGGCAAAAGCAGTACGTGCCAGTGAAAGTACACAGGTGGAATGAGGGCAAATACACAATCAATTATCAAGGCTCACACTGTGCATCACACCCACCCCTCCTGTCTCTGGGCACTGCTGGGAGGACTCTGCACCCACCCCTCCTGTCTCTGGGCACTGCTGGGAGGACTCTGCACCCACCCCTCCTGTCTCTGGGCACTGCTGGGAGTGATAGGCACCCACCCCTCCTGTCTCTGGGCACTGCTGGGAGTGATAGGCACCCACCCCTCCTGTGTCTGGGCACTGCTGGGAGGACTCTGCACCCACCCCTCCTATGTCTGGGCACTGCTGGGAGGACTCTGCACACACCCCTCCTGTCTCTGGGCACTGCTGGGAGGACTCTGCACCCACCCCTCCTGTCTCTGGGCACTGCTGGGAGGACTCTGCACACACCCCTCCTATGTCTGGGCACTGCTGGGAGGACTCTGCACCCACCCCTCCTGTCTCTGGGCACTGCTGGGAGACATCAGGCATTCCCCCCCCCTGGGACCCCCACTACAGTACATAGCATGTGTGTCACACCTGGACACAATGGCAGAAGTCACTGTCACAAAAGAAGGGACACAGTCTGTGCTAGTAGCTCTGCACTCACCTGATACCCTGGTCGCCCATACAGCAGGGGGTACTGTGGGAGGATCACATCCAGCAATGCCAGGTTCTCCTCCAGGGTGAATGGCTGTGACCTCTCCACAGACCTTGACATGGTTCCAGGGAATCACGAGCAGCAGCAGTGTGTCAGATAGGAAATATGTGCAGGCAAGTGCTCCCTCATGGGACCTTGCTGCCTTATATCTGCCTTGCTGGCCTGTTTCATGCACAGGAGTACAGAGTGATTGGTCACTCACATTTGCATCCTAGGTTTGCTCCAATCCCTTCAAACCTAGCACAGTCAGTGGGTTCTCATTGTGTTTTTTTCTTCAGCATGATGTCAACCCCACAAACACATTGCAACAAAGTAGATTCATTCCAACTGACTTCTGCTGTGCACCTTCCAGAACAAATTCAAACTTGAAACTTGGTCTCCATGACAACCTGCATGCATGTAGGCCTTAATACTTGCCCCTCATGTGTCCCCTATGTAAAATTGAGCTTCACCCACAGGTACGGTGCGTTCCGGGCCCCTAGGGCACCCCAAATGCATAGCAATGGCCCGTACACGCGTGCGTACGTTCACTATCACTATGGGTATCCTCGCGTACGCGTACTCGTAGTGATAGTGTGCGTACAGGCGTGTGTACGGGCCGTACCAGTACGAATACGCGAGGACACCCATAGTGGTACGGCCCGTACACGCGTGCGTACGCTCACTTTCACAATGGGTACGCATACGCGAGAACACCCATAGTGAAAGTGAGCGTACAGGCGTGTGTACGGTCTGTACCACTATGGGTGTCCTCGCGTATGCGTACTCGTACTGGTACGGCCCGTACACACGCCTGTATGTTCACTATCACTATGGGTGTCCTCGCGTATGCGTACCCATAGTGAAAGTGAGCGTACAGGCGTGTGTACGGGCCGTACCACTATGGGTGTCCTCGCGTATGCGTACTCGTACTGGTACAGCCCGTACACACGCCTGTACGCTCACTTTCACTATGGGTACGCATACGCGAGGACACCCATAGTGATAGTGAACGTACAGGCGTGTGTACGGGCCGTACCAGTACGAGTACGCATACGCGAGGACATCCATAGTGGTACGGCCCGTACACATGCCTGTACGCTCACTTTCACTATGGGTACGCATACGCGAGGACACCCATAGTGATAGTGAACGTACAGGCGTGTGTACAGGCCGTACCAGTACGAGTACGCATACACGAGGACACCCATAGTGGTACGGACCGTACACACGCCTGTACGCTCACTTTCACTATGGGTACGCATACGCGAGGACACCCATAGTGATAGTGAACGTACAGGCGTGTGTACGGGCCGTACCAGTACGAGTACGCATACGCGAGGACACCCATAGTGGTACGGACTGTACACACGCCTGTACGCTCACTTTCACTATGTGTACACATACAGCAGCACTCCCATAGTGATATGGGAACGTACACAGGCCCTCATAGCAGCAGTACGGCGGTTTTCACACATCACAGTGGTGACAGGCAGCCCACAGGAAGGAATAGGGCGGACATACTTGTCCATGGATGGACATCAAGGCATTGTCTGTGCAGTACTACATGTGTGGGGCACAGGTGTGACAGGCTGTGATGTGGCACATTACTCCTGAGTCGAGAAGGCACCAGATGTATGATGAGATGTGTACAGATGTTATGTGTGACGGTGCAATGTGTGCCAGGCATGCCCTTGACTCCTTGGACATGTGTGCATGTCGTACTGCACACTTGGGATGACCGACACTGGCATGGCACGGACACCAACACACGGAAGTGTCCCCTGATGCCCGGTACAGGGGTTACCACACCTGAGTTGTCACTAACCACGGTGCACGATGTGACTATGTCATGTATGTGTGGGGGTTTCCCATTAGGTTGATGTTGGAGCGCCCTCAAAAGCTGCAGCTGTTGCAGCAACCAACATGTGTCTGTGTGTAGATTGACATTGCACACTGTTCCGCACACCATGCCACATGTGGTATCGGATGTGAGGTGCGTATGTATGCATGGGACACGGAGTAGCGTAACTAGGACATGTCTGCATCCTCTCTATGAATGTGTGGTGAGTCATGACATGTGCACCTTCATGGCAAGGTGTGTGGGCTGTCCTAGTGTAATGTCATGTGACCTGTGGCTCTAGTGTTCCGCTACCAGTCTCTGCAATCGGCATCCTACTTCTGCTGATGTGTGGGTGTGTGTCACTCCTGTCTTGCGTCTGGCTGTTCACTTGCACTGGGACACAGCTAATACCATGCCATGGCATGTGGAGGTTCTCAATCTCCGTGTGTAGCTGGCTCTTGGTAGGAGTGTCACCTGGCAGCCATACGTGTCCAGGGCATGTGGCACATACCTGACTCCGTATGTAGCATATGTGTATAGACAGATTAACATGTGCTCAGTACAAATTATTTGTTGTTGTGGTGCACTCACTCTTCCTTGTCACTTCCAAATTACTGCAGAGCGCCGCCTCTTGCCCGAGCAATTCCGGACTTGGCTGCCATGCGGGAGAATGATCGTATCCGGTGCTACCGCTTCCCCCAACGTTTGATTCTGGAGTTGACAGCGAGACTGGCACCACACCTGCAACCGCTGCACAGGTATCCTACGGCACTGACACCCAAGCTGAAGGTAATGGCAGCCCTACATTTTCTAGCCACGGGTACCTTTCAAAATACCATAGCTCATGTTGGTGGCATGTCCCAGAGCATGTTCTGCCGTGTGCTGCATGTTGATTCACCTGGATGACTTCATCCATTTCCCAACCCCTGAAATGTTGACTGGGGTCAAGCGTTGATTCTATGCCCTGGGAGGGATGCCCCATGTCATTGGGTCCATAGATGGGACACATGTTGCTTTGGTACCACCACAGGCACAGGAGGTAGCGTACCGGAATCGCAAGCAATACCACTCCATCAATGCCCTTGTGGTGTGTCTGTCCAACATGGTGATTTCACATGTCTGTGCTCGTTTTCCAGGATCAGCACACGATGCCTACATCATGAGGCGTAGCAGGGTGCCTGAAATGATGATGCAGCTGCGCAATGAACGAGCATGTGTTGTTGGTGGGTACAGTCTGTCTATCCTGTATTTTGCGTAGACCACCGGCACGACCGCTTCTCCAGTTCTAACGATGTCCATGTGCTTCCCATGAAGGGGACGCTGGCTATCCCAACATGCCATGGCTGATCACACCTCTCCGCAACCCCATCACGCCGGCCCAGCTTCGCTACAACACCGCCCATGGCCGGACAAGGCGAGTGATAGAGATGACATTTGGCCTGCTGAAGAGCCGATTAAGGTGCCTACACAAGACCGGCGGCGCCCTCCCATATGCCCCTGCGAAGGTCTGCAAAATCTTCATGGTCTGCTGCATGCTGCACAACATGGCAGTTGAGAAAGCTGTGCCACTCATCCTGGATGAAGATGACGAGGACCATCCACCCGTGGAGGACGAAGGGCTTGGCAATGGGGCTAGTGATGTGGAGGATGTGGAGCCGCAAGAGGACATCCGGACTCGGCTCATACGCGACTTCTTTGCTTAGTGGTGAGTACCAGTGTCTGGGTGTGCACGCATTGGTCCCCGTGTGGCATGTGTTGCGATGTGAGTGTCCATCTGCATGTATGCCACGTGAGTCAGAGGTGTGTGTGGATGTGTCACTGGAGTGATGGTGCCAGTGATGGTTGTATTTCGCAAGTCATAATTGTGACCTAGCATGTTGTCATCCATACATGTGTCGAGTAAATGCACATGCAAGTGGCTGTGCTTTTTGTGGCTGACTTCTTGTGTGTCTCTCTTCCCCAGGTACTTGTGCATGCCGTCTGCTGCTTGCATTGTTGTGGCACTGCTATTCCTCATGGACACGTCATTGTGTGCTGACTCAGCGTTACAGGCACGGACACGTTTGGAAGTCTCCTTAGGGTAAGGGATGCATCAGGGGTGTATTGGGTGTGGCAGTTGTTCACGATGTATGCACACTGCCCCTGTGGATGTTTGGTTCCTCTGCAGACATGTTGCATCACCAGGGTACACATGACATGCAGCTGTGTAACACCTGAATAGATGGTCTGACTTGTTGACAGTCATCAGTGATGGGATAGTGGATTGTGATGATGGCATCAATGTGTGTAACACTGCCCTCGGACACATACGGTTTGCATTGGCTTGACATGGTGTGGGACTTCTACATCAGCGGATCTATGGTGTATGGCAGTCTCTCCGTGAGCAGCTGTGGGTGTTTAGCTGTTAGCCGACACTTGTGTGCCAGTTCCATGGCTATCACGCATTTGTGCTGCAGAAGGGGGGTGCCAGTGTTGGACCCCCATGTTACTCCACATGAAGTGTTCATGTGTACTTCAAGTTGCCTCTGCATTCCGGAATGCATGACTAATAAAGGAGTCCCTATGCCTCCAAGGTGCCTCTTCTCAGTCAATGCTGGTGTGTTGCCACGGTGCATCCGGCATGTCTGGCATGGTTTTCCGTGATAGTGGCTATGTGTCTATGTGTCGAGTAGCAAGATGCAAGCTGTGTGTGTGGGATGAGAGTGTGTATTGTGCATGATGTCCATGACTGTGTGGGTATTGTGACATGTGCCATCCCCATGCATCCAACGTTGGGCAGGCCCCCATTCTCTGCATCCACCGGACTCAAGCTTGCAGGACATGGTTCTGCCACCTGTCTACACATACCTGGGTGCCCCCCAGGACACTGGACAGGATCCCTGACCTCTGCGCATGACTGTTGCTGTACTCAATGTGTCTGTCAGCACGGTTGTGCGGCCACCCCCTCAGCTGGTTGGGCCCATCACGGGTGTGTATGGTGCTCCATGTCTGTCTTGCCTAATACACTGTGACCCGTGTGTCCTGTGCCAGACTCAGGCCCCAGGGTGTGGATGGTTGAAGTCAAAAGAGAACTCAGGCATGTTTAGACTTTACAAGACACATGTAAGGTAATAATGCAACCAGCAGGCATCTTCTCTTCATGGTGTGACTTTTTATTTTTGTGGGGGGGTGGGGGGGGGGGGGGGGTATGACGTGAGGGGCTTTCCGGGAGTTTGGAATCCAAAGTTCAGTAGGGGAGTTGGTGTCCTTGCCATTGGAAATCCTCAGAGTCCATGCCACAGTCTTTGTCAACATTGGTCAGACAGTGACCAGCAAGGCCATGTGGCAGAGAATGTCTCTTGATGCTGTGATGCTGTTGCTCCAGTGGGCCAGGTGTCCTGGGAGATGGTGATGTAGCGCCGACCCTCACGGTCCTTTCTGTGGACGACCCGGCCTCCTGCGGGGACCCTCAGAAGCAGGCCGCGACGATGTTTGGGATGCTCCATCGGATGTTTCCTCCTCCTCCTGGTCCCTCCCTGTGGGTGGTGATGTTCTACGCCTTCTGGCACAGGGAGGGTTGCCCATGTTGTCGGCCATCCGACGGAGTGTATTGTGAATTCCCGTGTACACCGTCACGAGCTCAGCCTGTCCGTCCTCCATCCTCCATTGGTGTTGCAGTAGACAGGCATGTAGCTCCGCATGTTGCTGGGCCTGCTGGGTCTTGATCCCCTCGAGGACGGACACAACCTGGGCCATGCCCGTGGTGTCCTGCCGGTATGTGTCCAGGATGTTTCGGACATGGGAATATACCGGATCCCCAGCCAACTGGTCAGGCTGGCGCCTCCGCCGTCCTCCACTCCCACCACCCCTGCCCACTTGCACCTGGCCTGCCCTTGTGGGCACATCGGGTCTCCGGGACCCCTGAGGGGTGGCATTGGCGTTGTCGCCTGCCTCCTCCTGGGTGCCCGGGACACCATGTCCCTCCTGGCCAGCCTGGCTGCTTTGTGGTGGTGGGGCAGGGATCCTGGGTGTCTCCTGGGATGTGGCAGGAGTGGGGGTGGTGGTTGGCCCCGTTGTACCTGACGCAGGTGCTGCAGGTCGTTGGACACCAGAGGGGCCAGGTTAGTCGGGGTCGTCCACAGAGTGGTGAGAGTCGTCGCTGCCGGTGGGATCGGCCTCCCGCAGAGCCGGGTCCTGTGAGTCTTCCCCCCCAGTGTTGGGGGGTGAACCACGAGGTTGACCTGTGTGTGAGAGAGACAATGTTAATTTTGTTCCATGCAACATCCATGTTTCATCAGTTTCTAAGTTGGAACATTTCCTCTGGGAAGTAGGATCTGTCTTGCATTCCACTCACAGTGCACTTGTGCATGGGTGTGTCCCTTGGGCACCACTTTGGCGCCTTTAACTATGTGTGGCACAGTCTTACTTGCTGCGTCAAGTGTGACTGCAGTCAGCAGTGGAGTGGGCAGGTGTGGCGAGCCATGCATTGGCGCCTTCCGTGTTGCACTGTACGTGGGCATATGGAGTGGTTCCACACACTTAGATAATGCAGGTAGCTGTCGTTGTGCTCGTGCACAGGTTGTGACATGGCCCTGTGTTTTGCCATGGAGGAGAGGGGGGGTTCTGGCACTGGCCACCCTTGTCTACATGCACGCAGTCCACCTGCTGACGAGCAGACATTCCCACACACCACAAGGCTGATTTGCTCTCCCTGTGTCTCCCTCCCTCTGTGTCCCCCTCTCCCTCCCTTTGTGTCCCCCTCTCCCTCCCTCTGTGTGTCAGCCTCCTCCCTCTGTCCGTCTCCCTGTGTCTCCCTCCCTCTGTGTCCCCCTCTCCCTCCCTCTGTGTCCCCCTCTCCCTCCCTCTGTGTGTCAGCCTCCTCCCTCTGTCCGTCTCCCTGTGTCTCCCTCCCTCTGTGTCCCCCTCTCCCTCCCTCTCTGTCCCCCTCTCCCTCCCTCTGTGTGTCAGCCTCCTCCCTCTGTCCGTCTCCCTGTGTCTCCCTCCCTCTGTGTCCCCCTCTCCCTCCCTCTGTGTCCCCCTCTCCCTCCCTCTGTGTGTCAGCCTCCTCCCTCTGTCCGTCTCCCTGTGTCTCCCTCCCTCTGTGTCCCCCTCTCCCTCCCTCTGTGTCCCCCTCTCCCTCCCTCTGTGTGTCAGCCTCCTCCCTCTGTCCGTCTCCCTGTGTCTCCCTCCCTCTGTGTCCCCCTCTCCCTCCCTCTCTGTCCCCCTCTCCCTCCCTCTGTGTGTCAGCCTCCTCCCTCTGTCCGTCTCCCTGTGTCTCCCTCCCTCTGTGTCCCCCTCTCCCTCCCTCTCTGTCCCCCTCTCCCTCCCTCTGTGTGTCAGCCTCCTCCCTCTGTCCGTCTCCCTGTGTCTCCCTCCCTCTGTGTCCCCCTCTCCCTCCCTCTCCCTCCCTCTCTGTCCCCCTCTCCCTCCCTCTGTGTGTGTTGGACCCGGCCTCGCAGAACGGCCCTCCGTGCACCCGCACCACCGGAACCTGGTACCTGCAGCCCCAACCACCCGGCCCAGCCGGTCCTTCCTACCAGAACACCCGCACCCGGCCCGGACATCCCCGTCCATGGCCTCTCTCCTTTCGGCCACCCCGGGCCCGCATGCCCCCTTCATGCGTCAAGATGGCCGCCCGGCCCCAGCGCGACCCGGGCCTAGAGGCGCCACTCCGGCTGGAGGACATCACACTTCCAGGGGGATGAGAGAGAGAGGAGCCGTTTCTATCGCACCTCTGGACTCCCCTGGGACGATGGGTTTCGATCGGCCCTCCGGCCTCCCTGAGAGCTGGCTCCACGCCTGCTGGGTGTCTGGGACTCCTCCCGCCCCGGCCCTGAACGAGATCAAAAGACAATAGCAGGAAACCCCGACAAGCGACCCCCAGGTGACAAGACCCCTGCCTCCACCGACCCCGGACATCAAAGAGGGGTCGACCTATAACAAGGGGCGCTCCGGGTCGGTCCGGCAGATTCGACGCTGGAACAACGTAAGCCTGCTGAGTGACTCGCGGCTCCTGGAAGATCGTAACATCTCCGAACTTGTGCCTAAGCCTGCTGAGTGACTCGCGGCTCCTGAAAGATCGTAACATCTCTGAACTTGCGCCTAAGCCTGCTGAGTGACTCGCGGCTCCTGGAAGATCGTAACATCTCTGAACTTGCGCCTAAGCCTGCTGAGTGACTCGCGGCTCCTGAAAGATCGTAACATCTCTGAACTTGCGCCTAAGCCTGCTGAGTGACTCGCGGCTCCTGGAAGATCGTAACATCTCCGAACTTGTGCCTAAGCCTGCTGAGAGACTCGCGGCTCCTTGAAGATCGTACACCTCTGAACCTGTACCTGAGCCCGCTGAGTGACTCGCGGCTCCCCCAGACTCTCACGGTCCCGCCGGACCCCGACTACGACCCCGTATCCCCCGGCTCGAGGATTGTGAGCTGTGCGCCGGATACGTCCCTGCTTGAACTTTTGCCAAAGACTGTCCCGCTACCCCCCTACCTTTCCGAGACTCTTGAACCCGTGCACCCCTTGTACATATTTGCCGTGATAACCTACTTGATAAAGATTGTTTCTGAGAATAACCGGTGTGATTACTCTGTGTCGTGTGGTGCCAGAAGTACGATCCTAGCTGCGAGATTCCTCCCCCTGGGGAGTCTCCCGCCAGTGCCCGGCTACGATACTTTGAGGGTGGGTCTCAGGGTAGTCAGGACCCCCTTTCCGGGCTCCTCTGAGGTCGCCGTCTAACATTGGTGGCAAGCGACGGGATTCGGGCCCATCACCTAGAGATCGTACCGTGAACAACGGACGCACCACCGACAAGGATGGCAGAAGGAAGCGCCATGAGCCCCGCAGAAACCAACGCCAACAGGGTGTTCCAGGTGGAGCATCTAGAAGAATATACACACAAGGAGCTGAAGCAGTTTTGCAAAGAACTTAAAATCGCTACCACTGGTCTCAACACGAAGGAAGATTTGCAGAAAGCACTGAAAACTTGGGTGGAGACCGGGGCCTCCCGCCCGGAAGGCACGGGGGAGCGCCCCGACGAAACCGAACCTCCCCAAAGTGAAAGCAGCAGCAATCAGGTGCGAGGAGGCGTACCAGACGGGGGCTTCTCCCCAGAAGAACTCGCGGACAGAGAGAGAAGCCGCAATCATGAACTAGAGCTGGCCAAACTCAAAATTGAGGGCGAGTTGAAGTTAGCGGAAAAAAAGCTAGCGGTAGAACAAATGCGTGTACAAGGCGAACTGGAGGAGAAAAAGCTCCAACGGGAGCACGAAGGAAGGAAGCTCCAGCTGGAGCACGAACGCAGCTTAAAGGAACTCGAGCTCAAGGCCCGAAACGAGGAAGGGAGGCCCCCAGGAAACCGAGAGACGGTCTCCCCAGCGGAACAGAAGGTCCACATCCCGAAGGATGTGGTCAAGGAATATTATAAAAACGATGACATTCAGCAATGGTTTCGGGCCTACGAGGTCGCCATGACCTCCCATCGGATCCCGGAGAAGGACTGGGGGGCGGGGTTGTGGGGGCGGTTTCTGAGCGAAGGAAGAGACACCCTGCTCGACCTACCCCTCTCCCTGCAGACCTCCTACAGCCACATGAAAGAGGCCCTACTCACAAGATACGGCCTCACTCCAGAAATGTACCGTCAACGGTTCCGGGACTGCAGGAAGATCCCGGGCACCACATGGGTGGAATATGTAAACTTTTTCAGTCGGGCCTTCGATGGGTGGACCAAGGGCAGCAAGGTCACCACCCTGGCCGAACTCACTGATCTCATGTTGTGGGAACATCTAGCTGCGAACTGCTTCGTAGAACTACGTCAGCATCTGCTGGACAGTAAGCTCACCGATCCCCGGAAGCTGGCTGTGGAGGCCGACCGCTGGACCAACACCCGGGTCTCCCGGGGCATGGTAGGAGAGTACCCCCGAACCAGTCAGGGACCACCCCGCCAGAGAGGAGGAGGGAACCAGGGAGGGCCGAGAGAGTCCCAGCCTAGCCCCCCGAAGACACCACCTCCACCTTTCCCGGCGCCCCCTCCACCAGTAACCGGGCCCCCTGGGAAACGGGGACACCGGGTGACCGTCACATGTTTTCGCTGCCAGAAACCCGGGCACTACGCCAATGACCCAGAGTGCCCCATGGCCCCCCAAGTCCCCCCGACGAGACAGATAGCCAACGTAGCCCTGGGGGAGGGGGTGGAGGAAGCCGAAGAGTGGGAACCCGCAGCAATGGCCCTAGTATCCCTGGGAGATAGGGAGATGATCCCTGGGAGCCTCCTCCCCTCCAACACCCAGAAGTATGGGCAGCTTGTCAAAATCAATGGCCACCAAGTAGAGGCCCTGCGAGACACCGGGGCCAGTATCACCGGTGTCCTCAGGCACCTAGTCCCCGAAGAGCAGATCCTCCCCAACGTCTTTTGCCCTGTAATATCCGCAGACAATAGAGAGAGCATGTGCCAGGTAGCCCTGGTGCCATTTGAGTGGGGAGGGGTGATAGGCAAACTCAAGGTGGCCGTAAGAACCTCCCAGCCGGTCGACTGCCTTTTAGGAAACGACCTAGAGAGTTCCCCATGGAAGCACGTAGAGCGTAAGGCCCACCTGGGAATGATGGGACTCCCCGAGTGGGTGTGCGCCACCACCCGATCTATGTCCGCCCGACTCACTCCCCAGAGGGAGGTCGAGAGCACCCCGATCGAAGAGATCAGAACGGTCCCCGCCGAGGGTCCTTCCGTCCCCCCATCAGAAGGGTCCGTCGCTAGCGATGAACCCACACCATCCGACCCTGACCCAGTCCCTGAGTTAGGCGATCTACCCGAGTTGGCCCAATGGCGCCACGAGGGCGGACCCACTCGGGAGGAGTTCTGCAGGGAGCAAGCCACTTGTCCTTCCCTGGTCGGGCTGCGGCACCAAGCCGAGGGCCAAGCCGCAGGTGACCAGACCGGGACACACCGAATCTATTGGGAGAATAGCATCCTGTACAGTGAGCAGAAGTCGGTGGAGCTGGGATCTGGACGGGTACTGGTGGTACCCCTCCGCTTCCGAGATTTCCTCCTGGGTTTAGCCCACGACGTCCCCCTCGCCGGTCACCTGGGACAGGACAAGACGTACAACCGTCTTGTGACCCATTTTTACTGGCCTAAGATGAGAGCAGCGGTAGAGGCCCATTGCAAGTCCTGCCCCACGTGCCAGGCTAGTGGAAAGAGTGGAGGGAAACTCAAGGCTCCCCTCCAACCCTTCCCGGTCGTCAGTACCCCCTTCGAACGAGTCGGGATCGACATCGTGGGACCACTGGACCCCCCCACCTCCCAAGGCCACCGTTTTATCTTGGTCCTAGTGGACCACGCCACCCGCTACCCAGAGGCTATCCCCCTGCGCACCATTACGGCCCCTGTGGTGGGCCGGGCCCTGATGGGGATCTTTTCCAGGGTGGGGTTTCCCCGCGAGGTCGTGAGCGATCGCGGCACTAATTTTATCTCAAAGTATATGACGTCCCTGTGGCGACAATGTGGGGTGTCCTATAAGTTCACCACCCCGTACCATCCCCAAGGAAACGGCCTAGTAGAAAGATTTAATAGGACTTTGAAAGGGATGATCGCTGGCCTAGAAGAACCCCTCCGGCGGAAGTGGGACGTCCTGCTCCCTTGCCTATTATTCGCGTATAGAGAGGTCCCCCAGAAGTCCCTAGGATTCAGCCCGTTTGAGTTACTCTATGGGCACCCCGTCCGAGGTCCCCTCAGTTTGGTAAAGGAAGAGTGGGAGGCGGCACCCCAGACCACCCCCAGAGATGTGTTCCAATACGTTTTGGCCCTCCGGAACCAGACCAGGAAGTTCCGAGAACTGGCCGAGGCCAACCTGGAGGCGAGTCAAGAAGAGATGAAACGCTGGTACGACCAGAATGCCACTCTGGTTGAGTTCCAGCCGGGCCAGCAGGTGTGGGTCATGGCCCCCGTGAAGCCTGGCGCCCTCCAGGACCGATGGACTGGGCCGTACAAAGTGGTGGAGCGAAAGAGTCCAGTTACGTACTTGGTGGACGTCCAGTCGCCCCGGGACCCCCTCCGGGTCCTGCATGTGAACCGACTCAAGCCTCACTTCGTGCGGACAGAACTGAGCCTCCTGCTGGCCACCGATGACGGGGCCGAAGATGAGTCGGATCCCCTCCCGGACCTCCTGTGTGTTAAGGAGCAGGATGGCTCCGTGGAGGGAGTGAACCTTTCCCCAGCCCTCACTGCCCAACAACAAGCGGACTGCCGCCAGCTCCTGAGACAATTTCCCGACCTCTTCTCTCTGACCCCCCGGGTCACCAACTGGTGTGTTCATGACGTGGACACCGGGGACAGCCCGCCGGTGAGACACCGAGCCTACCGGGTTCCTGACCGGGTCCGGTCCTGCATTCAAGATGAAGTCTCGAAGATGCTGACCCTGGGGGTGATTGAGCCCTCTGACAGTCCCTGGGCCAGCCCCGTGGTCCTGGTCCCGAAGGCAGCGGCCCCCGGTGTCGCCCCCGAGCTCCGATTCTGCGTGGATTACCGGGGGCTCAATGACGTTACCCGAGCCGATGCCCACCCCATTCCACGAGCCGACGAACTCATTGACCGACTAGGGGCAGCCCGGTTCCTCAGCACATTCGACCTCACCTGCGGATACTGGCAGATTGCGCTCACCGAAGGGGCCAAGGAGCGGTCCGCTTTCTCCACCCCCGACGGGCACTACCGCTTCCGCGTGATGCCCTTCGGGATGAAAAATGCCCCGGCCACTTTCCAGCGACTGGTGAATAAGGTCCTGGCCGGGTTGGAGCAGTTCAGCGCGGCATATCTAGACGATATCGCCGTCTTCAGTTCAGAGTGGAGTGAGCATCTCCAGCACCTCCGGAGGGTGCTAACCGCCCTGCGCCAGGCAGGCCTCACAGTAAAAGCTAGCAAGTGCCAGATAGGGCAAGGCTCCGTAGTCTACCTGGGGCACCGGATCGGGAGCGGCCAGGTAGCCCCTCTACAGCCAAAGATCGACGCCATCCTGGCCTGGGAACCACCCACCACCCAGACGGAGGTCCGAGCCTTCCTGGGACTCACAGGATACTACCGACGCTTCATTCGGGGATATGGCAGCCTGGTCGGCCCTCTCACCGAACTCACATCTAAAAAACAGCCAAAGAAGGTGCAGTGGACGGCTGCCTGCCAGGAGGCTTTCGATGCTCTAAAAAAGGCCATGTGCACTGCTCCCGTCCTCCAGGCTCCCGACTATGCCAAGGAGTTCCTAGTCCAGACCGATGCCTCCGAACATGGCATTGGGGCCGTCCTGTCCCAAGTAAATGACCAAGGCCTAGACCAGCCCGTCGCCTTCCTCAGTCGGCGGCTGCTGCCCCGAGAGCAGAGGTGGAGCACCATAGAGCGCGAAGCCTTTGCCGTGGTCTGGGCACTCAAAAAGCTACGACCCTACCTGTTCGGCACGCATTTCAGAGTCCAAACTGACCATCGGCCCTTGCGGTGGCTCATGCAGATGCGAGGAGAAAACCCCAAGCTACTGCGGTGGTCAATCTCCCTCCAGGGGATGGATTTCACCGTAGAACACCGCCCTGGTACGGACCACGCCAACGCTGACGGCCTCTCCCGGTTCTTCCGCCTCAGCGAAGAGAACCCCCCAAGATGATGGGCAGTTCTCTCCGGCTTTCAGCTGGGGGGGACGCGTGTTGGACCCGGCCTCGCAGAACGGCCCTCCGTGCACCCGCACCACCGGAACCTGGTACCTGCAGCCCCAACCACCCGGCCCAGCCGGTCCTTCCTACCAGAACACCCGCACCCGGCCCGGACATCCCCGTCCATGGCCTCTCTCCTTTCGGCCACCCCGGGCCCGCATGCCCCCTTCATGCGTCAAGATGGCCGCCCGGCCCCAGCGCGACCCGGGCCTAGAGGCGCCACTCCGGCTGGAGGACATCACACTTCCAGGGGGATGAGAGAGAGAGGAGCCGTTTCTATCGCACCTCTGGACTCCCCTGGGACGATGGGTTTCGATCGGCCCTCCGGCCTCCCTGAGAGCTGGCTCCACGCCTGCTGGGTGTCTGGGACTCCTCCCGCCCCGGCCCTGAACGAGATCAAAAGACAATAGCAGGAAACCCCGACAAGCGACCCCCAGGTGACAAGACCCCTGCCTCCACCGACCCCGGACATCAAAGAGGGGTCGACCTATAACAAGGGGCGCTCCGGGTCGGTCCGGCAGATTCGACGCTGGAACAACGTAAGCCTGCTGAGTGACTCGCGGCTCCTGGAAGATCGTAACATCTCCGAACTTGTGCCTAAGCCTGCTGAGTGACTCGCGGCTCCTGAAAGATCGTAACATCTCTGAACTTGCGCCTAAGCCTGCTGAGTGACTCGCGGCTCCTGGAAGATCGTAACATCTCTGAACTTGCGCCTAAGCCTGCTGAGTGACTCGCGGCTCCTGAAAGATCGTAACATCTCTGAACTTGCGCCTAAGCCTGCTGAGTGACTCGCGGCTCCTGGAAGATCGTAACATCTCCGAACTTGTGCCTAAGCCTGCTGAGAGACTCGCGGCTCCTTGAAGATCGTACACCTCTGAACCTGTACCTGAGCCCGCTGAGTGACTCGCGGCTCCCCCAGACTCTCACGGTCCCGCCGGACCCCGACTACGACCCCGTATCCCCCGGCTCGAGGATTGTGAGCTGTGCGCCGGATACGTCCCTGCTTGAACTTTTGCCAAAGACTGTCCCGCTACCCCCCTACCTTTCCGAGACTCTTGAACCCGTGCACCCCTTGTACATATTTGCCGTGATAACCTACTTGATAAAGATTGTTTCTGAGAATAACCGGTGTGATTACTCTGTGTCGTGTGGTGCCAGAAGTACGATCCTAGCTGCGAGATTCCTCCCCCTGGGGAGTCTCCCGCCAGTGCCCGGCTACGATACTTTGAGGGTGGGTCTCAGGGTAGTCAGGACCCCCTTTCCGGGCTCCTCTGAGGTCGCCGTCTAACAGTGTGTCACCCTCTGTCACCTCAGCCCAGCTTCCTGGGCACACACTGTTAGCAGATCTTTGAATGGCCCTTGGCTTGTTGATGTGAGTTTGTTTCTGATCTCGAGGCACCCATTGGGTGTAGTGTCTGTGTCTGCGCAGCTGCTGTGGTGGTGTGTGCTGCCACTCTTTCACAGTGTTGGCTGTTCATTAGCTGCAAAACAGTGCCTTCACCCCCATGTGTTAATGCAAGGCGTCTGCCATTTGCTGGCAAGTCTTTCCTGTGTGGGGACACACTGTTTGTCTGGCTCTGACCTAGGCCATATGGGCAGAGGGCATTGTTGTCTGCTTCTGAGTTGCACTATGTGATTTTTGGGGCCCACCCTCCCGCCATCCGGCTTATCGTGTCATGTGTTGGTGTCTTCTGTGGCCTGTGACTTGACATTGTCCAGCTGGGTGCATGGGGCATGGTGGCGCCAGTGGCATGTGCATGGAGTGTGGTTGAGTCATGCGATAGCTTGGGGTGGTTGCGTGCCTGTTTGTGAGTTTGGTTGTGGATGAGGTTCCCCCCATGTGAGGTGCGTTGTTTGTGTACTCACCCGGGTCTCGGAGTCCTCCTAATCCTTCGACTGTATGGCCATCACCCTCTCCTCCCAGGGATGGTAGTGTACGGGTCTGCGGGACGGCCCTCCTCCAGTGACGTTGGCCTGGTTATGTTCATTCGTCATCTTTGCTCGGACCCTCCTCCGCAGATCGTACCACCTGGCTTGGCATTCCTGCTTGCTCCTTCTGGTGTCCGCAACAGCATTCACAGCATTGACGATGGTCTGCCACATGGCGTTTTTTTCTGACATGCTGGTCTGTCTGACCAATGTTCCAAAGAGGTGTGGCTCGACTCTGAGGATTTCATCGACAAGGACCTCCAACTCTCGGTTACTGAACTTTGGATTCTTGTTAGTGGGCATGGTGAGGGGTGTGGGGGTGGATGGGGGGGGGGGTGTGGATGGTTGTGGGTGTGTGGGTGTGGTTGTGCAGGTGTGTGTGTGTGTGAATGTGATGAGGGGGTGTTTGTGAAGGTGGTTGTGTGAAGGTGTGCAAGTGTAAGGTGTGGTAAAGCTTGTAGTATGGAGCTGTGGGTTGTCTGTGGGGTCTGGCAGCAGTGAGTCTGTTGCAAAGGCTCATGGTTTGTGTGTGTGGGCCCTTTTTATTGGTCCATTGGTAGGTGTGGCTGTGTTTGAAGTTTGGGTGGGTGTGTTATAAGGAGTGGTTGTGTTTTGGGCCTCTGTTTGTTTTTGGCAGTTGCAGGTCAGTGAATGTGTTGTTTTAGTGGTTGTTGGACATGTTTAGTGGCTTTGTGCCATTCGATTGGTGTATTCTTGTGTCGTTTTGTTTTGTCCTGGTTGTGTACGTGCGTTTTTAGCGTGTGTACGGGGTGTACATGGGCCATTTTGTTGTACAGTGCTGTCCTTGTGTGTGGCTTGGTACGACTCGTACATGCGGTTGTGATGTTGGGGCCTGGGGTGCGCACCGTACTTAGGAGGTTGTGGTGGGGGTGCGACTCTGATGTACACGGGTGTACATACACGGGTGGGGGTACGACTCTGATGTACAGGGGTGCACATACACGGGTGGGGGTACGACACGTACAGGGGTGTACATAAACGGGGGGTAGGACACGTACAGGGGTGTACATACACGGGGGGTACGACATGTACAGGGGTGCACATACACGGGGGGGTACGACACGTACAGGGGTGTACATACACGGGGGTAGGACACGTACAGGGGTGTACATACACGGGGGGTACGACACGTACAGGGGTGTACATACACGGGGGGTAGGACACGTACAGGGGTGTACATACACGGGGGTAGGACACGTACAGGGGTGTACATACACGGGGGGTACGACACGTACAGGGGTGTACATACACGGGGGGTACGACACATACAGGGGTGTACATACACGGGGGTAGGACACATACAGGGGTGTACATACACAGGGGTAGGACACGTACAGGGGTGTACATACACGGGGGGTACGACACGTACAGGGGTGTACATACACGGGGGGTACGACATGTACAGGGGTGTACATACACGGGGGTAGGACACGTACAGGGGTGTACATACACGGGGGGTACGACACGTACAGGGGTGTACATACACGGGGGGTACGACACGTACAGGGGTGTACATACACGGGGGGTACGACACGTACAGGGGTGTACATACACGGGGGGTACGACACGTACAGGGGTGTACATACACGGGGGGTAGGACACGTACAGGGGTGTACATACACGGGGGGTACGACACGTACAGGGGTGTACATACACGGGGGTAGGACACGTACAGGGGTGTACATACACGGGGGTAGGACACATACAGGGGTGTACATACACGGGGGTATGACACGTACAGGGGTGTACATACACGGGGGGTACGACACATACACGGGTGTACATACACGGGGGGACGACACGTACACGGGTGTACATACACGGGGGGACGACACGTACAGGGGTGTACATACACGGGGGTACAACACGTACAGGGGTATACATACACGGGGGGTACGACACGTACACAGGTGTACATACACGGGGGTACGACACGTACAGGGGTGTACATACACGGGTGGGGGTGTACATACACGGGGGGTACGTCTCGGACGTTAGGGGGCTGGGGGGAGTGTTGGGCGCGTATGCGGGCACATGTCTCCATGGTTGCTATGGGAGTTCTGTGCGGACGGTGTTTTTTCCATACGGTTGTAACATCGGATGCACGGGATGGATCGTGATTCCTCGGTCGGACTTCACTTTTCACATTTGTACGGTAATTCGTCCGAGGACGTGTCGGACACATTTTCCGACCCGAGGACGTGTGGGGAATAATTCCCAATGCGGTTCGTATGGACTTTTTACCATGCGAATCGTGATTGGCAGTTTGTACGGCACTTGTACGATTCGTACAGTAAAAAGACCGGATACGAGTCGTACAGGGAAATTTTTTACCGGATCGTAATCGGCACCTAAATATAGTAAATATAAATAATTTATTATTTCATGTTATTTGTTGTTATTGCTAATTAATGTATTGTTAATTAATAATTGATTTGTGAATAATTGTAATTTGGTAGTTAATATGTATAAATTAGTAAATAATAAGTATATTAATTATAAAGAAACTGATATTTCAATGTATTGTGTATTTTGTATGTGTAGTGTGTTGTGTGTTAAAGAGGGAATAGTGTGGGATGTAATTTAAAGTTATTTATATAAATATTTATTTTAAATAATTGGTATTTAAGAATAAATATTTTGTAAGTTAATTATTAATATGCTATTTTTTTATAACTAATTATTTAATTGGTTATTATGTTTATAGAATCCCTATGCTATCAAGTGCTTTCCCAACTGTTGCACTCTCTGGAGTTGGAATAGTAATTTTTACCCCTACGCTATCCAGCGTTTTCACTACTGTTGGACTCACTGGAGTGGGAATAGTAATTATTACCCCTACGCTATCCAACGCTTTCCCTACTGTTGGACTCACTGGAGTGGGAATAGTAATTTTTACTCCTACGCTATCCAACGTTTTCCCTACTATTGCACTCTCTGGAGTTGGAATAGTAATTTTTTTCCCTACGCTATCCAACACTTTCCCTACTGTTGCACTCTCTGGAGTGGGAATAGTAATTTTTACCCTTACGCTATCCAACGCTTTCCCTACTATTGCCCTCTCTGGAGTTGGAATAGTAATTTTTACCCCTACGCTATCCAACGCTTTCCCTACTGTTGCACTCTTTGGAGTTGGAATAGTAATTTTTACCCCTACGCTATCCAGCGCTTTCCCTACTGTTTCACTTACTGGAGTGGGAATAGTAATTTGTACCCCTACGCTATCCAACGCTTTCCCTACTGTTGCACTCTCTGGAGTTGGAATAGTAATTTTTACCCCTACGCTATCCAGCGCTTTTCCTACTGTTGCACTCTCTGGAGTTGGAATAGTAATTTTTACCCCTACGCTATCCAGCGCTTTCCCTACTGTTTCACTTACTGGAGTGGGAATAGTAATTTGTACCCCTACGCTATCCAGCGTTTTCACTGCTGTTGCACTCTCTGGTGTGGGAATAGTAATTTTTACCCCTATGCTATGCAATGTTTTCCCTACTGTTGCACTCATTGGAGTGGGAATAGTAATTTTTACTCCTAAGCTATCCAGCGTTTTCACTACTGTTGCACTCTCTGGAGTGGGAATAGTAATTTTTACCCCTACGCTATCCAACGCTTTCCCTACTGTTGGACTCACTGGAGTGGGAATAGTAATTTTTACCACTATGCTATCCAGTGGTTTCCCTACTGTTGCATTCTCTGTAGTTGGAATAGTAATTTTTTTTCCGTACGCTATCCAACACTTTCCTTACTGTTGCACTTTCTGGAATGGGAATAGTAATTTTTACCCTTACGCTATCCAACGCTTTCTCTACTATTGCACTCTCTGGAGTTGGAATAGTAATTTTTACCCCTACGCTATCCAACGCTTTCCCTACTGTTGCACTCTTTGGAGTTGGAATATTAATTTTTACCCCTACGCTATCCAACGTTTTCCCTACTGTTGCACTCTCTGGAGTGGGAATAGTAATTTTTACCTTTACGCTATCCAACACTTTCCCTACTATTGCACTCTCTGGAGTTGGAATAGTAATTTTAACCCTATGCTATCCAACGCTTTCCCTACTGTTGCACTCTTTGGAGTTGGAATAGTAATTTTTACCCCTACGGTATCCAATATTTTCCTTACTGTTGTTTTTGTTGGAGTTGGACTAGTAGTTTTATTGTGTCTGATATTTAATATGTTTTGTATTATTTTTGCTATTGTAATATATCATTAATAATAAAAATTATTCACATTAAAAATATTGATTATTATTTGCTATATGTAATTATTAAATATTTATTAATGTTATTGTTTTATGTGTATAGATGTATTGGTAATTTTTAAAAACATTTAATAATGTATACGTTACAGAAATTATTATTAAAAATAATTATTAAGTAAGTATATATATTATATATTATATGTATATGTTTAATTAAAGTTTTATTAAATTATATATATATTAATTATACATTTTAAATATCATACAATATATTTAATTATGTTTATTTAATTTCTAAGTATAATTTGGTTTATTTTACATATATTTTTAAAGTAAAAGAAAAACGATATTTTTAATAACGATATTTTTCACATCGATATTTAATTTTCAATATTTTTGTACTTACCATGTTGTAGATAGGATGTCGATATTCTTGACATCGATATTTTTGTTGCGATATATCTGTAGGTCGATTTTCTGTCTGTCGAAATTATGTCATACAACCTGATAATGGGTTGTCTATGCCACGAGTTTTTAGAGCTACATATAAAAACGAAGCGGTGAGAAAACATACCTACGGTGTCTCTAATTGTTGCATACTGGAAAGTGCTGTAGTATGGCTAGGCAGACTACATTTCTTTAACATTCGACAATACACCTTTACCTCTCTTTTACATAAAATTGACAAAAAAATAAAATATGTACAATCAATTGTTTTGTAATAGTATCACATGGACAGGGTTCCCTTTGATTCTATGAAAACACATTTGCAGGATACCCAACATTATTGGCACATAATTCAAACGAAACCTTGTCAAGATGTACCAATGGCGATAATTTTCGACAAAAGCAAGATATGAAGATGATCCATGCAATGAGGGGAGTATAGCATGATATGCAATTACTGTAGCTTTTTCTTTATTTTTGTTCCATCCATCTTATGCACATTTCTCTAAGAATTTTTTTTTAATATCGCTTTTGGAAACGTTTCACAGTGAGTAAGGTGATCGTAAAGGCCCCCAGCCCCAAAGGCTCAAGAGCCTGCCTTATATAGCGCAATCATGGGATTTTAAAAGCATGATCCAAATTCATTATATCCCTTAAAATGCATTGATTTGGTTACACCGTCTTCCGTTTCCAGATAGACAACCATAATAGCAGAGGGTCCAATTTGATTATATCAGTAATGAAAGTTAAGCTTAATTCTTTATGCATAACATTTGCGAAAGCATTTGGGACAGATAATAATCTTTTAGCGAACCCATCCTCTATCTTTTGTAGGCTATCCACTTGGGCTGTACCCAAAATTGCTGCACTACATGTTGCTATAGTTATTGTTTTTGCCAGATAAATTTTGACCATCTCGTGTATTGGTTATTGTCTAAATTCATAGCGAACCTAAAAATTGCAGCTATACCTTTATTCATGTGTGTAGCCCTTGATGTCACCATCATTTTCCAGTTTAATTTAGTGTCAAAAACAATGCCCAGGTATGAAAAGTTATCTACGCGTTCTACTTTTCTGTCCTCGATCACGTAGTTTGCTTTCTTTTTGCTTTCTTCTCCAATAGACAAAATAAAAGATTTTGTTTTGTTAACGTGTAAATCTAAATTCCTCATAAAAAGCATGTAGTTCGTGATGCACTTTTGTAAGGATAGGGGCGTTCTTGCCAGAAGAACCGCATCATCTGCGTACGCAAAATGGGAAATGGGTTTGAATCTGCATAAGGGATGTCTATAGATTTTTTTCACCAGAGTCTCATTTAGTTTATTAGTATAGCGTGAGAACAAGAAGGGAGCAAGAACACAGCCTTGTCTTACTCCATTCGCTATGTTGAAGAGTCTGGTGCATTCTCCCTGCTTGCCATAGCAGACCATTACAGTGGACCCTAAATATAGTTGTCTAATGAATGAGATTATTGCGGCATCCACCCCCATTGCCTCCATGATGTTCCACAGCTTGTAGTGTTTAACACAATTGAAAGCAGCTGAAAGGTCCATAAAAGCCGAATGAAAATTATCTTTTTGGGCCTGTGAATACTTTGCTGCTAAGAGGGCCAAGTTCAGACATTGATCCACCGTGCCCCTGCCCTTCCTAAACCCATATTGTACCTCTGCAAGAATCCCCTTTTCGGCAGCCCAATCTTCCATTCTGTTTAGTAATAATCGGCCCTTTCCTTTTGCCGTACTATCAATTGAAGCAATAAGTTGATAGTTTGCAGGATGTGAGCTATCCCCTTCTTAAATATCGGTATAATTATGGATAGCTTCCACAACGGGAGAGAGGGCCTGTTATGCTAATGGCGTTAAAAACTGTTGTAAGGAAGGGGACCCAAAATAATTTGTTGGTAAAAAATATATCAACAGGGACCCCGTCTGGTCCTGCTGCCTTTAAGGAAGATGCTTGTGACAGAGCAAGGTCTACCTCATACATTTTGAAATCCAGGGGAGGGGTAGGTCTGGGAAGTTCGGGCGGCTCAGCAATACTGCCTTTGTTTTGCTTTTGAAAGATGTTTTGAGAATGATTAACCCATGTATCCTCATCTATGAATACATCCAAGGAAAGGCCCCCCTCATCTTGCAAGAAGAGGATGTGTACCAGCCCCAAAGGTTTAATAATAATAATTAGTCAACCAGCTCCAAAGGTTTAACCAACTCCGCTCATAAAAGAAGATAGTCCATTAAAAAAGGTAATGAGAAAAAAAAAATGATTGAGTCTTTTCTATACTAAAAAATCCCCTGGGAAAAACTGATCACGATGATGAAAAGGCCTGTAATAAAAATAAAAATCGAAAAGTAAAAGGAATATACGAAAAATGGATTTTGACAACATTACATGGTAACGAAGAACAATGACGGATTCAAAATAAAATAAAAGAATTGACTATGGACAGTGCAACAATCAGGATGTGCTCATGGAATATAAATGGAATATGTAAAAAGATATATAATGCCCAAATAGATACTTTATCAAATTCCTTTCAAATTATAGTATTACAGGAAACGTGGGCAATGGACCCTTTCATGTTACATGGATACAAAGGATATTTTGAGCCTGCAATTAAACACCATAAATTTGGTCGTCCCTGTGGGGGGGTTAGCAATATTGTTATCTATTGACCTGAAAGTTGAACATGAGCAGTTAGCTACGAATAATTCTAACTTCCAAATGGTAAAGTTGCGATATACATCTAGCGAACAAGAAAAATCAAAAGTTCTAATGCTGATTAATATATATATTCCACCAAAGAAGAGTTCAAGGAAGGATATGTGTGCTGCTATTACTAGTCTCTTATTGGAGCAAATGATAAATTAAGCTTTTGCAGATTTCATACTAACCGGTGATTTTAACTTAAACCTACTAATACCTTTCTTACGAGACGATTTTATACAGTCTCAAAATCCTCAATGGACAATTCCTGAGCAGATATTGGATCCCTTAATAAACGCCAAAGTTCAATGGGAAGAAACTTTGTAACGGATATGGAAGCATTGGGACTAAGAATACTAAATGGAAGATTTGCGTTCGATACTCCACCTGCATGGTCTTTCCACTCATATAACTCCAAGTCACGAATTGATTACACATTGGTATCGTTAAATATATTTAACAACTTCATTTCCTACTATTTGAGTAAGGTGCCTGATAGTGACCACAGCCAGCAAATAATTAACATAAAGTTGTCATGTTTGAAACATCAAATGTATTTGACAACGCAAGGTCAGACGGATACCATCAATTATAGAAAACTTATATGGAAAACACATAACACGGACGACAAAAAGGAAAAGGTGCAAGAACGTGTTAAAGAATGTTTTAGAGACAAAACCATAAGGTCCGCAGTTGAGCAATGGGAAAACTTCATACAGAAGATAGTTAAACCGGATGATTCCACTTCTTCCGTAAAGAAAAAACAAGTGACAAAAATTGAAAAAAGGGAAATTAATATCAACCTATCATATACGGTTAGGAAAACTAGACGGTCCCGTAATAACCTCAGGAAACAGTTAACTAAGTTTCCAAACAATGAAGATATACTAATAAAATTAAAAAATATAAATCATAATTTGAGGAAATTAATCTGGAACGAAAAAAACAAAGTCAGGCAATCCTTGTGGACAAAAATCTTCTACGCTAGTAATCAAGTAAACTCAAGGGAGTTTTGGAAAATAATTAATGGTTTAGTAAGACCTGACAAATCTGTGGTAACTTCCATCCTAACTGAAGATTAATGGTTTACATTCCTTATAAAACATTTAAACCCAGTTGCGAAATCAACTATTCAGGATGGAAAACAGATAAGGACTGTAAAAACAGACCTGGAAAGTGATATTGAAATTTACGTAACAAAATCTCAAGTCTGCAAACTAATAAAGAAACAAAAAGACGGGGCACCAGGTCCTAATGGCATCCCGTTTGCTCTCTATAAAGAAGAACCGGACTTTTGGTCGGTATATCTAACAAAGGTTTTTAGTGAAGTTATACAGACTGGGTTGATTCCAAAATCCTGGAGAGGGTCATTAATATCTTCTATTTTTAAGAAAGGAAATTGGCAATTGCCGGAGAATCATCGTTTGATAACCCTGCAAGATACTGATGCAAAATTATTCGCAGGGATTTTATTGTCTAGTTTAACAGATTGGGTTAAGGATAAGCAGATATTGCCCCCGAATCAAACAGGATTTATAAAAGGCCTAGGAACTTCTACAAACATATTAGTCCTATCGGTATTAATGGATAAGGCAATTTTAACAAAACAGCCCTTGTATCTTTGATTTGTCGATTTTAAATCGGCTTTCGATTGTGTGAATAGACACCGTCTGTGGAAAAAATTAAAAGAGCAAGAAATTCAAGACTCATTACTAAAATTGATTCAACTTTTATACTGATACTTGGATCAGGGTGAGGATTGATTATGGTCGGACGCTAACAAAAGAAATACCTACGACTGGAGGATTAAAGCAAGGGTGCGTCCTGGTCTCATTGCATTTTAATTTGTTTTCAGCAGATCTTTCAACAATGCTGAAGGAAGTAAGTGCACATCCGCCTAGGTTAGCTAACAAGCAGATATCCAATTTGTTGTATGCAGACGATGTTATACTATTAAGTCAAACTAAAGTTGAGTTGCAACGGTTAATCAATCGAATATCAACATATGCAAAAGAAAATGATATGGTAATAAATGAAGTAAAGATCAAAGTAATGGTAATTACAAAGAATACAAGATTTAAACATAAATATAAATGGCAATTGGAAGAAACCCAATTAGAGCAAGTTGAATCATACAAATATCTTGGAGTTATATTTAATGACAATGGAAATTTCCTCCCGCAAAAAAAGGATATTTACAGAAAAGCAAATGCTTTAGTAGCGGCATTTAGGATTCTACAGAAATCAATACGTGACTTGTCTTACCGTCCGTTCTTAAAGGTGATTTCAGCAAAATTGCTACCTACACTGACATATGGTAGTGAAGCACTAAATGGGAAAGATGCGGCGATCATTAATACTGCGGTTGCAAGAACTTATAAAACCCTCTTTTGTTTGCCTAAGAGTCAAGCTATCCTGGCTGATGACGGCTGATAGCCAGAAACCGGTCCTAGGATGCTTGATTCCAGTCCAGGGAAGACATGGCTTGGCAGTTCGGGCTGGACTGTTCCCATGAGGCACAGGGTCAAGACTGATTTGCATATGGCCATGTCTGAACTGGGGTGGTGTAGTGGGTAAAAGAACGATGGATTTAACCCAGATCTCTTGACTGGGGGAGAATGTCCGCATTGTCAGCATTCCGTTCATCATTTGTTTGTTGTAACGCTTTTCGCCCTAAGTGGAATGGGTATTCCCAGACGTGGGACCCGTGCTCACTACGCCACTGGAGTCAAGCTATCCTGGCTGATGACGGCTGATAGTCAGAAACCGGTCCTAGGATGCTTGATTCCGGTCCAGGGAAGACATGGCTTGGCAGTTCGGGCTGGACTGTTCCCATGAGGCACAGGGTCAAGACTTATTTGCATATGGCCATGTCTGAACTGGGGTGGCGTAGTGGGTAAAAGAACGATGGATTTAACCCAGATCTCTTGACTGGGGGAGAATGTCTGCATTGTCAGCATTCCGTCCATCATTTGTTTGTTGTAACGTAAGAATGCTTCACAAGCACAAGTGAGGCTGGAATTTGGCTTAAACAACCAGTTATATGCGAGGAAAGGACAAGCTCTTAAAGTGTGGAACAGAATAAAAAATGATCGAGAAAATCAAATATCCCAGCTACTATGGCATGAGGTAAAGGACAATAGGAAACTGCAGGCCTGGATCTATTTAAATGCAGCGATAGAAGAAATTTGGCGTAATGCCTATCTGGGAAACTACAATTACTCAGGAAAGTTTTAAAAAACAATCAACAAATTAACTAATCATCTATCGTTGATAAAAGATAAAGAAATATTTGTAAAGGAAAACCTGCATGGCCAATAATAAACGGATTTATGAAAAAAAAGGTCCAAGAATATTTAGAAACATCGTGGTCATTAAAAAACAAACACATCTTTATTAACCCCTTCGATGCTCATGACGGAACCGTTCCGTCATGAGCATCGGTTGGGCTGTGCTCATGACGGAACCGTTCCGTCATGAGCACAGCCCCCGGGGGAAGCGCTGGCGCTCCCCCCGGTGCATCGATCGTGCCCCTACAGAGGGGGATGGCAGCGGAAGAGCTTCCTCTGCCACCCCGAGCCCCCCCACGCTTCCTGATGACGTCAGCGCGCACAGCGCGCGCCGACGTAATCAGGAAGTGTTGGACGCGCTGGAATTAATTTCTTCCAGCGCGTCCAACGGATCAGGTAGGTGTTTGGCGGGGGGGGCGGAATTGCGAGGCCTTGAGGCATCGGGGGAGAGGAAAGAGTATTTCCTCTCCCCTGATGTCTCAATGCTGGGCATTCCTGCTCCACGATCGCGCACAGCGTCGCGATCGTGGAGCAGGGATGCCCCCTAGACACCAGGAATGTTCTTTTCTTTATTTGGGAAGCGACCCCTTGGGCAAGGGTCGCTTCCTAGGCGGCCACATTTTTTTGAAGACTTTTCTGCCCCCCCCGGGGGCAGATCGGTCGTCTTTCTGCCCGTTTCTGCCCCCAGGGGGGCAGAAAAGCCCACTAGACACCAGGGATGTGTTTTTCATAATTTAGGAAGCGACCCCTTGGGCAAGGGTCGCTTCCTTGGCTGGCAAAATATTTCAAAGACTTGTCTGCCCCCCCTGGGGGCAGATCGGTCGTCTTTCTGCCCGTTTCTGCCCCCAGGGGGGGGGCAGAAAAGCCCACTAGACACCAGTGATGTGTTTTTCATAATTTAGGAAGCGACCCCTTGGGCAAGGGTCGCTTCCTTGGCTGGCAAAATATTTCGATGACTTGTCTGCCCCCTGGGGGCAGATCGGTCATCTTTCTGCCCGTTTCTGCCCCCAGGGGGGGCAGAAAAGCCCACTAGACACCAGGGATGTGTTTTTCATAATTTAGGAAGCGACCCCTTGGGCAAGGGTCGCTTCCTTGGCTGGCAAAATATTTCGATGACTTGTCTGCCCCCCTTGGGGGCAGATCGGTCGTCTTTCTGCCCGTTTCTGCCCCCAGGGGGGGCAGAAAAGCCCACTAGACACCAGGGATGTCTTTTTCCTAATTTAGGAAGCGACCCCTTGGGCAAGGGTCGCTTCCTTTGGGGCATAAATAATGGGAAGACTTTCTGTCCGTTTCTGCTCCCGGGGGGGCAGAAAAGCCCACTAGACACCAGGGATGTATTTTTCTGCATGAGGAAGTGACCCCTTGGCAAAAACTGTTTGCATTTGTGCTCGATGTGTATTTTGTTGTCTTGTGAGTAATTTGTTTTTTTTTTCTTCTTTCTAGTTGGATATCGTTGGTTTTTGCTGTGTCACTGCAGAGTAGGTTCTGGTGAGTGTAGCTGTCTCTTGTAATTGAACTCTATTGTTTTTGAGTACATTGATCATTGTGATAAAGGTACACATTTCTTTACTTACTTGGTTTGCACATTGTTGGTTGTTGTTGACTTGTTTGTGCAGTCTTCAATCTTAGTAAGTATAATGGCTAGCCGCAGGATTACTGCTCAGCAGGTTGTTGGTTTGCTGTTTGAGTCTTCCTCTGATATTGGTTCAGAGACTGACTGCATCTGAGGGAGAGGAGGCAGGGGACGATTCTGGCAGTGAGTTGTCTCTCCGTATGGAGTCATCGGATGATGAAGATACTCTTAGTGCGGATGAAGTGCCTGTGTTAGAGGAGGAGACTGATCTGCCGATAGTGCGGCAAGAGGCATCTGGGCTGCAGCCTGGGGCTGCAAGGCTTCCCGTTGGTGTAGTGCGGCAAGAGGCATCTGGGCTGCAGGCTGGGGCTGCAAGGCTTCCCTTTGAAAGTGATGACCTCTGGGTTGCCCCTGGCATGGTGCAGCCGGCATTGCCAGAGTTTACTGGTGTTCCAGGGCCTAGAGTGAATACTGAAAACTTTTTGCCGGTACATTTTTTTCAGTTGTTTATGGACGATGTGTTTTTGGCAGAGATTGTTGAGCAGACTAATTTGTATGCCGAACAGTTTTTAAGGTACAACAGTGCCAGACTTAGGCCCTACTCTAGAGCTACCCGGTGGACTCCTACAAATGTTGAAGAGATGAAGAAGTTCTTGGGTTTAACTTTTTTGATGGGCTTGCTAAGGAAGCCATCAATGTCTTCATATTGGTCTAGCAGTCCCTTGATGGCAACGTCTATTTTTCCGGCAGTCATGAGTCGTGACAGGTATTTGCTTCTGCTTCGGATGATGCATTTTGTTGATAATGGTTTAGCGTTGCCACGAGATCACCCTGATTGTGACCGTCTTTTTAAGATTAGGCCTGTCCTTGATCACTTTGTGGATCGATCTTCTGAGATTTATGCCCCTGGGAAAGAAATTGCAGTGGATGAGTCTTTGGTGTTGTTCAAGGGCCGCTTGGTTTTTAGGCAATACATTCCTAGTAAGAGGGCACGCTATGGAATAAAGCTGTATATGCTGTGTGACAGTAGGACTGGATATGTGGCTAATTTCAGGGTGTACACCGGTAAGGAATCTAGGATTAACCTCCCTGGTTGTCCGTCCACTTTTGGAGTGACTGAGAAACTTGTTTGGGAACTTGGTAGAGGATTTTTCAACAAAGGCCACCATTTATATGTAGATAACTTCTACACTGGTGTGCGGTTGTTCAGGGAATTGGCCAAAGTGGACACTTTTGCTTGTGGCACAATCCGCTCTAACCGTAAAGGTTTCCCGAAAGAACTTGTTTGTCAAAAGCTTGTGTGGGGACAGTGCAGTGCGTTGCGTTGCCAGGAGCTTCTTGCTGTGAAGTTTTCAGACAGGAGAGATGTCTACATGCTGACTACCATCCATGATGAAAGCACTGCACCTGTGACTGTTTGGGGTCAGGTCGCTGAAGCGCGCAAACCTGTGTGCATTTTAGACTATAATAGGCACATGGGTGGTGTTGACAGAGTAGATCAGAGGTTGGAACCTTACACTGCTCTTCGTAAGGCTTACATTTGGTACAAGAAGTTGGCTATCCATCTTTTCCACTTGGCAATGTTTAATGCTTTTGTTGTGTTCCAGGATTCTTGCCCTGAGTCAAAGATGACTTTTGCTAAGTTTCAGGAGTCTGTAATAGGCAGCCTTGTTGTAGTGGAACAGGCAAGTGTTCCTAGAGTTGGAGTGGTGGAGGATGTTGCTAGATTGAAAGATCGCCACTTTCCAGATCACATTCCTCCCACACCCTCAAAAGATTTTCCCAGTAGGAGATGTAGAGTCTGTTGGCGAAGAGGTACGCGGAAGGAGAGTTGTATGTACTGCCCCGACTGTCCTTCTCATCCTGCACTGTGTCTTCCTGCTTGTTTTAGAGCGTACCACACGCGAAAGAATTATTGGTAGCATTCATGAGTGGTAAAGTGAACTGCCTGGTCTGTATTCTTTGGATAATTTGATTCTGTTTCAAGGTTGGTGTTAGTGCAATGTATTTAGTTGCGGATTTCTGTTAGAAGATTTGTATCTATTTGCGATTTGTTTGTGTTTTTATTTTTTTCTAAAAAAATCCTAAATGTGATGGCGGTGTGTGTAGGCTTGCGCTTGGCTGTTGGTGTGTGTGGACTGGCACTTGGTTGGTGGTGTGCGTGGAATGGTGCTTGGCTGGCGGTGAGCGTTGACTGGCGGTGTGCATGGACTGGCGGTGTGCGTGGACTGGTGCGTGGCTGGTGGTGTGCGTGGACTGGAGCTTGGCTGGCGGTGTGCGTGGAATGGTGCTTGGCTGGCGGTGTGCGTGGACTGGTACTTGGCTGGTGGTGTGCGTGGACTGGTGGTGTGTGCGGACTGGTGCATGGCTGGTGGTGTGTGCGGACTGGTGCTTGGCTGGTGGTGTCCCTGGACTGGAGCTTGGCTGGTGGTGTGCGTGGACTGGCGATTGGCTGGCGGTGTGCCTGGACTGGCGCTTGGCTGGCGGTGTGCCTGGACTGGTGCTTGGCTAGCGGTGTGCGTGGACTGGCGCTCTGCTAGCGGTGTGTGTGGACTGGCGCTCTGCTAGCGGTGTGTGTGGACTGGAGCTCGGCTGGCTGTGTGTGAGTAGTGACTTTCTGCTATTCACTACACACACTGCTAGCTGAGTGCCACTCCACGCAATCCATCAGCATGTGTAGTTGCTGTGTCTGGATTGTGGGCGTGTGAAAGTGATGGGCCCTTGAATGGCGCTGTGTGCTGGTGTGAGTTTTGTTATGTGATGGGCCCGCGGCTGGCGGTGTGAATGGTTTTGTATGTCTCACACGTATGAAAGGTGTATGAATGGCCTGTAAAGAGGTTGGTGCCTTGTCGTGGCTTTAGAGCTCACGAGCTGTGAGTCAATGGTTCAGTTTCTCGCCCTTTCAATTATTACCAGTGCATTTCATGTTTTGTGAAATCACTTGCTAATACAATTGTATCTACTGAACCATCACTCACCCTCGTGCCAAATCCAACCAGTATGTGTGTGTGCTTGCGGATTAGATGGCTGTGCAGTAATATTTGTCTTTCTGAAGCAGGGTGTACCTTGTCCCTTTTTGGTGAATTTTGTACTGTGTTGCTTTTGTACCTGGTGGTGCGAATGGTCTTGTTTGTATCACGTATGAAAGGTGTGTGAATGGCCTGTAAAGTGGTTGGTGCCTTGACGTGGCTTTACAGCTCACGAGCTGCGAGTCATTGGTTTGATTTTTTGTGAATTTAATTATTGACAGTGCATTTCATTTTTGTGAAATCTCTAGTTTATAAAATTTAATACACTGAACCATGACTCGCCCTCGTGCCAAATCCAACCAGTATGTGTGTGTGTTTGAGGAATAGATGGTTGTGCAGCAATGTTTTGCTTTAGTTTCTCTGCCAAGGTACACTTTCCATGTAAGAATAACCCACCAACTGTAGATATTGTTGAAAACCCATGGGAGTTCATGGTGATGTCTCTCTTGTATTTTTATCCCCAATGTCCTGCAAACCTCAAAATGTCTGCCACATTTTCTTTGCAATTTTACTCCAAAATTCTCACGCTGTAGGAACAATAGTTAATCTGGTTTTGCAAGGGGGGTCACTTTGGTTTTTGACCCGGTGTTCGGCGGCCATCGAGGGGAAACCTACCAAACCCACACATTTCTGAAAACTAGACACCCGGCGGCTTCCAGGGAGGTATGGCTTGCGTGGATCCCCCAACGTTTCCTTACCCAGAATCCCCTGCAAACCTCAATTGTAGCTGAAAAAATCACTTTTTTCACACATTTTGGGGTGGGAAAGTTGTGGCATCACCGGGCTCACACAAATTTACGACCCCCCAGCGTTCCCCCAGGTCTCCCGGTAAAAATGGGGCCTCACTTGTGTGGGAGGCCCAAGTACCCGCGGCAGGCAAGGGCCCAAAACGTAGTGAGGTGACATCAAAATGGCCTATCGCAAAACCACCTGGTTTTGCAAGGGGGGTCACTTTGGTTTTTGACCCGGTGCTCGGCGGCCATCTAGGGAAACCTACCAAGCCCACACATTTCTGAAAACTAGCGATTTGGGCTGACGAGCCTTGGTTCCGCACCTGCGCGCCGTAAGAGGTATTTTACCTTTAATATTTTGGCAGTCTACTTGGCACCACACACACCTACCTGCTCCCTGCTGATGAGAGGCAATTACCTCGAAACACGTGTCCAGGGATGGCATTATAGTGACACACTCATGGCATAGGCGTACTCACCGTTGCTACTACATTATCCAGAGTTCTATGGGGCTATTTGCTGGTATGACGAGCAGTGTGCGACCTACTTTGTTTATGGTTTTGCAAGGAGGGTCACTTTGGTTTTTGACCCGGTGTTCGGCGGCCATCTAGGGAAACATACCAAACCCACACATTTCTGAAAACTAGACACCCGGCGGCTTCCAGGGAGGTATGGCTTGCGTGGATCCCCCAACGTTTCCTTACCCAGAATCCCCTGCAAACCTCAATTGTAGCTGAAAAAATCACTTTTTTCACACATTTTGGGGTGGGAAAGTTGTGGCATCACCGGGCTCACACAAATTTACCACCACCCAGTGTTCCCCCAGGTCTCCCGGTAAAAATGGTGCCTCACTTGTGTGGGAGGCCCAAGTACCCGCGGCAGGCAAGGGCCCAAAACGTAGTGAGGAGACCTGGGGGAACATTTGTGTGAGCCCGGTGATGCCACAACTTTCCCACCCCAAAATGTGTGAAAAAAGTGATTTTTTCAGCTAAAATTGAGGTTTGCAAGGGATTCTGGGTAAGGAAAAGTTGGGGGATCCACGCAAGCCATACCTCCCTGGAAGCCGCCGGGTGTCTAGTTTTCAGAAATGTGTGGGTTTGGTAGGTTTCCCTAGATGGCCGCCGAGCACCGGGTCAAAAACCAAAGTGCCCCCCCTTGCAAAACCAGGTGGTTTTGCGATAGCCCATTTTGATATCACCTCACTACGTTTTGGGCCCTTGCCTGCCGCGGGTACTTGGGCCTCCTACACAAGTGAGGCACCATTTTTACCGGGAGACCTGGGGGAACGCTGGGTGGTGGTAAATTTGTGTGAGCCCGGTGATGCCACAACTTTCCCACCCCAAAATGTGTGAAAAAAGTGATTTTTTCTGCTAAAATTGAGGTTTGCAGGGGATTCTGGGTAAGGAAACGTTGGGGGATCTACGCAAGCCATACCTCCCTGGAAGCCGCCGGGTGTCTAGTTTTCAGAAATGCGTGGGTTTGGTAGGTTTCCCTAGGTGCCGGCAGAGCTAGGGTTCAAAAACTACAGCTCGTCACTTTGCCAAAAAAGGGTCATTTTCACTGCAAAATTGAGGTGTGACCACGTTGCGTTTTGCGCCGTTTCCTGTTGCGGGCACTATGCCGACCCGCAGAAGTGAGGTACCATTTTTCTCGTAGGACTTTGGGGAACGCGGGGTGGGTGGAAATTTGTGGATCCACGCAGATTCCAGAACTTTCCATCTCAGAAATGTGGGGAAAATGTGTTTTTTTTGTCAATTTTTTACGTTTGCAAGGGATTCTGGGTAACAGACCATGGTGGGAGGCAGTCAAGTCACCCCATCCTGGATTCCCCTGGGTGTCTAGTTTTCAAAAATGTATAGGTTTGCTAGGTTTCCCTAGGTGCCGGCAGGGCTAGGGTTAAAAAACTACAGCTCGTCACTTTGCCAAAAAAGGGTCATTTTTCACTGCAAAATTGACGTGTGACCACGTTGCGTTTTGCGCCGTTTCCTGTCGCGGGCACTATGCCGACCCGCACAAGTGAGGTACCATTTTTCTCGTAGGACTTTGGGGAACGCGGGGTGGGTGGAAATTTGTGGATCCACGCAGATTCCAGAACTTTCCATCACAGAAATGTGGGGAAAATGTGTTTTTTTTGTCAATCTTTTACGTTTGCAAGGGATTCTGGGTAACAGACCATGGTGGGAGGCAGTCAAGTCACCCCATCCGGGATTCCCCTGGGTGTCTAGTTTTCAAAAATTTATAGGTTTGCTAGGTTTCCCTAGGTGCCGGCAGGGCTAGGGTTCAAAAACTACAGATCGTCACTTTGCCAAAAAAGGGTAATTTTTCACTGCAAAATTGAGGTGTGACCACGTTGCGTTTCGTGCCGTTTCCTGTCGCAGGCACTAGGCCGACCCGCACAAGTGAGGTACCATTTTTCTCGTAGGACTTTGGGGAACGCAGGGTGGGTGGAAATGTGTGGATCCACGCAGATTCCTGAACTTTCCATCTCAGAAATGTGGGGAAAATGTGTTTTTTTGTCACTTTTTGACGCTTGCAAGGGATTCTGGGTAACAGACCATGGTGGGAGGCAGTCAAGTCACCCCATCCTGGATTCCCCTGGGTGTCTAGTTTTCAAACATGTATAGGTTTGCTAGGTTTCCCTAGGTGCCGGCAGGGCTAGGGTTCAAAAACTACAACTCGTCACTGTGCCAAAAAAGGGTCATTTTTCACTGCAAAATTGAGGTGTGACCACGTTGCGTTTTGCGCCGTTTCCTGTCGCGGGCACTATGCCGACCCGCACAAGTGAGGTACCATTTTTCTCGTAGGACTTTGGGGAACGTGGGGTGGGTGGAAATTTGTGGATCCACACACATTCCAGAACTTTCCAACACAGAAATGTGGGGAAAATGTGTTTTTTTTGTCAATTGTTTACGTTTGCAAGGGATTCTGGGTAACAGACCATGGTGGGAGGCAGTCAGGTCACCCCATCCTGGATTCCCCTGGGTGTCTAGTTTTCAAAAATGTATAGGTTTGCTAGGTTTCCCTAGGTGCTGGCAGAGCTAGGGTTCAATAACTACAGCTAGTCACTTTGCCAAAAAAGGGTCATTTTTCACTGCAAAATTGAGGTGTGACCACGTTGCGTTTTGCGCCATTTCCTGTTGCGGGCACTATGCCGACCCGCACAAGTGAGGTACCATTTTTCTCGTAGGACTTTGGGGAACACGGGGTGGGTGGAAATTTGTGGATCCACGCAGATTCCAGAACTTTCCATCACAGAAATGTGAAGAAAATGTGTTTTTTTTGTCAATTTTTTACGTTTGCAAGATTCTGGGTAACAGACCATGGTGGGAGGCACTCAAGTCACCCCATCCTGGATTCCCCTGGGTGTCTAGGTTTAAAAAATGTATAGGTTTGCTAGGTTTCCCTAGGTGCCGGCAGGGCTAGGGTTCAAAAACTACAGCTAGACTCTTCGCAAAAAAAGTGTAAATTTTCAGTGTGAAAATGTGGTGTGTTCACCTTAGGTTTTGCGCCACTTCCTGTCGTGGGCACTATGCCTACCCACACAAGTGATGTACCATTTTTATCGGGAGACTTAGGGTAGTTCAGATTTGTAAAACATCTGTTGATTTTTGATGCATTTCTCCCTTCCAAATGAAAGACATTGTGTAAAAAAAAAAATCATTTTGAAAAATGACCAATAATTGTCATGCAAGTATGAGTATTCCCAATTTCGAAAATGTCCAAATATGCACTGTTTCTAAACTCTGTAATTTGTTCCCATTTCAGAAATACATAGGTGTCTTTCATACCGATTTTTCCATGTATACATTTTCCCACAATAATTGCTATATACCAAATATATATATAAATAAATATATATAACAAAAAAAAAAAAAACATTACAAAATGCTGCTCAGTTTTTCGTTGGGCTCTTGGTGAACCTACAAGTCCTATATATCCCCAAAACCAGGAAGGTCCACCGGATGTAACGGTACATTGCTTTCAAAGAGATGTCATAATTCGAAGAAGTTACAGGTGAAAACGGTGACTCAAAAGGCTGCTTTTTTCAACAAATTTTTAATTTTTCCTATATTTACCTGTTAGTTTTTATAAAGAAACCTTAATGGATCTACACAAATGACCCTTTGCTGAATTCAGAATTTTGTCTACTTTTCAAAAATGTATAGCTTTCCAGGATCCATTATTGCTTTTCTACCCATTTTTACCATTATCTGGAAGGAGGTTCAAAGCACAAAAAAAAGCAAAAATAGGGTATGTCCCAGAAAAATGTCAAAACTGTGTAAAAAATGTTGGATTTCTGACAAAAATCTGTCATTCCCTAAAAGCTGGAGAAATTGTGATTTCAGCCCCACAAACCCTTTTTTGATATCATTTGCAGAGAAAAACCCAGACGCTTTCATTTGCAGCCACTTTTCCCCATTTTTCACAAAAAAAACAAAATTTTGCTGTATTTTGACTAATTTCTGGGAACCCTCTAGGAGAATCCACAAACCCTGGGTACCTTTAGAATCCCCATGATGTTGGAAGAAAAGGACGCAAATTTGGCGTGGATACCTAATGTGGTCAAAAAGTTACAGGGGCCTAAGCGCACACTACCCCAAAAAAGGCTTAGCACAGGAGGGGAAAAGGCCTAGCAGCGAAGGGGTTAAAGCAAGATTTGGTTAACTGCCTGGTTTATGTCATTTACCACCATAGAAGAAATCAGAGAAGGATACCCAATGTAGGCTATGCAAATCTGGACAAGAGAATATTATACATTTACTGTGTCTTTGCCCTGAATTAGAAAACGAAAGGAAAATTATACTTAAAAGACTATTTAACAATCGTGGAGGAAGGACATGTATGCAAACATTGATAGTATGCCTAAGCTCTGATGACATCTGTATGAATTCTGCATTTGTAAATATTTTATCGAGAGCTGAAAAAAAACTAGGAGTTTAATTTGAAATCCTTATTTTCTGAATTTTAAAATATATTGTGTATTTTAATAAGCATGTTACCATTTTAAGATATGGTATCAATTATATATGTTCTTTTAATCTTTTATATTTGATCACATTCTCGCATCTTTTTGTAATATTTTAATTAATCAAACAAATAAAAATGAACTGAACTGTCATTACTGTTCGAAGCAGCCCTTAATTTTTCCCATGCCTCAGTTCTTAACTGTTTTTCCTCCCTTCTATAGATGTTTCATATATTGCTCTCAGATTTTTATTTTGAATCTTGTCCCTAGTTTTTACTCGAGTGACATAACAGTCACTGCTGGATAGATTACCTGTTTACATTTAAAATGCAGGTGGGCCTATTTAGGGGCACGTCCCATGAGGCGCGAGATATCTCTGACCATTCCTCGGTAGAGGTACAGATACAAGGACCAGTAAGAAGCAGAGTTCTGCCCCCGAGACTGGAGCCATGGCACTTCAAAAATGAAAAATGTGTGCAAAAAGGACAGCCATGCACAACACAGTACTTCCAAGAGAATGAAGGGTCAGTAGAAGCTGTCTCCACTCTCTGGGAGGCATATAAAACAGTGATTAGGGGATACGTCCAAGCACAAATCGGCATTCATAAAAAAGAACACAGTAGAGAGCTCGAAAGAGAGATAGGTCAACTGGAAAGAGAGACTTGGGAAGGGAGGGACTCGGATGAGTCCATAAAACATTCTTTCGGCTCAAGCAGCAGGAATTTAGAAACCTGGAGGAGCGAAAAGTGAGAGCCTAAGCACTAGCTACCCAGAGAAAACCATATGATATGATTGATAAAGCGAATAAAATGATTGCCTGGCTTGAAAAAAAGAGACAGGGAAAGAAGCTGGGTCCTGGAAATACATACTTCGGAGGGAGTAACACATAATATAGGTGAGGACATAGTGGAGGCCTTCGCACAATATTACAAAACACTCTATACCCCCTCTTCGAAGTGCACAGCAGGGGATTGTGCAGAGTTACTGCGAGAAGTTAACCTCCACACACTAACTTAAGAAGATAGAGACACTACACCAAGACTTCACGGTGGAAGAGATAGCAAACGCTCTCACTGATTTACAATCAGGGATGGCGGCAGGGCCTAATGGCCTGCCAGTGGAACTGTACAAGAGTGTAGCAAGTAAAATTGCACCTCAACTGTTAAATATGTATTAGGAATCCAAGAAAAGAGGGGAACTGCCCAAAGATCTATGAACAGCCAAGATGTCTAGCCCGGGACCAGGGTTCAATTCCCCGCCTCGGCGGGTCTTGGGCTCAAAAATTCCACGGACCTGATAATTCTCGCCTCGGTGCCATTCCAATCATGGAGTCCCACTCTGCAACTCTGGGCAATAGCTTGCTTAATCTCCACAACGGTCCCCACAATGCTAAGGATGCCTGGCCTCCACCTTGGGGGTGCCCAGGAGTGGACACCTCACAGGGAAAGCCAGGATGGGTTCCACAGCGGTATTCGTACAAGCGCCTTGAGACCCTTGCGGGTGAGTAGTGCGCTATACAAGTATCAATTTACATTTAGTGGTACCTAAGAAAGGGAAACACCCCACCGATTGGGGGTCCTATAGACCTATATTGTTGTTAAATACTGAGGCAAAAGTGCTTGCTAAGGCCTTGGCGACCAGACTACTAACGGTCATTTCTGCATTGGTCCAGCCAGACAAATCAGGTTTCATGCGGCATAGAAGCACAGACTCAATTTAAGGAGATTATTGGGGGTGCTACACTGGACCCCAAAAGAATACACTGAAGATGCTGTGCATTTATCCCTGGACGCACAAATGGCATTCAACAGTATTGAATGGCAGTATATGTTTGCAACACTAAACAGACTGGGCTTTGGACCAAAGTTCTGTGCGTGGGTAAATCTTTTATATCAAGACCCAAAGGCCAGAGTAAAGGTTAACGGAGAAATATCCCGCCCATTCTCACTTCGAAAGGGAACGAGGCAAGGCTGTCTGCTCTCACCTATTATCTTCGCACTGGCACTGGAGTCCCTGGCAGCCTGGGTCTGTAATGATCCTACAATATCATGCATACAGGGAGGAGGCGACTGGGAAGACAGAATATCCCTAAGCGGATGATGTGATCCTCTATCTGGCAAAGCCATATAGGTCAGTACACAGGGTGCTTCATATAGTCCAGTTGTAGCTATTCTGGGTACACAATCAACTGGGATAAGTCACTGATTTTCCCATTGACAGGCGACATCTCTCAGAGATTGATTGGCACAACACCACTAGTAGTCAAATTTACTTTTTCATACCTAGGTACAAAAATATCTGCGAAAGAGGAGGATTTCCTGGCAGGAAATCTGTATCCTCTGATACAGCAATTCAAGAGTGACGAGGAGTGCTGGAGAAAGCTACTGATATCATTGATGGGCAGGGCAGAGCATTTTAAAATGATGCCCCTGCCCAGACACCTCTATATCCTACAAAATACCCCATACAAAATACCAAAGACAGTGTTTCAAGGTATCGATAGCGAGGTGCGAAATCTCCTATGGGATGGAGGTTGCTCAAGAATAGCACTTTGCAAACTTCAAAGAGGAATATATGAGAGAGGGCTTGCAGTTCCAGATATCCGAAAATACTACTGGACCTCGCAATTGATGGGCATTCTCAGATCGCAATGACCCGGCCTTTCGAGGAGATCATTGGGCTATGGGAGAAAGGGGCTATCCAGCAGCACTATACAGTAGAAGTAAGGACAGGCAGCTTTCACCACACACGCAGACAGTAGTGCACGCCTGGCGTGAAACCTCCAAACACCTAGGATGGGAGGGGATGTTGACGGGGAAAGACTCCACCATGAGATAGTGACCAGCTATGAGAGGTAGGGGACTTGACAGGATTTAAAAAATGGGAATTGCCGGAGATTGAAAGCCTGGGAGATATTTGGAGAGGACATGCACAGTTTACGAGACATAGAAAGATATAGATACCTACAATTGAGCCATGCTCTACGCCAACATATTAGGGCAGGAGAAACATTGACGGAATTTTCGCTACTAGAAGACAGATTACTATTCAATCCCATGGTAATCAAGGCCATTCATTAACATATAAGTAAATTATATACAACTCACCTTACCCGATATACCCCCTGACGGGGGCATGGAAAATGAAACTGGGACTCCTAGAAGACAATGAATGGAAAGAGGCAGTGTAGAGTCCCCGAGAGGTAGCTATAAGTGCGTGATTCTGTATCATTCACTTGCGGATCCTTCACAGGTCTTATGCCTCGAGAACACCACTACAGCAAGTGGGTTACGGCGCATCCAGGTACTATGCAAGATGATGTGGTGAAATAGGCTCCTTCATTCACATTATTTGGGAGTGTAGCTACATTCACAATTACTGGGCGGAAGTAACACGAACCATGTCGGAAGTCTGGGAGGTAGAGATCCCACTGACACCACAATGGTTTCTGCTGTGTGTGACAGGTGAGATAAAATGGCCCAGGTACACACTAATATGGCTTAAAGTAGCAACAATAGTGGCAAAAAGAAACATTGCAAAAAAGTGGGGTGCAACCCGACCACCAGATCTCTGGGAATGGGAGAAAGACTTAGATTGGTGTTCAGGGGTGGAGAAAGTGACATATAAAGCCAGAGGATGCCCAAGAAAATGGGACAAAATTTGGGGGCGGTGGAACGCATATAGGGGACATTAAGACTGAGTATGGAGGGGAGGATGTAGAAACAAAGGCTGTGGAGAATATATATATAAAATGGAGCCATCAGCTTCCCATAGCCGTAACAATGCCAGACAATGATAGGGCAAGAAAAGACTAACAGACTAAGAAGTTCATGGTATGGAAAATGAGTGTTATGATTTTTTGTAACATCTATGTATGGACAGAAATACAGAGCAAATGTTAATAAAAAGAATTAATAATAACAAATTAAACAAAAACTAAGGAATTGCACAGTCACTTTACATTTAAGAGCATCTCTCATTACCTTGTAATGCTAGACACTGCAGATTGTGGAAAACAATCCCTTCTCCGGCTTGTTATATATGAGCAACAGAAAAGTATGTGGAAATTGAGCAATTTTAACCCCTTGTACGCTCATGACAGAACCACGCCGTCATGAGCCACGGGCGGCGTGTGCTCATGACGGCGTAGTTCCATCATGCTGCGGCCGTTGGCGGCCGCTCGTCCCACGCGGCTCTAATTCCCCGCCTGTGCGGGCGAATTAGAGAGTGGGCGGAGTCGTGACGGAACCACGCCGTCATGAGCACCGCTCGCCCGTGACTCATGACGGCGTGGTTCCGTCATGAGCATGGCGGCGCCGCGCTCACCTCTCACCCCCCCAGCGCTGCGGCGGAAATCACGCCACAGCGAAGGGGTTAATTTTGCGAGTCAGTCTTTCTGGAAAGTTCGTGTTGGTGTAGGCCTGTGAAGCAAGCCTTCCCTTTCACCCGGAATGCACAACACAGGATTATGTCAATATACAGCAAGCCTGTGTTGTATTCCACATTACCAAAACACATAAAAAGCAAGCCACACATGTCACCCTGTCAAGTGTGAGAGTATACCATTTGACAGTTTTTACCATAATCGCGTAAGAAACATTCACATTAAATGTTAATACTCTCAATTCAATGTGTACTGGAAATTACTACTTATAAATGTGTCTCAGTCCTTTAACCGCTTCGCTGCTAGGCCTCCCCCCCCCCCCCCCCCTTCACCCGTTCTAAGACTTTTTGGGGCTATTTGGGGTAGTGAACGCTTAGGCCCCTGTAACTTTTTGACCACATAAGGTATCCACGCCAAATTTGAGTCCTTTTCTTCCAACATCATGGGGATTCTAAAGGTACCCGGGGTTTGGATTCCCCTGGAGGGGTCTCAGAAATTAGCCAAAATACAGCTACATTTTGTTTTTGGGGGGAAAATGGGAAACAAGGGCCGCAAATTAAAGCGTCTGGGTTTTTCCCTGCAAATGGTATCAAAAAAGGGTTTGTGGAACTGAAATCACCATTTTCCCAGCTTTTAGGGAATGACAGACTTTTGTCAGAAAACCAACATTTTTTACACAGTTTTGGCATTTTTCTGGGACATAGCCTATTTTGCTATTTTTTGTGCTTTCAACCTCCTTCCAGTTAATGGTAGAAATGGGAATGAAAGCAATAATGGATCCTGGAAAGCTATACATTTTAGAAAAGTAGATAAAATTCTGAATTCAGCAAGGGGTCATTTGGGTAGATCCATCAAGGTTTCTTTATAGAATATAGGAAAAATTTAAAACTAGTTGAAAAAAACAGCCTTTTGTGTCAAGTTTTCACCTGTAACATCTTCTAATTATGACAGCTCTTTGAAAGCAATATACCGTTACATCCGCTGGACCTTACTGGTTAACCCGACGAACCCTGAGTCAAAAACTGAGCAGCAATTTGCAATGGCTTTTTAATATGTACCGGGTATATAGCAATTATTGTGGGAAAATGTATACATGGAAAAATCGGTATGAAAGACACCTATGTATTTCTGAAATGGGAACAAAATATAGAGTTTAGAAACAGAAGATATTTGCACATTTCCGAAATTGGGAATACTCATACTAGTATGAGAATTATCGGTCATTTTTTAAAATGACTTCTTTTTTACACAATGACTTTCATTTGGAAGGCAGAAATGCATCGAAAGTCAATAGGTTATAACAGTTGCTTTACAAATCTGAATTACCCTAAGTCTCCCGATAAAAATGGCACCTTACTTGTGTGGGTAGGCATAGTGTCCACGACAGGAAATGGCTCAAAACGCAACGTGGACACCTCAATCTCACAGTGAAAAAGTACCCTTTTTTGGCAAAGTGCCTAGCTGTAGTTTTTGAACCATAGCTCTGCCGGCACCTAGGGAAACCTGGGAAACCTATACACTTTTGAAAACTAGACACCCAGGGGAATACAGGATGGGGGGACTTGACTGCCTCCCACCAGGTTCTGTTACCCAGAATCCCTTGCAAACCTAAACTTTGGCCAAAAAAACAAACTTTTCTCACATTTCTGTGGTGTAAAGTTCTGGAATTTGCGTGGATCCACAAATTTCCACCCACCCCGCGTTCCTCAAAGTCTTCCGAGAAAAATGGTACCTCACTTGTGTGGATCGGCTTAGTGCCTGCAAAAGGAAATGGCGCAAAACGCAACGTGGACACACCTGAATTTCGCAGTGAAAAATGACCCTTTTTTGGCAAAGTGCCTAGTTGTAGTTTTTGAACCATAGCTCTGCCTGCACCTCGGGAAACCTAGCAAACATATACATTTTTTACAACTAGACACCCAGGGGAATCCAGGATGGGGTGACTTGACTGCCTCCCACCAGGTTGTTACCCAGAATCCCGTGCAAACCTAAAAAATTGGCAAAAAAACCCACATTTTCCCCACATTTCTGTGGTGGAAAGTTCTGGAATCTGCGTAGATCCACAAATTTCCACCCACCCCGCGTTCCTTAAAGTCTTCCGAGAAAAATGGTACATCACTTGTGTGGGTCGGCCTAGTGCCCGCGACAGGGAACGGCGCAAAACGCAACGTGGACACACCTCAATTTCGCAGTGAAAAATGACCCTTTTTTGTCAAAGTGCCTAGCTGAAGTTTTTGAACCATAGCACTGCCAGCACCTAGGTAAACCTAGCAAACCTATAAATTTTTGAAAACTAGACACCCAGGGGAATCCAAGATGGGGTGATTTGACTGCCTCCCACCAGGTTCTGTTACCCAGAATCCCTTGCAAACCTAAAAAATTGGCAAAAAAAACCCACATTTTCCCCACATTTCTGTGGTGGAAAGTTCTCGAATCTGCGTGGATCCCCAAATTTCCACCCACCCCGCGTTCCACAAAGTCTTCTGAGAAAAATGGTACCTCACTTGTGTGGGTCGGCCTAGTGCCCGCGACAGGAAACGGCGCAAAACGCATAGTGGACACACCTCAATTTCGCAGTGAAAAATGACCCTTTTAAGGTCTCGGCTAGCGTAGGCTGCGCAGACACGTTTATGTTTTTGGGGAGCTTTCACCAGCTGGGTTTAAGCCCCGCCCCTCTTTTGCATTGGCTGGCGTCACCATTTAAGCTAAACGGTGGCCAGCCATTGGAAAAGAGCTTCCAGTGACGTACACTTTACTCTTTTAGAGCTGTCCCAGTTGGACTGGCTCGTCTGACTTCCTGCTGGCGTAAAAGGTTTCTTATCTTCTTTATGGGGCCAAACACATGGCCCAAAAAAGACAAGAAACCTTTCAGCAGGCGAGGCCGTCCAAGTGGGACGGCAGAAAAAGGCGACGAAAACGTCATGGCGAGCGCTTGTTATTTTCTTACTCTCACGCGCTATGTCACTGTCATCCGTGATTTATCTGCAGGGAGTCCTTCTATGCCACACACAAGCACCTTCATGGCATTTTGTGCCACAGCAGTCGTTCCTAAACATCTCTAGCTTCCTTGCGTGGAGACAGTACAAGCAATTTCCGGGCGTGTAAGATCCGCAGAGCCGTGTTTTTTGTCGCAGTTTTATATAGCTCGAATTCAACCTGGAGGTATCAGGGCGCTTAACAGGAGCACCAGCTGTTCCAGACGGGCACATCCCGTACTGGTCACCGTGTTCTATTTGTATGACGATGCTTGTTTAAACCCGAGATGCGCTTGATGGGCGCTATACCCCGACTTTGTCACGTGAGAGCTTGTGTCTCACTCTTCACCAACCAGCAAGAAGTGCTTGAATCTTCTCGGAGCGAGGGCTACATATGGAGGGGGGAGAGTGCATCCCACATGAGCACGAGAGCATCTCTGAGGCCCGTGACAGTGAGTGCACGTGTGAGGGCGTGTGAGATCCGCAGAGCTGCGTTTTTTGTCTTGTAGGCTTATATAGCTCAAACTCAACCCAGAGGTATCAGGGCGCTTTACACGAGCACCAGCTGTTCCAGACGGGCACATCCATGTTTTGTTAGGCGTGGGGAGATGAAGTGATTTGCCCAGAATCACAAGAGGTTGAGCCGCAGAGACTCGAACCTGGTTACTAAGCTTCGAGGTCAGACGCTCTAGCCGTTAGGCCACATCTTATTGAGCCTAGCCTGCAGGGACAGGGTCCCCTGTACTTACACTCCAGAGCGTGTTACTCCTGGGCAGGTCACTTTTAAGTTTGTCAGTCCTGTGTGTCTCTCCTGAGGTTATTACTCCTGGATGTATCACTACTGGGTGTGTCATTACTGAGGGTCTCAGTCTTGAGTGTGTCACTGGGGCGTGGGGGAGATCAAACAACCCCGTACTGGTCACCATGTTCTATTTGTATGCTGATGCTTGTTTAAACCCGAGATGCGCTTGGTGGGCGCTATACCCCGACCTTGTCACGTGAGAGCTTGTGTCTCACTCTTCGCCAACCAGCAGGAAGTGCGTGAATCTTCTGGGAGCGAGGGGCACTTATGGAGGGGAGAGAGTGTATCCCCCACGAGAGTACCCCTGAGGCACGTGACAGTGAGTGCACGTGTGAGGGCATGTAAGATCCGCAGAGCCGTGTTTTTTGTCTTGCAGTTTTATATAGCTCGAACTCAACCCGGAGGTATCATGGCGCTTTACACGAGCACCAGCTGTTGCAGACGGGAACATCCATGTTTTGTTAGGCGTGGGGAGATGAAGTGATTTGCCCAGAATCACAAGAGGTTGAGCCGCAGAGACTCGAACCTGGTTACTAAGCTTCGAGGTCGGACGCTCTAGCCGTTGGGCCACATCTTATTGAGCCTAGCCTGCAGGGACAGGGTCCCCTGTACTTACACTCCAGAGCGTGTTACTCCTGGGCAGGTCACTCTTAAGTTTGTCAGTCCTGTGTGTCTCTCCTGAGGTTATTACTCCTGGATGTATCACTACTGGGTGTGTCATTACTGAGGGTCTCACTCTTGAGTGTGTCACTGGGGCGTGGGGGAGATCAAACAACCCCGTACTGGTCACCATGTTCTATTTGTATGCTGATTCTTGTTTAAACCCGAGATGCGCTTGGTGGGCGCTATACCCCGACCTTGTCACGTGAGAGCTTGTGTCTCACTCTTCGCCAACCAGCAGGAAGTGCGTGAATCTTCTGGGAGCGAGGAGCACTTATGGAGGGGAGAGAGTGTATCCCCCACGAGAGTACCTCTGAGGCACGTGACAGTGAGTGCACGTGTGAGGGCATGTAAGATCCGCAGAGCCGTGTTTTTTGTCTTGCAGTTTTATAGAGCTCGAACTCAACCCGGAGGTATCATGGCGCTTTACACGAGCACTAGCTGTTGCAGACGGGCACATCCATGTTTTGTTAGGCGTGGGGAGATTAAGTGATTTGCCCAGAATCACAAGAGGTTGAGCCGCAGAGACTCGAACCTGGTTACTAAGCTTCGAGGTCGGACGCTCTAGCTGTTAGGCCACATCTTATTGAGCCTAGCCTGCAGGGACAGGGTCCCCTGTACTTACACTCCAGAGCGTGTTACTCCTGGGCAGGTCACTCTTAAGTTTGTAAGTCCTGTGTGTCTCTCCTGAGGTTATTACTCCTGGATGTATCACTACTGGGTGTGTCATTACTGAGGGTCTCACTCTTGAGTGTGTCACTGGGGCGTGGGGGAGATCAAACAACCCCGTACTGGTCACCATGTTCTATTTGTATGCTGATGCTTGTTTAAACCCGAGATGCGCTTGGTGGGCGCTATACCCCGACCTTGTCACGTGAGAGCTTGTGTCTCACTCTTCGCCAACCAGCAGGAAGTGCGTGAATCTTCTGGGAGCGAGGGGCACTTATGGAGGGGAGAGAGTGTATCCCCCACGAGAGTACCTCTGAGGCACGTGACAGTGAGTGCACGTGTGAGGGCATGTAAGATCCGCAGAGCCGTGTTTTTGTCTTGCAGTTTTATAGAGCTTGAACTCAACCCGGAGGTATCATGGCGCTTTACACGAGCACCAGCTGTTGCAGATGGGAACATCCATGTTTTGTTAGGCGTGGGGAGATGAAGTGATTTGCCCAGAATCACAAGAGGTTGAGCCACAGAGACTCGAACCTGGTTACCCAACTTCGAGGTCATATGCTCTAACCGTTAGTCCACATCTTAATGAGTCCAACCAGTAGGGATAGGGCCCCCTGTACTTACACTCCAGAGTGTGTCACTCCTAGGCGTGTCACCCTTAAGTTTGTCAGTCCTGTGTGTCTCTCCTGAGGTTATCACTCCTGGATGTATCACTACTGGGTGTCATTACTGAGGGTGTCACTCCTGAGTGTGTCACTGGGGCGTGGGGGAGAGCAAACAACCCCGTACTGGTCACCATGTTCTATTTGTATGCCGATTCTTGTTTAAACCCGAGAGGCACACTTCACACGTACAGTAATGTACAAACTACGCACAATCCGTCATGCTCAGTCGTCTGAATGAAAGGCAGCTACCATTGAATAAATAAACACTGATCGTGTCTCCTAGCTCTTTCACATGCAGACCCCACAGAGGGCAGTGCTTCGACGCGCACCCTCCGAGCTTTGTAACACTCACTTGCAGCCTCTGACTCTGTACACCTCCAGAGCCACACACCTATTCCTATGTGTACCTCTCCTCTAACCCCCGGCCACACGCTTTCTCAGCGTACTGAAACTCCCCTGGATGTCTAGCTCCTCTTTACTCCTCTTGGCGCTATGTCGTATGCTACAGGAGCAGGCGCAGTGCTGTGAGGTGAACAAGGGAGGGCGCCTCATTTCCTCACAGCTGTGATCAGTAGCAATCTGAGTATGTCAGGCATGTGAGGAGGGGCACCGACCACCAAAAAATACAATAATTCTGTTTTAAGTGCAAGCCTGCAGCTGTTCCACAACGTGTCAACAACATCGGTAGTCATAGGCGCACTGTTGACACATTCTGTTGTGTGCACACCACGCACACACTTGACACGTACTGTAGTGTACACACCACACACGAACTTGACACGTACTGTAATGTACAAACTATGCACAATCCGTCACGATCAGTCTTTTGAATGAAAGGCAGCTACCGCTGAAGAAATAAACACTGATCGTGTCTCCGAAGTCCGCGCTCGGCATTACTCACAGTGAGGACTCTAGAATCTTCCTTTCAGAAACTGTTGCTAAGCTCGAAACTGCATTAAAGGTTTGCAAGATTTGGCTCCCTCTAACCCACGGCTCTTACCTTCATTAGGTACGCCTTCTGTGTTGTGTACCGTTCCCATTGTACCCTTCACACTTTGTAGCACACAATGTAGACAAGGGTATTCATAGACAAGTGTAGACACTTTCTAAACAAAAGGGGTCATATGTGGTTCGGCGAAGTGGCAAACCCTCTGCAAGGGTTAACTGGTCAGTTTTCAGTTGACGATTGCTGCATTCAGGTGGGTGCGGCTTTGCTCATACACTGCTAGTAGTTGTTAAACTGTCAAAAAACTGAAATATTACTGCTACATATTGTGCCACATTATGTTACATATTCGACTTTCCTTGCTGCATAATTATGTCAACCCTATTCTTCACTGCCACTTAATTCTAGTGGCCGTGCTATAGTGCTTTATAGTGTTTAATTAGCTGATTTAAGAAATACCTCATGGGCAGATATTTCTATTGTTCTGGTGTTAATCTGGCACTGACCATCCAAATAAGTTTTTCTGCCCCTATAGATTTTGTTTCCAACTATCGCTATCATGTACTGCTAGTAACTGCGGCCTCCGTGGTAGATCTTTCTGGCTTATCTGTACGTCATAGAAGTTTTCACCATTCAGAAATAAATCTAAAGGGAAAGTTGAAAGAAATGAAGGGCGACAGCAGCTCAAGTATTTAGGATTAACAAGTCAGGATTCACGGTGTTACAGTTCGCATGAAGCGCACAACAGGAAGCAGCTATGGATAGGTCACATTATAGTACTTGGTGTCATGTAACACAGAGCGCCACCCTAAAACATTTTTAGATAGGCAATGTTGATGTTGCCTCACTACGTTTTGGGCCCTTGCCTGTCGCGGGTACTTGGACCTCCCACACAAGTGAGGCACCATTTTTATCGGGAGACCTGGGGGAACGCTGTGTGGTGGGAAATCTATGTGAGTCCGGTGATGCCACAACTTTCCCACACAAAAATGTGTGAAAAAAGTGATTTTTCAGCTAAAATTGAGATTTGCAGAGGATTCTGGGTAAGGAAACGTTGGGGGATCCACGCAAGCCATACCCTCCCTGGAAGCCCCCGGGTGTCTAGTTTTCAGAAATGTGTGGGTTTGGTAGGTTTCCCTAGATGGCCGCCGTGCTCGAGGCCACAAACCCAGGTGACCCCCCTTGCAAAACCAGATCGTTTTGAGATAATACGTTTATTTCTGCAGCGTGAACATTTTGGGACAATATTGCAAGGAAAATGTGGCAGACATTTTGAGGTTTGCAGGACATTGTGGATAAAATAACTTGTTGGGATTCACAAGCGAGACATCACCATGTACTCCCATGGGTTTATGACAATACCTACAGTTGGTAGGTTATTCTTAGATGGAATGTACACCTTGGCAGAGAGACTAAAAAGACAAAGATTCCTGCACAGCCATCTATTCCTCAAACACACACACATACTGGTTGGATTTGGCACAAGGGCGAGTGATGGTTCAGTATATAAAATTTTATTAACAAGAGATTTCACAAAAATGAAATGCACTGTCAATAATTAAACGGACAAAAAACTGAACCAGTGACTCGCAGCTCGTGAGCTCTAAAGCCACGGCAAGGCACCAACCACTTTACAGGCCATTCACACACCTTTCAAACGTGATACACACAAGACCATTCACACCACCAGGCAGGAAACCAACACATCACAACATTCATAACAAGCATTTGCAATGCAATAGGTCTCGCAGTAGTTAAAGCTTGAGCTACTGGCGTTGCAAATAATGATGCAATGCCAATAGCTCAAACTTTCAGTAATGCGAGACCTATTGCATTGCAAATGCTTGTCTTTTAATGCACTAGAAACTAACCTTATGCTAACAAGCTGTGTTTACACTGTCCTTCCATTTTCCAGCTACCATCGTAACACACCACATGACAACTACTTTTGTTTCTCTGCTCTAAATAAAGAATTGCACGCTTTACACTAATAAAGTGAGAATGTTCCCTGATACTTCCCCACAGTGTTTCTAATCAGGGGCATACCAACTGTCCCATGCTATCGCTGTACAATGTATCCACTAGCGTGCTTAAAGAAACTGTGAGAACATCAAAACCCAATTGAATACCACTGTGAGAGAATTCTCAAATGTAGTAAAATGTTCCTCCTTGCTTGTTCCTCATTGGTGCACACTCAGAGAACAGTGCCTCTGTGTAGAACTGTATGAAAGTCATTGTCCGTAGTCCTGTAAGAGGACGTATGTTCCACTGTACCCCAGAACTCCTATTCCCAACCTTTAGAAGGCGAATCTATGCCAGGTTTCATACAGAACTTTACTGCGTTCTTGTAGTTATGAATTGTATTGCTTTGCTTCTAAACCCTTTGAGGGCATATTTCCTGTATACTGTCAATTAATTTATATTATAAATTTACAAAACTTTAACTTGTGTAAGTCATTATTATTGAGAATCTTTCAGTCCTGAAAATTAAACTTTTTCTAAATGCGCTAGAAGCTTATCCAATTGGGAAGCACCAAAGTCCGTATTGGGACTTCAAAGCTCCCTGTCCTACCCTTTGGAGTGCTACTGACATGATTTTTTTTTAAATAAATCTTTTTATTAAGCAGTTGTTCAGATTCACAGCAATTCCGTTCGAATGAAAAAGAAGCACAGTAGGCCACTCGCACGATGCTTTTACATTTTCCATCCTAACAATGGTTGGCTCCAGCTAACTAGCATGCACAGTATGTAACATGTGACATTCCCACTAATGCATTTGAGAAGGAGCAACACTTTACCTTCCCTCTAGTAGCTCCAGACACCTTCCTTGTGTCTCCCAGTATTGTATCCAGGTTCCCCAAATCTTGTCGCATTTACACTGACATGATTATTTAACATGAGGTTGCACGCTGACACCGACCACTAATCTTGGCTAGAGGTAGCGACAATAAGTGATTTTATTGCACAGGAAAATACAGCTATGCAGTACGCCTCAATTGAGGATGCTATGATATTGGTTCAAGGTAGCGGGGAGTTGTCAAGTAAGCATTCTTCGTCATACTGGTATCCTCCTGATGTTGCTTTACTCAGAATGCAGTTTGAGGGTTTGATGACAGTTTGGCTAACGAGCTGTGCTGTTTCGAGTTCACAGATTGAATTGTTCACTATTTTCCATCAGTAGCATCACTTTGCACTCCCAAAGCAGAATGCAGTGGTGCTTCAAGAAAACTTGAGCAATTGTTAAGCCTAGTTAATTTGTAATGCGTTTATGTAGTTCTTACTATCCCTGATGAGACTTTGAAGTGTGGCATTTTTCACCGTTTTACATAGAGCGGTTCAAATGAACACCAGCTACATTACACAAGGTTACACTCATTTTTTAGGCACTGGAAATTAAGTGATTTGTCCAGAACCACGCGATGTTAAGCCAACTCCAAGACTCAAACCTTATTCCCCAGTTCCAAAGTCGGCACTTTTAGTTAATACAGTGTGTTGAAAGCGTCACTTGTCTGTCATACAAGAACTCGCGTGGTCGCCATCTTAGATAAGGATACGACCAAGTCAAATCAGTCACTCAGACACGGTGATCTCAGAAGGAATCCTACCGTCTGAAAATGTCTGGCGCTTCGTAATATCGCTGCCTTGAGCCTTTTTCTGTTTCTTCTATCACGTGGGCCGAACACACCCTTAGCGCCTCTTTCAGCAAATTGATTGGCTTCTCGGGGACGCGCTGTGATTTCTGATTGGTCTGTTCTGTAGTACGCTTCTTCTACGCATCAAGAGGTTGCGCGCCCTAAACTGCACAAGTTGTGCAGCTCGATCTGTTGTTAAACGCTCTACAGAGGTTGTAGTAGAAAGGCAGGGCGAATTCTACAGCCTCCGATTGGTTGACCTTTCACAGCTGGCGGGACAGCCATTGGCTGGTGGTTGTACTCCTTGATTATCATTGGTGGTTTTGCGTGCATTCCTTTGATTGGCTAAGGTAGGGTCTCTGCACGCGGAAACGACGAGGCGGGTGAAAGGCCCTGAGTCACCGTCTGACGGAGGCGGCTGCTGGTAAGTGTACCTTTTGGGTAGTAGGACGCGCGTTGGTTAAAGGGAGGTCTGTGGGGTGCCACAGGCCAGTCGTTGCATGTAGGAAGCCAGTTGTGACATGAGGGGGCGCTAAGGTGTGGAGTGTGTGGCCTTTTAGATAGGTGTGCGTGAGTAAGTCGGCGTGTGGCCTAAAGAGAGGGGCGTGCGCGATTAGTCCTGTGTTGCCTTAAAAACAAGCCCGGCTTCTAAAGTTGTCCGTACGCGAGCGCGCAAAAGTGAAAGCAAATTTGGCGCGCTTGGCGGGGGCGGGGGAGCGGACCCTTTGAAGTATGATGCCGAGGCTGTGACACATGCACGTGCCAGTGGGCTGAAGCGCTTCCCCAAACGGAATGCATGGCGGCACGATGCACGTGATTGTGCGCGTGCTCGTCATGCAATCCACTTTTGGGAGCACTTTTGGGAGCCCCTCTTACTTGAGTCTCGCATAGCGATTGCGTAAACGCAATAGCTAGGCGAGACCTAAAAAGGTACAAGGTACACCCTGCTTAAGAAAGACAAAAAAGACATAAATTACTGCACAGCCATCTAATCCTCAAGCACACACACATACTGGTTGGATTTGGCACGAGGGTGAATGATGGTTCAGTATATACAATTGTATTAGCAAGTGATTTCACAAAAATGAAATGCACTGTTAATAATTGAAAGGACGAGAAACTGAACCATTGACTCACAGCTCGTGAGCTGTAAAACCACGACAAGGCACCAATCTCTTTACAGGCCATCCATACACCTTTCATACGTGTGACACATACAAAACCATTCACACCACCAGTAGCTGTCCCATTACATTACAACACTCACATCAGCAGACAGCGCCATTCAAGGGCCCATCACTTTCACACGCCCACATCCCTGACACAGCAACCACACAAGCTGATGGATTGCGTGGAGTGGTGCTCAGCTAGCAGTGTGTGTAGTGACCTGCAGCAAGTCACTACTCACACACCGCCAGCCAAGCACCGGTCCACGCTCACCGCCAGCCAAGCACCAGTCCACATACACCGCCAGCCAAGCGCCAGTCCACACACACTGCCAGCCAAGTGCGAGTCCATGCACACCACTAGTCAAGCGCCAGTCCACGCACAACACCAGCCAAGCGCCAACCCACGCACACCGCCAGCCAAGCGCCAATCCACGCACACCGCCAGCTAAGCACCAGTCCACGCACACCGCCAGCCAAGCCAAAAGTCAACTTTGATGCAGGAGAACACTCCTTGAACACAACAAAAGCATTGAAAATTGCTAAATTGAAGAGATGGATGGCCAACTTCGTATACCAAACGTAAGCCTTACGAATAGCAGTGTAATGTTGTAACCTCTCATCTACTCTATCACTACAACCCATGTGCTTATTGTAGTCTAAAATGCACACAGGTTTGCGCACTTCAGCAATCTCACCCCAAACAGCCACAGGTGAAGTACTCTCATCATGGATGGTAGTCAGCATGTACACATCCCTCCTGTCCACAAATTTCACAGCTAGTAGTTCATCACTACGCAAGGAACTGCACTGTCCCCTCTGAAGTTTTTTGCAAACAAGATCTTTTGGATAACCTTTACGGTTAGAGCGGATTGTGCCACAAGCAAAAGTGTCCACTTTGAACAATTCCTTGAACAATTGCACAGCAGTGTAAAAGTTATCAAGGTACAGATGGTGACCTCTGTTAAACAGTCCTCTAGCAAGATCCCACACAATTTTCTCTGAAACTCCAAAAGTGGACGGACAACAAGGGGGTCAATAGTGGAATCCCTACCAGTGTATACACGGAAATTAAAAACATATCCTGTCCTACTCTCAGACAACATATACAGCTTAATTCCATAGCGTGCCCTCTTGCTAGGGATGTACTGCCTAAAAACCAAACGGCCCTTGAACAAGACCAAAGACTTATCAATAGATATTTCTTTCCCTGGAGAATAGATCTCTGAAAATCGATCTACAAAATGAACAAGAACAGGCCGAATCTTAAAAAGACGGTCACAGGGTGATCTCGTGGCAACGCCAAAGAATTTTCAACAAAATACAGCATCCGTACCAAAAGTAAATACCGATCACGAGTCATAACTGCAGGAAATATGGCCGTTGCCATCAAGGGACTGGTAGACCAATATGAAGCCATGGACGGTTTCCTTATCAAACCCATCAATAAAGTCAAACCCAAAAACTTCTTCATCTCTTCCAGATTTGTGGGAGTCCACCGGGTAGCTCTAGAGTGGGGCCTAAGTTTGTCATTGTTGTCCCTCAAAAACTGTTCAGCATACAAATTAGTCTTCTCAACAATACATCAACCATAAACAACTGAAAAAACTGTATAGGCAAAAAACGTTCACAATCCACTCTACACCCTGCATCACCACTAAAGGCAGGCAATACCGGCTGCACCATGTTTGGATCAACCCAGAGTCCAGCACTTCCAGTGGGAAGCCTAGCAGCCTCAGGCTGCAATCCAGATGCCTCTTACACCATCGGCACAGCAATATCCTCCTCTAAAACAGGCACTTCATCCACACTGAGAGTAGCTTCATCCACACCAAGAGTAGCTTCATCTGCACTGAGAGTACCTTCATCATCCGATGATTCCATGTGGAGAGAAAACTCACTGCCTGAATCTTCCCCTCCCTCCTCTCCCTCAGACGCACTGTCAGTCTCATAATCCTGCTCAGTGGAAGATTCAAGAAGCTTACCAACCACTTGCTGAGCAGTCATTCTACGGCTAGCCCTAATGCTTACTAATAAAGGTAACTTGTCAAACAATTCAACAACAACAAACACTTTGTAAAATAAGTAATAAACAATATGCACCTTTATCAGAAATGCCTATATACTCCAAAACGATACCACTCACTTGCCAGAAGCAGCTAAACTCACCACCACCTACTCTGCACAGACACAGTATGGATCAACAATATCCCACTAAAAAAGAAAGAGAAAAGAAAATTACACATAAGACAATGCAAAACACATCGCAAAGAATTTCATGCTAAAAACACTAACTAAATATGCTGCCATTATGACACCACTTACAAAAAAATTCATTCATACATGACAATAATACTCATTTGGAGGAAATACAACAAAAATGTTTTTCTTACCAAAAAAATGCAACTACGCAAAACTGCAGAACAACCACTGTCGAAACCGCAAACAGGAATCAATAGCTTTACACTGGAATAAAAAGGAGAAAAAAACATTACAATCACATATGCAAATAATGCACCAGTCCACACACAATCCACCAGCCAAGGTGGGCCTAAGAGTATAAATAAAATATTCACCCCCGTAAAAGGGGATCAACCCTTGCCCTTAAAGCCACTCCCCAACACAAAAATAAAAAAAACCCTGGTGTCTAGTGGCCTCTGGCCCCCTTGGGGGCAGATGGGCCTAAAAACATACTGCTATTCGTCCACCCAAAGAGGGCAGAAATGGCCACAATCATCCTCCCATAAAGGAGAGCGACCCTTGTCGAAGGGGCCGCTCCCCAACATAAAACAAATAACCCTGGTGGCCTACCAAAAACAAATCAGCCGATCTGCCGCTCAGGGTGGCAGAAACGGGCAAATTAATGATCCCCAAAGGGGAGTAACCCTTGCCCAAGGGGCCACACCCCACAAACAAATCCCTGGTGATCTAGTGGGCCCAATTTTAAAAAAACATGGTGAGATCTGCCCACCAGACACAGCCACAAACATTGCCCCCAAAGGAGAGCGACCCTTGACCAAGGGGTCACCCTCCACAAATAAATCTCTGGTGATCTAGTGGGCCCAATATATAAAAACTGGCGAAATCTGCCCCCCCCGGGGGCAGACAGCCACAAACAATGCCCACAAAGGGGAGCAACCGTTGCCCAAGGGGCCACTTCCCCAAACAACAAAACAGACTCGCAATTTAAAAACAGAAAATAATCCCTGGGTCTAGTGGGCATTCCTGCTGCACGATCGCACGATCGTGCAGCAGGAATGCACAAAAGAGGCATCGGGGGAAAGGAAAACCCTTTCCTTTCCCCCGATGCCTCTTTTGGATAAATCACCCCCTCTCCAGCCCCAAAACTTACCTGTTTGTTCCCCGACGCGTTGGAAGAAAATGGCTTCCTGCGCGTCGGGAAACAAAGGGAAACCTCCAATGACGTCAGAGAGCCTATCGCGCTGACGTCATTGATGACATGTATGGGGGGCGGGGGGAGGCAGGGGAAGGGCTTCCCCTGCCTTCCCCGGTAAAAATACCCGGGTCGGTGTCCCACGGGGGAGCGCCAGCGCTTCCCCGTGGGTGGTTGTCATGACGAGCTGGACTCGTCATGAGCACACGCCCACTGTGTGCCATGACGAGTCCAGCTCGTCATGAGCACCCAAGGGTTTAAGGGTTTACGAAACGTTATTTCATGGTTTTCAATGGAAGTCTGCATTTTCTCCAGTTAGGAAATAGAGCTGTAAAGTGTTATTCTTCAGTATGTCACACTGCCCTATTTCTTTTAACATTGAGCAGCCCTTAAACAGTAATACATCTACTGGCTTTGAAATAATTCCCTGGATAAGACTTCTGATATTATACATTTCCACATGGAGTGAAAGAGGATAGTTCAAATTCTTGTACTGAGACAATCATATTTTGAAGCTCTTTTGCTTACTGCTCATTGTTTGGCATTCTGTCAGGATTATGTATGGTGAATACAGATGCAGACTCTGTGCCTCCCTTGAGCCTGACTGCAAGCACTTAGTGTAGGAACAAGTAGTGGGATTGCAGTAATTTTTATACAACATATCCCTTGCGCTTTGGTAAAAGTAGAGATTACTAGCTGTTAGGCATCCTTTTTCTCATTGCCTCTATCTAGCAAATGTATGCTAGCTGGCCTATTGATTTATCATTCGCCTGGCCCTGCTGCACCCTTTGCTACAGCGTTGCCAGATATTGTTCCTGCTTATGCCCTATACAACTCTAATTTCCTTATTCTAAGCAATCTTAATTTGCATCTTGAAGACCCCACATGTCATGTGGCTGTGTCTTATTGAGGATCAAAAGATGCTTCAGTGTATTCAATTTGTCCAGACCTCTACAGACAAATGCAGTCACATTCTTGATCCTATTTTTTCTAATTCTACTCATATCAGAGCCTCCTGTGCCGTTGATATGGTCAGATCATTTTGCTATGCCCTTCCATGTTTCCATGGTTGTTCCAGTTATTACCTTGCAGGTGGAGCGGTAACAAACGTAGAAATTGTGTTGAGGTGTCTGAGACCGTATTTACAGCAGCTCTGAAATCCAAGTGTCCCTCGCTTAAAGAGAAGACCCACCTAGCAAATTTGCAGGTGGATTACTGGATTCACCAGGCTCTGGATGATATTGCGCCTGGAAAAAAAGGGCAGTAGAGCTAGCTCAAAGCCCTCAGAAGAGTGGTTCAGTGCAGAGCTACGTCTTAAGAAGAAATCTTGTAAACGTCTTGAACGTCTATGGTGTTAAAACTATAACTCTACAGATAAAAACATCTATCACAAGGCCTTAAAATATCATGTCTTAATCCGACATACGCAAAGTCAGTTTTTTGTTCAGAATGTTGAGCTCTCTAAGAACGCTCCTCATGAGATTTTTAGGTTAGTAAAATCTCTTTCCTCTTTGGAGCGCGTCTCTGCAGTTACTACTCCTTCTGCGGAAATATGCAATCAATTTTCTCAGTATTTCTCTGATAAAATAGAGAAGATCTATACTTCTTTTCTGAAAGAAGTTCAAGAGGCTTTGCCTTGTGTTCAGTGGTCTTCTTCATTTGACTCTTTGGAGAATCTCTCTCATATAAATACTCTCTCCATTGAAGAACTCCAATCACTTATTCTCAAAATCAAATCAGGATCACCTTTGGATCCTGCTCCACCCATCAGGTTGGAATCAGGTAAGGAGGTTATCTGACCTGTTCTGTGTGAATTGCTTAATCAATTCTTTACAACTGGCCAGTTTCCCTCTTAGTGGAAACATGCAGTGGTGGTCCCCCTCCTTAAGAAGACTGCCTTAGATCAGGCTAAACTCGAAAATTTTAGACCTATATCTATGCTCCCGTTTTTTGCTAAAATAGCTGAGAAGATGTCAATCACCAATTGATGGAATATATGAGGAGGAAAAAGCTTTTGCATGAGATCCAATCTGAGTTTCGACCCCATTACAACACAGAATCTGCACTCCTGCTTGCCTCTGAGTTTTTAAGACTCATGGCTGATGAAGGCAGGACAGCTGCCTTGGTCTTGTTGGAGCTAAGTGCAGCTTTCAACGCTGTGTCTCACAGCCTTGTTCATGAACGGCTGTGGGGTTTCTGTGTCAAAGGTTTAGCATTAAGCTAAATGGTAAATTTTCTCCAGAATCGCACCTTTCAGGTGATCCAACAACCTTTTGCTTCAGAGATTTCCTTACAGCAGGGGGTGCCACAGGGTTCGGCACTTAGTCCAACCCTATTCAATCTATACATGAGCCCTCTTAAAGATGTGGTGGAGTGTTTCATTGTCAGAACTGTGCCCTATGCAGATGACACTCAGTTAATCATATCCCTATCTCAGGATGAAGGACTCTCTGCAACCAATTTTAGGAACTGTCTTGTAAGCTAAGCTGACTCGATGACCCCCAGCTGCCTTAACCTAAATGCTGGAAAAACAGAGGTGATGGTTGTGGGGAAACAGCCCTCCATCTGGTCCACCATATGGTGACCAGATGTGTTGTGACCAATTCTAACTCTGGAATATAAGATCAAAAGCTTAGGAATAGGGTTTGACAATACTCTTGCTTTGATCATCAGATTGTCAACCTTGCAGGGGTCTGTTTTGGCATCTTAAAGATGCCTCGTAAGATCCTGGGGTCACTCCTGCATGCGGACAAAAAGACAGTTGTCCAAGCTCTACTGGTGTCCAGGTTGGACTACTGCAACATGCTCTACCTGGGGATTACCCAAGGTAGAATGTGGACCCTTCAAAGTGTTCAGAGTGCTGAGGCTAGAATGCTAGTTAGCATCCCTAGATTCTCCTCTATGGGTTCTACTTAGACATGGCTTAGACATCCACGCTGGCTCCCGACGAGGGAAAAAATCTCTTTTAAAGCATTGTTTCTGCCACAGAATTATAAACTCAAGGTGTCCTTGCTTTCTATATCCTCTGATCAAACCTTACCATCCTAATCATTTTCTGAGAACTTCCGGTGCTGCACTGCCAATAGTCTCCAGGATAACTAGAGCATGTATGGGAGATCGCTATGTCAGTTATCGAGCCGCAAAACTGTGGAACTCTCTCCCTGTTGATCAGAGGCAGGAACAGTCCAAAATAATCTTCCGGAGAAAACTAAAAACTTTTTGTTTTTTTAGACAATCACAATATCTTCTTTCCTTTAGGCAGCACAGCTCAGGCCATTGTTGAAGTGTAGGAGCTCAGCGCGGGGACACTCTGTTGGAGTAACCATTGCGCTTTATAGATAAGATAGCGTAACACACATAAAAGCTGGGGGGAACTGGATAAAAGGATAGGCAAGAGGAAAAACACAGTAACTGAACTTCTGTTTAGGAATTTGCCCAAATTCCCTCTAAGGAAAATCCATCACCTATTACGGAATATAGGACATCTAATATGGATTTCAGGTTGTATGTTAAACAATGGAAATTAGTACTTGTCAACATATGTACTCACCACTGTAGGCTAATGGAGTAGCTTTAATAAGAGCATGAGTATAAAATGTCCTGTGATGGACTAGAGGAGGTACAACTTGAAGCAACAGAACTTAATTAACTGGAATAGCTGGAAGCAGTCAGGACTCGTCAGTAGGGAGGGAAAGAGGAAACCAAAGGGAGCACCCAAAAAACAACAAATCTGCACATGGAGGGAAGCCAGATACAAACTGGTAAAGCTGTCCGTAATGCACAGTTTCCAGTCAAGAAGGACATTTTTGAGTAGTTTGTGTGCAGTCTCTGCCATGCTCAAGCAAGAAGCAATACCCTTCGCCATCTCAGATAGGGAAAGTCTAAAACTCAAAACCAGCACTGGCATCAGGATGCAAAACAAAGGATACCAAAGACTCTTGTATGTATTCCCTCAGTTGAGTTTCCAGCATGAGTGCAGACTTCGTAGTCTCCAGATCTTTGAGTAGCGCCATGTGTACGTCAGCCTTAGATGTTTCCTGTGACAAGTGATGTCATAAATTCTCTTACAGCAGCGAGGCTGACCTCCAAGAATGTTATTACAGTGAGAACCCCCACTGCCCCACCCTCTGTGCTCCCTAATTCCCTTTTCTTGGTAGGGAATAGTCAATAAAAGGCAACTACAAAACCTGGAACATGCACAAAAGATGATGCTTCCAATGAGAGATCAGCCTGTCCACATCATTTCCAGTCAATAAGATATTCTAATTGACCTCAGAGTACTCTATAATCCAGGATCGCCTCTGCTTCATACTCTAGTTCTTTACTCAGGTCTACAGGAGCTGGAGGAGGCAAAGTACATAAAGGTAATTTGGCCAAAGGTTTTAGCAGAGAGACAAGAAACATAGGGTAAATTCACCAACCAGCAGGTAGTAATAATTAACTACTGTTGAGATGAAGAACAGACAAACAAAGTGAGGTTTGAACTTCCCAAGGAAACCAGTAAGGCATAATGTTAGAATTTGGGTTTTTGGTTCACTGGGGTGTGTCCCTGGCCAAGCAGTAACTGCAATCCTAGTCAGGGTAAGCCACAAGCAAACCCCAAATGATCCTGTGCTCACCCTCTAGTAGCTTGGCACAGAGCAGTCAGGGTTAACTTGAAGGCATTTGCGTAAAGTATTTGTGCCACCCTTCAAACAGTAAAAACGGTGAAAACACCACTTAAAAAGATTCCACACCAGGAAAAGAAAAACAAAGTATAGTTTAATAAATAAAACAAGACCAAAATGTCAAACATACAATCAGGGAAACTGGAGATATTGAATTGCAAAGTTTTAAGGTAACATAGCACTGGGGTGTGGAATTTAATAAAATATCTGCTTGTCCATGGGGCAAGTTGCTTCATAAATCTACTTGTCCTGTAACAAAATCCACTTGTCCCTTTTGTGCCATGTAATGCGGCGAAAAATAATGGCAGCAATCTCATTATATAAGAGCTCTGATATAGCTTCACTAATTATGCCAGGGCTCATATCATGGTAGGGTTTGAATGCTAGCAATTTCCTTATGTTGCTGCGTTTCTGCAGATCTACATACCAGGGCCGAAGGTAGTGATAAGCAATAGTTCAGGGGTTGGAATGCCATTTTGAGTCTGTGCAAAACAACTAACCTGCGTGTCTAAAGGGTTTTCATCAACTCTTCTGTAATCTTTTCCCATACTGGGAAAGGTTGAAAATTTACTCCGGACAATGACAGACGGAAAACTTATTTCAGGGTTGGGAAAAAAGTAGTTGGAGAGAAGGTGCACTTGCAAATTTAACTTTTGCATGAGCAAATCTGCATGTGTATATTTGCTTATGATAAATTGCAGTCCACATATATTTTCTAGGAGTAAAATTTCTTTGCTGACTTCAGTAAATTCTTGTGATTTCATAAAAGCTGTGTATCTGCACTTAATGCAAGGACATATACCATGGGTGCACTTTTGAGACTTTCTTTAATTGGGCCCCTAAATAGGTCTGGTGTAAGGCTGCTCTCCACAGTTACCACTAGGATAGCTTTCTTTAAAAGGTTGTCTTAAACCTATCTACCATAAGAGTCGAATTGGACTGGTGCAAGGTGGCTACTATAACTAGTGACCAGCATATGCCAGGTCAACTTCTCACATTGGTGGGCAGCGTGTGGGATTCCAGCTTGCCATTGTTTTACGAGAAAATCTCTATTTGAATTACTAACTGAAAACCACTTAAGGTACTCAAGGTACATATAAAGTCAAGCTTAGTATCAATAAGTTCTACTGAACTTAGAGCTGTTTGTGAAGGGATAGCACACCCTTGCTACAGCTCAGGCTAGGATCAGTAGGCCACAAACTAGTGTAGGTAGTGCAACACTGCATAACACATTAGAATGTCCTCAAGGGATGGAGCCAGTGGGTCCACCCAACCTTAGTATAAGGACATGACCATCTGTGACTTGAAGGCCATGTGTGTTGCAAGACACCTGGGGTTAGGACAGAGTCCCTCCACACAACACCTGATGAATCTATTTATAGCAGATGATCTTAGGCTGGCTCTAGGAGCTGGTGGATCTGGATCAGGGGGTAGGTCAGCCATAGTCTATGGGTCAGATGATGAAAATCAAGATGACTTGGAGTCTGTGATTGAAGAGCCAGACCCAGAAAGGTCTGAACAGGACAGAGGAATTCTCCCTAAGGGAGTTGACAGAGTGGAAGAGAGACCTATGTCCCCTTCAAGGGAATCTAACCACTAATATCACTCTGACAAGGATTCTGTCCATCAGAGGAACTCATACTTTCATAGAGAGACCTCCTCTGAAAGAAGGTACAAGATGCTCCAGAATGAGGAAGCTAGGCTTGCCCTCAGAACCAAGCAATTGGCCTTAGATAGAGAAGCCTTTGAGCTCCAGAGAGCTTCTAGAAAGGAGGGGTTAGAAACCCCTGGTGGCAGCAACAGTGTCCCTAGAGGCAGAGATTACATTCCAGACCATAGGAACCTGTCCAAGGTTGTTCCTGCCTACCACAGTGGGGATGATATCCACAAATGGAAAACTGCTATGGAGAGGGCCTGTAAAGTTCAACAGGTCCCCCAGAAACAGCGGGCAGCAATCTTGTGGCTCTCCTTTTCTGATAAAGGTAGAGACAAGCTCCTCACTGTTAGAGAAGAGGATGCTAATGACTATGAAGCCCTGAAGAGTGCATTAATAGATGGGTTTGGCTTAACCACTGAACAGTACAGGTTGAAGTTCAGAGATACCCAGAAAGCACAGACTCAGGATTGGACTGACTTTGTTTATTGTGCGACCAAGGCTCTGGAAGGTTGGCTGGTTGGTAGTAGAGTTACTGATTTTAAGGGATTGTATAATCTTATCATGAGAGAACAGAACCTTAATAATTGCCAAACCCAGTTTTTGCATCAGTACCTGGTGGACTCTGATCTGACCTCTCCCCAAGAATTGGGGAAGAAGGGAGACAAATGGGTCAGACCCAGTGTGAGGCAGAAAACCCAGAACCAAGGGGGTGACACTAAGAAGCAGGATCCTAAAGGCTCAGATAAAGGTGGGGATAAGGCAAAAGACCAGAAGTCTTCACAAGGGCCCCAAAAATCTGCATCTGGTGGGGATTCACAGTCTACCAAGGGAAAAGGCCAAAAGAAGCCCTGGTGCAAATTCTGTAAACAGAAAGGGCACTGGACTTCTGATTGTACCAAGTCCAAAGACCAAACCGCCACCACTCCTGCCCCTAAGGCAACTGTTTCCCCTAGTGCAGTCACTGGTGAAGGTGGTAATCAGAATAAGGGTGTAGTAGGGTTGACCCTGGGGTCTGATGTGGACTCTGGCCTAGTCAGAGTACCAACACAGGCATTGCTAGTTTGTGAGGGAGACCTTGATATGTCCTTCCTAGTGAGCCCCAGTAATCCGGGCAAGTACAAACAGCAGCCTATAATAAATGGCAAACAGGCTTTGGCATTCAGGGGCACAGGTGCTAGTGTCACCATGGTGGCAGAGGATCTAGTGGACCCTGCACATATCATCCTGGGTGAAATGTACCAGGTTACCAATGCAAGCAATGTCAGGACCAACCATAGTCTGGCAGTTGTGAATTTCTCCTGGGGAGGGGTAACTGGCCTTAAGAAAGTAGTGGTCCGTGCAGACCTCCCTGTCGAATGTCTGTTGGGCAATGATCTGGAGACTTCAGCCTGGTTTGAAGTGGAGTTATGGACTCATGCTGAGATGTTGGGCATACCTTCAGAGGTATTTGCTGTGACCAGGTCACAGGCCAAAATGCATAAAGCTGAACCAGTTCTGGATCCTGAAACTATGGCCCATATGCTACCCAAGAGGAGGAGCAGTAGGGTTAAGGCAGTGCCTTCCCCTCTGTCTCAGATCTCAGATTCCCCTCCTGAGGGAGGTGAAGCAGATCCTGAAGAAGGAACTGCCCCAGAGGGACTTGAGCCTGATCAGGTTGAGTTCTTGGGGGCAGGGGGACCTTCCAGGGAAGATCTGAGTAAGGAGCAACAGTGCTGCCCCTCTCTTGAACCCCTCAGACAGCATGCTGTTTCTGAGGCTGCTGGGAGTGCTAGTGGGTCCCATAAAGCTTATTGGGATGAGGGACTCCTATATTCTGAGGCTAGAGATCCTACCCCTGGAGCCACCAGGAGGTTGGTAATACCTCAGAAGTTTAGGGGGTTCCTCTTGACCCTAGCACATGATATCCCATTGGCAGGACACTTGGGCCAGAACAAGACCTGGGATAGGCTTGTTCCGCATTTTCATTGGCCACACATGTCAGAGGACACAAAGGAGTTTTGTCGCTCCTGTGTCACTTGCCAAGCCAGTGGCAAGTCAGGTGGCACAACAAAGGCCCCCTGATACCACTACCTGTGGTGGGGGTTCCATTTGAAAGGGTAGGGATTGACATTGTTGGTCCCCTTGACCCTCCAACAGCATCTGGGCACTGGTTTATCCTGGTGGTAGTGGATCATGCCACCAGGTACCCAGAAGCAATTCCCCTCAGGACCACCACAGACCCTGTGGTGGCAAAAGCCCTCATTGGAGTCTTCTCCAGAGTGGGTTTCCCTAAGGAGGTTATATCTGACAGAGGTAAACACTTCATGTCAGGGTATCTAACTGCAATGTGGAAGGAGTGTGGTGTAAACTACAAGTTCACTACCCCCTATCACCCACAATGCAATGGGTTAGTTGAAAGGTTCAACAAAACCCTAAAGGAATGATTAAAGGCCTCCCAGAAAAGCTTAGGCGAAAATGGGACCTTTTACTTCCCTGCCTTCTGTTTGCATACAGGGAGGTCCCACAGAAGGGGGTTGGCTACAGCCCTTTTGAATTTCTGTTTGGGCACCCTGTCAGAGGTCCATTATGTTTGGTGAAGGAGGGCTGGGAGTTACCTCTCAAACCTCCCAAACAGGATGTGATGGACTATGTACTTGGTCTCCACTCCCGGATGGCAGAGTACATGAAGAAGGCAACCAAAAACCTTGAGGCTAGTCAAGAATTACAAAAAGCTTGGCATGACCAAAAGGCTGTCCTGACTGTTTATCAGCCAGGCCAGAAAGTGTGGGTGTTGTAGCCTGTGGCCCCAGCAGCTCTCGAGGACAAATGGAGTGGCCCCCATACAATTGTTGAGAAAAAAGGAGAAGTCACCTACTTGGTGGATCTTGGAGCTCCCAGGAGCCCCCTTAGGGTGCTCCATGTCAACAGATTAAAGCCATATGTGGACAGCGGTGACATGGGCTTTCTCATGGCAACTGATGAGGACCAGGAGGAGGAGAGTGACCCTCTCCCTGACCTGCTCTCACAGAACCCTGATGATGGGTAAGTTGATGGTGTTGCTTTGGCAAGCAGCCTCACTGATCATCAGCAAACTGAATGCAGACAAGTTATGCAACAGTTCAGACATATGTTTAGCCTGACCCCTAGTCAGACTTCCTGGTGCACCCATGAGATGGACACTGGAGACAGTCTGCCTGTAAAGAGTAAAATCTACAGGCAATCTGACCATGTCAGGGACTGTATCAGGACTGAAGTCCAGAAAATGTTGGAATTAGGTGTAGAGTGCGCCTTCAGATAGCCCTTGGGCAATTCCAGTAGTCCTTGTGCCTAAACCTCATACCCAGGGTGGTAAGAAAGAAATTAGGTTTTGTGTTGACTACAGAGGCCTCAATGCAGTCACCAGGACTGATGCCTATCCCATCACCAGGGCAGATGAACTGATAGATACTTTGGCCTCAGCCAAGTATCTTAGTACATTTTACCTAACAGCTGGCTACTGGCAAATCAAGTTAGCTGATGATGCCAAGGCCAAAACAGCATTTTCAACCCCTGGTGGGCACTATCACTTTGTGGTGATGCCCTTTGGTTTGAAAAATGCACCTGCCACTTTTCAGAGGTTGGTGAATAAAGTTCTGATTAGTATGGCAACTTATTGCTCAGCTTATCTAGATGATATTGCTGTCTTTAGTTCCACCTGGCAGGATCACCTGGTCCACCTCAGAAATGTTTTGGAGGCCCTGCAAAAAGCAGGCCTATCAAGGCCACTAAGTGCCAGATAGGGCACAGTCAGGTTGTGTACCTGGGCCACCTTGTAGGTGGAGGCTAGGTTCAACCATTGCAGAGCAAAATCCAGACCATAATGGAATGGGTAGCTCCAACAACCCAGGCACAGGTTAGAGCCTTTTTAGGCCTGACTGGGTACTATAGGAGGTTTGTTAAGGGATACGGATCTATAGTGACCCCCTTAAATTATCTAACCTCTAAGAAAATGCCAAGAAATGTTCAGTGGACAGCTAGCTGTCAAAAGGCATTTGATGACCTAAAGCAGGCAATGTGCCCTGCCCCCATCTTGCAGAGTCCAGACTACAAAAAGAAGTTCATTGTTCAAAGAGATGCTTCAGAGCTGGGTGTGGGAGCTGTACTGTCTCAACTAAATGATGAAGGTCAAGACCAGCCAGTAGCTTTTATAAGCAGAAGGCTGACCCCTAGAGAGAAACGTTGGTCAGCTATAGAGAGGGAGGCCTTTGCTGTGGTGTGGGTCCTGAAGAAGCTGAGGCCATACTTGTTTGGCACTCACTTCATAGTTCAGACTGACCACAAGCCCCTCCTATGGCTCAAACAGATGAAAGGTGAAAATCCTACACTGCTAAGGTGGTACATTTCCCTACAGGGGATGGACTATACAGTGGAACATAGACCTGGGACCCAACATGCCAATGCAGATGGACTCTCAAGGTATTTCCACTTAGAACATGAAGACTCAACTGGTCAAGGTTAGTTTAATGTCCCTGCGTTGGGGGGGGGGGTTGTGTAGGAGAGTAGGACCTGCACTTATGTTGCCCCCACTTTTATTCTGATGTGTACACTGGTTTCTGGTGGCTATAGTCTGTCTGGGTCACTGCTAATCAGGGCCCCAGTCTCTCTGTTCTCTCTAAACAACTTGGAGTGCATATTAGATGCACTAGTGATTGGATACTGTGGTACCTTATGAGCCCCTAGTATATGGTACCTTAGGTACCAAGGGCATAGGTACTTCACAGGCCTACCAGGGGCTGAATCATGTATTATGCCATCCCTGGGAAGCAGACTAAATCTGACACCACAGGCCTGCTACTGAAGCCTGGGTGAGGTAGTGTTAGCACTCCTCACTGAGGTATAGGTTCCTATATCTCACCAGACACACACATATAAACCCCTAAGGCAGGACCTATCAATCCTGAGGGCAGGGTGCTTCGTTTACAATGTGAGGGGGTGCCTCTGCCTGAGCAGGGCCCCTCTGCATCTGGCAGGGTCTATTCCCTGTGGCTGTTTGTGGATGCAGTTAAACCATATACTCTTAAGTGCATTATAAATGCTAACTTTGGAATGACTGCATCAAAACATGTCGTTTTTGGTGTCAAACAACTTGGAATCATACCCCCACATCAGTCCATGATGTGGGAGCATGATCCCACCCTTCTAGAGGGGACGACATGTGCCTACTATGGTAACACGGTAGAAATCTGAAAGAGCCCTGGCATCACAAAATGGATGCCACCAGCACAGACACTGGGCTGCCCTCCTGCTGATGACTGCAACTCACAGTGGAGGAGGCCCAACAATAGGCATCCTGTCACAGGGAGGTGTCACCACCTTCCAGACAGGATTCAGTGTATTGGGGCTGGGTGGGTGCACTCCTAGAGTGCTTTGAAGTCCTGCATTGGGGGAGCAGTAGGCTCCACTGTGCATATGCCAGCTCAAACCGGTTCAGGGGCTACCTGTCCCTGCTCTGGTGCGAAACTGGACAAAGGGAAGTGGGTGTAACCACCCCCTACCCTGACCCTCCCAGAAGAGTGGTCCTAGAGCTAGTCCCTCCCCTATCTTCAGTATAAGATAGGAAACCTAGCCATTGCAAAGTAGATAACCCTGGACGACGCTTTACAAGAAGAATCCTGGTCCTTCGACGTTCCACTACCTTTGGACGACGGAAGAATCTCCCTTGGAGTCAAGGAGTGACCCCTGCTTGGCAGGCACCAAAACTTGAATCAACGGTCGTAAACTTTCCTGCTCCCGGCGGAGTCCGAAGTCCCTGCAGCCCTGGAAGTGGATTTCCTGACTTCTCGATGGCCATTGTGAGTCGCCAGCAGAGCTGAGGCGAGTGGACCCCACGAGTGACGAGGAACAGCAATACCCGTGTACCGTGCACTATTGTCGAGTGTAACCCCTTCACGATGTTCTACAAACTTGTGCTTTGGACCACTTGTGGCCCAAGCCTCCAGCAGGTTTTGCAGCAAAAATCAGAGGCCTACCCCATCCCGAGTGACCGTGGGCTCCTGTGAAGCATTTCCTCAAGAGGCGTCTTCGCGATCACTTGCCCCTTGGCTTGTGGGTCCCCCGAAGACTTTCTTATCAACTCAAAGGGCTCCCCTGGTTGCTCCAGGCCTGCCCTCAATCCCCCTCCCTGGGTGAGTCCCTCAGACCTTGCTGGTCTGCACCATTCACTAAATTCACTTTCCACAAGACTTATTGTTGCCAAGGCTTGTTAGCTCCAATCCGGTTGCCGACACCGCAGTCAGCTGCAGACGTCGTGGGACACTCTGAATCCAGCTGCTGGTCATCGTCGATCCTTCCTGGTCCTCGTGAGCGAAGAGTCAAAACACCCTTGATCACCTGAAATCACCAGACATCCGTGGGCATCCATCTTCCTAGCTACGGGTCACTGGCAAGTGACTGTGAACACTGTCCCTTCAATTTTCAGGTCATCTACATCTTGAATCCAGCCTTGGATTCCACCGGACACTTCTTCAGTCTTCGCAAGCAGCAAATCTTCTTTGGTCTCCATAGAAAACAGCGACGTGACCCGACACCAAAAGACACCTATGCACCCGGCCTCCCTGGGTGAGGTAACTCGTGCACTCCGGTGCCCTAGTGTGTGTTGGCCCTCGAATTACTTACCTTGTAAGTGTCTTGCTTGTAGACTTCCTCGAAGTACCCTAAAACTTTAAAAATCCAACCGCGACTTACTCCATTGAAATCAATAGGGAACCCGCGGCTGTGTTCACACACTGCACGCGTCTCCCGTGGGTCTGTTACTTACCTGCTTTTACTGCATTAGTGAAGCCCCAGCGATTCTACAGGCCCTAGGCCTTGTCATTCTGCAAGTAGAGTGTGTCTAGAAATAAATACATATATATTTGATATATATACCTGTGTGGTGTCCTTTCATTTGGTAATTCAAGAGATTATAAGGTAAAACAAGCTGCTTTACATTCCTCAGAGATTTAGCCTGAAGGCTGCTCTCCACAGCTACCACTAGGATAGCTTTCTTTAAAAGGTTGTCTTAAACCTATCTACCATAAGAGTCGAATTGGACTGGTGCAAGGTGGCCACTATAACTAGTGACCAGCATATGCCAGGCCAACTTCTCACAGAGGCCTGTCAATTGTGTGTGGTGGCTAGGTGGAATATACAAAGCCCAACTATCCACTACACCCAGACGTGATCAGTGATAGGCTGCAGGGACCAAATGGCTAAGGCAAGAAAATGCCCACTTTCTAAAAATTGTTTTTCCAGCATTGTAATTTAAAATCCAACTTCACCATAAATTAGGGTTTTAAATTAGGATTCCAGAGACACCAAACTTGATCCAATTATATCTTCCCATATGGAAAAACGAATTTAAGAGTTTTTCACTACTAAGGCTTGTCAAACTAAAAAGTACATCTCCTGCTTTTTAAATACATTGCACCCTGTGCTCTGGGCTGTCCACGGTCTGCCAAAGGGGTGGCTATATGTATTAGAAAGGAAGGTTTGGGCATGGCAAGAGGTTTAAATTACCAGGTCGACATGGCAGTTTAAAACTGCACACACAGGCTCTAAAATGGCAGGCTTGAGACATGTTTAAAGTGAAAAACAGCCATTACATCGCAGCTGTTACCACGTGTTACCTTAACAACGTGCGCCTTACAATGCGTCTACATTAACCATGCTTGGTTTAACAATGAGTATATATCACAAAAAGAGGGATCACGGTTCCTGGAAGATTTAAGAAGCAGCTAGGTGTTGGATAGGTTCTAGAAGACAGTCAACAAGACTGTTTCTTGTTGCCCTCACACATCCCTGGGGATGTCGTGCTTCATCATTGGGCCGGTGCTGCAATGCCCTGTGGGTCCCCCGAAGGGTCAGTTTAGTGGAGATCTTTTTGTTTTACCACCGTTTGAGGAGTGTGAGAGAGTCCTAGAGGGATGGTAGGGGTGTGTGTAAAAGAGTGAGATTAAAACTGGCTAGGTGATATCTATTCGGTATTTAATGTGCAGATTCCCCAGTCAGATTAAAAAGACCTGGTAGGTCAGTTCAAATATTGGCGCTGTTATATCCCCTAGTAGCCAAATGTGATTTTCTTTGTGAGGTATAAATGGGTCAACATGTTTCGCACCCCTGTTGGTCAAAACAGATCCCTGGCGCTTTGTCAGGAACGAAGAAAAACAAAGGGAGGTTAAATAGCCTACCGCTCTTGTGATTCAGCGGTGAGCGGTCCCACTCTAACAGGTGGTACCGACTCGTGATTAGTATCACTGGTTGTCCGACCTATTCGTAATCGACGACTGGTCTCAAAGGTTAATGCAGTATGCCTCGCACCATTGCGGAGCTTCTGAAGGGTGTGCCGCTCACGTCACCTACCCTCGCTGCTGCAGACCCAAGCAACGAGTCCTTACCATGCATGCCTTTACAACGAAAATCGTTGTAAAGGCAGTAAAGGCATATGCATGGTAAAGATAGTCCGCGCTCTAGACTCTGAGCGAATGTGCGGGTAGGAGGTGTTGGAGACACTTGGTGGGACTTCCTGCTTTTTGCATGTGCGATGCACGAGGGGAAGCTTAGGAGCTTTTTTGCATGCTGCCTTCCTGTGCAGGGCTGCAACTTGGTGAGTAGTTTTAGCGCTCAGGGTGGGGGCTGGGATGTTTTTAGGGCTGGGAATCTGGTTTTAGAGCTCAGGACTGGAGTCAGAGTAGTTTTCAAGGCTGGGGCATATTTTAGGGCTGAGGGCAGGGGGATGGGATGTTTTTGGGGCTGGGAGGCCAGATTTAGGCTCAGGGTAGTTCTCAGGGCTGGAAGCCAGGTTTTAGGGCTCAGGGTGGGGGACTGGGGTGTTTTAGGACTGGGAGGCAGATTTTATGTTTTAAGGCTGGGGCGGGATAGTTTTCAGGGCTGGGTAGGAGGAGAGGAGTGTTGCATAGGGCGTACGGAATGGGAGGGGATGTGGCCAGCAGTTACAAAGCAGGTCTCGTGACCACACGTAACCTTTACTACCCATCAATCTTTACCAATCATGCCTGTACAACGAAATTCGTTATAAAAGCATATGTGATAAAGGGATATACATGGTAAAGACATGCATAGAAAAGGTAACGCATGGTAATGGAACCGTGTTGTAACAACCGTATAGTAAAGGCATGCATGGTAATCACGTGTGATTCCATCATACAACCGTTTAAAGGGCTACTTAAGTGGGTGACACAATCAGTGTTGCAGGCCCAGTAGTACCATTTAATTAACAGCACCTGGGCACCTGTAATGCATTTTACTAGTGACATATGAGTAAATTAAATGTGCCAATTGGGGATAAACCAATGTTACCATGTTTTAAGCAGAGAGCACAAGCACAGAACACTGGTAGCAGTGGTAATGTGCACAGAGTCCTAAAGTCAACAAAAAGGAATTCAGCAAAAAGTGGAGGGAGAAAAAGGCAAAATATTTGGGGGTGACCCTGTATAAAGGGTCATTTCCAACATATAAGAAGTATGTGTGTAGCCAAACAGAATCTCCCACCTTGTAGCAGTGAACAGGAACACAATGAGAGACCATAAACATCTTATATCCCACCTTAGCAATCTGTGTTTAATGCACAATGGTCTTATGTATGTGTTTTAATGACTTTATTAGGGCTTTAGCACAGGGAAGGGAAACATGAGGCGACTGTAATCATTTGCATATGAAATTCACAAGTACAATAGAATGGGGACATCTTTATAGAGCGCTTTAAAGGATTATTATAAATGAATTCGGCCTGTGGTATCTAGCCGACCCAGTCAATCTGATACTGTAATGAAACGCCTACGATACTGTTCAATGGTTTGGATCACTCTCAGTTTGTCCATTGAATTTTAGGATCATAGCTACTGGACACATTAATCTGGACACCCAATACCAGCAGGAGAGCTACCCAGAATCTTGATGTAAATTGAGAATCTAGATCAGAGATGATACTAGTAGGCAGGCTATGAAAACTAACTGCTTTCTTCCTTTGGGTAGATTCTTTAAGATAAGAAGTACTGATAATGGCATGAAATGTCCTACTTTTGTAAACTGATCTACCACTACTCAAAGGAACGTGCTTATTCAGACAGCTGCAAGACCACATATGTACTCACCACTGTACGTAAAAGGGGGAGCTGTACCTACAGTTCTAGTAGATCCTGTGTATATACTGCTCTGCAATGGACCCAGATGAGGAGCAGAAAAATGGAACAACATGACTTCATGAACTAGAATTACTTGAAGCAGGCAGAGTGGATCAGCAGGCAAATAAAGAGCAAACCTTAACAAGCATCCAAAAAAAACTCAACAAATAAGCACACAGAGGAAAACATGGTGCGTACTGGTATGGCTGGGAAGGAGGCCAACAAGACACATAGCTGGGAGGCAAAGAGGATCTGGTTTCAGCTAAGTACTGTCTCTCCCGTACTTAGCCTAGAAGTAAAATACCATCAACATCTTGGATAGGGACAGTTTCCTACCCTAAACCAGCAGAGATTCTGTGCCAAGATGGCGGACAGGTGAGACATGTTCTTGAGTCTCTCCATTCCTCGCCGCAGGCCCATTCGCCCAGAGCAGCACCATTCGCGGGGGATGATCGCCGGTACACCCCACCATTCTTGCCGCAATGGAGGGTGCTCTTTGATCCAACGGAGACAAGCGGAAGGGATCGTCCAGCCCCGCAAACCCGCACAGCAGGGCTAAGGGATTGAAGGACAACTACGATGCGCACCTACCAGCTGGGGCCGGCAACAGCGATCCGGAGCACCCTGTGCATTGACCTGCCCCTCCTCTTGGGGCGTGCGAGTGGGGACACTGCTGACCAGCAGTCGAATTGGACTGCTGCCCCCCCCCTGGTCAGAGATTCAGAGAGGCTGGCGAGGGGAGGAGCAGACCCCGGACCACGGAGCAGCAACCGCAAGAGCAGTAGACCCTGCAACACCCCTCCGACGAGAAGCGGAGGAAGCCCCAGGGGGAGGATCTGAGGATTACAGAGCGGCCACCTCTGAGCAGCCTAAGGCTACCTGACAGGGGCACAACAGGCCCGCCCAGCTGTGAGGAGGGCCAGAGCCACCACCGGACAAGACCCAAGGAGCACATCGGGGGGCGTCCTCCCCGCGGCAAACAACAGTGAGCCGGTTCTGAGGGGGGATACCCACAGCACCCCGGACACCAAGGGAAGCACCCCAACAGCCACTAAAGAGGCCCTAGAATGAAAAGGAGGGCTAGGAGTGAGTCGGTACGGAGGGCCGGCAGGCATCCTTAAGGGAGGAGGGAGGCCCCACCGCTCTCCATTGACAAGTCCCATGGGCCAAACCTACTGATACGGAGGGAATCCTCACACCCTCTGGAGCTTTGGGCCCCCCTTTGACTGATTTGCAGGGACCAGGCACACCCACCTAACAACTCCTTCGCACGGCTCGGGCTGTCCACTGCTGGGTGGAGCTTGGATATTACCGGAGGAGGAGATGGGGTACGAGGCCCCCCGGTTGTGAGTTCTTCTGTGGCCCCCGGGGTCTGGGTCGTCCGTCCGCCCAGGGGTGGCGTCGTCCGGATCGGCAGAACCTCAGCGCAATGGCCTATGGGGGGATCCTCTATCGTCCTGGAAGCCCCGGCTGCGGCGAGCCCCAAGCCCTCCAGCCCATCCGGGATGGAGTAACTCGAGGAGGAAGAGCAGTAGTCGGCTCCGCAAACACCGACTATATAACGCCGAGCTCAGTGTAACAGTCAAGTGGCGACTCTGGGAAAGCTAGCAAAAGTGACCCTGGGGGACTACATTTGAAACAGAGAACCTGACCCCCAGTTGGACTCTACCACTTACACATTGTGACGACAAACTAGTCCAGAGGGGGACCCCAAGCCCCCGACCTTGCAGGCCAAGTTGATCCTTTGTGGTTCAGCGCACTTCTCAAATGGCATCTGCAAAAGGAAAGAAAGATAGCAATCTTAAAGATATGCTTCGTACACAAACAGGGGACCAGTCGAGTGACACCACGGCGATGTCAACGGTGAAAGGCCCTGCCAATGTGGGAGCGCCAGAGGAGCCACTCACTTGCCCCCAACTGGAATCGCTGTTTGCGGCACTGCTAGAAGATCTTCAGTCCTTCAAAAAGGAATTCACTCAGGAGCTTAAAGAAACCCGGTGTGACTTGGATGGTCTTGGGAAGAGGGTCCCTACATTGGATGATCATGAATCAGACAGAGCTGAGGAGATAAAACAATTACAGCAAGAAATCCTCCGCCTCAGGGACCAGCATCTGGACGTCGAATGCACACGTGGAGGACTTAGAGAATAGATCACGCAGCAACAACATTCACATAAGGGGCGTGCCATCCGGAGCAAAGGGATCAGATATTTCCGTGTTCCTAATAGATTTTTTCAGATGTATTCTCGAGGCCCATCTGAAGGAGGTCATTAAACTGGACAAAACACACAGGGTGGGCCTTAAACTATCACCTAAAGCTCCACCACCGGTAATCCTAACCTGTGTACATGATTTCCCTCTGAAGGAATGTATCCTTCAACGTGTGCAAGAGAAACACCCACTGCAGTACCAGGTTTATCACCCAACCCTTTATCAGGACCTAGCTGCCATAACTCTTCAAAAACGCAAAGCCTTACAACCAATTACCTCGCATCTCCGAACGGCTGGGGTACAGTACAACCAGGGCCACCCATTCCGCCTAATCTTCCTTTTTTTTTTTTTTAAATTTTTATTGACGAGTACATGACACAGCGATCCTTCATACATTCAACCATAATTTTCATCAAATACATTTATCTGCAACATGACTCTGATTTTTACAAAATAGCCCACCCCCCACCCTGAACCCACCCAGCTACCCTTGAGGGCTGAGAACTAGAAATGAAAAAGAAAAAAAAAAGAAATAAGAGAGAAAACATCCCGTAGAGTTCATAACTAATTAAATAATATACATGATACAAACATAATTAATATACATTACTATCATACTACATTTCAAGAATCAATGATTAACACAATCCAACCAATTAATCAAGGGAGCCCAAATCAATTCCCCCTTTCTACGGGCTCTTGGGCCTCTCCTTCTAAAAACCAACAGCTCCCACTTCCCTGTATTTAGAAGTTTGCTAAACCATTCATGTTCCGATGGAGGGGATGGATCTAGCCAAACAGTTGCTAAACATAATCGAAGTACAGCCATTGAGACAAAGAATAACTTTTGCTCATGGGGCATCATATCCACTTCAGTTACCCCTAATATAACTGCCTGTGATGAGAGTGGAACTACGCGGTGAAACAATATCTCCAGCCATCGTTCAACTTTATTGAACAGAGGAAGCAAATTGGGGCACGAAGAGAACATGTGAATAATATCAACCGCAAACTCACCACATCTGGGACAATTAACTCCCGTGGTCCCCCCCCATTGATGAATACGCTGCGGGGTTATATACAGATTATGCCAGGTTTTAAAGCATTGAACTTGGAGATTTGCGGATATAGTAGAAATGTAGCTGAGCCGTAGTGATTTTTCACAGATCTCCTGCCCAACTTGCAATCCTGTATGCCATCTGCCAAAATGCTTATCCAAATCATCTTTTCTTTTTTCGTTAATCATTTTATAAATTGAAGATATTGTGGAGTGCCCACCTTTAATAGCCTCAAGTAACGAGATAGCAGTCCAGCTGACCATCTTCCGAGAAAGAAAATCCCGAATCTGTAAAAACTTAAAAAAATGTTGATTGCCGAGAGTGAATTTCTGTTTGAGGTATTCAAAAGTCCGTACCCCATCCTCCGAAACCAAGTCCCCTAGCCTATTGACCCCATGGGACCTCCATTCTCTAAAGTATCCATCAGAAAAGATTTGGGGCAGAAGAGTGTTACTAATAACTGGAGTATATAAGTGTATTCTACCAATATTAAATAGTTTGCGGATAGATGTCCAAATTTTGAAAGCCGCAAATAGACCTTTAAACCTCACACGTTTAAAGTATGCAAAATCTATATGCTTAAATAAAACCCCTGAGATTTCCTCTCCATACACCAGTTTATATATTGAGTTTTCCCGCTCCTCAAAATCAGGGCAATCTAGCAATACTGGAATATGTCTCAAGGTAATGGCCCAGTAATAAATCTGAAAATTGGGCACGGACCAGCCACCCCTTTCTCTAGGTAAAGTCATAAATTTAAAGGCTCGTCTGGGTCTTTTCCCTGCCCAAAGAAACCATGAAATGATACGTTCGATTTTTTTAAACCATATTAAATCAAATAGGATGGGGATAGCTCTGAGGAGATACAAAATCTTTGGCAAAAAAAGCATCTTTATAACATTGCATCTCCCCATGAGTGTTAGATAAAGATTATTCATCCGCCGGGCATCCTTTTCAATTTTACCCAACAAAGGATTCAAATTAATCTCCACAATCACCTCTGGATTTGGATTTATTAAAATCCCAAGATATTTAGCAGACTCAGTAACCCTATAGTCCACCAGTACGATCTTATCATTACATATAATTTGGGTTTTGGATTCATTTAAATGATAGCCAGATAATTTGCCAAATTGAGATGTCAATTTTTGAATTTCCACTAAAGCAGTTTCGGGTGAATCTGTTAAAATAGCAAGATCATCTGCATAGCCCAGTATCTTAGTTTCCCCACCCTTAGATCTTACTGGACTGATCCGGTTGTTCAAAAGAAATTTCCTAATTAAGGGATCTATATAAATGGCAAATAATAAAGGGGAGCAGGGGCAGCCCTGTCGAGTGCCTCTTGCAATATTAATAGTTCCCGATTGCGAGCCCATAATTGAGATTTGCGCGGTGGGTTGTCGATACATAATTTGTATTGCAGTAATAAATCTTTCTCCAAACCCATAGTATCTTAAAACCGCCCATAAGAAGGGCCAGGAGACCCTATCAAACGCCTTCTCCGCATCTAGCAGGATTAAGGCCATAGGGTCCCCTGTAACCCTAGTGTAATCAAAAAGAGTGATAGTGCGACGAATGTGATTAATTGTTTCCCGACCTGGGACAAAGCCGTGTTGATAAACAGAAACCAGTGACTTAATCACACCAGAGAATCTCATGGCAAGCACCTTAGCATAGATTTTAACATCGCTATTAATAAGCGTGATAGGACGGTATGAGCCCATGTCTGTAGGATTTTTATCTTTTTTTAAGAAAGTTATAATTCGGGCCTTTTGCCAGGACTCAGGGGAGGATTCCCCCATCTGGACTGTCTTAAAAAGAGCCAACATAACAGGAGTCAATTGGAGACGGAATACTTTATAGAACTCTCCTGGGATGAAATCTGGACCAACAGCTTTCCCGCCCGGGAGCAGATCTAAGGCTTGCAAAAGTTCTTCCATACTTATTTCAGCATCCAATGCATCACGTTCTTCCGGGGGTAGTGTGTCAACCCCAACCTCCCGTAAATACTCTTGTATTTTCCTCTGATGCAGATCATTATCACTTATATCTTCCCTATACAAATTTTGATAAAATTTTTGAAAGGCATACAAAATATCCTTATCCCCCGACACCAAACCAATATCTGGATCTTGAATGTTTTGAATACGCGTGGCTATTTCTCTTTCCTTGATTCTTGAAGCTAACAAGTGCCCTGCTCGCTCACTATTTTCGAACATTTTGGATTTCCATATTAAGAATTTACTAGCTGCCTGAGCCTGAGAGATTTCAATTATAGCTGATTTTACTAAAATAATCCGATTTTGGGCAGCATCGCTATCACCACCCGTCCTTATCTGACCGACCAGATTCTGCTCTGCTTCTGCAAGTGCTGTATATAATCGCTGCAGTTCCGCCTTTTCTTTCCTTTGAGATTCCCAGCCATACCGTGTTGTTTCACCCCTAACCCCTGCCTTTAATGTATCCCAGACATTCTGTATATCTGTGCTATCAATGTTTTCTTCTAAAAACCTTGTAATCCATACAGACATATTATCGATATACCCTATGTCCCTGAGTAATGCACGGTTGAACGTCCACGCGTTAATTTGAGTCCTACAGACCATAGTGTTTATTTCAAGCAAGAGCGGGTTATGGTCAGACATTACTCGTGGAAATCTAAAAATACCAGAGCCCTGAAGTAATACAGGTGAAACAAAAAAATAATCCAGCCTTGAACAAATCCTATGAGGTGCAGAAAAATATGTAAAGCCGGGGTCAGCCGGATAAAAAAAAGCCCATGCATCAGTTAGACCATGCAGATCTATTAAGTTTTTTAGAGCACGATATACCCTAGGCTTCCTCCCCGTATAGACACTCTCTAACTGATTTAAAGTGCCAGACTCTATATTGATATTCAGATCTCCACAAATAATAAACGGAGATGGCCAGCCTATCAGCTCTAAGCTGAGCCAATTAACTAAAGTAGGGTCATCCAGAACAGAACCATAAATAGAACAAAGTGTAATATTTTTACCCTGAAAGTTACCATGTACTATTACCCAACGACCGAGGTTGTCCGCAGCAGAACGAATAATATTAACCTTTCCAGGTCTAACTAAAATTGCCACACCCTTGGTCTTAGCCTCAAGCTTAGTCCATGACACAAGTTGAAATCCCTCAATCTTCATAACTTTATGCTGGCTGGCCTCCACATGTGTTTCCTGTAGGCAGAGAACATCCGCCCGCAAAAAGCGCAAATCTTCACTTATCCGACGTCGCTTGGACGGATTATTAAGTCCACAAATATTTATTGATAAGATTCTTAGGTTAGCCATACAGAAAAAAAAAGAAAAAGATACATCCAGTCGTTGTTTCTAAACCTCTTATACAAAACCAACTTTGGTTGAATTATCATGACCATTGAATTCTGATTTCTCCCAAAACAAATCTCTGTCCGCAGCCCTTCCCCCCTCAAAGGCTTCCCCCTACCCCCCCAAAAACAGGCAAAATAGGTCGGATGACCCATATGATGGCTTCCCTTGCCCTGCCCGAGTGACCCCAGGCCGCTCCCTGCCTCTAACATCCACTATTCAGCATACCATAGAGACAAAAACATGAACAAACCCCGTGTATAATACATAAATGAGATCTCTAGCCTTCCCCAAGTCCCTTAAGATATTCTTCAGCCTTAATTTCTGAAGTAAACACCCGTGTTCTGCCAGAAAATATAACCTTCAGACGGGCGGGGTTCATTAAGAACACCTCGCACCCTTTCTTTTGAAAAGGAGTAATCAGTGATCGGAGTCGCCATCTCCTTTCGACTGTTGAGTGGCAGAAATCAGGGCGAACAAAAAAAGTGTGCCCTTCTGCAGATCTTTTGGCATCAGGTCGGGCTTTCTCAAAGATAGCTTGCCTCAGTAGAAAATTCCCAAAGAAAATCAAAATTGCTCTCGGTTTTGCTCCCGGTTCAGGGCTCTTTTTCAAAGTTAAGGGAAACCGGTGGACTCTCTGAATCTCCGAGTCCCATGCCCATTGGGAGAGTTCAGGAAAGGCGGCTTTAAATAATTTTAAAACAAAACCTCTGATATCCACACCCTCAACATTCTCTTCTATCCCCAATAGTCTTAGGTTGTTTCTTCGCAGCCTATTTTCTGAATCCTCGAGTTTCCACATTATGTCAGCCAGTTTATCATCATTTGAGGAAGTTTTAGTATCAGTCTTTAGTAATCCTGCCTCAAGGTCGACAATTCTTTCTTCCAATGCGGTGGTCCGAGCAATAACCTCAGAGCATGCTTTAGTATTTCTTCGGATAGCGCCCTGGATCTTCATAGTAGCGAGTTGAGCCCTTTTGTGTTCTTGTCGAGCCTCCACTTGTATTGTTTTTAACAAAGCATAAATTGCAGAGTTAGAGGGAGGAGAGTTGAATTCCATATGAACTTCATTTTTTTTGTCCCCCCCCACAGCTGCCAAACTCATTGCGGCTTGAGAATAGTCCCACTGAAGTTTGCTGCTGATCTCTGAGCCATCGGTATCCTCATCCTCTATACCGCTCTTTAACGCCATTTTAAGATTTTTACCCCGGGTAGAAGCCTTCTTCGAAGTGCTCACAGTTCTCGGGAGGCTCTCGGGTTCACTACTGGAAATGGAACTTTCAATTAACAACTCTCCCTCAGACTCTCCCTCAGGCTCAGCCTCCGTTTCTTCTGCAACAGAGAAAAAGCTGTCGCCATCGACCAGTTCCATCGGGGGGCCCTTGATTTTCTCCACCCTCTCGCCTATGGGGGTTTGAAATGTATGAGAATTTGTGGCAGAGTCATCTAGCCCTTCATATCTCTCTTTCCTAATTGCTCCACTGCTTGCTAGAAAGGTATCAACTTTTGGTAATCCCGAAGGGCATTCAAGGTTGTCCAAACCGCCAGCCGGTTTAGCATCCCCTTCCTTCATTTCGATTACCGAACCCAGAGTACTTTCATTTCCCTCTGCTAGCAAGCCTGCAGTTTGCGTAGCAGGCACTGAAAAGATTTCTGACTGATTTTTGGCAACCTTGTTCTTCCCCGTAAACATCCCGGGAACCGTTAACGGCTTCGCCAGCACAGAGCTTTCAAAAATAGGGGGTGTTGTTCCTATTAGATTAACAGCCTTGGCAGGATTATCACAGAGTGGTCTCTCAGCGGCTCTGTCCGCATTGCCTCCTTGCTTTCCTTTAGCCAGGGCAGCTTTACTCATACTCGTACTAGCACTCACCCCTGGCGTCTTTCCTGCCGATTTCCCCTTTCTATCAGCAGCCGGATTTTTCTTACCCCCAGCAGCAGAACCAGCCGTCGACAGCTCATTTGGCAGTTTAGAAGCAGCAGCAGCAGAATTTCCGTTTTTGCGGGTAGGCATCCTACCAAACCCGAGATCCTCGTTCTTCCTTCCTGCCGCGAGCCACACCCGCCAGGCCTTCAGGTGTGCACGGCTCAAAGAGGTGGAGACCGCCCGCAGCCAGGGCTTGTGGACCCAGAGAACGGTGAGCATGAAGTGTTTTTTTTCCCCCTCCGGGTTATGAATTGCTCTGTCCGAGATAACAGCTCCGTCGGCAATAATGAAGTATCCGTCGGCAAGGGTAATAGCAAGTAATCGCAATAGTAGACCGGGGAACAGACTTGTCTTTAAACCATAATCGGGTATGCGAGAGACGGCAGTTCAGACCCGGCAACGGGAGCGACCTTCACTCGGAATCACGCGGCCGCCATCTTGCCTCACAGGTTCCCCGCCTAATCTTCCACCACAAAGGAAAACTGTACCAAATTAGGTCACTGAAGGAGGCAACATTTTAGAACTGACAGACACGGCCCTGGACACCCCACAGGAGGACACAGGGGGCCATGACATAGGGAGCTCCCAGAGACAGATAAACGCCAGAGCCTTCCCATCTGAGCACAGACCGGACCCTGAAACTGTAGCCAGAGAGAAGCAAGGGGTCATTAACTCTTTGTCCCAGAGCACCTAAAGACCTCCTTCTCCTCGAGACCCCGACCCCACACTTCAGCTCAAGGCCATCAACACCGCCAGGCAAGACGACCCTCCACCACGACTAACTTTACCCTGTCACAGGGACCCTGCTCTGGGTTAGGGTGGGTCGGGCTGGCGGGGGCGGAGGTAGTCTTCCACGACCCTGCTTCAAGAACAATCCTTAGTTCCACAGGCAATGGACTTTGTCACTACAATAGTTAATTTTACCTTAATATGGGTTTTCGCCGTTGTTCTGGGCGAGTTTCTACTTTTTGTTTGTTGGACCTGGGTATAGCCATTACAATGTCTCACTATCGCCTCCCCCAGTATCAGGCTCCACACTTTATTCACCCATGCCCTTGGTGGTCGACTGCAGGATGATCTACGCAGTGTTAGGCCCCTAACTACCCCATGTTAGACCATCTAATAGTCCTCACTTTGAATGTAAAAGGCCTTAATCACCCCTTGAAAAGGAGCGCTATCCTTTCATATCTGCAACATTCCGGAGCCCACATTTGTCTTTAACAAGAAACCCATCTCCACCCCAGGGACAAACACAGACTATGTTCCAAACACTTTCCCTAACAGTACTTCTCGTCCCTACCAAACAAAACTGCAGGAGTTGCTCTACTATTTTCCTGGCATTTCAATGGTATGGTGCCATCTAGGGAGGCTGAGATAAAGGGGAGGATGTTGGCCTACTCAAAACAGGCTGGCCGGAATCTGGTAACTATAGCTACCCTATATGCACCTAATGAACAGGAACCTTTTCTTCTGAAAGTCCTGATGGAGATATTGGAGTCCCAGATAAGATCAATCATAGTGGGGGAGACCTTAACCTCACGTTTGATAACACCCTGGACAGGTCGGTGCAAAGATACGGCCAAACAGGTTCTCTTTCCTAAAAGGGACTACAATGGCTCCAAAGCACAGGCCTCACAGACATTTGGAGACACACTCATGCTCAGACCAGAGATAACACATACTATTTGTTCGCACACAAAACCTACGCCAGGCTCGACTACCTCCTGGTCACACCAGACCTCATCACTAGTTTACAGGGAGCCACCATCGAACCGAGATCACTCTCCGACCATGCAGCAGTGGTCATTACATTGGAGATCCCTAAACAGAGTCCAAATGCAAGAACCTTGCATCTGCGGGATAACCTCCTTTGACCCCCTGAAAATATACAACAAATCTCCAGCTACATACACAACTATCTAGCCATAAATGACACCCCGGGTATGGCCACAATCATGCTCTGGGATGCCCTAAAGGCGGTGATTAGGGGGGAATTGATTGGCATATAGGCAGCAGAAAAAAAAACTCGCCGGGATAAACGCCAACAGCTCTCCATTCGAGTAACAGAGCTGGAATGCAATCACAAACTGCCTGCTGCCCCCAGAGTATGCAGTCAGCTGGAGGCTGCTAGAGTTCAGCTGTCCAGCCTAGACAAAGACAGAGCAGAATAAGCTGCGATCCGTTCTAAACACCGATACTATGTTGGCGGGGACAGGGGCAGGCGCCTCCTTGCCAACTGACTGCGGGTTCAAAGACAGGAGTACTGAGTGCAAGAGGTCAGAGCCTCTCTGGGCCAGGCACAGAACAAGAACCCTCATAAAGCAGTGGTCTTCCAAGAATACTACCAAGAACTCTATGAAGCTTAGTCCCTTTCCGCCGGAGAACATCCCGGCCTATCTTAAGGACTTCCACATGTCCGTCCTCACCCCAGACCAGAGGGACGACATAGACAGCTCCATTCAAATTGAGGAGGTCATCTCTTGCATCACCCGCCAACAGGTCTCTAAATCCCCTGGCCTGGATGGCTTACCAGCCATGTTTTACAAGACTTTTTGTAAAACCCTTGCACTCCTTCTCACTCATTTATTTAAAGAACTGGGGACCTCGGCCAATCACCCCCTTCCTTGCAGATGGCACTGATAGTGGTGAAGGACAAAACGCAATGCCTGTCGTACAGACTGATCTCACTGTTGAATGTGGACCTCAAGATCTTTACAGGTATTTTGGCGTCCTGCCTAAACCCGCTCCTCCAGGCCTTATCGACCCGGACCAAGCCAGATTTGTAACCCAAAGTCAATGCGGAGACAACACGCGCAGGGTTCTCCACCTCGTAGATAAAGCTCAGAGACACACTCAGGAGCGGATGCTCCTGGTGGTGGATGCCAAGAAGGCATTTGACAGGGTGCACTGGCAGTACCTCAAGGCTCCACTAGAGCTCTTCGGCTTCAGGGATAAGTTTAGAGGCTAGATATTCAGTGCTTGTTGGACCCGGCCCTCGTAACATAGTCAGACCTGACCCCTGCACCTCACACCAGCCTCGAGCCCCTGGCCTAGCCGATCCTTCCCACCAGAACACATGCACCCGACCCGGACTTCCCCCGTCCATAGGCCTTCCTCCTTTGGCCACCCCGGTCCCGCGTGCCCACTGCATGCACCAAGATAGCCGCCCGGCCCCAGCGCGACCCTAGCCTACAGGCGCCACTCCGGCTGGAGGACATCGCGCCCCCCTTGGGATGAGAGAGGGAGGAGCAGTTTCCATCACACCTCTGCGCTTCCCTGGGACGGTGGGTTTTGATCGACCTGCCGGCCTCCCTGAGGGCTGGCTCCACGCCTGCTGGGTGTCTGGGGCTCCTCCCGACCCGGCCCTGAAAGGATCAAAGGACAATGGCAGGAAACCCCCAACAAGCGACCCCCAGGTGACAAGACCCCTGCCTGCACCGACTCCGGACATCAAAGAGGAGTCGCCCTATAACAAGGGGTGCTCTGGGACTGTCCAGCAGATTCGCCTTGGAACCACCTGAGCCCTGCTGAGTGACTCGCGGCTCCCTGAAAGATCGTAAGACCTCCGAACTCGTGCTTGAGCCCTGCTGAGTGACTCGCGGCTCCCTGAAGATCGTAAGACCTCCGAACCTGTGCTTGAGCCCTGCTGAGTGACTCGCGGCTGCCTGAAGATCGTAAGACCTCCGAACTTGTGCTTGAGCCCTGCTGAGTGACTCGCGGCTCCCTGAAGATCGTAAGACCTCCAAACTTGTACTCGAGCCTGCTGAGTATCTCGCAGTGCCCACAGACTCCCTTGGTCCCGCCGGACCCCACGACGACAAGCGTATCCCCCAGCTCGAGGATTGTGAGCTGTGCGCCGGATACGCTCCTGCATTTGATCCATTCCCCCCAAAGACTGTCCCGCTACCTCCTAACCCCCCCTCCAAGACTTTGTGAGCCCGTGCTCCACTTGTATATATATTGCCTTGCGGATCATAAAGATCTTACCACTCCGATCTGATAAAGATTTGCTCTTAAGAACTCTCGGTGTTGTGTCTCTTTGTCGTGTGGTGCCGAGTGTACGATCCTAGATACGAGATTCCTCACCTGAGGAGTCTCCCGCCAGTGCCCGGCTACGATACTTCGAGGGTTGGTCTCAGGCCAGTCAGGGCCCCCTCCGGGCCCCTCTGAGGTCGCCTTCTAACATTGGTGGCAGCGGTGGGATTCGGGCCCATAATCTAGAGATCGTACCGTAAACGGCTGACGCACTACCGACAAAGATGGCAGAAGGAAGCGCCGTGGTTCTCGTAGAAGATGACGCCAGCACCGTGTTCCAGGTGGAACAGCTGGACGAGTACACTCACAGAGAACTAAAGCAATTCTGTAAGGAACTCAGAATCGCTACCACTGGTCTCAACACCAAAGAAGATATGCAAAAGGCACTGAAAGCTTGGGTGGATTCTGGAGCCTCCCGCCCAGAAGGAGCGGTGGAGCCCCACGACGAAGCAGGACCCTCCCAAGGAGAACGCAGCAGCAACCAGGTGCGAGGCTTCGTACCAGACGGGGGCCTATCCCCGGAGGAACTCGCAGACAGAGAAAAAAGTCGCCATCACGAGCTCGAATTAGCCAAACTCAAAATTGAGGGCGAATTGAAATTAGCCGAGAAAAAGCTAGCAGTAGAACAGTTGCGAGTGCAAGGAGAACTGGAGGAGAAGAAACTCCAACGAGAACACGAGGGAAGGAGACTTCAACTAGAACATGAACGCAGCTTGAAGGAGATAGAACTGAAAGCAAGAAGCGAAGAAGCGCGGCCCCCGGGGAACCGGGAGGCGGCCGCCCCGACGGAACAGAAGTTCCACATCCCCAAGGATGTGGTCAAGGAATATTACAAGAATGATGACATTCAGCAGTGGTTTCGGGCCTACGAGGTCGCCATGACCTCCCATCGGGTCCCGCAGAAGGATTGGGGGGCTGGGCTATGGGGACGGTTCCTGAGCGAAGGGAGAGACACCCTGCTCGACCTACCCACCTCCATGCAGACCTCCTATGAACACATGAAAGCGGCCCTCCTCACAAGGTACGGCCTCACCCCGGAGATGTACCGCCAGCGGTTCCGGGACTGCAGGAAGATCCCGGGTACCACCTGGGTGGAATATGTGAATTTCTTCAGCCGTGCCTTCGATGGGTGGATCAAGGGCAGCAAGGTAACCACCCTGGAAGAACTAACCGACCTTATGTTATGGGAACACCTGGCTGCCAACTGCTTTGTGGAACTACGCCAGCATCTGCTCGACAGCAAGCTCACGGACCCGAGAAAGCTGGCTGTCGAGGCGGATCGCTGGACCAACACCCGGGTCTCCCGGGGCCCTGTAGGAGAGTACCCCCGAGCCAGTCAGGGACCACCCCGTCAGAGAGGGGGGGGAAACCAGGGAGGGCAGAGAGAGCCCCAGACTAGTCCCCCGAAGTCCCAACCTCCGCCTTTCCCGGCACCCCCACCAGCTGTATCCGGCCCCCCCCTGAGACGGGGGCACCGGGTAACCATCACTTGTTTCTGTTGCCAGAAGCCCGGGCATTGCGCCAACGACCCTGAATGCCCCATGGCCCCACACACCAACCAGGCAGCACCCCCCGCTAGGCAGATAGCCAATGTAGCCCTGGGGGAGGAGGTTGAGGAGGCCGAGGAGTGGGAACCAGCCGCTATGGCCCTAGTGTCCTTAGGGGATAGGGAGATGGTCCCTGGGAGCCTCCTGCCCTCTAACACAAAGAAATATGGCCAGCTCGTCACGATCAATGGCCACCAAGTAGAAGCCCTCCGCGACACCGGGGCCAGCATCACTGGTGTCCTCAGCCATTTAGTCCACGAGGACCAGGTCCTCCCCAACGTATTTTGCCCCGTCATTTCAGCCAACAACACAGAAAGCCTATGTAAGGTAGCCCTGGTGCCCTTCGAGTGGGGAGGGGTGGTCGGTAAACTGAAGGTCGCAGTGAGAACATCCCAGCCCGTCGACTGTCTCCTGGAAAGTTCCCCCTGGGGGCAAGTAGAGCGCAAGACCCACCTAGGGATGATGGGCCTCCCTGAGTGGGTGTGCGCCACCACTCGATCCATGGCGGCTCGACTGACCCCCCTGAGGGACGTCAACAACGCCCCGACCCCTGAAGATGGGATGGTCCCAGCCGAGGGCCCCCACATCCCCCCACCGGAAGAGTCGCTCGCCAGTAACGACCCGCCGGCTTCCGACTCCACCTCAGACACCGAGTTAGGCGATCTGCCCGAATTAGCACAGTGGCGCCATGAAGGGGGCCCCTCCCGAGAGGAGTTCTGCCGAGAGCAGGCTACCTGTCCCTCCCTGGTCGGGCCCCGGCAACAGGCAGAGGCCCAGGCCACAGGCGACCAGACGGGGACGCACCGGGTCTATTGGGAGAATGACCTTCTGTACAGCGAACAGAAGTCGGTGGAGCTAGGGTCCGGCCGGGTGCTGGTGGTACCACTACACTTCCGAAACCTCCTCCTGGGCTTGGCCCATGACGTCCCCCTCGCAGGCCACTTGGGTCAGGACAAAACATACAGTCGCCTCGTGACTCACTTCTACTGGCCTAGAATGAAAGCAGATGTAGAAGCCCAATGCAAGTCCTGTCCCACGTGCCAGGCCAGTGGGAAGAGTGGAGGGAAGCGCAAGGCTCCCCTCCAGCCCTTCCCTGTCGTCAGTACCCCTTTTGAGCGGGTCGGGATCGACATTGTGGGACCTCTGGACCCCCCAACTTCCCAGGGGCACCGGTTCATCCTCGTCCTGGTGGACCATGCCACTCGTTACCCTGAGGCCATTCCCCTGCGCACCGTCACGGCCCCCGTGGTGGGCCGGGCGCTGATGGGGATCTTCTCCCGCATGGGTTTTCCCCGCGAGGTCGTGAGCGATCGCGGGACCAACTTTATCTCCCGATACATGAGGTCCTTATGGCAACAGTGCGGGGTGTCCTACAAGTTCACCACCCCGTACCACCCCCAAGGAAACGGCCTGGTAGAGCGGTTTAACCGGACTCTGAAGGGGATGATCGCGGGCCTGGAAGAGCCCCTCCGGCGTAAGTGGGACCTCCTGCTCCCCTGCCTCCTATTCGCATACCGAGAAGTTCCCCAGAAATCCTTGGGTTTCAGCCCCTTCGAGTTACTCTACGGGCACCCCGTCAGGGGGCCCCTCAGCCTGGTCAAAGAAGAGTGGGAGGCGGCGCCCCGAGGCACCCCCGAGACGTGTTCCGTTACGTCCTGACCCTCCGCAATCAGACTAGGAGGTTCCGGGAGTTGGCGGAGGCCAATCTGGAGGCGAGTCAGGAGGAGATGAAGCGCTGGTACGACCAGAACGCCGCACTAGTAGAGTTTCAGCCGGGCCAGCTGGTGTGGGTCATGGCCCCCGTGAAACCCTGCGCGCTCCAGGATAAATGGACCGGGCCCTTCAAGGTAGTTGAGCGAAAGAGCCCGGTCACGTACTTGGTAGACGTCCAGTCACCCCGGGACCCCCTCCGGGTCCTCCACGTGAACCGCCTCAAGCCCCACTTTGTGCGGACAGAGCTGAGCCTCCTACTGGCCACTGACGACGGGTCCGAAGAAGAGTCGGATCCTCTCCCGGATCTTCTATGCACCAAGGAGAGGGACGGCTCCGTAGAAGGAGTGAACCTCTCCCCGTCTCTCACGCCCCAGCAACGTGAGGATTGCCGCCAGCTCCTAGGGCAGTTTCCGGACCTTTTCTCCCTGGTCCCCAAGGTCACCGACTGGTGTGTCCATGACGTGGATACCGGAGACAGCCCACCAGTGAGACACCGAGCCTACCGAGTCCCCGATCGGGTCCGGTCCTGTATCCAAGCCGAAGTCTCGAAAATGTTGACCCTAGGCGTGATCGAACCCTCAGACAGCCCCTGGGCCAGCCCTGTGGTCCTGGTCCCAAAAGCAGCCGCCCCCGGGGTCGCCCCGGAACTCCGCTTTTGCGTGGACTACCGGGGACTCAATGAGGTCACCCGAGCCGATGCCCACCCCATTCCCCGAGCCGACGAGCTCATTGACCGGCTCAGAGCTGCACGGTTCCTCAGCACCTTCGATCTCACCTGCGGCTACTGGCAAATTGCGCTCACAGAGGGAGCCAAGGAGCGGTCCGCCTTCTCCACCCCGGATGGGCACTATCGCTTTCGCGTAATGCCCTTCGGGATGAAAAATGCCCCGGCCACCTTCCAGCGACTGGTAAATAGAGTCCTGGCCGGGCTGGAAAAATTCAGCGCTGCATATCTCGACGATATCGCAGTTTTTAGTTCCGAATGGAGTGAGCACCTCCAACACCTCCGGAGGGTGCTAACCGCCCTACGCCAGGCGGGCCTCACCGTGAAAGCCAGCAAATGCCAGATTGGGCAAGGTTCGGTAACCTACCTGGGGCACCAGGTCGGAAGCGGGCAGGTCGCCCCTCTACAGCCCAAAATCGACGCCATCCTAGCCTGGGAGCCCCCCACCACCCAAACAGAGGTCCGAGCCTTTCTGGGCCTCACGGGCTACTATCGGAGGTTCATCCGGAATTACGGCAGCCTGGTCGGTCCCCTCACGGGACTCACGTCCAAGAAGCAGCCCAAGAAGATACAGTGGTCCCCTGCCTGCCAAGAGGCGTTCAATGCCCTGAAAACGGCCATGTGTACGGCCCCCGTCCTCCAGGCCCCCGACTACTCCAAAGAGTTTGTGGTACAAACTGATGCCTCCGAGCATGGCATCGGGGCCGTCCTCTCCCAAGTAAATGACCAGGGTCTGGACCAGCCCGTGGCCTTCCTCAGCCGAAGGCTGTTGCCCCGGGAACAGAGATGGAGTACCATCGAGCGCGAGGCGTTCGCAGTAGTCTGGGCCCTCAAGAAGCTACGCCCTTACCTGTTCGGCACCCATTTCAGGGTCCAGACTGACCATCGCCCCTTGCGATGGCTCATGCAGATGCGAGGAGAAAACCCCAAGCTTCTGCGGTGGTCAATCTCCCTCCAGGGGATGGATTTCACCGTGGAACATCGCCCTGGTACGGACCACGCCAACGCCGATGGCCTCTCCCGATTCTTCCGCCTCAGCGAAGAGAACCCCCAAGAAGATTGGTAGTTCTCTCTGGCTTTCAGCTGGGGGGGACGCGTGTTGGACCCGGCCCTCGTAACATAGTCAGACCTGACCCCTGCACCTCACACCAGCCCCGAGCCCCTGGCCTAGCCGATCCTTCCCACCAGAACACACGCACCCGACCCGGACTTCCCCCGTCCATAGGCCTTCCTCCTTCGGCCACCCCGGGCCCGCGTGCCCACTGCATGCACCAAGATGGCCGCCCGGCCCCAGCGCGACCCTAGCCTACAGGCGCCACTCCGGCTGGAGGACATCGCGCCCCCCTTGGGATGAGAGAGGGAGGAGCAGTTTCCATCACACCTCTGCGCTTCCCTGGGACGGTGGGTTTCGATCGACCTGCCGGCCTCCCTGAGGGCTGGCTCCACGCCTGCTGGGTGTCTGGGGCTCCTCCCGACCCGGCCCTGAAAGGATCAAAGGACAATGGCAGGAAACCCCCAACAAGCGACCCCCAGGTGACAAGACCCCTGCCTGCACAGACTCCGGACATCAAAGAGGAGTCGCCCTATAACAAGGGGTGCTCTGGGACTGTCCAGCAGATTCGCCTTGGAACCACCTGAGCCCTGCTGAGTGACTCGCGGCTCCCTGAAAGATCGTAAGACCTCCGAACTTGTGCTTGAGCCCTGCTGAGTGACTCGCGGCTCCCTGAAGATCGTAAGACCTCCGAACTCGTGCTTGAGCCCTGCTGAGTGACTCGCGGCTCCCTGAAGATCGTAAGACCTCCGAACCTGTGCTTGAGCCCTGCTGAGTGACTCGCGGCTCCCTGAAGATCGTAAGACCTCCGAACCTGTGCTTGAGCCCTGCTGAGTGACTCGCGGCTCCCTGAAGATCGTAAAACCTCCGAACTTGTACTCGAGCCTGCTGAGTATCTCGCAGTGCCCACAGACTCCCTTGGTCCCGCCGGACCCCACGACGACAAGCGTATCCCCCAGCTCGAGGATTGTGAGCTGTGCGCCGGATACGCTCCTGCATTTGATCGATTCCCCCCAAAGACTGTCCCGCTACCTCCTAACCCCCCCTCCAAGACTTTGTGAGCCCGTGCTCCACTTGTATATATATTGCCTTGCGGATCATAAAGATCTTACCACTCCGATCTGATAAAGATGTGCTCTTAAGAACTCTCGGTGTTGTGTCTCTTTGTCGTGTGGTGCCGAGTGTACGATCCTAGATACGAGATTCCTCCCCTGAGGAGTCTCCCGCCAGTGCCCGGCTACGATACTTCGAAGGTTGGTCTCAGGCCAGTCAGGGCCCCCTCCGGGCCCCTCTGAGGTCGCCTTCTAACAGTGCTTATGACCACCCTACTGACACGATACGGGTTAATGGCCACACATCCATACCCTTTCCAATAACCAGGAGCCCCATACAGGGATGTCCCCTGTGTCCGTTACTTTTCGCTCTATACATGGAACCTATGACCCATAGGGTATGATCCAATCCAGCGATAACAGGGATTAAATTCGGCGGCGAACACCATGTAGTCAGTCTGTATGCAGACGTTATTTTAGCAACATTGGAGAATCCATCCACCTCCCTACCAACCTTCCTTAAAGAATTAGAATTGTTCGGCCTGGCAGCTGGTTTCAAAATGAATATCCATAAATCACAGGCCTTGAGCTGGACTCTGCAGCCCCAAACAACAGAAACTCTAAAGGACTAATTCCCTTTAAGCTTGGCCCAGTCACATCTCTCTTATCTGGGACTTCTAATCGCTCCCACTATCCTGATGACAGTCGCTCTTAACTACAATGTCCTGACTCGCCAAATACGAGATGACCTCTGCTGCTGGTGACACCACTCCCTTTCTTGGCTGGGGAGGATCGCGACTATAAAGATGACAATCCTTCCCCGATTCTTGTATACGTTTCAAGCCCTCCCAGTAGAACCCCCGTGGGGCATGCTCCACACCCTCCAGGATGAGATAAATCGCTTCATTTGGGCAGACAAACGCCCTTGTCTTTGTAGAGATATCACCTACCGTACCCTGCTCGAAGGTGAGCTGGGGGTTCCAGATTTAAAATGTTACTACCAAGCTACCCAGTTGAGAATTTCGTAGAATGGACCTGCGCAGAGTATGAAAAACATTGGTTGTTCATGGAGAGGGCTCTGGTGGGACAACCTTTATAGAGGAACCCCTTCCTCCCTAAACGTGCCCACCCCCTAACCTGTACCTGTCCAGTATCACCAAATCAGCACTAAATATCTGGGATAAACTAGCATCCCACTGTGACCTTACTTCTTTCCCCTCCCTCCTGAGTCCCATAGTAGGGAATCCTGATTTTACACCGGCCCTGAAAAACCCTGCGTTCCACCGGTGGAACCAAACAGGTTGTAGCTCAGTTGGACATCTATTCGAAACAGAGGGCCTCACCACATTCGAGTCCCTCCCTGCAGATCTAAGCCTTCCTGAAAATGAGCGTTGGCAATACACACAGATACGCCACTGGGTAATGCATCCAACAGTCCGTCCAGGAGCACAACGACACCTTACACCATTTGAACGCTGGCTGCTTTCAACCCATACAAACTCATGTTTAATTACACAGTTATATTGATTCCTATGCCCACGAGCACTCCTACTAAAACTGCAGGTCAACTCCGGTGGGAGTCTGAGATTGGGCGGGAACTGACCCTGAAGGAATGGGTAGACATCCACTATCGCGCTAGGCACACAACCCGTAATATACCAGGGATTTAAACAACAACAAAGATTATAACAAACTGGTACCTTACCCCTATTAGACTCCACAAGTTTGCACCGTCTAAATCTCTGAACTGTTGGAGTCAGTGTGGCCTTCCAGGCACCCTATCACACATTCTATGGGACTTCCCAGAAATAATGCTGTATTGGACATGGGTCCTTAACTATATTGACACACACTTTGAAACAGAAGTCTACAGATTCCCCGCCTATATCATCTTGGGCCTTCCCAACGCCATTACTTTCCCGCTAAAATCCTGTAGAGGTAGGCAGGTTGGGCTAGTACTCATAGCGTCCTTGCAGAACAGACTGTCGTATTGGGGTATTGATCACATTCCAACATACCAAGGATGGCTGCACATACTGTGGTACATTATGGGTATGGAACGAGTTAACCTAACATTGTTAAAACAAAGTTCAGCCTTCCAGAAGTTATGGGAACCATTCCTGAGCCTCCTGTCGTCAGAATTCCGCTAACTTACTTGTCCCAAGTACCTTCGCCTATTACGTCTATCAGAGGCCCACTTCAAAACCCTGAGTTGGGGCATAGCTGGGTGGGGAAATGTGACTCAGTTGTTATAAGTCAGTTTTAGGCTGCCTGGGTCTGGGAGTTTCAGGGGAAGTTTGATAAAATATGTAATGCAACCTGTGGTCCACAGGTCTTGTGGCTTATGTCTTCTGCTAAGATGGAATTTGTAATAAATAAATTTAAACCATAAACCAGCAGAGGCACCAAAATGAAAATGAAGGATATCAAGCACTTCTGTGGATATTATACTTATACAGTTTGCAGTGGGAGGCTGGATTCCGTAGTCAGGGCCGGCTTTATCACTGGTGGCGCCCAGTGCGACAATGTTTTTGGGTGCTCCCTCCCCCCCCCCCGAACACCTCCACAACAGATTCCTACACTACCACTCTTTAACAGTCTGCATAACCACTCTCTCTCAAACGCATTTAATTAGTTTATGGTGTCAATCATAAAAGTGAAGGTTGGCAGCACACTTTACATTGCACACACACTACAGAGACAATCAATCATACGTGTGTAAATCAATGTATAGGAAACGTTACATAAAACAGAGGACTACAAAGGGTAGGATTCATATATCATCCATACTTTAGGGTGCTTGATCTGGAGAAGCACAAACAGAGAATTTAAAACGTAACACTATGGTGAGGGGTTCTCTTTAATAATCAAAATTAATTTCTACCCAAATGAACCCTTTGTGCAAAATTGGGATAAAAGTCTGGGGAAAAAATCAATATGCTCTAATCTATACTTGAAGGCTGCATTTCAGTTCTTTGATGACTGTTAATAGCTCACTGTTAGAAGTTTAACTTGTAAACTGCAAGTGACAAAAGGAAGTCTCTGTCGAAAGCAGTAACCCACTGACCTATTTATGCTATATTCACTTTGGGATTTGCATGGTACACATTCTATGCAGCAGTCATTTTAACCTTCTGCACTAAATCAAAACTTCCACCAGTTAAAAGAGACAAAACTACCATCTCTCTCCAGGAAGAAAATTAATCTCCGGAGTTCACTTGACATTTTTATTGTTTGCTGAAAATTGCTGGAGGCCTGGAATGCAGCAGCGAGTGTTTTTAAAAAAACAGTGTAAACTAGCAAACAGGCGCCCCCATGCGAAGTCAGCACCCGGTGCGGTGGCACCGGTCGCACCGCCCTAGAGCTGGCCCTGTCCGTAGTCCACAGGTCTTTGAGTATTGATATGCATACTTCGGCCTTAGATGTTTCCAGTGATGTCATGGGGAGCGTGGCTAGGATGTGCAACATGGTGGCCTATGAACGCGGAGCTCCCAGCCCAGTCCCGAGAACCACGTCCATCCGCCAAGGTTCATCAGTTCCAGTGCTCCAGAGCCCTTGCTGCAGAAGTGGTGTGGCGATAGTTGCTCTCCCCAGCTGGGGGAAACAGCACATACCCAGTTTTTGATGGTGTACAGTGGCGGGGTGCTGGAGCCTGGCCACGGTGGGCTTGGCCTGCTTCCGCGGGCACCCTAGGTGATCGAGACCCCCCCTTGGGAGATGGACGGGTTCTACATTGCACATGTTCCTGCAAATTGAGGTGGCAGAGGCTCCCCCTCACTGCTGCAGGGCATCATCCATGCCTACAGGACTGGATCACTGAGACCTGTTTGCAGTGGGCCTGCTCCTGCCTCCACTGCAACTATTGGGTGCCAAGATGGCCGCACGACGGTGAGGCTCTGGCGGCCCAGACCGCAAATGTTAATTTAATCCGCTGAACCACTGCTCTAAAGGGAGCTTGTCATGAGGAATTCATCTCCGAATTCAGCCAAGTACCCCCGGAGACCTGCGTGAGGTCAGCGGCTCAAGGAAGTACTGCAGAAGCCAACAGCGAGTCAGCACGGATGCGGTGGAGTGGAGCGTGGAACAGGGCAGCGGGCATGACAACTAATGGAGGCCGGGGCCACGCATGAGAGGCAGGCCAAACTCGCGGCGATCCTGAGGCTCTGTGACCGGTGGGGGGCCCACGGCCCGTAGTTTGGGCCAGAGCTTCGAGAGTCCCCACAACACAGGAGATGAGGAGGAATCCATCACAGCCCATGGGGGAAACAAACAAAGAAAAGAAGCTACATAGTGCAGGCAAACCCCCCCACCTCAGGGAACAAGGCCTGCAGGGGGCAGACGCTGCACCTGTGGGCCCCCGTTCACCCAGAATATTGGCTTGTACTGCAAAGCGCCCCCAACTGTGATATAGTGGTGCGACTGCCCTCAACGAGTCTCAGTTGCGGCGGGAAGAAGCTGCTACTGCACCTCGAAGGCGGGTGAGACGTGAGGGAGCGAAATCTGGTACCCCCCGACCGCCGGGGGAAAGATGTAATACAATTAAGTGTGGGGCTAGAGCACTGAACCCACGTTGCATTGGGGACTATCGGCCGGCAGGAGATCGAGCAGTGAGCCCTACACGAGGGGCAGAAAAATATAACCACAGCGGAACATCTTCTCTCTCCCCAAGCGTGCACATTGCTGTCACCCTGGCACCGCACCCACACATTCAGAGTGGGGTGCGAACTACTGGAGTGGGGCCCCACAAGCCTGGGGGAGCCAGAGAAATAGGTATCAGCCCCAACCATGCTAAATCATCCAAGCACTGGCAGCTCGAACAATACTCCCTGAATTTTCATTACACTGCCATGCAACAAGCCAACGCAAGTGGTGTTCCACTGTAAAGGGACAGAGATAATCTCCAGGGGCACAGATTAAAAAATCGTACAGCACTCACACTGGGCTAGAGTATTGTCCCACTATAATTACTGAAAAGAGCAACCGCACAGAGAAGTAGAACAGGTCACCACGGACCGCCATAACTATCAAGATGGGGCGAACAGACGGAAGCAGTCGAAGTTGCCATTCGAGGCCCGCAAAACAGCTCACAAGCAGAACGAGGAACAGACTGAGGCGCCCCTCGATAGCCAGGAAGACCATTGGAGGGCAATACTCCTCACTATGAAAAGCAGCCTAACATCCATCGAACCAAAAATGGATGCCATGTCCACCGCATTGGACACAATCTTTCCAAAAGTTGAAAAGCACAGTCACAGAATAACAGAAGCAGAAGCCAGAATCTCAGATCTGGAAGATAACGCAACAAGTAATAAAGAACAGCTCTCCCAGATGGACTGCCTGCTGAGGGTGATTGCAGCTAAAAATGAAGATTTAGAGGCGCACTCGTGCCAGAATAAGGTGCGCATGCTTGGATTGCCCGAAACGACAAATACAGGCCGCATGGAGGATTATATAGAGCGGTTGCTTTGCGATGTTCTCCGTGCAGAAGGCTTCTCTAAACACCTGGTGATCTGAGAAAGGGACGGATTTTCCCATATAATTATCCTGAGACATCCCTACCACTCAGCCAGCATGAAACCCCTGTGTAGGCCCTTCTGTTCAATATGTAGACCTCCTTGTTAAGTTGACCATAGTTCTGCCATTTTACTGTATAGCAGGCTGAAGACAGGTCTGACCCAATTCAGATCCAGCTCCTCTTTCTGGTCCTCTTTCTGCGAGGCCTCTTGCTCCAAACTAGGAGCCCCCACCCTACCCGTGTGCTCAGTTCACTGTTTCGAAGTTCAACATCCCCCTGAAACTTTCGACATACAGTGGGCTGCATCCTGGGCTGGTACATGCTTCCTGGGCTGGTACATACTTATAAGGAAGTGGCCACCGCAGTTGTGTCAAGCTAAAGAACACAGGAGATTTATACATTTATATATAGAATTCCCGTACAATACCCATTTTTCTGCTTGCCCTATGCAATTTACGACAAGCGATTGGCCTGAGAAACTGACCTTTTCACCTAATCTACGGTCCGCATTAAGTGGGCAAATGATGAGACGTCTGATAAAAATTGCAGACAAAGCTTTTGGGGTAGACTGACGTAGGTAGAAGTGGCGTGAGATGACGTTATTGTAGGCACCTCTCATAGCCTAAAAACCATATAAAAGGGGAGCTCACACAATCCTCGGTGGACTACCTTGCTGTCTGTATGTAGGTAACAGACTGTGTAGGTTTTTGCCCAAGAGCTAAGAAGCTCTTGTCTTGTCTTACTCAAAGTGTCTTTCTCTGCTTTGCTTAAAGTATTTTGTTCTATTTTACCTATATGAAATGTCATGTTATGTTTAATCATTTTTCTCTTCACTTTTGCATTTAAAATGTTTTGTATTGTAATTGCAGGATTGCTCACTCTTGGGTGAACGTGAGTGTTCCTAGGTAAAGGTGTTATGTTTTCTGAGACATACTTTACTTCATGTATGCTGTTTTCATGGTGCATTTAAATAAGTGTTTATTAGATTTAGTCTCTCACTCTCTTAAAGTGGCACCAATTGATGCCATTGGTAAAAACCTTTATGCATATCCAACACCCTGACCTCATAATAGTGCACTGTGGTGGCAATGACCTAGGCACTTTGACTGGGGTAGGTCTGGAAATGCTTATGAAGGACACCTTTGCAGAATTGTTTTCACTTTTTCCCAAAACTGCCTTTGTGTATTCTAACATATGCCAAAGGCAGAAGTGGAACTGGTCCAATCATTTTTGTCCACAGATTGAGAAAGCTAGGAAGCATGTGAATAAATCTGTTTCTGCTTTTCTCCGAGACTATAGAATGGGGTCCATTTACAATAACAATCTGCGCTTTCATATGCAAGAGATGTATAGGAGAGATGGAGTACACTTTACTGATGAAGGAAACAGAGTCTTCCTCAACAACTTTAGACTCTGTATAGGTACTTACTTATAAGTACCAAAAACTCTCAGTGAACACAACGCCTCTTTTTAGAGCCACTCAAGAACAAAACACTTAAGCTAGATGTTTATCTCCCAAAAATTTCAGTTTTTTTCCTTGGATCCGCACACCCAACGCGTTAGGAACCGTGCACCCAACGCGTAAGGATGCGCGACTCCTAATTTTACCGTAAAAATAAATAAATAGCCCCTATCACTAATTTTTATTGTCCCCGGGGACCCCATCCCCCGGGGCTTATAAAAAAACATTGCAGACCGCGGGGGAAACCCCAACGCCCCCACGGTCCCAGCCGGCTCCCCACGTCCTTCGGGAGCCGGCATTGCTTTTCCACATGGGAGCTGCTGACATGCAGCTCCCCGTGTGGAAAAGCAATATCGTTTAGATTTTGAAAGAGAGAGCAGGACCTGCTCTCTCTTTCAATATCCTAACAAAGTTTGCTATGGGAGGGCGGGAGACTCCCGCCCTCTCATAGCAAACAACAGTGTCCTGGGGTGGGCCACCCAGGACACTGTAGGAGCCGGCCGTGTGGGGTGGCGGTCCCCAGGGCCCTCGAGGCGTCCGGGAGGGGGGCAACGCTGCCCCCCTTCCCCTCTTAATGTATAACCATTTTGCTCCTGGGATTTGGCCCACCCGGGGGCTAATTATTAACGAAGCGCGGAAGCCCGCACTTCGGGTTTTTTTTTTTCCATCCGGATCCGCGCACCCTGCACGCATTTCGCCGATTTTTTTGTTTGTTTAAAAGGGGGGCCCCAGGGGGTCCTTCTGGGACCCCCTGAGCAACACTATAGGGTCCGAGTATTTCTACCCTGCCCCCTTTATATGTTTTAAACACTTATTCCCCTTACTTCTTCAGCCTCGCTTCGACCGAGGCACAAAATGGCTGTCAACAGTTCCTGGTTTCGAATGTAGACAGACACTCGACAGCCAATTAGCATTCAGCGCGTGATCGGGAGGGTGCATGCACGGTTCGCAGAGGGTGCACTTAGGGTGCGGGGAGGGTGCGCGGATCCTCCGAGGCCATAGATATATATGTACTTTTAACTCTAATTTTCTCAGGAACTACTGAACGGATTTACACCATTTAAGAAAAGGCACGAGTCTGAACTGAGGAGTACCTCTTTGCCAAATTTGGTGTAATTTCGTTCAGCAGTTCGGGCTGTAACTGCGTCAACAGGTCCTATGGGAAAATGCATGGGGACCCCCCTTTTTTCTCGCCCCCCGCTTGACGAATCACCGTGAAATTTTCACGATAGGAGCGGACCAGAGCTGGCCAAAAGTTTGGAAAATTTCGTGAAGATTCGTCAATCGGCGCCAGACTTATTGGGAATAGAATGTTGCGGATTTCCTATGGAAAATAGGTCCTAACTATAACTACCTACTGGCGACCGCCAGTAGGTAATATATATATATATATATATATATATATATATATATATATATATATATATATATATATATATATATATATATATATATATATATATATATATATATATTCACTGAAAAAACCCTAGGTTTCAGGCACGTTATAGTTAGGAATTAGCATTTAAAAAAACCTTAGAAATTCACTGAAAAAAACATAGGTTTCTGAGGCGTTATAGTTAGCTGGACTTTTCACTTGTACAAAACCATTGAAATTCCCCCGTTATAGTTAGTTCAGCTAACTATAACTCGCGCACCCGCAATGCACTGCTGATGACGTCACATATTACATCACTCATGAAATGGTCAGTGACATCACTCATGACATCACTGATGACATCTCAAATGACATCACTGATGACTACTAAAGGGAAAGTAACTGCTGCACCTACCTCTCCTCTCCGCGCCGTACGGAATTCCCTCATTACCGCTCCTATAACGGTGGGCCCCTGTCCTTGTTTTATCGCTGTGCTGTGCTTTTAATGCGCTCTTGTTTTTACTGGCTTTTATGCTACGGGGGAACGTGGGGGCTTTCTAAACATAAAGAATACTGATTGCTGATTGTGTAACTCACCTGCTATTACTTTGTGTGCAGTCTCCGCTTCCCCAGTCGAACGCCGGCTTCTATCCGTTTGATTGGAGGGAAGCAGACACACCTCTCGGACAGCCAATCACCCCCTCAGGCTCCGTATCTTCCGGTTGGGAGACCGGAACCGAGCCCCTCCCGCGCCCGGCCAGCTATTTTAATCCATGCTCGGCCGGAAGTGCAGCGGGCGCGCCGCCGGCGCGCCAAAGGCAAGCCCGTCTGCACCAAGGACGTGACAAGGGCCAGGAACCCTGCACGAACACGGCCAAAGCGAATATATAGTTCCGAGACACTAAAAATGTTTAACGTCAAGGGATGTTGTAAATGTCAGGTTGCCCCAGAAAATTTATGGGGAGCCTGCTCCTGCCATAAGTGTAGACAGGATTTTTTACTAGGCCCAACTACACTAATAAATAAAATGAACCCACCTATTATGACACTCAAAACCACATTACAAGAAGGCCTAGTCAATGCTAGATCACTTAGCAAACATTGTCAAGATGTCAGGGACATAATACTTGATCAGCAACTTGACTTCCTATTTATCACTGAATCGTGGTTGAAAGAGTGGTGCAATCCGGATATAGCCATTGCACTCCCACCGAATTACAAAATTTATAGGAAGGATAGATTGGCAGGCAGAGGTGGTGGCCTGGCCATCATTCTACGCGATTCACTGCTTTGCTCCACCCTGGACCTCGATTCCATTGAGGATGCTGAATGCTTAGGTTTCTGTATCTCACTCAATGCTTCAATGTCATTCTCAGGGATCTTGATATATCGACCTCCAGGGCAAAGCTCCACCTTTACTGACTCGCTGAGTGACTCCTTAAGCCAGCTCCTCCTCAAATATGCCAACTTCACGGTGCTTGGCGATTTCAATCCTCATTTGGAATCCAGATGCTCACCAGGAGTTGATAACTTCCTTCACACTATAGAGCTACTTACCTTAAAACAATTGGTGGAGCTCCCAACCCATCGGGCGGGCCATATTCTTGATGGGGTCTGTTCTAACTTCACTGCACTCACGGTAAAAACCCCTCTCCCGTTGATCTAGTCAGACCATTTCCTGATACCATTCACTATTGGGACTTCACACATAGGTTGTTCGGGCCGGCTTCCCCTCAACTCCCAACCCAGACGCCATTGGGCCAAACTATTAGAGGACCCTAAGCTGATTACCCATGCACAGGCTCGTATACCGAACTTAACAGGTAACCCAGAGTGGGACTCGCATTGTCTCCATTCCTGGCTTTCAACCGTATGTAATGACCTAGCCCCTCTAGAGAAACCTGACAAAAAAAAATGAAACCAAAAGCTTAAAAGGCGCCTTGGTTTACACCCGATTTAGCCTCAAAGCACCATTTTTGTAAGCTACAAGAACGCAAATGGAGAAGGTCATATAATTGCGAAGATAGAGCAGCTTACAAAAAAAGCAGGAAACTCTATCATGACCACATTAAAAGAGTAAAAAGGGAATACTACTCAAAGGAAATAATGGAGGCTAACCTAGACCAAAAGTCAATTTTTAAAATTATAAAGTCCTTCACTAATCCCAAAGGTTTACAGAAAGAACTACCCCCCTCACAAACCCTGTGTAACGACATTTCAAACTATTTTGAAGCCAAGATCCTTAAGATCCAAAAGAATTTTCCTACCACTCCTACTAACATAAAGGCCGCAGAATCATATCCCACAGTATCGCAACCTTCAAACCAATACCATTAGTATCAACTGCGGAGATCATCTTGACCTGCAAATCAGGCTCCCCATTGGACGCCTGTCCCCCCATGATTCTACACAAACTCATTGACATAGTCAATCCAGTTATAAATGAAATCGTTAACTCATCACTTGGCACGGGTTTTGTTCCAGACGAATGGAAGCTCGCCCTGGTCAAACCCCTTAAAAAGAAACAGAACATTGACCCCTCAGTCCTCTCTAACCTCCAGCCCATTTCATTGCTTCCGGTACTGGGTAAAATCACGGAAAAATTTGTACATAAAGAACTCTCAAGATTCATTGAATCTACTAATATTCTTCATCCCCAACAATCAGGCTTTCGGCCTAGGTACTCAACAGAATCTGCCCTCCTGGAAGTCACAGAGGCATTGAAAACTATAGCAGACAAGGGAAGGAAAGCAGTCCTGATCTTACTTGACCTGTCGGCTGCGTTCGACACCATCTCACATGACATCCTCCTGAAGAGGCTCGAACGCGGCGGCATTGCAGGTACTGCCTTAGAATGGATTAAATCATTCTTAACCAACCGTAGACAAACTGTATCCCTAGGCCCCTTCTCTCCTCAGAGAAAATTATAACAACAGGAGTCCCTCAGGGCTCCTCCTTCAGCCCTCTGTTATTCAACATTTATATGGCCCCTCTCATCTCCCTTATAAGTTCCTTCGGAATCGAAGTAACATCCTACGCGGATGATACCCAAATGATCGTGTCCCTGGACAACGATAACACAGAGACCGAAATAAACTTCAAAACCTGCCTATCACAAGTCCTCCAGTGGATGAGGGTCAACCACTTGCAATGTAACACGGATAAAACCGAAATCCTGCCTATTGGAACAAATGTTACCTTCATCCCGGATAGGTGGTGGGCAGAAGGAACCACCCCTCCCCCAGATATGGCCAAAGTTGCAAAAAACCTAGGGGTTAAGTTCGATTCCGCACTATCTTTTCTCCCTCACGCGTTATCCATAGCAGGCACTTGCTTTAGCCTAATAAGATCGTTAAAAATTGTTTTTGATTTGATCCCATTTCCAGCAAAGAAATCAGTGGCAGTGGCCCTGATCCTCTCGCGTTTGGACTACTGCAACAGCCTCTTTTCTGGGGCCAGTAAAGCCACAATAAAAAGACTACAAGTGGTCCAAAATACTGCGGCGTGCCTTGTGCTGAAGCTCCCCCGTGGAGAATCCGCCTCCGCAGCACTAAAAACCCTGCATTGGCTTCCTATCCATAAGAGAATCCTTTTTAAGATTCTTTTAACCACTCATAGAGCCATGCACAAGGCAGGACCTACATACCTCTCAGCACGTTTTTCCCAGTATACCACCGTCAGGGCTCTCAGGTCATCCACAGCCAAACTCCTGAGACCACCTGCCTTCAAACAATCCACAAAGGGAGGTAAAACTGTTGCCGTCCTGGGGTCTAGGGCTTGGAATGCACTTCCAACCAACCTTAGACTACAGGAATCGGAATCCCTTTTTAGGAAGGCATTAAAAACATGGATATATAATATCCCAGATGCCCACTGTTTCGCGTTAATCTAATCAGATCTCAGGCTTAATTCCCACTGACTCTCTCCTTTACTATTCCTTAGCGCCAGGAGGCTCCTTGCGGAGCGACAGTCTGCGCTTTACAAATGCATATTTACATTACATTACATTACATCACTGATGACATCATCCAGTGAATGTGTGTTTTTCTGAAAATTACATATGTTTTATATATGTATATCTCAAGGTCGAGGGAAGAATAAATGGGTATATACGTGTCTAAATGGATTATTTGTTTTTGAAAAATTGATTGTATAACTGACTGATTAAGTGTATCTTAGTGAAAACATGGCTTAGTGAGTAATGTTTAAATATGTAAATATCTGCATCAGTCTCTCACTTTGTGTATAAGTGGCAGCATGGGTTGGTGAGTAGCTACATGAGTGTCTATATAGGTTATTAGTTGGATTTTTGAGTATCAGTATGAGTGTCTGAGTGTCTGTATGGTTCAGTGGGGGGTATTACGTAGTGCATAGGTGCATGAATGAGTGACTCACTGTTTGTATGTGTTGAAGACAGCATGTGTGCAGGACTGTATGGGTGGATGAGTGTGTGCATGGGTGTGTTAGTGAGTGAATGACTGTCTCAATAGTGTCTTTATGAGTAACTACATATGTTTTAAACTAGTATATGTGTCTATTGGTGTATATAAGTGAGTATATATGAGAGTGAGAGATTGAAAGAGTTCCTGTATGAATAAGTATGTGTTTCTATAAGTGATTGTTGAAAAGACTAAGTATGTGTAAGTTTCTGTAGAAGTAAGTGTGGTGGTGTGTGTATAACTGTATATGCAAGTAAATGGATGTTTGATTCTTTATTAGCATGAGTGACTATGTGTGTGAGTAAGTCCGTGGATGAGTGGCATTGTGTAACAGGATGTATAGGTGTATGAGTAGATATGATGAGTGAGTACATGTATGAGTGACTGTATAGGACTGTTGGTGAATGAGTGGATGTATATGTGGATCTTAGAACTACTGAATAGGTTGTTGTAACTGGTATTGGTATGTCCATTGTTTTGAAAATTGTAGTTTCTTTTTTTTTTTTTTAAACAAACCTTTATTGACTGCTGTGGTAGTCGGGGTTCCTAACGGACAGCGGACCAGCTAAAGAAACTCTCTAAGTTCAACAGGTGCAGATATCAGACTTTATTTTTAGTCTTCCTGTGCCAGTTCTTGGGGATAGGTGTAATGCAACGAAAACCAAATAACCACAGTACTACAAACAGTTCCTTCACTGTCTCTGGGTTCTTCCTTGCGGGTTCGGGTCTGTGATGTCCAGAGGGGGGGTCTTGCTTCTTGGTGCTCGGCAGGTGAGAGTAGGGAGGAAAAACAACAAAAGGTACCAGGTTTTAGTCAGGGATACTTATGCAGGTTTATGTTTGTGCTACCACCACCTTCGACGTGTGTGAGGATAAGGAAGTGAGGGAGTTCGGTCTGGTCTCACACGGGTAATAGTGCCTGCCCCCTCCCCTTAATACCTCCACCGACCCCACCCGAAAGGACCCCTAAGATTCACTCGCCTTGAGCCACGGCCCGTGACACGGACCGCGGCGCTGGGACCCGGGGCGTCTTCTCCTCTCCTCTGCCCACCGGGTTTGTTCGCAGTATACACCCCTCTCCTGGGTTCGTCGTCTCTCGTCTCGCCTTCCACCTCCGGTGCTTCTTCTCGTCGCCGCTTGCCTTTGTCCTTGTTTTCTCCGTGGTCCTCGCGCCTTCTCTCCCTTTTCTCTCCGGTTTCGTTCTCCTCTCTTCTTCCTCCCTCTCGCGTCTCTCTCCGTGCGTTTTCTTCCGTTTCTAGCCCCGCCCCCAAGGCCGAGTCGGAGACTAGACTGTGTCCTGCTTCCGGAGCAGCATTCTGCGGCTCCGACCTGCCCCACTTCCGGTCCGCTCCGTCGTCTTCATCACAACTGCATAAAGATCTGACACAGCCATGTGCCTGCATCCCACCGGGCCGGCACTGCGTCGCACAACAGTCGCAACTAAGGATATTGGAGAAGCAAACACAGCAAGCCGCCTACAACCCCTATGGGCCGGCCGCGTCAGGAGGGCAATCATATCAGGTAATAATCAACTCAGGTTTGTAAACAAATAACCCCCCAAAACATCAACTGCAAGAAGTCACTTCAGCGTCACCGTCCCTTGTCTCAGTAACCAAAGCTCTGTCCATTCAGTCTCTACTCAGCACTCACCCCTACAATTCCATTATCCCGCAATTCCGTCCTCGACCCTACGCCAGAAAGGATCGCTCACTGCCCCGCCCTGTCCGGGAGACACCCCTCACCCCCCCTCCGCACCCCACCCCCTCCCACAGTCTCTCCCCTGCCGGAATCTGGGACGGGGTCCCCAGTGTCATTGTGTGTCAAAAGATAAGTTTGAAGAGGGGCCCAGATATCCCGCGGGCGCGAGGTGGGAGGCATAAGGTCGGCATAGGTGTGCAACTGGTCCTGGCAATATATGAGGTCTGTAATCCAGTCCTTAAATTTGGGAGCCCGACCCCGCCCCCATCGGCAGGCGATACGTCGCTTCGCCAACAGAAGAGCCAAAGAAACATATCTCCGTATCTTAAGTGGGACGTGTTCCGTGTACCCCAAGAGCACAGTGAGGGGATCGGCGGGCACATGCACCCCAGACATCTCGTCAAGCGCCTGTAGTACCTCCCCCCAGTAGTCCCGAATCGGTGGGCAGTCCCAGGCCAAGTGTCCAAAGCCAGCCTCCCCCGCCCCGCAACGATCACAGCGGTCATTATCACGCAGTTGCATCCGGTGTAGCCTAGCCGGCGTGCAGTATAGACGGTGAACATATTTATAATGGATGAGGCGTAATCTGCTATTGGCCGATATGGCGCCCGTCTGTCGACAGCAATATGACCATTGTTCCTCCGTGATGGGGGTTCCCAATTCAGCCTCCCACTTCCCCTTAGCTGGGGCCTGAGTCCTCTCACACTCCCTTGGGTTATCCCATATAATCGAGATACTACATGTTCAGGGGGATTGTGTTGTAGAAGGACATGTAAAGGGGCCATTGTAGGGGGTTCCATCAGAAAACACTGAGTAAGCGATTGTGTGTCCTGTCTAAGCCTTACGTAGTAGAACTGCTCCAAAGGGGTGGGATTTAGGGTGCCAAAGAAGTCCTCACTACTTTTAAACTTGCCATTCGCATACAGTTGGCCCCAGGTAAGACAAGACAATTTCCGCAACATGCGGCAGCATCCCCCTTCCGTCGTAACTGGGAGGTCATGCCTCCCCTGTAATGGCGCTAATGGCGAGTAAAGAATAGGGCATTTTAGTCTGCGTGCCAGCTCTCGCCACGCACTAGTGGTGCATTGTACGGTAGTAGATGCTAGATGTCTGGGGACTGCGGTGGTACCCAGATACGCTGTACAAGGAGTAGGGCCCATATATCCATCCTCAATTGCCAAATGCGGCATGTAAGGGGGAGGGTGCATCCACTACACCGCATAGTGTGCCTGAGGGCATATAAAGTATAATTCCATGTCTGGGACCTCAAGTCCCCCACTCTCAAACGGCCAAGTGAGAACGTCCCATGCCAATCTGGGTTGTCGCCCACCCCACGTCAATCTCATCAGCTGAGCTTTGACACTTTGAAAAAAGCACCGGCTAGGAGCATACGGGATGTTAGTAAAAAGATAAAGCAGCTTAGGCAATAGTATCATCTTAATCAACGACACTCTAGCGGCCATGGAGAGAGGCATTGCGATCCAGCGAGATATCCTATCCGTAAGAAGATCGAGAGCACAGCCATAATTGGATCGCATCAGCTCGTCCCGACGTCGAGACACTCGAATGGCAAGGTAAGTGACTGTGTCGGAACACCATGTGAGAGGGAAGTCTGGATCAAACTCCGGTGTGGCATCAGTGAGTGGAAAGATTTGAGATTTCCCCCAATTCACAGTTATCCCAGATAATTGACCAAACTGGATGAGCAACCGGAGAATAGGATTAAGGCTGACCACCGGGTCCCGCAGATATAGGGTCAGATCATCAGCATAGAGGGAGATCAGAATCTGCCTCGCCGGGTAGTTCAACGCATACTCCCGGAAATGTTGTCGGACTTTAGAAGCCAGGGGCTCGATGGCGAGAGCGAAAAGCAGGGGCACCAGGGGACATCGCAAAGGAAGCGGACTGCACCCCATTAACCAACACACTAGCGCGTACCCCGGAATACAATAAATTGATCCATGCCAAAAAGGGTGCCGGAAACCCCATACGTTGTAAAACAAAGGCGAGGTAGTCCCATTCCAGGGAATCAAACGCCTTAGTGGCATCGAGAAATACAGCCGCTGCGTTGAGATTGGGGTCTATGTCGTGGAGGAGTGCAAATAGTGTACGCAAATTATGGGACGTGCCTCTAGTGGGCACAAAGCCTGATTGATCAGGGAGTACCAATGCTGTCATAAGAGAACTGATCCTATTAGCGATCAGTTTGGCTAAAATTTGGCGTCCACATTGATTAAGGAGAGAGGCCTGTACGAGTCACAATAGGAAGAGGGTTTCCCTGATTTAGGCAGGGATATAATACGCGCCTCTCTCATAGAAGGAGGAAGTATACCAGTCTCCCGGGCCTCCTCATAAACATGTCGCAGCACCGGGATAAGTATGGGATAGAAGGTTTTATAGAATTCAGCCGGTAAGCCGTCCGGACCCGGTGCTTTTCCAGATTGCAACTGCATGATGGCCGAAATAATTTCTTCATCCTCGTGGTGTCTCAACAGGAATTCCCTCTGCCCGTCCACCAGCCAGGCGATCGCCGTGTCGTCAAAAAAGGGAGAGAAGTCCACCGGATGCTCTCTCTGCGTCTTATAAAGACCTCTATAGTAATTTCGAAACGTCTTTACTATCTCAGGCGTATCGCTATGCCGAATCCCGTCCTCGTCCTCCACTTCAAGGACTACATTAGCAAATTGCGGAGGTCGAATCAAGGAAGCCAGCGTTTTCCCAGGCCTGTCCCCCTCCCCGTATCTCTGCGCTCTAAAGTATTTCCCTTTGTATTTACATTCGCGTTCTGCTGTCTCATGGTATTCAGAGAGCACCCCGCGCAGTTTAACTTGCAATGCCGGTGTGGGGCGAACCTGCAATTCCTCCTCAATACCTTTAAGTTCCGTCTCCAATCTACGCAGAGTAGAACGGATATTGCGCAGCACTCCCCCACTCTTCGCAATACACAAGCCTCGTATAGTCACTTTGAAGGCTTCCCACACAGTGGAGTACTGCGTCACCGACTCCACATTGCGAGGGAAGAAATCCGTGACCTCCTGTTCCAACTCCTGCTTGAAGACGGGGTCCAGTAAAGAGAGGGGATTGAACCGCCAGAGTAGCAACGGAGATTCCACATGCGGTGGGGCAAGAACCACCAGCACCGGGGAATGGTCCGAGTAGGTCCGAGGAAGGTGAGAGGTGTGTGTCAACCAGTGGGCTGCCCCCTTGGTGATGAGCCAAGCATCAATTCTGGACCATGAAGCTCGGGCCGTAGAATAGCAAGTACCCTCGCATCGCAAGGGGTGTGAGTACCGCCAGGCATCTAGCAGCTCATAATCAGCCATTATCGTCTGTAGGGTGGCTTGGGTCCGAGAATAGTGGTGGGGTTGCGGGTGTGACCTGTCCCGAGCAGGGTCAACTGTAACATTAAAGTCCCCCCCCCATAACAGGTGTGTAGACCCAATCTCTAGAATTTTGCCCCAAAGCACTCGGAAAAATTCCGGGTCGTCCGAATTAGGTCCATAACATGAAACAAAGGTAAAGGAGTAGGAGGCAAGCCTCCCCCAGAGGATGGAGTATCGGCCCTGCTTGTCCGTGACCGACCCAATCAGGGTATATGGAAGGGACTTCTTCACAAGTACCGCGGGCATATGAGGAATAGGAGGAAAAACATGTATATCTGGCCCATCGCCCGGCAAATGTGGAAGGGGCAGCAGGGTTAAGGTGCGTCTCCTGCAGCATCGCACAGTGTATATTATGGCGGTCTAAATAAGATAATATATGTCTGCACTTGCGAGGATCCCCCAGTCCTCGGAAGTTCCAGGTAAGGAAACGAAATGCGGGGGATCTGGAGTGATTAGTCATTGCAGCGGTTGGGGTAATACTTGTATAAGCGGCGAGCTATCGCCAACTGGGATACAGAGCTTGGCACTAAACTGACAACTAAGGCCAGGGTATGTATCATGACGCTCATTCGTTCTAAACTTGCAGGATGAAACTCAACATCTTCACCCCCCTCCCACATCAGCAGCCCAATCCTGCCGTGGTAGTCGTCCCACCCCTCGAAAATTGTAGTTTCTATTTTTGAATGTGTGTATCAAAGGTTATATTAGGGGGAGAGGAGGTCTGCCACTCTATCACAAGGATGATGTCATCAGTGATGTCATTTGAGATGTCATCAGTGATGTCATCAGTGATGTCATAAGGGATGTCATAAGGGATGTCACTGACCATATCATGAGTGATGTAATATGTGACATCATCAGCAGTGCATTGCGGGCGCGCAAGTTATAGTTAGCTGAACTAACTATAACGGGGGAATTTCAATGGTTTTGTACGAGTGAAAAGTCCAGCTAACTATAACACCCCTGAAACCTATGGTTTTTTCAGTGAATTTCTAAGGTTTTTTAAATGCTAATTCCTAACTATAACGTGCCTGAAACCTAGGGTTTTTTCAGTGAATTTCAAAGGTTTTTTAAATGCTAATTTCTACCTATGCCTACAGAGATAGGACATGTGAAGAAAGAAGACAAAAAAGCACAGAAAGAAAAAAAAGAAATGCAGAAAGAAGCAACAGAAGTCCTCAAAGACGAAGAAAAGTGCAGGAAGAAGGATAACGTGCAGAAAGAACAAACAGAAGAGCAGAAAGAAGCCTTGTTGCAAAAGCATCCTGTACCCTCAACTTTTTCAGACAGATACTGGTGGTAACCGAGTTTGACTAACCAGTCCTAGAGCCAGTGCTATGTTAAAGACACTCAGAATACAGTGAAAACACCTACATACACTAGGGAACACTATGCGCTGGGGTCCCCCTGTGATTAGCATGACCTCCTCTGTAAGCCCCTAGTATATAATAGGGCAGGGGATTAAAACTACTTCTTAAAACGCGCCACAGGGCATGTTTGACCACGTCACCTCAGACCCCGTCCCCTCCCTTCCCCACTGTGTAAACACGCCCTGTTGCCGTTTTAAGTTGGGAGATTAAGTCCCCTTGAATCCTGAGGGTCCCTAGGGTCCAACTAGACCACTAGGTACCTCCAGTAAGCGCCACAGAGCTGCGTTGCAGAGAGATGTAAAAAGTGGCACGGCCTGGACCACCTCTCTGCAACGCAGCTCAGTGGCGCTTACTGGAAGCACCTGGTGGGCTAGTTAGCCCCCAAGGGTCCTCAGGATTGAAGGGGAATTATTTCCCCAACTTAAAACGCGCCATAGGGCTGGTTTGCACACGTTAACAAAAACCCCGTCCCCTCCCTTCCCCACTGTGTAAACACGCCCTGTGGCCGTTTTAAGTTGGGAGATTAAGTCCCCTTGAAACCTGAGGTTCCCTAGGGGCAAAATAGCCCACTAGGTACCTCCAGTAAGCGCCATTGCAGAGAGATGTGTAAAAAGGGGCACGGCCTGCACCACCTCTCTGCAACGCAGAGCAGCTTACTGGAAGCACCTGGTGGGCTCGTTGGCCTCCAGGGTCCCTCAGGATTGAAAGGGAATTATTTCCCCAACTTAAAACGCGCCACAGGGCGTGTTTGCACACGTCACCTCAGGCCCCGTCCCCTCCCTTCACCACTGTGTAAATGCGCCCTGTGGCCGTTCTAAGTTGAGTGATTAAGTCCCCCTTGAATCCTAAGGGTGCCTAGGGTCAAACTAGCCCACTAGGTACCCCCAGAAAGCGCCACAGAGCTGCATTGCATAGAGGTGTAAAAAGGGGCGTGGCCTCAGAACACCTGTCTGCAACGCAGAGTGCTGCAAGGAAGAGGGGGGTGGACTCCGGCGCAATGGCAGTCTTTTTTTTTTTTTTAAGCAAGAGGGCTGTGTGGCCCCCCGCTTCTTTTTCTAATTTATTGGCCCTGGGGACCCCATCCCCCAGGGCCTGCACCCTCATTTTTTTTGTTGAAAAAAATAAATGTGGCCCTCCCAAGGCCTTAATCGGCCCCGGGGACCCCAAACCCCGGGTCATGGCCTTTTTTTTGTGTAATCCTTTAGGAGGGGGGCTGCGGTGCCCCCCTCCTCAGGCCACTTATGGCCCTGGGGACCCCATCCCCCGGGCACTTTATTCTTTATTATTTTAAAAAAATATATATTTATAGAAACACCTAGGACATGCTGGACAATCCGTATGTACCTATCACCACGACGATTTGCATGATATTCATTAAAAGGCGACTATGCATACAATGAATCCACGTGGAATGTATTTACACCGCTAGTGAAGCTCTGACGTGTCTGACGCCCTACCGTGCCTAATCCCGGCGCCCCCGCCGGTGGGTACTCTCCAAGTAGACACCCTTGTTGTTTATTTATACAAACATGGGTAGCTATTGATGGGCACATTTATTACACATACACACCAAGCCATTCAAAGGGGATTCGACAAAAATTCGACCAAACTATGCAAGAAACCCCCCTCACGGTTAATAAAACACACATCCACCGCCGGATGTGTAATACTTTTTATTTTACTCTCTGGAAAGGAGACGAACCTCACTTGGAAGTCACAGCGTGCTCCTGGCTGAGCCCAATGTTGTGTTACACCCACTAGTGCCCGCCGAGTGCCACACACCTCAGTGTTGTATTCCACCAGCTAATGCGTATGCTATGACACTCTCTAGCCCATGTGCACTGTAACACCACCCCGTGAATATGTCATGCCACACTTGTCTTCGCACGGGTTATATTGCCCCATCTAACGTGCCTTGCTCGATGCCTATGTTATAACGCACAGCGCTATGCCATACATATTACAATCTGGGATCCATATCTTTGTCACAGTGCATATGCAACGTTACACTCCCCAGCACATATTTTATATTACAACTTTAGAGGCTAGTTAGGTTACACAACACTGCCCTGTGCATATTACACTCCAAGGCGCATATCGCATAGCACGCGCTAGTGCCTGTGCTATCTCGCGCTCAAAAATGAATCTGTCATTGCGCACAATGTATTGCATATTATATTTCACGCCCCGGCTCATCTTATATCACACTTTTTGGTGCATAGTTTATACCATATACTTTATCTAGTTTTCATTTTCAATCGTGCTCTCAGGACTATGTTCTATATACCACTGCGTCCACCTACCCTTTTCACGGTCATTACATTTTGCGATGGGGGTTGGAGGGTCAGGGGGTGTTTCTGCCAAGTGAGCCCAGAGTCACAGTCACAAACGTCCTCTTCTTCCTGAATAAAAGTGAGATTATGCTGCATATTTGTCCATATTTTAAGTAGTTCGCACAGACACACATTTTAAAAACAATAAAGTTCCTAATACCTACCTTCTCTGAACAGTTAGCTTGCTGCCCCATCCACCTCCTCCCTATCCTCTGTTGTCTGAATCCATGGACTAGCCTCCTCCCTCCTGCCATGCATGGTCTGATGTGCTGCCACTGCACTCCATTTAGCATGATGTACCAGTCCACTCCTCCTGCCCTCCATTGCCCAATTCTATGGCCCATCATTGACCTCCTGCTTAGCCTCTGTGCTGAGCTTGCTGCCCCTATTCTCCTTTCCCCTGCCCTCCGATGTCTTTGTGCATGCCCCTGCTCCATCCTTTTTGCCCACCAAGTTCCATGGACCTGCCACTCCTATCTACTCGGAGTGTTCTGTTGAGCTGCCACTCCCCTCCCACCTGTCTAGCATTGTCAGATGACTGTAACCTGTCCCTACCACCTCCACCCTGCCTGTCCACATGCCATGCCCCTATCCCCTTCCTCCTGACCTCCATGGTCCATTTTACTGCCACACCCTTCTGACCTCCCTGGTCTGTTGTGCTGCAACTGCTCCTCCTGCCTGCCCCGCGCGGTCTGTTGTGAGGCCCCTTCCCCTGAACTCTCTTGTCTGTGCCCAGGTCCAGACCCTCCCTTCTATCCTCCATCGTCCTTTGTGCATGCCCCTGCACCCTCCTTCTTGCCCATCATAGCCATTGTGCTGCCACTAACCCTCCCGCTTGCCATGCATGGTCTTCTGTGCTGCCATGGCCCCTCCCACCTTCCCTGTGTGGTCAGCTAGCTACCCCTGACCCCGTCCCACCTTCCCTCCATGGTTTGTGTGTATGCCATCATAGTCTCATTGTTGCGCTCCATGGTGTGTCTTGTTTCTAGTGCCCATCCTGCCTGACCTCCATGGCCATCTTGCTGCTCCTGCCCTGCCCCCTTGCCCCCAGCCCTCTGTTTCCATGTGCAGACCCCTATTCCCTCCCTCCTGGCTTGTCTGTTGCATTGTAATGTCCCTGATCCGTCGCTCCTGCCCTTTATGGTCTGTTATGCTGCCGCTTTCTCTCCTGTCTGTCCATTATGGTCAGCTAGCTGTTGTCCATGTGCATGGTCCTGTCCCCTCCCTATTGCTTTCTATGGATTGTTGTGCTGCACTCCCGTCCCGCATGCCCTGTGTGGTGTATTGTGCTGCTGCAAACCCTGATGTCTGCCCTGTAGGGTCAGTTTGGTGCACCTCTCCATGTCCCTCCTGTCCTCTGTTATCCGAGTCCATGTCCCTACCCCAATTCCTCCTGCCTACCATGATCCAATGTACCATACTTACGAATATTTTGAACTTGGTAAGAGGGAGATTTTGAAAACAAACTGGGGTATTGATTTTCCCCTTTGAGTTACATTGAAGAGGAGGAGATTGTAGACAGGTCAAATAAAGCCCATTTGAGCTTAAAAACATTGGACGTTTCCTGGCTGAAACGGGTCTCTTGGCATGTATGGCTGTACTACCACTGCCTCTTCCTTCTGCCCACAATGGTCTATTATATTGCCACAGCCTCTCTTGCCAGTCCTGTATTGTTGGTTTGTTGCCCCTGCCCCCTTTCCACTGCCCTCCATAGTCTGTTGTGCTGCCACTGCCCTTCCTGCCTGCCCAGTGTGGTCAAATTGTTGCCTCTGCACTCTCCTACTTGCCTTTAACTTTCAGAGTCCATGCCCCTGGCCTCTGCCTCTCAACAGTATCCCAATGAACAACTAGATTGCTAACATTCTATATTTATTACAAAAGTGTGGAGCGCCTGACATCATCTTGATGTAATCAAAACTGTAATACCTAGAGCATTTCCTTTAGAAATTAGATATATGAGAGGGTCTTATTTGCATCAAAATTATGGTTAGTGCTCTAAAAAACTAAAATGAGGACATATTTTCTGAGTTTTCAAATAGGGACAAAGAACTTTAAAATTATTTGTAATCTTTATGTTTTTTTATCCAGTTGACCACTTGATTAAATGTTGCACCTAGGGGAGAGGATGTGGTGTTACTTCCAGAGCTGCAGACTTTGCAACTGGGGAACCAGGTTGGAGTTTCTGCTTCAGCTCGACATTCTGTGATTCTGGTCAAATCACTTAATCTCCCCATGTCTACAACCAAAATGAATTTGATCTTGTGTGATGCAACCAATGCTCATGTAAAGCACTCCAATACCTGACAAGTCTGCACTATATAAAACTGCAAATACACAAGAAATAAGTGTTTTGCACACTTCTGTCATTGGGCTACTTGTGGGCTACATCTGGGTGATATTTGTGCTGCATTTGGGCTCTTTTGTCTCTGGTGGCCATCTTGGGAGATTTATTTGTTATGAAGTTTCCTAATTTCCTCATTTACTGCAGTCTCCTCAGTAGGAAATGCTTTCAGTTTTTTACTTTGATTCCATCAAGAAGGTATTCATATATGTCACACATTTGCATAAATTCTGAATGATAGCACTCTGGTTGCTCATTAGATCACTGTAGTAAAGCAACTGCTCACCACGGAAGTCTGCTGCTGGTATTAAAAGTGCATGTTTCAGTCTGCATATCAGAATTTTTTAATGCAATAGAAGAGGATTTGAGAAGTTACTCAAAATGTGCCCTAATTTTTCTTTCTGCAGCACTAATCATAATTTCTATGGCAAAATGAACCCCCTCATTTTGTTCCTTTGTAAATTAAATGTTTTAAGTGTAACCACTTTATTCCAATCAAGATGGCTTCAGGTGTGCCATACTTTTGTCATAAGTAAGACTGTTAGTGCTCTAGTTGTTCGTTAGAACACTCTGGGACATTCTGTCATTGGGCTATAGTTGGGCTACATCTGGGTGATATTTGGGCTACATTTGGGCTCTTTTGTCTCTGGTGGCCATCTTGGGAGATTTATTTGATATGAAGTTTCCTAATTTCCTCATTTACTGCAGTCTCCTCAGTAGGAAATACTTTCAGTTTTTTACTTTGGTTCCATCAAGAAGGCATTCAGATGTGTCACACATTTGCCATAAATTCAGAATGTTAGCACTCTAGTTGCTTATTAGATCACTGCAGTAAAGCTACTGCTCACCAGGGAAGTCTGCTGCTGGTATTGAAAGTGCATGTTTCAGTCTGCATGTCAGAATTTTTTTATGAAATAGAAGAGGATTTGAGAAGTCACTCAAAATGTGCCCTAATTTTTCTTTCTGCAGCACTAATCATACTTTCTATGGCAAAATGAACCCCCTCATGTTGTTCCTTTTTAAATTAAATGTTTTAAGAGTTACCACTTTAATCTAATCAAGATGGCTTCAGGTGTGCAATACGTTTGTCATAAGTAGGACTGTTAGCGCTCTAGTTGTTCTTTAGAACACTCTGGGAAGCTGCAGTAGAACACAAAGGAATCAACTGACAGTCTCTGCCCTTGTTGGCTGTACATGTTTCACTGAGAATGTCAGACTTCATTCTCACATGACTGAGAAAGATAATGTGAATTTACAGGAAATATGCTCTCAGTTTAGCTTATAGCTCACCTTCCAAACCTCTGTGGGAAAAGCATGAGAAAATAGTTTTCTCTCAAACATGATTCATGATATCACAGCAGAAGGCTTTTTCACATGGTAAAATCACCTTAGAACACACCACAATTCCTAAAATGAGTATGGTACCATCAACAAATGATTTATAATGTAACTAAAGTCTTAAAACCTTCTATTAACTGCAATGCTTTTTAATGAGGTGCTACATGTATATTGGTCCCAAGATGGCTGCCAACACTTCTTGGACGATGTACTGACAGCCAATCAGATCTCACGATGAGATGTGTGGTTAGGCTCCGCCCAGATATATCTATCTTTTTAACTCTAATTTTCTCAGGAACTACTAAATGGATTTACACCGTTTAAGCAAAAGGCACAAATCTGAACTGAGGACTACCTCTTTGCCAAATTTGGTGTAATTCCGTTCAGCAGTTCAGGCTGTAGCTGCGTAAATAGGTCCTATGGGAAAATGCATGGGGAAAACGCGTTTTGGGACCCCCCCCTTTTTTCTCGGCCCCCACTTGACAAATCACCGTGAAATTTTCAGGATAGGAGTGGACTGGAGCTGGCCAAAAGTTTGGAAAATTTCGCGAAGAATTTTGCGGATTTCCTATGGAAACACGGTCCTAACTATAACTATCTACTGGCGACCGCCAGTAGATAATATATATATATAAATATATATATATATATATATATATATATATATATATATATATATATATATGCAATAACAACACACTTGGGAAATCCAACAGTTAAATGCATGAATAATAATATGAATAAACAAGCAGAAAATAATACTGGAAGCCCTGCAAGAAATCAGAGAGAGATATATAGACTAAATACATCAGATGATTACATTTGAATGTGCACAAAGGTACCCACACATAATCACTGGACTTGGATGTGCATACAAAGTCACTCACATACATCACAAAGTCAATACTCAAAGAAAACACCTCACATTCACTCAACATCCTTGTCAACTCAAGCTGGAGGAGCCCTGTGACAGCCAGGTAGGGACTCGCGACCGGGCTCAAATCCCAGATTTGTTGTTGTGAGGTCACCTCTGCCCCACAAATGAGCTCCCACTGGCTGCCAAGATCCACTGCCTTTAATACCTTTTACTCAACCTGAGGCGAAAGTATTAGAAACCTTGCCCCCTTTTTTCCGTTATGAAAAACTGAGCTGACCGTACTGGTATGTGTCAAGGTCAAGACAGAAGCTGAGCAGGCCCTTGTATTTTGACTCTAAGACAGAGCCGTACATTCAACACATTTCTCTGGCAACAACAATCCCTGCTCTGAAAGGAACCAAACACAGTTCTCTCACATTATCCCAGTGAAGCTTCAAAAGGGCTCCGAGGTTACATTTAACGATCTCCTCTCCAAAAACAAAGCAACCTTGAATGTGAATAACTCAAACAACTTGAGCACTCTGGGGGCCTGCCTGTGCGCGCAGAAAGCTCTAGCAAGGCAGAGTCAGGATTCAAGATGACATGAGGGCATGTCAAAGCCAATAGTAAGAACTTCATAATTTTTCCCAATGTACAACACAATACACATTTGTGCACCACTGTTCATAACACTGCACTTCGAGTCCAGAAAATACATTCCACATCCCTCTTTCTCATACTTCCAAATGCACATTCCACACGTTCTGTTCCTGGCGAGGCTGTTCTACTCTGTGACACCTTCCACTTTAAGACTGCAAGTTTACACAAAAGAAACCTTCAAGAGAAAAAACATATGCAGGATGTTGTACATTAAGGCTAGGGTCAAAAGACAATAAAAATCATGGTAGTCAAAGGTCATCACGTGGTGTCAAACCATAAGAGTGCCTCTGGCACTACAGTTGCACAGTGATGTGATGGTGGGAGCGAGTAGAGTGGATAGAGTAGACATTACATGTGGAGGACAGGGATCGAAGGAAGAGCCAGATTTGGTTTTAGCCAACATATCTAATAACTGAGTTTGAGAGGTAGTCTCAAACCTTTTAAGCATTACAGAAAGCATTACATTGCAGGGAAGGTTTATTGGTGTGAGCTGGCAGGAGGTGTAGCATTGGTGTGAAAACTTTGATGGATGTTTTCGATTTTAATTTCAAACTAGCTCACCAAAGTTTTGCATAGTGTATGAGAAGCAGGGATGGCTAAAGTGCAGGCAAGAGGTTTGGTGAATTAATTTAGGAGCTTGAGTAGTTCTTTTGCGGAGTTTCCTGCTTGAACAACCCTGTTGATGGTATATTGTCTATGTGCAGCCCTAATTTTGTTATGGTAGGCACCTAGTGCTAGTTTGTAATTAGTTTTATCTCTAACAGCTTTTAAAGCCCTCCATTTTTGTTCCAATCTTCTGCAGCTCGATTAGTCAAGCTTCAATTCAGCTGTGTTCTTGGGGGCATTATGTATACTGGGTTTAGAGATGTGTTGTTTATACGGCACAACTATGTCTAGTGCTTGGGAAAGGGAATCTTGAAACATCGCAAAGGTAGAATTAATGTCCTGCGTACGTTAGGTGCACAGAAAGCAGAATTGAAGGACTCTAGGGTGACCTGCCTCCATGGTCTAGATCTCAAATGATTTCCAGTTTGGGGTTTGGAAAGAATGACCCTGATAAGAATCTGAAAGCCGATAAAAAAAAGTGGTCAGTCCATGTTAAAGGTTTTGGGATGTCTGTGAAAAGGAGCCTTGAAAATGAAAAAATAAGGTCCAACGTATTATTCCGCATACATACACTCTTGAGATCCACTTACATATGTTATATAGGAGCTGATGAATGCAGCCCAGGGAGAATGAGTGTACATAAAAGGGAATATATTAAGTTATATTAAGTTGCTCATTAAAACTGTATACCAGGGGTCGTATACACAAAGTGCCCCAGGGGGGCAACACGCATTTGCGCCCGCTTTGCGCGCCCCCTGGGCACTTTGGTATTAAAGAAGAGGCCGCAAAGGTTTGTGGGGCCCCTTCTGTAATACCAATACCGCTGAAGCACATAAAGCGCCAGCGCTATCTTCGGAGGTGGGGGGGAGGGGGAGGGTCCCTCATTTGCAGGGGACCTTGCCTCATGCAAAGGAGGGAATCCCTTTTCCTCTGCACTTGCGCCGTATTACAGACACAGGCGCAAAAAAACTCTCAGGAGAACTACCAACTGGATTTGTGAGGGTTTTGTCCAAGTGGATTGTGGGAACTGAAGTCTCAAACTTTCAAGGACCATCTTGGAGATTCCAGACCCTTCGATTGTGTTTTGGACACTTTGGACCTGCAAGAGGAACTTCCGGAAGGAGTTCCTCCCTGAATCCGGCCTGCTGGAGGAGGCTGCACTACGCCTGAAGAGAAATCCTCCAGGAAAGTTGCCAAGTGTGAATTTGTCCCTGTCAGAGGCAACCAAATGTCCAAACGGGTCACTGTTGGTTTCTAAGCACTAGAAAGTGTTTAATCTTTAAACATTCCTATCTGTGGTTTCCTACTGTGGATTAGTTTCGTTTTTGAGTCATTTTAAAGATACAAATATTTCCTATTTTTATAAATTGGTGTTAGATATGTATTGCGTGTTGTGTCCTAATTATTTACTGAATTGGTGTTTTTAAATGCCTTACATACCTGTCTTTGAAGTTAAGCCTGCCTGCTTGCAACCAAGCTACCAAGGGTTTAGCATGGGAATAATTTTTTAAAACCTATTCCGAGCCCTATATTGTGTTAGTGGTATTATTGCCAGTGGTAAATTCATATCTGCCACTACTAATAATCCACTTTCCAACAGAGAGCCTTCAAATACTCAGCACCTGGATCCTCTCTCGGGCGAGTTTACCCTCAGGCCCACCGCATTCCCTTCTACTGGTGGCTGCCTAGCACCAAGAGCACACTTGCTTTATGGTGCAAGGTGGACTGCATTGTATATATCTGCAAAGTTTCCAGGGCCCATGCATGATGTGCTGCTCCAGTCCAGGGTTTTTGCTTGGTATTGTGGGACTTGTAGTCCTGGTCAGTCATGTTGTACATTACACTACAGGTCCCAGCATTCAATGGACAACATGGACTGAGGCAGTACATCCCAAATGGACCTGAGAAACTTGGCAGGTAATTCAGGAATCAGTAAAGTGTTACCAGTCATGCAAGATGGTGGCCTGCAGTTAGATCGGTGCTGCGGTACGGCTTCCCATGGTCCGCCTAGTCCTGGAAATGCGGCCTGAGCCCACTTGTTAAGGCTGTCAATGGACAACCAGATACCCCTCATTCACTTACCAAACCTCCGATCATCAGTGGTGTTCCACTGCTTACAATTTCCAGGCCGTCCGTCGCCAGCCACGAGGATAGGAGTTGGCAGCATCAGGAGTGATGACTGGCTCCTGCTGGAGCTTGCGGGCGGAGCATTGTAGCGTGCTTCTGGGCCTCGGCTGGCTGTAACGGACTGCTTTCCCCTTGCATGTCGGCCGAGGAGGAGGCACAGAATTCTGGCCCGAAGCCCTGTGGGAAACTGTCCCTTTCTAAGCCACAGGGGGAGGAGTGCTTCTGCCAGTTTGCAGTGCTATTTAGTTGCAGGATTAAATGTTCACCTACCGCACTCTCAGCTCCATCACGGGCAGCCACCCTGCTGGATACACGTTGCTGGCTGGACAGAAAAGGCATAGCCTGTTGGTGGCTAAAGTAGAAGCGGTACAGAAGAAGAGGAAGGCTTTGGCAAGGATTTTGTAGAAGTATTACAAGGATTTCGAGGATGCATTGGAATAATCTGCTGGTACTGGGTGCCCCTGAGGGTGCAGAAGGGGACTATCCCTGTGGCTTTGCGGTCAGCCTGCTCCGAAAGGCCTTTCCCACATTGAGTGACAGGGATATGGACTGTATGTTACAATGCGCACATCATTTTCCATTTCGACTTCCCAGTGAGCCCTCTCGGTACCCTCAGGCTATACTGAACTACATTGTTAATTTAATTCTCTGGCAGTTGATCTTTCAAGCCTCTACTGCTAAACAGCTGGTGAAAGCTAGTGGCATTGAATTTTTTGTTTGTTCAGATTATTGCCACCAAACAGTCCTGAGGTGCTGGTAGCTCCGGGAGCACCTTCCAGCACTTCAGAAGCTTGGGGTCTTTCTCTCATGGCGCCTGCAACTCTGCAGATTCGCAAGGATGGCTAGAACCTCACTTGCTATGACTTTAAAAGTTCAGGAGCTGTTAACCGGGGGACTGAGGAGGATTGATTATTGGTTTATTTGTGGGTTTGGTGTTCAAGACTCCCCATCTGTCACCCACTACAGCGTTTCATCTAGATTCGGGAGAAAATTAGCTTTTGGGTTTAGTAGTGGAGGTCAGGATGGCTAAGGACAGTCTTGGTGGGGCTGTGAGTCAATGGGCTGGTCTTTCTCTCCTCTGTAGAATCAGGTTTTCGTTTTCTTATTTCTGGCCCTTTTGCTTTCAGGATTTGGTTTCTTTTTCGGCATGCTCTTCGTATTTTTTTTACAGACCTTCTGGGCGCGAGGGGTGGTTGGGCCTTGGGCTCATCCGGCAAGTTGGGGTAGGCACCCTAGGTGTATGGGGCACAATAGGGGGGGTGGCTCACCATTGTGGGAGTTTGGGTGGGTTAGGGGGAAGAAGGGTGGGGGAGGGGGATCATTTGTTTGTCTCACAAATAATCTGGGGCAGTAGTGTAGACAATGTGATATATAGAGTAAGGCGGACTATAGTGGAAAAAAATGACATATCATGTTTCGGCAGAACATTTATATACATGGCGTGTCTCAAGTTGTAAGGTGGAGGAGTAGCTTGTGGATGGACGTGGTAATGGTAACAGCGGTGGTCCTGTTCAGCAGCTGCATATTCACTCATGGAATATCATTGGGGTGAAATCGCTACATAATCATAAACTTGTAAGGGAAGAACTTAACACGCTTAGACCCCAAATCCTGTCTCCAGGACACCCATCTGTTTCAGACCGAAGGCTCATTGCTAAAAGAGCTAGGTTATCAGATGTTATCCCTTTCTAGCTTTACTTCTACCCAGAGGGTGGGGTCACACTTCTGGACCAGGATAGCAGGGGGGGGGGGGGTATTGGTACAAAAGACAGACTGGGAAGGTGGGGGATGGCGGGCGTCACTGGTTGATAGCGAGGATTCAGGACAGTCATCGGTTTACTATCTGTGTTTTATATGGCCTGAACACAGATGACCCAAAGCTTTTTGATTTCCTTGCATACGAGCAGCATCTGTGAGCCCCACCTTACATTGTCTGTGGTGACTTCAATGTGACGCTGTGTCCCAAAAATGACATGGTATCGAGTTTATGCTCTGATAAGCTTTCAGACGACCCAGCTCAACAGGGCAAGTATCGGCTCCAGGGGGCTGTTCATCAGTTACTTTCCTTGTATGCTCCTGTCAAGCTTTGCCAGTTCAAGCGTCCTAAAGATCTGGGGTTCACATTTTACTCTGTGCCCCATAAAGCTATGTCAGGGCTTGATATGTTCCTGGTGAGTAGTACTCTGGTTTCCTCTTCAAGTATTTACATGCAACTTGTGGGTTCTGTGAGAACACAACTCTTTGTCATGGTCTCTTTCACTTGGGATGACTAAGCAGGTATCAGGCCCTCGGAGGTGGACATTTGAAAGAAGGCAACTGTTGGAAGATTGTTATGTTAGCTCTATGAATGCACACTTGAGCGAATTCCTTGGATTTAATGTTGGATTGGTCCCACTCCTGGTGGTCTGGGAAGTCCTTAAGGCCTTGTGTCGAGGACAGACCCTCCAGTTTGCCTTCCGCTGACGGAAGGGGACAGTGACAGAGAATACTGCGGCCGGGCGGACTCTCAGCTCTCTAGGAATCGACCTGGAAAATTGCCTTATGGTTAAGGATGGGCTGCGGGATGACCGGCTCTGGGAGCAGACTGCGACTCTTAGAGCCTTCCTTAGGAAACAAATCTGCGATAGGGTGGTTAAAAATGGAAGGGCCCGGCCGATGACCTACTTTGAAAACAGTGAGGAAAATAGGCAAATTTTATCATTTAGAGCAATAGATCCAGCTCCAATGGGATTCAGCAGATTAGGGACGAGAATAGGTCCTTAGCTACTGATCCAGCTTCAATCTGTGAAGTTTTTCGTAGGTTCCATGAGGTCCTATATAGGGAGGACTGTTTATCCTCCACTAAGATATATCTTGATTTAACCAGCAACATCTATTTCATATGGCAACCCTTGATCAGCGGCCTAAGTTGGAGGCACCCCTTACTCTTTGGGAGGTTAAAGATGCCATTATTTATTGGGCTAGGGGGAAGATTTTGGGTCCCAATCAGGTACCTTTAGTGTTCATGCTACCATCTCGCAGTATCTGGTGCCGGTGTTAAGAGACTTATTTAATTCTTTCGATCTGTCGTATAGGGTTCCTGAGTTTGAGGGAAACAAACATTGCTAGCTTTCCTAAAAAGAGAAAAGATCCTACACTTTCCAGGCCATATCGCCCAATTTAGTTAATAAACGCTGAGTCAAAGGGCTATATGCACGTTCTCGCTAATCTGTTGCCTGTGATCACTGCGAAATTAGTGAACCAGAATCAGCATAGTTTCATCCGTGGCTGGGACACATCACAGGTCAATACTATTACAGCTTTGTTGGTAGCCTCGGTCAGCTGTGGTCCAATCGGTATGATCGGTTTGGGCGCAGAGAAGGCCTTTGATAGGGTCGCCTGACCCTGCCCTAGGGAGGGGAGGGGGGGGGGGGTCATGGAGACCGTAGGCTAAGGCCCAGTCTTTATCTTTCCCACACTTAAACAACTCCCTCTCTTAGCCAAAACAATTGGGAAAGTTGGGGTTATAGCCCAAGCATATGAGCTGATTGAACAGTGAAGTGCCAGGGGATATTCTCTTAATGGAACCCCAGAAAAGATGGAAGACTTTTAAAGTCTTGAACCAGATTCACTTGAAGTAGATTGTGCCCACTATGTCCATACCAGGGGCTACCGATTCACTCAGCAGAACGAACTCACTGAACATGCTACCCAAATGCCATTGCCCCATGTCGATGCTAAGCGAAATCGTGGCAAAAACACCAGATAATAGAACCTGAGAACCGGGAGTGAGACTAACCCTCTTCCTTAGACGGCTGTAGAAACTGTTAAGACATGTTTGGTTGCTCACTGATGCGGTCGTGCAGCACAGCACTCCCTGCTGCTTGCTGGCACATGGGAAGTCGATCCTGCTGGTGCCGCAATGGGTTGTTGGAACAGGGTCTCATGCAGCAGCCACTCTCGCTAAGGAGAGAGAAGTGGTTTGGAGAAGACTACTCTGGTACAGGAGGGGAAGCAACAGCACAAGCAATAGAGGTGTTGGTTGCAGTTGAGCTCTGGTCCAGCCGACAGAGGGGTGTGAGTCGATGTGGGGGGGGGGGGGTTCTTGTCTGAGGTGAGTGACTCATTGGAGGGTCCTTCACACAGTGTGGCACTCTTGGAGGATTTCGAGCAAAAGGCAGTCCAATTCATCAATGAAGGTACTCTGCTACGTTCTAAAGCAGGAATAGGGGAAGAAAATCTGTAGATTTTTCCTCACAGACTCTCATTGACAATGGTGTAAGCTTAGATTTAAATATAATATTCCGTACTAAAATGCTTTCACCCCTACCAGGTTCTCTTGGGGCTCTTCAGAGTGTTCAAAGCATGTTATAAGCCTCTCGCTAAACTCAGTAATTGCTAGGTGGGGAGATATGGTGTGGGGAGAAGGACTGAAATCATGGAATCAGTTATATGCAGATACTGGAGCATCCATCCAGAGATTCAAATTTATCCCACTCTCCTCTTGGTATAATGCACAAACTTGGCAAATCGCAAATGCAAGTTTACCTTCTCTAGACCCCATCAAGAGGTTCATAGTGGCATATCCAAGGATGTCTATAGTTCCCAGTCATAACCAAAGTTTTTATTTGGGAGATGCTAACTGGACAGGGAAACTACTGGATGGCATCAATCCATTCTGTTGACAAGTGTTACTTTGCAGCAGAGATGTCATGACCAAGATAACGCACCCAGGGGAGGCATGATTGTAGTTTCTCACTTGAAGCCTTCTGACCTTTCTTTGCCAATTCAATGAGGAGGTGGATGCAGTCAACTTTGCAGTGGTCTCAAGTAACAGAATCCAATAATAAATCATCAACATACTGCATTAGAGTAGTGTGTCCTGGAAAGACCAAAGTGTCCAAATCTTACTTTATGGCGTGTGAAAAGATGAACCGAGACTAGGTGAAGCCTTGAGGGAGTTTTAGGGGGCAAATGTATGAGAACTGACAATGCTGCGTTTCGTCAGAAAAACTTGCTGCACTGAGACACTTTCCTGCAACATGGATGTGCTTTATTTATGGTACGGTGCACCGTGTAGCAAGGTCCAAAGTTGCACCAAAAAGTCCTACACGTTTGCCGGAAAGATGACGCAAACTGTTGTAATGTAACTGCTACCTACGTGACGCAAAGCTTATCTACATGTCATAAAGCACCTTTATGTGCCGCAAATCAGTATTGCATCACATAGGAGGGCGTTGCATAGCGGGAACCTTCAAAAAACAACACATTTCAAAGGTAAACATATTTCCAATTCCAGAAGAGCAAGAAATGGAGGGAGCAGCAACAACCAGCAGTGAGAGCACCAACCCCAGCCAAGATGACCGGACAGCAGACCAGGGGAAGAGCAATTTCAGTGAGGAGGAGAAACAAATATTAATATCTGAGGTGACAAAGAATGAACAACTTCTATTTGTCACCTCCAAATTGCCATTAAGGAAGAAGGAAGCCATTTGGCAGTTCATAGTTGATAAGATCAACAGTGTAGGGCAACCAAAAGGCGTGCCGGAAAGCAAGAAGCTGTGACTGTGTTTGAGGACCAGGAAGAACTACAAGGTAAGTCAAAACAGGGGATCATATGGTCAAAACTGTAATGCAGCACAGCAACACACTTTGCTGCACAGCGTGCACAGTAAAGACGCAGGAATGTCTCATGTTAAGTCATCCACCAGATAAATGTAATTTACTTCTGCAGTGAGAAGTCATCCAGCCCAGCCCTACCAAATCTAATTTTTTTTAACGGTTTTTTAGTAAGTTTTCAATAACAAAAGTCAAGTACATAATGTAGCAGGCAAATAAGGAGAAAAGCGACCTCAATGAACACAATTGCCGTAATACATGTTTGTTGTAAAATTAGAAACCAAAAAGAGACCATTATTTTATAATATTTAGCACACAAAAAGAAAAATAAATAGGTGGGGGGAGAGAATCAAGGAAAACAAATAGACCTGCAAAGCTAAGCGGACCGGTCCTGAGGAGCAGCCACCTCCATGAGCTAACTACGCACAGGATCTCAGATCCACACTGTTTCCTCCAAGGATCATTCTCAATTAACACGATCTCCAACAGACTTACATTAAAAAAAGAAAAATCAGATCCATAGATCGGGAGCCTCACTAGAAAGCCAGAATCTTACCAGAACCAGTCTGGCTAATGCTATAGAAACCAGCATTGGTAAATGTCTTGGGTTTCGCCTAGGTGATTGATAATATGCTGTTTTTTGTTGAAAGTTGCAACTTGCTCAGTAGATGTGCAATATAAGTTACAGAAAGTCTGTTAGTGTTATGACTTGTTTATGTACAAAAAGGCCCTATATTGTTCTGTTACTAGGGTAAGTAATAGCAAAAAATTAAATGAGGGAAATAATAAAATGAATTGATGTAATAGCAATATTATGCGTTTAGAGGAATTCAGCCAACTTTTGGGTGTGGTGCTACTCCACCTGCTGCACCATTCAAATCATGACCCTGTTGTCTGCAAGGTAACTGCACTTGTGGCTGCCTGTTTAGTAGTAAACTATACCATAGCGCTTGTATATAACCTTTCTTTTTAAACGCACTATGTTTATTACAACATTTAGTGTTTGATCATAATTACCCAATAGATTAAGTTGGGGGAAAAATCCGATAATGCTTACAAAGGGCAAAGAAAGGTACTGAGTCATGAATAGAAAATGCCACAAAAGTTCTAAGGCTAAAGCATCTGCTTTACACAACTATGTAATAAAAAGCAAGCATTCCAGTATACTGTTAGAAGCCGTCTGCCTTATCCATGAGAAGAGATCTTGACAGTGAGTGGGGCTTAAACAGTGTGAACAGCTTTAGTAGAAGTATCCTAAATACATGCCGCCAGGGGAAAGGAAAAAAAAGAAAAGGTTTCACACAAAAGCAAAATAACAGTAATTTGGCTATGGGAACTGATTGGAGCCCCCATTTAAGATATATTAAATACAAGAGATGTTGCAAGCGTGGTGCAGGCAAAACCTAAAAATATAGCTCAGATAAGTAGGAAGGAATAGCTGATAAGTGACCCAACATAATCAGCTTCTGATCTGCCGCAGTTGCCAACTTAGAAATGCCCCCTAATGATATCTGGGACTCCCTATCCCCGCAGCTAAACCAAATCCCCTCCAATTCTATCATCATCTTAGGTGGTGACCTCAATCTTCCAATTGACTTAACATTAGACCTGCAACCTATGTCAGTACTGCATTCTCCAAGGTCACATGAATCATTTCTCAAACTAAGTGACCGATTTAATCTCCTTGACCCGTGGAGATTACAGCACCCTGACACTACAGACAATACTTTCTACTCCAACCCCTATAAACCTTACTCTAGAATCAACTACCCATTGATTTCTAAATCCCACACACACCTATTCTATCAGACAGACATCTTGCCCAGGCTGATCTCAGATCACTCGACTATCACCACGTCCCTTTCGGGCACGAAGGCAAGAGCTTCTAAAAAAAAAAAAAAAAAAAATGTAGCAATTCAATGATAAATCAAAATCAATTGAAGACAGCTTCCAAAGCCACTATTGAAGCCGTGATAAACAACTACTTGAGGGAAAACTTGGTGTCAGAGACTTCCACTGCTATACACTGGGATGCTCTCAAAGCCACCATTAGGGGTTGCACAATGCGGAGCATGATGCACAGACCTGAACCGCAGCAGCTCCACAATAAAAGCAATGATTGTCCGGCCGTAACTTTATAATGAAGAGACAATGTGGAGTGTAAAACCAATCATTAATACATTTAAGATGATGTATACATTCATGGCTTAATGAAATATACTACTAAACCGAATGTCTGCACGTGACGTCCATGTTAAGCAGAGTACTCAACTCACTAGCGGTCACTCGAAACAAGTCGTCCACCTGATTATAAGATGACCAATAGATTGACTTATAGACACGTCCGATATTTCTCTTAAACAGGATATTCCTAATAAGGATGAGACTGGGGTTGTCCATGCAACTCAAGTCCTTTTCCCTAAACCTGAAGATAAAAGACCACATCTGCTAATATTTTGATGGAAGAGGAACCTGGGGGAAAACATGACATCAAATAGTTGGCCTAAGGTCAGGAGATTAGCCTTTCACCAGGTCTCCCCAAACCCTCATGAAAACAATTGTAATTGCATTTATATAGCGCTTACTACCCCTGACGAGGCATCAAAGTGCTTTTTCAGAGAGTAGCACGCTTCTCTGGAACCCATAATAGATTAGTGGTGAATTAGTATAAGATATGAAATTCATTTGAGCAGTTGACACGTGAGTTTATTTGGATTGCTAAGGGATAGTGGGGGCTAGAAGAGGGATATGTTTGAATTTATATTGCTGTATATTGAGGTTTTGATGTGCTTTTTGGCAGGTAACATGCTACTCCAGAACCCAGACAGAATTAGTGGGGAATCAGTATAAGGAAATATGAAATTAATTTGAGCTGTGGACATGTTAGATTAAAATGGATAGAAGATGCGAGGGTCTAGAAAGTGTTTTGGAGCTCATTGCAGGTGGAGGGGGTTTGGGATGAGTAAAGGGGGGGTCATAGGGAAGGATTTAGAAAGGCTTGTTTGGAAGATCTGAATTGTAAAATGTTTGAGATGATGCAAGAGTCTAGAAAGGGTTAGTTTGGGGATCACAGTAGTAGAATGGGGTTTAGAATGAGTCAGAGAGTGGAAGTAGAGGATATATTGAGAGGTATATGATGAGAAATAGGGTCATGTATTGGAGAGAGTAGTAGAACAAGGCGTAAAATGAGTCCGAGAGTGGAGGTAGAGGATATATTGAGAAGTAAGAAATGATTCTCCGAGCACTCAGGCAATCACTAGTTAAGGTTGCGGTTTCAACAAGTGTTCTTTATTGTACTTCCATACATCCATCCATTCTGGCCTGGACAACTGGTTTCATCTTTTGCAGGTACAGTAACAGCAAACTTCATCAGGGCTAATCAAACAATGATGTGCAAAGTAGGATAACACTGTCATTCTTACAAGCACCCACTGCCTAGCATTTAGCACTTGTCGCGTGTAGTCTGAACAAGTCAGTTTTGTAGGAGAGTACTCCTGTGCGTCAAGGTCGGTATTACGGGAGGTACAGGGTAAGATATAGGTTAGGGGATTGGCGATGCTGAATGAGAAGTAAAGTAATAAATATAAAGATACACAAGTACATAGAAGGTATATATGTATTAGGAAAGTAATATATGTAGATGCAAGTTGTATTTAATAAACTTAGAGTAAGTGTTGCTGTACTTTTAAGTAAAACATTTGTTTTATAATTCAATAGTGAAGCAATTGTAGTCACCTATAAACATGTTAAAAATAGAATATATCCCTAACTGATCTGTACATTTATTAACCTCTTCTGTGCCCATGACGAGATGGTCTCGTCATGGAGCACAGTCGCGCTGTGCCCATGACGAGACTATCTCGTCATGACACCCACCCACTAGGGAAGCGCCAGGCACAGGAGGGGGAAAAGGCCTGGCAGCGAAAGGGTTAAGCACAACTATGAATATATATTTATAAACAATTACACGTTTATACAAAGCAATACACATATGTAGGTACACATCTGTAGTCCAAATAAATGCTTATATAGAGGAATATGCTGTATATTTTTGTTTGAGTATGATGGTTATGTGGCGAAGCAACAACTTGAGTAGACTTCAGAAGGTAGTTATCCTTGGATCTTATGTTTGGGGGTAAAGCATTCCATAGTTTGGCTGCTTGAATAGAGAAGGATGGCCACCAGTATTTTGCAGAGCTTTAGCAGCGAAGCTTGAACTTGGTAGTTTATCCACTTGGGCACTCATTGATAGGTTGGAGTCCATGGTAATTCCAAGATTTCTTACATTCTTTGATACTTTAGGTGGCATTCCCAGATCATCAGGCCGCACGTGTGTCATAATCTTTCCAGTCACCACAAGAGTATTTCCTTTTGGAAGCTTTCAATTTGAGATGGCTCCATGTCATCAACAGTCTAGCAGCAACTGAAAATGTATGCATTTCCAATGTCTTTGGGGCTTTCCAGTTTAAGGAATTTGTCGCTCATCTGCAGTTATAGCATATGAGGTGAAACTGATTGATCAGTGCCAGGAAGTATTTCATGTAGATGTTGGAAAGCACGGGTGAAGTGATTGAGCATTGAGGGACCCCTTCTTTTGTGACACAGTTTAGGTGAGAAAGGGGAGGTATGGATGACATTAGTTCTGTTTTGAAGGTAGGATGCGATCAATCCAGGCGAGAGCAGTCCCCTCTATGCCGGCTTTGTAGAGTCTTTGAATTAGAGTGTCAGGCGAACTCAGGAGGTGAAGAACCTGCCCCTGCAACTGCGAGAGGAGGTCTACCCTGAGAGGGAGACGGAGTGGAGGGTGCGATGAGAGGTGAAGTAGATCTGTGTATCCGGGGCAATCAATGACTTGGGCACGGTCTTGGCGAATCTTCCTCAGAACCTGAGGAATCAAGGGTATGGGAGGAAACGCGTTAAGGAGTGGAGAGCTCCAATTCAACTGAAACACGTCCCCCAACACCCCCTGCATCGGAAACTGGAGACTGCAGAATGCCTGGCAATACGCGTTCTCGAAAGGGGCAAACAGGTCCACCCGAGGAGTACCCCACGTTCGGAAGACGTGTCGAACTACCTCCGGATGAAGCCTCCACTCGTGATCAGCGTAGACCTGCCGACAGACTGTCCCGCACACGTTCAACACCCCAGCCAAATGATTCGCCATCAAGCAAATCCGATGGTCCTGAGCCCAGGACCAAAGCCGCAACGCCTCTCTGCAGAGACGGTACGACCCTACTCCTCCCTGCTTGTTGACATACCACATAGCGGTAGTGTTGTCCGTCAGGACTTGAACCGACTGACCGAAGGGAAGGGAGAAAGGCCTTGAGAACCAAACCTATCGCCCGCAATTCCAGAAGATTGATATGAGACAATCTCTCCTCTGGAGACCAAAGACTCTTGATCTCTAGATCCCCCAGATGAGCACCCCACCCCTAGGGTAGAGGCATCCGTTATCACTGCAGCCACCGATGGAGGAAGATGAAAGGGCTTTCCTTGAGACAGATTGCCCTCCACGCTCCACCAAGACAGATCCGCCGCAGGTTCTCTGGAGATCCTGACTGACTCCCTGAGATCTCCGTTGTGCTGATACCACTGCCTGCGGAGACAACACTGGAGCACCCTCCTGTGCCAGCGTACATGGTTGACCAACAGAATGCAGGAGGCGAGCATGCGAAGGACCTTCAGAACTGGAACCACCACTCCATTGTGGAATAAAGGGATCATCTCCTGAATGCTGAGAATTCTTTGTGCATGAGGAAATGCTCGACATAGTGTCCAGTACCACCCCTATGAACAGGTTGCGCTGAGAGGGCACCAGGTGAGATTTAGGCACATTGATTGAAAACCCCAAATTGACAACAGTTGAGATGTTACCCGCAGATGATGAAGCACCATCTCTGGCGATTCCGCTTTGAGCAGCCAGTCATCCAGAAAGGGGAAAACAGGAATCTCCGACCTCCTGTGATGAGCTGCCACCACTGCCATCACCTATGTGAAGACTCGAGGTGCACTAGTAAGACCAAACGGGAGGAACGCAAACTGGTAGTGCTGAGACCCAAGCGTAAAACTGAGATACTTCCTGTGCGACTTCAGAATGGGGATGTGAAAATAGGCATCCTGTAAGTCGATCGGCACCATCCAGTCATCTTGCTGCAGCGCCAGAAGAACCTGAGCAAGGGTCAGCATCTTGAATTTCTCCTGCTTCAGGTAAAAATTCAAGACCCTGAGGTCCAAGATCGGACAGAACCTGACGTTCTTTTTGGGATCAGTAAATACCAGGAGTAGCAACCCTGACCCCTTTCCTGCTCTGGAACCACCTCTATCGGACCTTTTTGTAGTAATGCAAGAACTTCCTTATGTAGAAGAAGCAAATGGTCCTTGTAGGAAGGTGGATATCTGACTATGGTTACCCCAACTTTTTGCCTAGTGTTTAGCTGGTTTTTCGACTTAGTTGGCCTGAGATCCTGCAATTCAGGGTCTCAGGCTGTCTGCTCTCGCTTTAATATTGACTCCATGTACCCTAGGTACATACCCAATTGGTAAGGATCACCTTATTGGACCCTGTACCGTGTACCCTAGGTACCCAGGGCATAGGTGTACCCTAGGCCTACCAGGGGCTGCAGCATGTATTATGCCACCCCTGGCCTGGCCTTCCATTATGACACAACTGGCTGATCACTCAGCTGGGGCAAGGTCGTGTAATCACCCCTTGCTTAGGTGTAGTATTCCTATGCCTACCTTATATATAGACACATGTGTACCTATCAGCCACTCCTATGGCAGGCCTTAACAATCCTGGAGGCAGAGTGCTTGGTAACATGTGAGATGGTGCTCTAGCATGAGCTGAGCCTGTCTGCAGCTTTCGGAACCATGTCCTTATAGCTGTTCTATGATATAGCCTACCATATACTCTTAAAGTGCCTTATAATCTTAAACGGTTATGGTAACTATGGTTTGGCTTTATCAAAACATGTCGTGTAAGGTGTCTAACACTTTGGAATAATACCCTCATACCATTTCTGGTGATGAGGATATTATTCCTCCCTTCTAGTGTTAAAATCCTACTTTGCTGTTTAACTCTCACCAAAGCCTCAGCATCACAAAATGGATGCTACTGCCACAGACACGAGTCTGACCTCCTGCAGCTGGGAGCCCTCCCAGCCAGGGAGGCCTGGACAATAGGTTTCCTGCTTGGGGAGGTGCTAGCACCTCCCCAGACAGACTTTAGTGTATTGGGGCAGGGAGGGCTGAAAGGAATGAGACAAGCCTGGGGCACACAAGGTGCTCCATGCATAGTCCAGTTCAAACCGGTGCTGGAGCACTCCAGCCCCAGCTCTGGCGCGAAACTGGACAAAGGAAAGGGGGTGTAGCCACTCCCCTTCCTGGTCCCACCCATAGGAGGGACCTTGCAGGTAGCCCAGCCCACTAGCCCAGTATATCAGTAGCTAGCTGAGCCCTGCTAGATTAGATTAACCTGAATCTGCAACTTGAACAGAAACTCTGGACCTTCGACATTCGACCTCAGGAAGAAGGCTGAAGAAATCTCCCTTGTGGCCAAGGAGTGACCACCCTGGGCAACCAGGCACCATCCAGCGACCGCTGCTTGCTTTGCGACTGATCCTACGAGGGACGACTGCAGAGACTGACCAGCGCCGAGACTTTCAGACGCCTCTGAACCAGATCCACATCTCCAGCAAAGCTGAGACCCGTGGAGGCGACGAGGGACGTGGGACCGGCGACTTGGGAAAAGTGGCTAGTAACTGACTAGCGCGACTTCCGAGGCTCCCTCGAGGCTGTGCTTGGGGAAGTGAGAAGCCCCATTCCTGAGCACCATCTGCAAAGAAGATCAGCTCCCCACACTTCACGTGTTCTGCGTGGGGCCCTTCTGCACCTGTGTTGCTCGACGTGTTGTCCGGTTGCTGGCCCGTTGGCTAGTGACCTCTGCGGCGACGAACCTTTGTTTTCACCTTGCTGGTCCGGCTCCTCCAGATTGGCACCCGCTCCTCTGTGAAAGAGAAGCACCCCAGACCTTCCTGGTCTGCACCAGAAGCAAGTCCTCCATCCTGCATGGGTTCCGCTTGCCAAGGCTTGTTGGGTCCTGACTCGACTTCGACGCCGCCGACAGCAAGAGCCTTCGTGGGACAGTTCACCTCCTGGTCCTGGTCGTCCTCGACGTCGCCTGGTACCCGTGGCTGCTGCGACAAGCTTCACCTCTTCACCTGCATCTTCACGACATCGCCTGGTTCCTTCCCGGCTCCTGGCTGGTGACCTAGACTCTGTCCCTTCTGATTGCAGGTTCCTTCCTTCTTGATCCCATCCTTGGGATCCAACGGACACTCTTCACTGACTGCCTGTCAGCAGCTTTCCTTCAGGCATCCATAGAAGTCAACGACGAAACCCGACGCAAGTTCACACCTATGCACCCGCAGCCCGTGGGCTAGGTTACTCGAGTACTTCGGTGCTCACAAGGGTATTGACTAACCTAGGGTCTAGTTTCCGAGTCTCGACTTTCTAGCTATACCAGAAGTGTCCTAAAACTGTTAATTTCTAACTGCTAGTAATTCTATCGACTTTTACGCATTACGCGAGTGTTTCCACTCTGCACCTGAATCCCGTGGGCCTCCCACTTCCTAACCTTTGGTAGTATAGTGTAGCCCCAGCGATTCCCTAGGCCTATCCCGTGTTCGTGACAGTGGTCCTTATACCACTTACTTAGTATATGGTTTGCGTGGCCCCTAGGGCCTAACTGTATTACTTACCTGTGTGACTTAATGTATGCTTAAATAAGACTGTGTTGTACTTACCTCGAATCTCATAAAGAGTGCTGAGGGTCTGACTAGAATAAATACATTCTATTTTTAATATATATCTGTTGTGGTGTCCTTTCATTTGGTATTCAAGAGATTACATATGGTATAACAGCTGGCTTCACATGCCATTCAGAGTTCAGCCTTAGACTGCTCTTGTCCATGCTACCACTAGGATAGCTGGTCTATAAGGTTGACTTTACAACCAAACACCGTAAGGGTTGTTTGGACTGATACAAGGTGTGCACTAGAATTAGTGACATCATATATCAGGCCAACTTCTCACAGTCCTCTGAACAAAACCCTTGGCAAGGAGGAGGAAATTCCCAAAAGGCAAGGATGTACCCATTCTCCACAAGGTTTAAAGCCCAAAGGTCTGACATGACCAATTTCCAACCTTGTAGAAAGTGAGACAGCCGGTCCCCTACAGGACCCACATGATCCAGGATGGGGGATCTAGGGCTGCTTTCCTGCGGTACCAGAGGAGGAGAGATTGTGGGCAGAACCACGTTGGCGACCTTTGGCTCTACCTCTATAAAAACTTGTAGAGTGGATTCTGCTGCTGCTGAGGTTGACAGAAGCTGCGAAAGGAAAACCTTCCAAAGCCTCAATATTTCTTGTAGCCAAAACCTCTTGACTGGGTCTGCAATCCCAAGGATTTCGCTGTGGCTCTGCTATCCTTAAACCTTTGTAATGCCGAATCTGCTTTTTGGACCCCCCCCCCTCCCTCCCCAAAGAGCTTAGACCCGTCAAAGGGCAAATCAAAAAGAGTAGGCATCAGGGGAAAATCCAGGAGATCGAAGCCAAGCCTGCCTTCTTGTAGCTATGGAGGAGCCCATAACCCTGGCTATTGAGTCAGCTGTATCCAGGCCCGATTGAATAACCTATCTAGCCACAGCCTGAGCGTCTGACAGAACCTCTATAAAGGTTCCCATCTCATCAGGTAACTTGGGGGTCAACTGTTTTGCAGTGTCCATCAAAGCATGTATATAATGGCCCAACAGACAAGTAGCATTGGTCGATTTCAGTGCCATGCTAGAAGAGAAGACCTTTTTTGCTGACTGCTCCATCTTCTTTGGGTCCCTGTCAGCTGGGGCCTGAAAGCACCTAAAGATTGTTTGGAGCAGGATGCCTGCACCAAACAACTCTCTGGCGATGGATGAGAAGAGAGAAAATTTGGCTCCCCTGGTGCAGTCCTATATCTTCTAGCCACAGCCTTAGAAACAGCAGGCAAAGAGAGTGGTTTAAGCCAAACCTCATTAAAGGGTAACAGAGGCTCAACTGTGGAGGAAGGTGAACGCAAAATCTCAATCAGCAAATTTGCTTTATATGCAGCAGTAGGTAACTGTAAATCCAAAAGCTCTGCAGCTTTCCTTATTACCAAATGGTAGGGAGCTACCTCTTGAGGAGAAGCCCTTGTTGAAGAGAGTTCCCACTCAGGAGAGGTATCCAAACCACTTGCCTCCTGAATTCCCTCGAATTCATCCAGAGACTCTTATAATTCGCCCTCTACCACTACTTCTCTGCGATACTGCTCCTCTTCTAACAGCCTCTGTGCCTCTCTCCTTGAACGAATCCGCGGAGTCGTACGTGGCGCTGACTGCTCCGGAGCAGGCGTCGAAGGAGGCACGGGATCCGCACGAGGCAGAGAGGAAGGCTCACTAGACTGCGCCAAGATTCCATCAACTGCACCGGAAATTGCCATGACGGCGCCATCGGCATGAAGGGCGCCTGGGCATATTGCTGGTGCACTCCCAAGTTGAATGCCAGCGGAGCCACGGGACCAAAAGGTGCTCCGGATGGGAAAGCCGCCCTTGTAAACACTCCGTACATTGAATTTTAAAAATGCGACGGATCCGCACCTAGAGCCAGGAACTGTGGATATGGATTCGAGCCAGTATCCAAACAGGGAGTATCCGACATTGGAACGATCGGATCCACCGGTTCAAACTCAGGCACAGGAGAAGATGAACATCCTGAACCGGCTCGGCGTCTGAAGCCGATGAATCCCTCGGCGCCAGAGACTGCGCCGGAGTTCCTCTATGCGAAGGAGACTTCTCTTGAGTCGCACGAGGAGACGGAGAGAGCGAAGGAGATACAAAGTCCTTACAGCGATGTCGAGGGGCAGGCGAAGGCGACCTCGAAGCCTTGCCCCTCATCGAGCGGCGCCAAGATCCAGGTCTTTTTTCTTGGGCTTTCTAGACTTTGATGTAAGCGAAGTCGACCAATTCGACTTCTCGCTTACGCCCTCTTCCTTCGCCATGGCCAGAAACAACTTGGCTTGCCGTTCTTCAAGTACTTTAGGATTCATTTTCCAGCAACAGGAACAGTCCTCCACGTTGTGAACAGACGACAAGCACTATAAAGAATCTTCATGGGGGTCAGTGATGGACATGTGACCCCCACATTCCCTACAGGGCTTAAACCCAGACTTCCTTGACGATGACATCGCTACAGCAACAGTTAAAGCAGAAGGAACAAAGTAACTCCACAAAATAGAAAACTGTTACGCGTCTATGGCGTGGAAAAAAGGGAACTGAAGTCATCACGCCGACGAGGCTCTCTTATGGTTTCCGGTGATGTCATGAGGAGTCGCGAGCGGAGCAGACGTCCTCGTCGGCGCGGAGAGCTAGGAAAAAAAATACTGCGGAAAGCTGGTGCAGGGGATATTCATAAGGTGAGGAATCCACAGGCAGATGTATCCATCAGAAAAGGTCTCTTTGGAAGAGTCTTTCAATAAGATTTTATCTATTGCTTTTTACTCGTACTGCCTCGTTTCCCGAATTGACGATCTGACAATCTGCTTTACCCCCTTTTTACTTTCAATTATTATGAACTCAAACACTTTTAAGCTTTTCAATTTCTCGCCCAGAGTCTGGTTGCAATCCTCAGTGTTCAGTGACAAACAAGATTTAGCAGGTTAGGGTTCCTCGAAGTCTTCCTCTGCCCGGTTATAGTGCAGTAAACTCTCTATTCCACAGCTGTCTATGAGCCAAGAGAGACTCAGTTTCAGCCTTCTGTAGACAAAGTTGATTACAGTTCATACAGCAACTGCTGGCTACTGCTTCTCTATCAAGGACTTCAATTCTCAGATTATTCTTTGAATTGTATTTTTTTTACCATCTTTAGCCTTCGAAGAAGCTTTTCTTTCTCTTGAACCTTCACAAGTTTTCTCTTCTCCTTAAAGAGATCTCGGAGCTTAACATCAGTGCCCAAGGAAATATGTTGAGAATTCAACGAACTTAGGATTGTGGGCTAAAGGAAATCTGGTCTTGCTGGGGGAATTTTCAAAGCGGGAGAGTCAGCACATTTTTCAGCAATGCTTTCTTGAAGAGATGATGGGCACTTATTTAACAAAAACATCCTCAGAAGCTGTAGTGTCAGTTTCTTCAGAGTCCACTTTAAGACGCTTTGACAGAGTAGATAATGAACTAAACGAGTGGGGAGTTTTCTTCAGCAGTTCTCTTAAAGCTGCACTCATAGGCTGTTTAGCAGAGAGATTACTCTGCAAAGGAGCTGGAGTCACAACCACAGGGGAGTGCTGCAAACCGATGGAGATCCTGCGGATGGGCTTTCCATTGTAAAGCCGGATGGTCCCTCGCTCCATGTGGTTTTTGCTTCTGATGGTTGTATTCATTCTTTTAAGCCACTTCTGGAAAACAGTACTTCGCACATCCAGTCTCACAACGATCAAATTCAACCTGCTGTTAAGAAAATTGTGACTGCCCGAGCCGTTTGCTCAATTAACATTCCCCGAGCACTTTCAATCAAGTTGTGTAACAGTAGCACTTTATATCTTTATTAGCACTCCAACATCGGAACCTCCCTTAATTCGATGGAAAGCTCCTAAATGTGTGTACGCTTGCCTTACCTCACGGTGGAGGATCGGTATACAACCCGATTATGATTTCTTTGTTTAAAAATTAACAAATTAAACATAAATAATAAAAATCACCTTATTAAATCTGTTGTGGAGCCCAAGCAGAAATTTCTGAGAATAGCCTGGAGTACTACTTCTCAGCCTCATGCTGGGGACTTCTCTTTTTCAAATGTCATTTTATACAGGACAGCCGCCTGATACACACAGATGAAGATCTTTTTCCAGCTTTGTTACAACCATGACACTTCAAATTACTGACGTTCCAGACCATAAAATCAGATCAGCTGCCTAAAGAAACTTCTATAAAGCCTGCAAACAAGTATTCTCCTTCTGCTGACAGAAAAAGCAAGCATTGACAAAGCCAAAAACGTTCACCTTTGGGACCGATTGGGTTTGCCCGCGGTTTTTAGCCATGCTGCACAGCATTTTAACATCAAATTACCCCGAGAAACCTGCCATTATAATCGCAAATAAATCATTAAGGTTCCAATTTAATAACTGCAATCAAAAGTATACCGTGGGTTGGCAGAAGCAAGTGTGAATGCCAGTAGAATAGAGGGCTTACCCAAAGCCCCTCTGTGTATATAGGTATTTATTCATTAATTCCTTTCAATACAGGAGGCAGACAAAGTCGTCTTCAGACCAATGTGTTTGAATAAACCTTCTGTTAGCTTAAACCAGATGCATTAAAGGGAATGGGAGAGACAAAAAACAGCATTTTCACTGTCTACAAGAAGAAGAAAAAACACGTCAACCAGGGCTTCAGTTAATTTATTCCTAAATTTTGGGATGGTGCGCATAGATGTTTTGTCCAATTTGCAGAGGATATGATAGTATTTCACTTTCGTCAAATGTATAAATCACATTTTCTGCCACCTTAAGAGCAAACGGAACAATCTCTGTAACAATTCTTCTAAAAGAGACCAACAAAAGGACGTAGCAATTTACAAAGTGAGGGGCTGCCCCAAGATTTGGCAGGCCTGGGCAGATTGGGGCATGTCACTGAAACCGGTCCTCCCTCAACACCACCTGATTTATGACGAAGTCCGGTCATTCAAGGAGAAGGGTGGGTGGAACAACTCAATAACAAACTGATTCTGTTTTATGTGTCTTTTATAGTCTTTGGGCGGGATGGGTGAAGGTGAGCTGGTATGTGTTTTATTGTTGAACATTCTAGGTTACCGTTGTGCATCTCAACTTCAAAACCAATAAAATAGGTTTAAAAAAATAATTCCAACAATAAAATACGGATGGCCAGAATATGTTATGCACAGCTGGTTGTGCACAACTTTTATTTGAACTTGTGGTTTGGTTTTTTTACATTGCAACGGGGTGCAAAAGTCGTATATGCTAAGGCATGTCTTTTTTGCTTACATTTCTGGAATTTGTAGTTGCTTTGTAGGCTGAAGTTAGTTTCCTTCATGGATAAAGTGCCTGCACTTTCATAGAGGCAAACTTTGTGCATCATTAAAACGCACTGCAAAAAATAGTTTGCGAACTCTAATACATGGGATAAGCAAATACGACCAAACGTGCAAATAAACAGTACAGATACTACATATGTATCAGTTTTGAAAGCATACCTCTCCCCACAAGTAAACTATATCAGATTGTTTCAAGAAAAAGGTTTCCATAATGCATTTTGCATTCAATTATCTGAATCGCTGAAAAAGAATGGTACATTTTCTCCATTAGCCAGGTAATGTTTTTACGATTATTTTGACCAAACAAATTGTCTAAGTTCATGAGAGAAAACCCATGGCATATGAAAATAGCTCAGTTTGGTTGACAAAAAAAGATTTACACAGTGAACATTAAAATACACTGAAATTATAAAACATGAATAAATAACTGCACGGCAAATAAAGACAAGAACACTACACAGCATTTTCCACCATTTACTCTTATTATCAAAAATAGTTGATTCTTCTTGCAAAAACGGAAAGAGGGTGTGGGTAAAGTACAGACTCAACATATACATCACATTGTTATTCTTCCTATGGCTTTAACCCTCCCTCCCACCAGAAACAAAATAAAACTACCGGACCACATTCACAGAAATGACACCAGGGTATACTACAAAACAGACGGTGGTGCCATCCCATCTGTATCCAAATATTCCACCTGCAGTTTATAGAGGACACTAGTAACCATCCATGTACATGCTGTGTGCGAAATCAAAACACTGTTGAAGTTCTCAGTGTTCCTGAGCACAAGGAAATAAGTTATTTTCAAAGAGAAAGTGTGGTGGTGCACAGACACAAATTTTGGGTTCTTAGGTCAGGCGCACTAGAGTTCCCAAGAAGACTGTCAACTGCACTTCGAATGATTGAGGCATAGGAACTTATCTTTGGGCATTTGAGAAACTGACTGCTTCCAAATGCATGCATCAAACATGGAAACTACTTTATAAAGTTGGGTTTTACATAAAGCATCAGCTGTGGACTGGCGCACAAACAACAGGCAATGTAAATTAAATGTAGGCATTTTTTCTGGAGTATTGACAATCGACAACTTTAATTCCCATTAGTGATAGAAGACGAGCAATGGGGGCTGAAATTGTACAAGAGCGATCCATTCATGGGACAAAGTCTACAGTACATAAACTTTAGTTATCAGCAGCTGAAAATGTAGCCTTCCACCAAGTCCAAATATTTACCTTGGTACTGGCAGCTAAATGGCTTTAAATCTGAAACTTTATCAAAGGGTCTGTATTCTTCATTTCTTTGCTACCGTTCGCATTGCTTTCCAGGTCAACATTCAATTTCACGGTTTTTTAAAGCCAAAGATCTATTGGTCGTTTGCTTTGAGATTACAAATGTCAAATGTCTCACTAACCCAATTAAGAAATTTGCTGACTTTTTTATTTAGGTGGTTAACAATGTATCTAAAGACGCAAGTCGCACCTGCTAGGCAATAGCTTCCCATTGACAAGCATACTAAGTCAACATATTTCTAACATGAAGCCAAGAAGAGGGCCTATTTGGAATTTTTTCTGGGGCTAGTAGAGTAGGTTACCCTCATATGACCCGAAAGCAGATCACCAACGCAGTTCATTTCTTTACGCAATGAAATGCATTGGCCTAACAAGAACTTGCTGGATTTAATTAACTGTGTCAGAATGTTTGATTGAGCCTTTATATTAACCACAAGCACACCTTGGTAGGCAATGTCAACAAATAAAACTTCCATTTGACTGTCAATCACCTGTGTGCTTCACGTTAAAAGGCATAACTAAAGTTTTATGGAAAGGATGCCGGGTTGCATTGTAAAAATATCGCTTTAGACCTTAATAAAAGTGTTACAATTCTTAAAACTGATTTAAAGAAACTCAGTTACAAAAAGTAATTGGCGAGATCAGCAGGTTCTCAAGTTAGTGTGGTAAAAAGAGCAGAGTTCATTTTGCTCTACTGTACAATAATGAAAACTATTTGCAAATGAAATTGAAATGAAGCCAAAGCATAGCCTAAAGAAAGAAAAGCTATTGTAGACGTTATCATCGATGTTCAAAATGCCCAAGTCTAAGCACCAACTGCCGCAAATGCATTTACAAATGACATGCTTGTGGATGTTGGCTCTTACCATGCAAACTTATTCCTCAGATAGCGGGTGGGCTTCCTGCAGAACACATTCTACATTACTCTATTAATACATGTTCATTGATTATGCACATAGCACGACTGAGGGTTTGGGGGTGTGGAGCAACAATATTTTCCTTGCCAAAGATAGTTGTGTATAAATCATTTGCATCAGTATTTAAATATTACCCAAAGAGTTTTAAAAAAACACTAAGATTCTTTGCAGTAGTGTAATACCGTAAAGGTCACAATACAACAAGTTTGCTGGTCATGCTTATTCAGACTGCGCTGTGTGTAAATTCAAGATGTGTTCACTCTAGATAATTTATCAGAATATCGTAGATTTATCTAGGACAAGAAACAATACAGTAGCTCATAACCCATCAGTATTACCTCCTTTGCCTCGCAGACCTGCTTACAAACAACTCAGCCCCGACCCTTCTGTTCAAAAATGGATGTGTTCAAAGAACTAGGGACATACAGTTTATGGAATACCTCTGTTACCAGCAAACTATTCCCCACCCAAACACTAACATATAACTTAGCAATGAACACACTTGATACAAGTGATCTATAAAGCAAGAGCTCCGGCAAGTTAAACAATGAAACCATAGCTGCCATAAAACGTGTAGCTAGTTCCCCTAAACCCCCTTTATCCATCCCGGGGGAAGGAAAATATGACAACCAGTTCAACAGTCATATCTCATGTCTATAGCTTCATCCAGACTCTTGTCATCGTGTGCAGTTGCAGCCAAAAACGTTGCTACTGGAGATCCGGCTGTTACGTTAATGACGCCAGAGCTAGTGCCGGCAGCACGCACTGCAATGCTGGTCACATTAATACCCAAAGTAAGCCTGGTTTGCTCAAGAGCCTTTTCGGGCACAGCAAAAGCCTCCAACTTCTTCTCCCCATTCGCCATGTACGAGTTTTGGCAGCCGCGGCATATGCAGTCCAAGCAAGCTTTGCGGTTAGAATAGCAAGGACAACGCTGGCCACGGCATGTAAGTACACTTGGATTTTGGGTGGCCCGACCACATTTGCAACCTTTTTTCTCTTGGGGCTTTTTGTACACAGTTTTGGTTGGGCTTCCTGGCATCATGTTATTGCATGTGGGAATTTTCACTTTGAGTTTATCTTTAGTCTTCAATGTTCCCGGTTTGGACTTAGGGTGCGATTTCTTAGACAAATGATCTGGATTTTTCTTCAGACTTTTAGACAGAAACAGTGTTTTGCCTATTTTGGGTGTCGAACCTCCATTGGGTACAGTCATGGGTTGTAGGGATATTTTTTCCCGCTTCACCATCACAGGAGCAGGGGTGCCAGGTGTCGGACCACACAAAATGGTAGAAATAGGCAAGGGCTGGACCTTTTCACTATCGCTTTCAGAGCGCGATCGCTTTCGGTTCAACTTGGCTATCTTGGGTGTGGCAGCGGTGTATGAGATTCCATGAGGGGAGGTATGGGAGACGGACATGAAAAGGCTGTGATGGCCAAGTGTGTGTGACGATAGATCAGAAAATGGCCTGCTGGTAACCTCCGCTTCCAAACTGTGATGCAAATCAGAATCGCATACGTCTGAATTAGAAACTGTTTCCAAACTACGGAGCACTTCCTCCACACTAAGCAACAAAGAGTCACCTGATTTGATATCATCATCAAAAGCACAAATGTCCATATCCTCTGTGCAAAGGTCACTGGCTGAGACTGCATCACAGACACTTTGCATGCCAGAAAGCTCTTCGGTTTTGATATCCTCTCCAGCACTACTACAAACATCAATTGTATTTGAATGGTCTGGGGATGGGATATTTACAGAGAGTTCATCCACTGAAAGCCCATTGCAGTTGGGTAAACCGTTGACAGAACAATCAATGTCTAAACTGTGGGTAATGTCAGGTAGCTGTGAAGAGCTTGCTTCCGATTCACTGGTAAGTTCCGAAGTAGAGGGAAGCGGGGAATGTGACAAGCACGTGGCCAAAGTAGAATCTTCCGGCTTCTCAGCTTCTTGAAAGACCGAGCCATCCCTCAACAAGGCCAAAATGTCTGCAGAGCTGTCCACCGCATCCAATATGTCCTGCGCCAAAGGAGTTTGAGTGATATACTCGCACAGCTTCTTATAGCAGCTCACAAGTATACTCAACTGTTGGTTTTCTTCAAATTGATCGTAGTCTTTGCACCAACTGCATGAAGGCTTCATCATCATCTTCTTCCCTTTACAAGCCTTGCAAACATAATGTTGACATGTTGAGTTGATGGGAGCAATTGGATCTTGTAGCAGATTTCCTAGAACAAAAGGAGAAAAAAAAATGGTAAACTGAAATTTGGAATGGGTCATCTCACACTATGAATTTACCAATTTCTTGAACATATATCTACTACTAAAATGTAGAGGTGCGGCCCAACGTGAGTTAACTCAGTTGGTCAGAAAAGTATTCATACCACAGACAAGATGCCAATGACTTCACACACACTGATCTACACAACCAGTCTGATGCTCTACCATGGACATGGGGGAAAGGAAATAAAAACATTTTCATAGTCAATTACCTCTCATAGCTCTACATGCAAAACAGTATGAGGAACAGCATCAAAACAAACAATTGTGGCCCAGTTAAGACCACAACATAGAAATATTAACGGGGACAGACAAGGTTGTAATACTTTAAACAAGTTCAGCACAATTATGAGTGTGCCTTCTACTTATTCCTCCTCTGGCTGTAGTGTGCCTATTCTTTGACCAATAACCGTGCAAGCGCGACTAAATACTTACCAAATTGAGAGTGATGAGGGAATGATAATGTGGCATTACCACGCGAGAATTTACAGATTCTGTAGGTTTTGCTAATCCAATGAAATGCGGGAATATAAGGGTATTGTGTTACGGATCCAGATTAATCACAAGTTACGTGAAATTTGTCTCAACAAATTAATATAAGAGCTCACTTGTGGTTGGTTCTCTGGACAGTGGTAAACCAGTTACAGGGGGTAAAACCTTCTGAGGGTCGGATCGAAATTGTGATTCTGCCACTAAATCTCGATACTAGACTTAATGTACCTATCTAGTCTGTAGTGTAGAATGTTTGTTGTCGAGGGTTCTAGCACAGCTTGGGTGCATTGCAGGGTCAGTCTCATGCATGGCCTATTCTTTTTCAATGTGATTGGTGTCATTGTTTCTGTTTAACCCATGTTCTAAATTACATGGAGTGTTTTAGACGACAGTCCTGGGTGAGTAACGACATTAATGCAACGAAGGTTTACACGTTATTCAACTACAATATTCATTCCCAGCCCTGACGTTATCATTAACAGTTCTAAGTTAGTTCTGAACTCAAAGCAAACCGCGGGGAGACACGGCATGGGCCCATCTGTCCCCGCACAAAAAAAAACAGAAGCGCCGTGCGCCACAGAGAAGAACGATTGTAAACACTGCGATTCACAGTAAACCTGCATGGATAACTATTTCAAGGCCACACCCACCTTAAGTCACATAAAAAAATCCTGGCGTTAGGAGCACTGCTGCTAAAACTATTTACCCACACACTACAGCGATGCAAACAGGTTAGAATCGGCCAACTGCGTTGCAGGGAGTAACCCCTGGAAAAAATTTCACACCAGCATTATGCTCAATCCATGCTTTCAACTGCACACGTGATAAACATTCGTTCCCGCCCCCTTGTTCACGTGACAAACCAGCCTGTGCAATTAGTGACAATTTTGAGGGAAAAAAACGACAAAATGCAGACACCATCTGGTGATGGGGTGCTCGCAGGGACCAGTGAACAGAGTTCTCTATATGGGGATAGGTCATTACAGAACTGAAGAGAAATGCTTGTACATGGCGTAAAGATTAAATCTAATAAGTGAAAACGTATTTTTGACAAAAACAGAACTGTTAAGATGTTTCGCAAATTATCCTTCGCATAATTGACACGGGGATTCAATTCAGCCTCGAACAGTCGTCGAGCCTTTTTTTTTTAAATGAGCACTAGATTTAATGTTTAAAATAATAAGACGTACTATCAAAAAAAACGGTTACGGAGTTTGCCAGACCTCTTACTGGTCAAAATGTGATCACTGTTTTATCTGGTTATTCTTTGTACACTAAATAGATGGGCAATTGCCACGGAGTCCTGCAAAATGAACACGTCAAGACCCCCCCCTCCCCATAGTAACAAAACTATATCTATACATCTCCGAAAAGGTTGGAAATAAGGAGCGTCCCGAAGGCACTGCAAAGCACCAAGTGCCAGGATAGCATTACCAGTATTCCCATTATACAGTTTATTCCCCATTTATGAGACACCAGAACATGCTACCTAGAAAGCTAAAACGTGATCGTTATCAGGCAAAATTATTATATGTTCATTAGAAGCTACCTGGGTGGCATTGGGATGTGCAAATGCACAAGGACTGGAATTGTGGAAGTATTTTACAACTTAGATGGAGACTTTACGAGCAAAAGAGCAGAGTATTCAGCTCCGATAGGGGAACCAGGGGAGTAAACCATGTAGTTCCCAAGACCATGTAGTTCCCAAGAAGGAAAAAAAACGTGTTTTGGTCGGTGGTAGTTATGAACAGTAAAAGATGTTTTTGCAATAACATGCAGCAGATCTTGGCGGCACCACACTGCGCGTGGCAAGAGCATGAACACAGCAGAGTTGCGAGGACTTCCAAGGACCCATTTCTGACAACTTGCGGTATCCGGAGATCAAGAGCATGAGGAAACAAAGCGGCCTGACTAGTCCACGTGATACGAATGGGTGTCAGGCTCGATTTCCCTTAAGGAAACTAAATTGACGATACGGCTTAGTTTCAGTCATTCGAGCTGCTACAACTTTTTTTTAGTTAAAGGGGGAACTAGCACAAAAGGATTGCTTAAACGACGCGAAGTGTAAGTGTACTTGTTTAGTACCGTTTAAGATTATGGGGCATTTAACAAACAAATGATTAGCTGTTGCCCAGTCAGATAGCGTTTCATAGGAATACCAACGCTAAATTAAACAAGGAGCACGATCGGGCCATGGAGACCAGAATCAAAACACCGACTTCATTGCAAATTCTAAAAGATTATCTGTAAGAGGAAGGGGGCAATCCTGGAAGCCGTGGCAAAAGCCGATTAAAAAGGATTAAAGTTTACCAATGGGAAAAAAACATACTGCATAACTGCAGGAAATGCTGTGGGTAAGGAAACTCCTGCGAGAAATGCCGCATGGGTTAACTAACCGTGCAGAAGCCGCTCGACAGTTACCGAGGCAACCAAGCGTGCCGCTGTGCCCGGGCGCAGGCACCAGCACTATCCCGGCACTCGAGCCTCGCAACACAAGCGCCGTCCCTGCCAAGTGGGTTAAACCACCGGCCACTAAAGTTGGATACAACAGTCATGCTTCTCTAGAAAGATTCTCAACTAGTTTCGTGAATGTCGGCTGTGCACAATGCGCAGCTGGCAGTTGCCGTGACTGGACCCTGAGAGCACAAACATCAGTCTGTTATTATGTGTCAGCAGAGCCTGGTGTGACGCGGCACCCCGTGCACAAGAGACACCCATCTCCTGCACATCCACCACCACAATAAAGCACAAGACAGCTCACACTAGCCACCTAGTTACACAGCACGAAGCTCCAGAATCCACCACATGCAAAGTATTCTCCGCGGCCAAACTCACTTATCAGCTATAGGTACTCCACCACCAGCTTAATTTAAGGACTCGCCCCCGGAATTCTCTTTCTGCTCCGCATTCATCCAAACCGTAACCTCCTGCATCCTCCGCACATACCCCCATTGAGCAGGCAGGAGACACAGTAGTTATAACCCTGCAAAGTGCATTGGATATTTTATAACACCATCGACAGCAGACACCTTCTGCAGTGAGCGCATTCACTGCACGCTCTTGCACAGGGCCCACGCCCACCAGAGGAAACCAGCAACTTCCAAGCACAGCAGTGCAGATTCTGTGCAACTCCAATACGCACGCCTCATCAGCAACACTCGGCGCCTGCCCGCAGACAAACACATCACAAACCAACCCACGTACCATCATGGACGACAACTAAAATATACATTAACGTGACAAAAACAAATCCACTCAAGAACCCCTTGCACACAGAGGCGTAGATGCGTGGGTACAGATATGCCTTTAGAGGTCAAGAATATCGATGCCGAGTACCCAATCTCCCCCAAAACAGATTGTAAACAGTTGGGTAAGTGATCTTACCGCACACGCAGCAGGCTAGAGACTGGCGGAAGAAGGGCAGCAGTTTGTTGATCTCTGAAAAGTGCTGCGGGTCCCCGGGCTGATAATGGAGCACCAGGCGGCTCGCGGAAATGTAGAGAGCAGTGGCATTCACCGGGTTCATTGCAGACGCCGCGGCACCGAGGGGATCCAGGGGGAAGAAGAAATTCAGTCAGGCGGAGAGCACCGGGCCCCGAGGCCAGCCCGGGCGGAGGCGCCCCATGCAGCGGGGGGAAGGGGCTCAGCGCCCTCGGGGCGGCGGGTCTGCTCGGTCCCCGGTCATGGCAGACCCCACCCATCCATGGTCCACAACCCCGGAGGTGGAGGCCCTTCGGCCCGAAGAGTTCGGGAGCGGCCTCTAGCCGCGCATCCTCTGGGAGCAGTGGCCGCTCTTCGGGTGAGAGACGCGCCGGCCGGCAAGGCCAGCCGAGCCCTCCCCCGCGGTCCTCGGCGTCAGGCGCCCGTCACATGAGCCCTACGGGAGGAACCGCCTGCTTCCTTTTCCCGCCTCCTCAGTGGCAGCCGTTGGCCTTGGCGGAGCGATCGCCTTCCCGTGCTTTTCCCGCTCCTCTCGGTCGCTGGGTGATGCGGTGACTACAAATCGCCGCGAGCGGAATCCCTCCGCCGGCCTCTCCTCCGCGTTCGTTTGTACCCCTTCTTTCGCTCCGTACGAAAAGGAGCGCAGTCACGCGAACAACCGATGGCCTGTGGAAAAAATATTTTTACATCCCAAACGATGAGCGGAAAAAAACTGAAAATGAGCCCGTGCGGTGGTTAAAAAAACGATAACAAGCAATAACCGGCTGCCCCCTCCCCCGCAGGAGCACTAGTGACCCCCCCCCAACACGCCCCTCGACGCAAGGCCTGCGCACTAAAAATTTCGCTCTCTAGAGAAAGAACGCATGCGCCAAAATACGCTAGTCGCGCAGTCTTTCTGAAGAGCGTTTCAAGCCTCACTTTAGTCTTGGCCACACCCTATCCTCTATTTGTTACCCGACTAGGATTGGTGATCGGAAACGGAACTCCCATAGCTTTCGCATAGATGTGATTATGGTTCTGCTTAAGTGACCCTGCCGCGCCCCTTCCGTGGATGATCTCGCGATATTTTTATATTATATATTTTTTTATTAATCCCCCGTCGTCGTAGACCTTTAGTTATTTTACAAATGTACCGAACTATTGAGAATGACGTGTCTTTCTACCTTTCTACCAACAATATGTTTCGTAGGTAACTATCACCAGGTAGCCACGAGGATTGCGATTAACTTGCAATATAACGTTGTCGTTATACAAGTAGAAGTCCACTCACTGCCCGCATGTTGGATCTCCCTTAATCCCAACTGAATGAAAAACTGTTGAGAAACCATCGGAAAGGAATGCCGGGCATGTCCTCCATACAACACGTGTATATACAAAATGAAATCATTATAACATTCAACTCTAGATCACGTTGGTGAGGAGACACCATGAGCGTGATATTTGTTAAAATGAATAACTGTACAGATGAAGGGTTCTTCAAAGGTTTATTCTTGTGACTTAAACTCTCCTGCAACAGCTCCGTAATGCAAGTATAACTGCTCACAGGCAGCTCCGAATCATGAATGACAGGTATTCTATCAGACAACTAACTACCATTCTGGAATACTAAACATTACGTGAGGCTCATCACGTTTGGCTCGAGCACAACAATATTCCTACTCCTAGAACATACCTGGTCATTGGTGTTGATAAAGCGCAGGTTACAAGCTCGTGTTCACACAGATAAGCTAGTAAACCCCGCTGACATCAATTTTGAGTTTTACCTGTAATTTGATCTTCACCTTTACTGAGTCTTACCAATTTGATCTCCTTAAGAATTCCTTACTCGATGAATCAGGTTGCTGAGATAGTTTAAGGTAGAAAATGACATTTAACTTAAGCTTGAAATAATCACAAACTCAAAAAGTTTTAAAAACTTTATCTAAATCAATAATTTTGTGAGTCAGAATCAATTACAGTTTAAAACACATTCTCTCAAGAGATGAATTAAAGTCAAATATAGCAAAGTCAATAATAATGATCAATGAAGACAGTACCTGCAAGAGGGAAAAGAGAGAGAGAGAGCAGGTACAAAGACAAGTTTTGCAAAATTATATTTACCTAAAGTGATAGATGAACCCAACTCCTTAAAGATAGGCCAGATAGAATCTCCCAGGATAGGATGTAGACAGAGGATTGGGCAGATTCAGATCTGGGAAGGTGACCTCTTCTAAACTGCAACGCCAGTGTCTCACTCCTCTCTCGCACTACTCTCCTCGAATGTCCCTCTTCTGAAATCCCCTTCTAGATGATTAGATTATTGATCAGTATCTCTTTTCTTGAGCAGAGTTTCTGGCGGCAGCAGGGTCTGAGACAGCGTCTTGGACAGAATCTGTAGCAGCATACATGTTGGGTCGGTGACGAGTCGGAATGACGGATCTGACAAGTCTGTACAAAAGGGGGTGGTGATGGACGGAGCATCAGAACCAATCAAACACTCACACCCAGTCAAAAGATCTGGGCTTGATCCATCACCGTTCTTTAGCCCACTCTGCCACCCTGTTCAGACATGGCCATATGCAAATCGGTCTGACCCTGTGCCTCATGGGAACAGTCCAGCCCGAACTGCCAAGCCATGCCTTCCCTGGACCGGAAACAAGCTTCCTAGGACCGGTTTCTGGCATTTCAGCCGTCTTCAGCCAGGCTTGCTTGAATCCAGTGGCAAAGTGAGCAAGGGACTCACGTCTGAGCATACCCTGCCAACTTATGGCGAACAAAGCGGTACAAAAGGGGGTGGTGATGGACGGAGCATCAGAACCAATCAAACACTCACACCCAGTCAAAAGATCTGGGCTTGATCCATCACCGTTCTTTGGCCCACTCTGCCACCCCAGTTCAGACATGGCCATATGCAAATTGGTCTGACCCTGTGCCTCATGGGAACAGTCCAGCCCGAACTGCCAAGCCATGCCTTCCCTGGACCGGAAACAAGCTTCCTAGGACCGGTTTCTGGCATTTCAGCCGTCTTCAGCCAGGCTTGCTTGAATCCAGTGGCAAAGTGAGCAAGGGACTCACGTCTGAGCATACCCTGCCAACTTATGGCGAACAAAGCGGTACAAAAGGGGGTGGTGATGGACGGAGCATCAGAACCAATCAAACACTCACACCCAGTCAAAAGATCTGGGCTTGATCCATCACCGTTCTTTAGCCCACTCTGCCACCCCAGTTCAGACATGGCCATATGCAAATCGGTCTGACCCTGTGCCTCATGGGAACAGTCCAGCCCGAACTGCCAAGCCATGCCTTCCCTGGACCGGAAACAAGCTTCCTAGGACCGGTTTCTGGCATTTCAGCCGTCTTCAGCCAGGCTTGCTTGAATCCAGTGGCAAAGTTAGCAAGGGACTCACGTCTGAGCATACCCTGCCAACTTATGGCGAACAAAGCGGTACAAAAGGGGGTGGTGATGGACGGAGCATCAGAACCAATCAAACACTCACACCCAGTCAAAAGATCTGGGCTTGATCCATCACCGTTCTTTAGCCCACTCTGCCACCCCAGTTCAGACATGGCCATATGCAAATCGGTCTGACCCTGTGCCTCATGGGAACAGTCCAGCCCGAACTGCCAAGCCATGCCTTCCCTGGACCGGAAACAAGCTTCCTAGGACCGGTTTCTGGCATTTCAGCCGTCTTCAGCCAGGCTTGCTTGAATCCAGTGGCAAAGTGAATTCCTTACTCGATGAATCAGGTTGCTGAGATAGTTTAAGGTAGAAAATGACATTTAACTTAAGCTTGAAATAATCACAAACTCAAAAAGTTTTAAAAACTTTATCTAAATCAATAAGTTTGTGAGTCAGAATCAATTACAGTTTAAAACACATTCTCTCAAGAGATGAATTAAAGTTAAATATAACAAAGTCAATAATAATGATCAATGAAGACAGTACCTGCAAGAGGGAAAAGAGAGAGAGAGAGCAGGTACAAAGACAAGTTTTGCAAAATTATATTTACCTAAAGTGATAGATGAACCCAACTCCTTAAAGATAGGCCAGATAGAATCTCCCAGGATAGGATGTAGACAGAGGATTGGGCAGATTCAGATCTGGGAAGGTGACCTCTTCTAAACTGCAACGCCAGTGTCTCACTCCTCTCTCGCACTACTCTCCTCGAATGTCCCTCTTCTGAAATCCCCTTCTAGATGATTAGATTATTGATCAGTATCTCTTTTCTTGAGCAGAGTTTCTGGCGGCAGCAGGGTCTGAGACAGCGTCTTGGACAGAATCTGTAGCAGCATACATGTTGGGTCGGTGACGAGTCGGAATGACGGATCTGACAAGTCTGGCAAAGTTCTAGCTAACATACTTCAATTATACTATTCTGTATTCGTGTACCAGCCCCAAAAGTTTCAATCTTTGTGTTTTCCCCAATTCTGATTGGTCAGGGCGAGGAGGTGAGTTCATCTCACCTTATTAAAAGTAATGTTTTTTCCTTTGGACTATTGTTCTATGTTTCCGCCGCTTAATTTACTTTCCCATAGCTTTATTCCCACCCGCTTTTCACATTATGATCAATACAAGTTATACATTTTATTCAAAATTGTTGCTCTCGTCCGGTTCATTAGTTGGTTTTCCCAGGCATCTTCGCCCAATGTGGCCTTGGCTGTGATTCAAGTGTGTCATCATGGCTTCCGGCAAGTTTCAATGCGCCTGCACGCGGATCAGGTGGGGTAGGGATTTCGGTCACCCTCTGAGGCCCAAACATGAACTAATAATAAAGTCAGAAAAAGACACGTTAGAATGCGACAATAAATGATTTCACTGTATACCACTTATCTCTACTCTATCCCCATTTACTCATTTTAATCTTTTCACATTTGTGCTTAGTAGAACTTATAGGTTTATTTTATGCAATAGCATGTGCATTACCATGTGAGTTTCAAGCGGCCATTTTTAAAGCTATTGCACAGCTGCAAGGTTTTCCCACCAAGCGAGAGAAGACGTCATTTTACGTAGATGCAGTAGACGCATGCGCATAGACTTTCCAGCGTTTTCGGCAGCCATTTTTTGACACTCGGGTTACTTGTTAGTAATACATGTAGGCAAGCGTCCCCTGGATACAATATAATGAATGTAATGCAATATTAGTATTTACAAGACTTGTTGCTTACGTTGTTACATGTTATTTGAGAGGATTGCATACAAGTAAGTTTCTGGAATACGAAACCTTGCTCCATCAGTGTGAAGCTCAGTAGAAGGAAGACTAACTAAATGATTAACACTATCCGAAACAGCACCCTCATGTGTCACATATACTGAAACGTTTTCACAGCACACTCGTGTCACATTTGCAGAAATGTTTTCACTGATGCCCACCGTGTTGGACAAAGACAACTGTGGCTGGTGACTGTCAGAAGAGGAAAGACTGTTTCCCAAATCCAACCAACCTGCAGATTCTTAACACTTATGCTTAGTAAAATCAACAGCTTGTCCTGGCATCAATCTCACTAAAGCTCTTTTGCTCCACCAGCCTTTACCTAGTAACAAAGCTGCCCTTTAGAAAGTTTCTGAAGCTGAACAGGTTCAGAATGAATGGATTCTCCCTTTCTAACCTTATTAGGTTGTTTAAGAAGGACCCAATCCTTCTCCTTGAATTCCACACATTTCACCCAATGTGTGGCATAATGTAAAAAAAAAAAAAAACTTTATTGATTTTCTCCAGAATCAGTACAAAAGGAATAAATGCTCGATATATAACAATAACAGCTCAGCATGTTTATATATATGTACAAGGTAGTGACCACGTTCTCAAACAGTCACAACATATCGTGACCTCATTCGACCGTGCTGGTCCCATGACTTCTAGTACCTGGTACAGCGTTTATCATGTTAACATAACATCTCTTTATGCTATAAAATGTAAAAAATGTACAATTTCCATGTGTGTCATCATAATACCTTTTGTGTTTATTCTGCGCACCATCAACTTTCTGCTTTCTCAACCTGGCAATGTCACAATGAAAACTTTTATTTTTGGGCATTGTGTCTCTCACCCAATCTGGACACACTTCCAATTTGGGTTCCCTTTTCCTTAGCAATAAAAACAAGCATTTGCAATGCAATAGGTCTCGCATTTACGCAAGTTTGAGCTATTGACATTGTAAATGACAATGCCTTTTATTTATGTTTTGGTTTTTAAAACATAAATAAAAGGCGGTGTCATTTACAATGCCAATAGCATAAACGTGCGTAAATGCGAGACGTATTGCATTGCAAATGATTGTTTCTTGTCCAACCTCCACATCTCAGGCAAAGCTACGTCTGGAATTCTGCTTGACCAAACAGCAATTTTTGCAAGAATCATGTGTTATCGGCTTTTGGCATGAATGCAAGATTGCAAAACGTGGCTCACTAAATTATTGTTATGTCCCCAGCTTGAGAAAAGCAGATCGAAAACGAGTTTCCGCCCACTCTGTCAAGCTTCACCGAGTGCTAAACAATTTAAACGTGCAAAAAGCCTGGGAAACCAACTCTTTACAGCAACTGTGCAAAGTAATACTAAGTTATGAAACGTGTGCTATTTCATTTTAACCAGACTTAAAATTCGTCCAATCGCTAAAACACGTCTGCATATTACTATCTCCCCAAAAACACAATGCAGGCTTACCTGGCAGAAAGCTCTTCAATGACATCTAAAAACGAGTTTGAGCTATTGGCATTTTAAATAACAGTGCCTTTTATTTTTGTTTTGAAAAAGAAAACGAAAAGAAAAGGCATTGTTATTTACAATGTCAATAGCCCAAACTCGCGTCAATGCGAGACCTATTGCATGGCAAATGCTTGTTAATTACTGCTAGGTCTGAGAAGCGGAAGGACGCACCCCACGTAAAACCCTGGGCACACTTCGACAATAGACCTGCCATTAAAATAATCTTAAAAGGTGCACATCAGGAGCTACTTTGAAACTAGCCCCGGTCACCAACCGTCTACCAGCCCGTCGATGCTGTTGCTCTACGCGGGCATTAGTTGGGCTACCTCCTCCCTGTGTCAGCAAACTGTGCAGTTGGTTTGGCTGTGATGCAGTAGACCCCCTCTGCTTTCCCGCGGATCCGGCACTGCGGGCAGGGATTTCAACCGCTCGGGCCGGGGGTGAGTGTACAGCGGTTCCGCCCCCATCCCAGCAAGTGGCGGATTGTAGGGAGGGTGCGCGTTGTCTACCGTTCCAGCCGCTTGGACCCCAACCGCCACATCACAAGAATCGCGTGAGTCCCGGCGCGTGGCCGCTCCTCCCCGCCTCAAGCCCCGCCCACGGAATCCCTGCTGCCGGGGCGTGTGAGCGCCTGCACCCCTGGGAGCAGCTATGGAGGAAGAAGAGTTGATGCTGGCCATGGCAGAGATCCCTGTGAGTACCGCGGCATCTTGGGGAGGGAGGGTTGGGTGCGCCTGGTATGGGTAGGAACTCAAACGTTTTTCGTGCCATATTGTCCCTCAGCCTTCTTACAACCATTTGTCCCTCCCCCATAACTGCCTGTGATCTGCGGCATTGTGGACTGTGCCCTCAGGGAGCAGGGTCAGCCCTGCCTCCCCCCCAGTATTCCGCAGGATATTGTTTTCTTTGTGCCCCTGGGGGATGATTTTAAGCAGCGATAAGCGGTGGTAGATAAGCCTGTCAACTGTTTAGTTATCGGGTTGAAAACTGTAACGCGATGTGCATAAAATAGTTTTATTTTGAAGCATTGTTATTGCGCTTTGGCAAAACTTGGTATCTTCGAAATCACGGGAAATTAACTATTGGTCCCCCTTGCTGCCGGAAGTTCTTCTATCAGTCGTGGTCTCTCTGCACGTGTCCGCCTATTTAAAAAAAAAAAAAAAGTGCAAACACAGCCTTCGTGCTTTAAAAAACCAAAGGTCATTATCACAGCATGCCGACAGGCGCCCCACGCTGCGGACCTATAATTAACTCAGCAGGCACTCAACGCGCAAGCGCGTTCACAGCGAGAGCGAGACCTAAAAAATTACGAGGCTGGTGAGGACGAAAGTGAAACTGCTAGCTGGCTTGCGAGGGAAGAGGGACAGGAGATGTGCACGCCGCGTGGCTGTAGGCGCGTACACCAACTCAAATCCGCCAAAAGCCTGCGCGTGCACATCTCCTGTCCCACTTCCGAGGCAAGTCAGCAACAATAGATCTCGCCGAAAGCAGCGCTTCGCGCTGCGTTCGCAGGTGAGACCTAAAAATAGTGAAACACCTGTGGTAGAATGTAGTGTTGTGTGATAAGCACATAATTTTTGTCTCAAGAAAATTTCCACATGCACTCCACTGGCCAATGCCAATTGCACACCCTCTTTTAAAAACTTATTGACTCTTTCTACCAGACCATTAGAATTTGGTGAGTAAAGAGCCACCTTGAGATGCCCAATGGGGTGTTTTTGTATAAATCCTTTCATGTGTAAAAAAATAAAATTAGTGTCATTATCAGTGACTAGATCACAGTAAGGACCTTCAGTTTTAAAAACTTTACTTAAAAACTTCACTTCAGACAACATGTTTGCCTCTGGAACAAAATAAAAAAATGTCCATTTTGGGAAGTAATCCACCAAAACAATTAGGAATCTCTTGTCTGATGTTAATACATTAAAAGGTCCTGCAAAATCTAAAGCTAATTTTTGACCAAGCTTCTTCAGGATAAGGGACGACATGTAGTGATGTGTGATGAGTAAGGCTCCCGGTTTTCCCTTTTTTACAGATAAATACAGACTGAAAGCAATAGGTTTTCTGTCTGCATTTGTTTTTAAAAGTGGATAAATACAGAAAGCTGGGCTTCTTTCAATTGACTTTCCGTGCTGTCTTTCATGAATTATAGCTCAACAGCTGAGCAGAAGGACAGCATGGCAAGTTTAAAAACAGCCTGAAATTTCTTTGAATAACAGCATATGTCAACATACATCTGTAGTATAATACTAACATTTACCAGTGGATGTACTGTTATGTAATATGTTGCATCTTAAATAGCTACAACACGACAGACATCAAAGTATGACTGCATGTCCATCCGTTAAATAAATATGGAAATGTACAGTTTTACAACTTCATTTATCCGCAAAACCCTAAATAAATATGGATAAATACCGAAAAAATGGGCCAAAAATAAATATAGATAAATACAGACCGAAATGTAAAAAAAAAAATACCATGTTTGTCTGATAGTAGACAGGTACTGCAGGAAGAAATCCAGCTAGCTACCTGTAAATCAAGGGATGGTCACCAAAAGTACTGTTTTACATTTTTGGTTCTGGACCCAACTCCCAAATGACCTTGCTGAGCAGCCTGGAATAGCTTGGATCTTATGATAGTGGGGGAATGGTAACATCATTGCAAAAAAGCAGACCACCAACAATAGACAACTCACAGGCTACTCTGACAGTAGCAGTCAAGAACCTTTCCATTGGCCAACCCTTTTTTTGGAAAAATTCCATTACCAAAGATAGAATATTATCCTTAGCTATGGCAGAAAACCATTCTTCCAGAGAAAAGTTTATAGAAACTTCAAAAACATGATCTAATGTGTCTACTACTGATTCGAACTCTTCACAATCCTCAGTGATATCAACTCCTTCAATGGGCATCCTGGACAAAAAGTCTGCTCTGGAGTTTTTGCTATCAGGAATGAACTCAATACTGAAATTGTATTCCTGCAGGTGGGAAAGAAGTCTAACCAGTCTCGCAGATGCCTTACCAGCGCCATTTCCATTAAGTAAATGGATTAAAGGATTATGATCAGTCAAAAGAACAAAACTAATCTCTTTCAATAGTACTATAATGAGATTCAGAAAGCCTAAGAGATCGTGCAGCAAAAGCCAGTGTGTTCATTATTATCATAGCAGTGGGATAGTACAGCACCAACACCAATTTGACTAGCATCAACAGTCACCATGCATTAGATATTTGTTCTGAAAGCAGTAAGGGCAGGAGCATTAGTTGTAACATTTTGAACCATAGTAAATGCTTGGTCATCAGCCTCATCCCAAACAAACTGAACATTCTTCCTTAATAGGTTCCTAAGAGGTTGAACAATCATAGCATATCCTTAAATTAATTTCAAATAATATTCACTCATCCCATGAAAAGACTTCAAAGTATCTTCATCTTTAGGATGAGGAACATTTAGAACAGCTTGTACCAGAGAAAACTTGGGATGTATCCCAGTGTTAGAAACATTATGACCTAAATCATCCAACTCATTTTTGAAAAGTTTGCACTTTTCTGGCTTAAGTGTAATGCCAACATCCTTGAAAACTTCTAACACCTTTTTAAAAATATCTTTATGTTCTGACTCCGTTCTTGAGAAAATCAATATCTCATCCTGATAAGCTAGTGTGCTATGGATTTTGGACAGTATAGAGTCCATAAGTGTTTGAAACACGGTTGCTGCAGAAGCCAGACCAAATGGAAGTCTTAAAAACTTACACACTCCAAAAGGAGTGATGAATGTTGTCAGGTATTTGGATTCTGCAGCAAGGGGAATCTGATTGTAAGCGGAACGCAAGTCAATAGTATGCGCACAACGTGACATTCCCTCCTCCCCCAAATACCTTCACCTTACCGCCCGCTACGCCCAATAACTCTCAGAATCAGGGTCTGTTGTCCACGGTATAGCCTTTTATTCACATTACTCTAGGCAATTTACCACAGACAATTACCAAAGAAAGATATCCTTCTTGGATATATAAGAATTATTCACAGCATCGTATCTCACTTTAGCTGCATCAGGTCAATGGCAGTAAGGAAATTAGTTACAAGATTACACTTTAACTTTAACTCGATCACACACAACTTTGCCGTACATTTAAACGTTACACTTTAGCTTTTAGACTCGGCCGTACACTAGAACCTGGCCTACACTAGAACCTGGCCGTACATTTGAACTTGGCCGTCTCGGCCACCAATGTCCCACTGGGCTGCGCACATTGCGCCGTCAGGCCCCAACGTGCTACAGCCAACAGTTACTTGACATCCAGGGCACCGCATACCGCACAAGCCCACCGGGGTACCTGAACACAGGCAGCCTCCAAGATACTACTCAGTCCATACATTGTGTGTTAGGGCAGTAGAGTCCAGAACCACCGTCAGGTCGGTCCCTCCTCCCCGCCGACCTACTACACACGTGGAATCTACCCCCTTCTGGGGTCCATGGAATGGCTGCACCTCCATTGTTGTGCATCCGTGTTAGACCTGTCAGCCCTTTGGGTGGTCCCTCCTCATCATTATTTATTTTGTCCCACTTTTGCCTCAAACCCTGTTAGTATTTTTCCTTTTTGGGAACCACCAGACTTTTTAGTGTTGATGCAGGGTCAGGGAGCCATTTTCCCTACCCCTGGAACTTCTGTCTGAGGGCCTGAAACACAAAATGGTGGCCACCCATTGTCACCTGAGACATAGCTGGAACCTACTAGTACCTTCCAGAACATTCTAGAACCCTGTGACAGTGTGAGGCAGGTTTAGAATGTTGGGAAGCCAGCTCAGAGTTGGCAGTTGGAGTAGGCAGTTGGCACCTGACTGGTGAAGGGAGAGCAGCACAACACTGAAGGAGGAAGGAGTGAGGCAGCAGGGGTGGAAACTTGTGCCTGGAGTGGGGTCCAGAAACCCACCCTTGATACTAGTCCCTACTGACTGAGCCCAGCCTAGAGCCCTGTGTGGGAGAAAGTCAAGAAGAACCAACTCAAGGACCTGAACAGCCGGAACGGGCCTTGGAAGTAAAGAACAGCAAGTTCCTGACCTGTCTATTGGTATCTTCCTGGAGTCCGACGCCGAGAAGCCTAGAGACCTGGGGCCGGAGGTGAAGAAGCGGCGCTGACTGGAAAGCAGACGTCGTACCCGGAGCCGCCAGAGGTCGAGAGAGGGCGCCGACGGAGGTCGTGGAGACACCAGAGGTCGAGGAGGAAGTCACCTGAGGTCGAGTGTGCGGCGTCGACAGGGGAGTGAAGTCCGCCCTCCGGAGTCGCCGGAGACCGAGGTGAATCGTGCCGGAGGTCGGGAGTGGAGATCGCACTCCGGAGTCGCCGGAACCTGAGGAAAGGAGCACCGGAGGTCGGGAGTGGAGATCGCACTCCGGAGTCGCCGGAACCTGAGGAATGGAGCACCGGAGGTCGGGAGTGGAGATCGCACTCCGGAGTCGCCGGAACCTGAAGGGAAGAGCACCGGAGGTCGGGAGTGGAGGTCGCACTCCGGAGACACCCGGAAGTAGGGAGATCGTGTCCCTGTGACGCCGGAGACCGACATCGAATCGAGGCTGCCCAGCGACATCGAGCCGAGGCCGCCCGCCGACATCGATCCGGAACCACCTCACGGCGTCAACAGGAACTGACATCGAGCCGAGGCCGTCTGCCGACATCGATCCGGAACCGCCTCACGGCATCGACAAGAACTGACATCGAGCCGATGCCGGCTAGCGAAATCGAACCGGAGCCGCCTCACGGCGTCGACACGACTCCGGCGGAGTCGGAAGTTCATAAAGAGGGCAGTAAGTGGAATAGAGGGCGCCTAAGGCCCTGTGGAGCCCTAAGAGACCATCCTAGGGGCTAGAGAGGTGTTAGGACCAGCCTGGGAGTGCCAGGGGTGGACTGAGACTGATACAGTGACCTGTGTGAGGGGTTGTGTAGTTTGGGAGAGCCAGATTCCTAGATTACCCTTGATCTACCTCAGTTTTAGCCTCAGCCTTATCCAAGCTAGGTGAGACACCCTCAGGCCATCCACATAACCACAAGCTGTGATTGGGCCAAATCAACCCATAGTACCTCACAAATGTGACCTGATTTGAAAGTGTACTGATGGCTTATATTTATTGAGAGTATTGTATTCTTTGTATTTATCCTATTTATTGTCTCACAGTATTTATTGTCTCACAGTATTTATTCCCTCACAGTATTTATTTGCCTATGTATTTTATGCACATCTATTTATTCATTGATTATTTATGATCCGAGCTTATTTATTTGACCTACCCTTTTTACAGAAGAAGCTTTGTGTACTGTAAGTGTGTTATTATTTATTTAACCTGCAACTAAGAGAAAACAAGATAAACACAGATATATTTTCATAAATTTTTACGGTGTAGAGTCGTTTTTGGAACGGATGAACGCATGGTTATTGTGAGGGTGTGACGTACGCTTAACACGGTGCCTGACCCCCGACCGCTCGAGCCAAGCTACCCCTTGTGTTGGGAAAAACCGGGTGACTGCTAACCCGGTTGCCCGGGGTTTTCTAACAATCCCTCATTGTTGTTAACTGTCAGCGCTCCGTCTCCGTGAAGCCACGCTCTTCTGCCAGGTGGGTGGGTGGTCGACGACGCTCCTGAAGCTCAGGCTGCAGCCTAAGGGGACAAAGAGAATGAAACTCCCCAAGGCACAGCCTTAAATACTTGTTAAGTTTCGTTTCCCATAGGTTTCATTTCTCCATGCATCAAGTCACAAAGTCATCACCACCAACCCCCTTCTTTTTGTCCTGGGGCCCGGATGAGGCTCAGCCCCGTGGCGCAACTAAGGGCACCCCTCCCCTAGACGTGGGGGGCGCCTGTTCATAGTATGCGCATAACGTGACATTCCCTCCTCCCCCAAATTCCTTCACCTTACCACTCGCTACGCCCAATAACTCTCAGAATCAGGGTCTGTTGTCCACGGCGTAGCCTTTTATTCACCTTACTCTAGGCAATTTACCACAGACCATTACCAAAGAAAGATATCCTTCTTGGATATATAAGAATTATTCACAGCATCGCATCTCACTTTAGCTGCATCACGTGAATGGCAGTAAGGAAATTAGTTACAAGATTACACTTTAACTTTAACTCGACCGTACACAACGTGGCCGTACATTTAAACGGTACACTTTAACTTTTAGACTCAGCCGTACACTAGAAATTGGCCGTACATTTGAACTTGGCCGTCACGGCCACCAATGTCCCACTGGGCTGCGCACTTTGTGCCGTCAGGCCCCAACGCGCTACAGCCAACAGTTACTTGACATCCAGGGCACCACATACCGCATCGGCCCACCGGGGTACCCTAACACAGGCAGCCTCCCAAGATACTACTCAGTCCATACGTTGTGGGTTAGGGCAGTAGAGTCCAGGACCACCGTCAGGTCGGTCCCTCCTCCCTGCCGACCTACAATGCACGTGGAATCTACCCCCTCCTGGGGTCCATGGAATGGCTGCACCTCCATTGTTGTGCATACCTCTTTGTTGTTAACTGTCGGAGCTCCGCCACAGGGTGAGAAGCTCCCCGGCGCACTCGCCCTCCCTCCCCCAGACGCTGACTGTGCTCCAGAACATTTTTTTTTTTTATATAGACGTACCTTGCAAAAATTGCTTTGATAAAGTTGTTAATTGTTCCGATTGGATTGGAGCCCAGCCAGCCCATACTACTGGTATATTAACCCCCAAGGTAGAAGCTAATAAAGTGATATTCGATGTACCCAGAGGGCCATTCCAGCACCTCTTTGCAACAACCTTTCCCTGTTTTCTAACAGAACCTCCTCGCCCATTTATAAATGGCCTATACTGGAGAATATGCGGGATAACTTCACTATATGCCTATTTCATCCACCATCAGTGGAGAACATACCTGTTTACCAGTGGCATACCCTGGAAAATATGCAGTTTAACTTCACCATGTGCCCATTGTGTCCCCCATCCATGGATAACGTACTTTTTGAGATGTCCGATGCGCGTAGCGCTAGAGGCACTGCATACTGCCTTGGCCCACTGGGCAGCTGTTAATTGGCGCTAGGAAAAACACGTAGTGTGCACTGAATTATCAATTGGAAGGGCACTTATGTTCGAATAGTGGGCATCGGAGCAGAAGAAAATTGGCCAGCTGTGCCTATTGTTTCAGAAAGGTCGCACTGCCACCATAATACCTGACCCCCGGACACTCTTAGAAATAAAGTAAGAGGATCCCATAGCTGCCTTAATATGCAAAGGCCGAATGGAAAGTAGGGACGAGATCACCCTTTAACTTTAACTCGGCCGCACACTAGTACAACTTGGCTGTACCTATGAACTTTACCCTTTCATTTGAAAGTCGTGCGCACACTAGAACATGGCCGCATAACTGAACTTGGCCGCTTCGGCCACTAGCGCCCCACTCTGCTGTGCACATTGCGCCGTCAGGCCCCAATGCACACAGCTATTAACTGGGCCGTACAATAGAACCACTTGGCCAAGCAGTTGAACCTTACACGTTAACTTTTTACCTCGGCCGCACACTAGAATGCAACCAAATATTTGAATTTAGCCATAGGTACGTGGGCTGGAACTGAATGACCAAGACGATTATACCCGGACCTTGTCACCCTGGAACAAAATAACCAGTATTGCCCTTAGCAGGCGTGTTGGGACAGCTATATGGCTAAGCTCAGGACTGCGAGGGCGCTGAGCCCGGCAATACATATTAACCAAGTATCGTACTGAAAGATTTGCAACAAACAGCTAATTTTAGTACCGCCAGGACGCTGAACCCCACCAACACAATTAAATCTGTTCACAAGTTACTAGGGTGGTTCTTGCGGTGGAGGGCGGCATTTGCGCGATGGGCGGGGGCTGAGGGTACGCTCCGGTTGCAATTAGCTCTTCGGAGGGATGAAAAGAAGGCGCTGGCGACGGCCCGTGCGTGGGAGGCGCTGGTGGTGGAACTTCAGGGGCTGATGTCTGACAACGGGAGAGAGGGGGACACCTCTGGCGGGCAGGAGGAGGCAGTGAACGGGGAGTAGACGGGGAGTAGTAGCGAGCGCTGGAAGCAAGGGTGTGGCTAGGCGCGAGGGAAAGCCATGGTTCTCTAGAGGAGGTTGAGCACCCATGCCTGATTTATAGCAGGGACGGGGCACATCAGGAGCGAGGAGGAAGGCAGGGGGCACACTGACATAGGGTGGGGAGGGAGGGGGGGGGCCCGTATGGGCTGGAAGTTCATTCTCCCGGACGTTGGCGGGTAATACTGTATGTGCAATGCCTTCTTTGACGGGGGAGGTAGCGGGGTTTGTACTGAGTTGATGCTATGAAAACAATAAAAAATGTTTCAACAAAAAAAAGTTACTAGGGTGGTGGGCTCTACAAAATATATTAAATGCGTAATCAAGTAACATACTGAAAACTCCATGCAAAACGGGAGATCTTAGAACTGCCAGGGCGCTGAGCCCTGCGAATTATATTAAATCTGTAAGCAAGTCTCCGCGAGATTTACCTCCCCAGCATGGACCGATAGTGTGGTATGGAATTGGCAGACCATACACCCTATACCTGTCCCCACCCATGTGAACAAGAACTTAGAATATGGTCGCTGTGTTGCGAGGGAGGCTCTGTAGTGCACTGGGATTATGCCACTTTCTAGCGAAGCTGGCTATAACTCCCCTGACCCCTTTGCATATACCATACCAACCCGTCACCACAAGGGCTATGGAATCCTTCCCATGTCTGCTGGTGCCGATATTTGGCTGCCCTCCTGCAGTTCCTACTAGCTGCCGTCCCAAGAACATGTTGCTTCCATGTCCGTGCAGTGTGCCACCCATGATGATGAAAGGGAAAAGAAAACAAGCTATTGGTGTTTGGCGCGCTTCTGCCTTTTTTTTTTAATGCAGTTTATTTATCCACAACTGAGGAGGTTTGCCCCTGCAACTGCACACATACTGTCCATATTGTAAGCCTGGGAAATGTGGCCCAGATTGAGCTCCGAAATTGCTACCCCCCCCTTGTGACCAAAGTGGTCCCCCTGTGGCAATAAGCAGCAGGTCCATAACAGGGACATGGCTAAATCATAATTTTAAGAGGCATGGGCTATGCAATTAAGGCATGGCTTAAACATGTAAACTAACATTCCGGGCTTCTCACATCAGGACACCTGACTAGCCCTTGATTGCCCCTCTGAGGGATTCATTTTACGCAAGACACATTACAGGACTGCAGACATACCCTAGATACAGTAATACCCACAATATGGTGCCCAACACTAACTAGAGCTTATGTTGCTATTGTTGGAGGCACCAATACAGCTTAACAAACAATACCTTGGAGTTTACCACGACCTCAGTAATTGGTCCCGCTGCTGTACTAGTGTACTGTTGCATGGTCGCAAACTGCTTGTCCCAACATTGGAATAACAACTTTTAAAAGGATCCATTCCAGCTCTGAAGACCTATTAGCAGTACCATGCCAAACCAATAAGAAGCTATCTGTCAATGCCGGACATTTTAGATGTAAGCATGTAAAGCAAGCATATCCAATCGAATGCATTAACCTGAGCGGCAGAACTAAGGTTCGCGGCTCTAACCAGACCTTGTTAACAGTGACCAACGGCTGATGTTAGAGTTGCCAGGGCAGACCACCCTGCCAGAAATATCAAATCAGTAAGCCAGCCTTCAATGGATCTACCTCCCCCATTATGGTCCGATTGGAAGTTACGCCAAGTGGCAAACCCAGTCCTGTCCCTGCCGATATGAACCGGAACTTAAATGCATGAGAAGAATGCCTGTTGTTATTGTTCAAATTCATGTTCAAAATTGTTTATTTGTGGAGTGAATTAACCACTATTGTCACTGGAGGGAGTATTGGGACAAATCATACTTAACAGTTAGAAATCAACTCTGGAAGCAGGCCTCCGCTGACTCTACTTCCCAGCATTTTCCGTTCACGTGTCATACAGAGTGGCAGACCATACATCCTAGTCCTGTTTCCGCCCATACGAAGGAATTTAAGTAAATCATCCGCCTTGGAGTTGGCCATAACAAACATCTGCCATTGAGCGCCACGACGGCCACGGGTGAATGTGTGTTTTACAAATACACACTATGTCATATTTGTGACAACAAAGGCAAACTATGAAAACGGTGTGCATCGCGTGAGAAAATGCCAAGGCAATACATTAGGTTTGTGAAAATCCAGGCAGAATATCCTAATTTGCCGAAAACCTGGCGGGTTCATTTTTCCCCCCGCCCCTCTGAGGTGGACAAAGTAACCATCATGGAGCTGGGCCACAACAAACATCTGCCATTGAGCGCCACGACGCACCCGGGTGAATGTGCGTTTACAAATGCACGGTATGCCATGTTTATAACAATAAAGGCAAACTATGAAAACAGTTTGCCAAGACAATACCTTTTGTTTTTGAAAATACAGGCAGAACATCCGAATTTGCCCATTAAAATGAAAATAATTGAAGTCAATTACGGATTTTGGTGAGCTGCGTGAAGCCATCCGGACAAGCCAATATCTGTCCTCATATACCCCATAGTACCCATGTAGAGGGCAGGGAGCATGCACAGCGGGACAAGCACAAATAGGAAATGAAGGCAAAATCATCAATTATTTGCTGATACATTTCTAAAAGAATTTGCTTGATTTATTGATACATTTCTAAACAGAATTTGCTTGGTTTATGCAAACCTGTACTTAATTGTGTTGGTTGGTCTCCAGCTATACTCTTGCTTTCCCAGAACTACTAATTAACACTGACAAAAAAAATGCCCATGCTCAACCGGACACCTTAGAGCACTGCACGCACGTAAATCGAAGCCGTGCCTCTCCAATCATGTACTGTATATACAACCCATCCAAGAGTACACCTTAAACAGCACATTGTACATATACACAAACTTGCAACACAGCACAGATATGCCCTATAGTTGGGCGTCAACATTATCACAATCCCTCGGTAGAGGCGAGGATTATGCTTTTCCTTTTTTATTCATTTAACCCCCCGGCCTTATTAACATTAGTAACATCAAACCACTGCCGCCCCAGCCACGCCCCCTGCAGTCCATCGGCAACCCCGACTGGCACTAGGAGCCACTGGCCGTGTATAAGACCCGCTGGGCCGCGAGATGCATTCCTCCACATGCATTGTTCAAATTATGACCACAGCTCGTCACTGTTAATCAGTTGCAGCTTCCAGCCTTGTGCCCCTCTGAGGAAATGTGTGAGCCCCCGATTCACAGATGAAATTTGCCAATGTATCGACCTGTTCAACACCAAAGCACCGGTGGGACTAAAGGCCTCCGCCCAGCAACCATACCTTTCCCATACACGAAAACGACGTGGCGCAAGCGAAACGCTACCGCATGCCCTTGGTACGGCTGCCACCTCTAGGCCCGGAAAGCTACCATTGTTAAACAATAAAAGGTCCACACAACAATAATTCATGCATGCACGCACGTGCACCCAAACAAACATAAATGTAAAATTAGAATTAGCCATCACCCAGTCACGTTATATTGTTCTGCTTTCCTGTCACGCTTTATGCCTGTTCATGTTGCTTTCTTGTCTTTCAGTTATATTGTTAGTAGGGTTTTACCCATGCCTGACTCTCAGCGTTGTGCTGGCATCCGTGGCACAGCGCATCCGAGACACTTCCCTATTCAAAAAGGCTCAATCTCAGGCCCTCGGGAGAAAAATATCAGTTTTATATAGAGCGAATACAACCGTAAATATCAGAGCGCTGTAAATGAGCACCGGTTGCATTACAACGGGATACTCCATTTTTAGGCATAGGGAAACAAATTAATTTGGCCAGAAACAAAGGACGCTTGAGCCTCCAGACGCCCACGCCTAAGTTTCAGCAAGCATTTAAAATCTTTTTTTTTTTATATTATTGTCTGAGTCAAATTGCTCCTTCTGAGAAAACGAGGTGCTGTGTGCTGGTATCCATGGCACAGCGCATCCAAGACCCTTCTCTATTAAAATTGGCTCAATCTTAGGCCCTCGGGAGAAAAATATCAGTTTTATATAGAGCGAACACAACCGAAAATATCAGAGCGCTGTAATTGAGCACCGAGACGTATACACAAAATCCTTCAGCCTCTGACTCGGGACTGGATTCGACCCGAGACCATACTTCTGGGTCCGGACACAGGGCTCCGCTGAGGCACTCAACGGGGCACTCCCGGCCAACTCAGTAGCGGTGTTCTGGCTGGTTGGCCGGACATTGTCAGCACGGCCCTGGCTGATTTGCGGAGGGGTGACCGGTGGGGTGGCCCTCTCGCTGGGTGACGTAGGGGTAGTGAGGTTCAGAGGTGATTCCTGATAGTCGGACATGTCACGGTCCGTATTCGCCTCCGAGGTCTTCTTGAAGCTAGATACGTTCCTCGTGATGGATTGTTGTCCCCTTTTAGCCGTGACCATAGTCCCTTGAACACCGACCATGGTCCACACCTCAGGCTCATATGGAGGCCGGAACTTCCACCCGGGGTGTCGGTCTATGATCACCACCCGGTCTCACACTCTCAGCTGCGGTTCTTGTTTCCCTCCTCGCTTGGACTGCTGCGTCATCCCGCTCCACGGGTAACCACATCGGATCTGACGGAATACTGTCTCGTGGGGCCCGCTTGAACAGAAGGTGGGCCGGAGCACACTTGGTGGTGCTGTGAGGAGTCTGTCGGTACCAAGGAACTGGTCAAAAGCTGTTTCAGGGTCTTCTCCGTTCTCCACTGCGATGCGCAGCGCTCGGTTAATCGTTCTCATTAGTCGTTCCACTTCCTTGTTTGCTTGGGGCCATAGCGGGGTGATCTTCCTGTGGCGTACCGCTAGATTTTCTAGGTATTCCTGGAACTCTCGCCCCTGGAAGGGGGGTCCATTGTCCGACTTGACCTCTTCCGGCAACCCCATCATTGCAAAAACTCGGTCCAGGACCCTCTTCACATGCGTAAACGCTGTCGACGCTACCACTTCAACGATAGGGAATTTTGAGAACGAGTCGACCATGACCAGCATGTGACGGCCGTCCGGAAAACTCCCAAAATCCACGGAGTCTTGCTTGGTTCTTCTGTGATCACCGGGGCCAGCGCTGTGTACCTCCGGTGATCGTACAGGCATGGCATTGCCTTACCATCTCCTCTACCATGGAGTCCATCGCCGGGAACCAGACTTTGTCTCGCAGCCTGGCTTTGGTCTTTGCCATTCCTTGATGGCCCACTTGTGCCAACGCAAGGATTCTTTTCTGTAGACTTTCCGGAACCACGATCAGGTGTCCCCTCAAGACGACCCCTTCTTCCCCCACACTGAGTTCGCTTCAGACGTGCCACAGTTGTTGGCGAGCATGGCTGACCTCCTGCCGTAGGACGCGGGCGCCATCCATGAAATGGGCCCATCCATTGTTCTCCAGTGCTCCTCGAACTCGAGAGAGAGTGGGGTCCTCTCGAGTTGCTCGACCAATCTCTTCCAGCGTCATGGCCTTGGGACACGCCCCTTGCAACACCATGTTGACGAATGCTTCAGTACTGCAGGTATCCACCCACGGGTCGGATAGCACTGTGGAATCCGGGTGACGGGACAAATAATCCGCTGGGTTGTGAGCCCCTGGACGGTAGATTACTTTGAAGTTGTAGGCTTGCAACTGCACCGCCCATCGTTCGATCCTCGGGGGTGCTAGCCTGGATGAGCCAGCAAACAGTGGGAGCAGCGGTTTGTGGTCAGTCACGACATGGAATTCTTGTCCGCACAGATACAGGTGGAAATGCTGGCATGCCCATTTGATGGCCAGCGCCTCCCTCTTGATTTGGGCGTACCTCGTCTCAGTGTCCATGAGAGCTTTGCTGGCATATGCGATGGGCTTCCATACTTCCGGGCCGTGTTCTTGAAGGAGAACTGCTTCTAGGCTCACCGGGCTGGCGTCAACGACTAGTTCTGTTCGCCGTCTGGGGTGGAAGTAGGCCATGACCGTCTTGTCTAGCAGCCCTGCTTTGATGTCTTGGAATGCTTTATTGGCTGCTAGCGTCCACTCCCACTTGTGATCGTGGTGCGTGAGGGTGCGCAACGGCTCAGCCATGGCTGCCAGATTGGGGATGAACCGTCCACAGCACGTGGCCATGCCGAGGAAACTCCTCACTTCGGTAGGGTTTCGAGGTGTGCTTGCCGCCCGGATAGCTTCAGCCTTCTTCGGGTCTACCAGGAGTCCCTCGCGGGTGAACGTGTACCCAAAGAAATCGACGCTTTCTTGATAAAATGAGCACTTGGATTTGTGTAGAGTCAGCCCACAGTCTACCAGCCTCTTCAGCGTGGCCCGGAGGTGAGAGTGATGTTCCTTAAGCGTGGTGGAGAACACAAGGATATCGTCAATGAGGTTGATCACCCCTTGCAGCCCTGACAGTGCTTCCCGGATGGCATTTTGGAAGACCTCAGCGGCTGATGATACTCCGAAGCTGAGCCTTTTGTACCTCCGGAGGCCAACATGTGTTGAAAAGGTGGTAATATACCGGCTCTCGGGCTCCAGTTCCAGCTGGTGGTAGCTGGCGTTCAGGTCCAGTTTAGAGAACCACTTCGCCTGTTAAGGTCCGCCACGATGTCGTCCATCGTGGGGGTGATTTGACGTTCTCTCTTTACTGCGGTATTTGGTAGTCGCATGTCGACACAGAGTCGGATGGCCCCTGGTTGTTTGGGCTTGGGTGCCACGACCAGCGGGGACACCCATGGAGTAGGCGATTACGTCTAGTTCTTCGAGCTTTTGCTGCTCCTCTTGCCCTTGAGCTTCCCAAGTCCGGTGATGAGAGCTGGGAACTCCTTCAGCATTGCTTCCGCATGGGAGTCATGGATCTGATTGGCAAAGAAGACAAGTCCTAGGTCCTCGGCTGTATGGCAGCTGAGTAGAGTTCCCTTTTTACCCTGTGTGACGTGGAACCGTGCCTCGGTGGAGTAGCTCCCGCTGGCAATGGTGGTCTGAATGACACCACGGAGAGGGAGAGGATCAGTGCCTCCATATGTGAATATTCGCGCCGTGGATGGTGCAAGAGGGGGTCGTTGTGACAGACGGTCGTATTGGTCGGAATCCATCACATTGACAGACGCACCGGTGTCAATGAGGGCTTGTACCTCTGTGCCTTCGACTGAAACTGAGCACATGGGAGGTGGTCTTCGACGGGAACCTGTCCGGCTGACATACGATGCCACGAACACGTCATCGTCTTCGTCCTCGTATATCGGGCATCGTGCCTGTGGCTGGTCATCCGGCACTGACGGTGGGTCGTCGAGGGACATCTGGTGAACCCGCTGCGGTACGCTTCTGGGTCTTGACGATGGTTGTCGGAAGCACCCGCCGCGGCACACTCTGGCATAGTGGTTTAGCCTTCCGCAGCGGGAGCACGTTTTCCCTTTCGCCCCGCAGATGGCTGTTGCCGCGTGGTCTTCACCTCAGTATCCACACGACCCGCCTGGGGGTGGTTAGGGCACCTGGCGAGGTAATGTGGGGCGTCTCTGGATGGCCTCCACCTTTTTTTCTTTTATGTGCGGGGTCCTAGGCACCGACGCAGTGGCAACCGGTGTGTGTAAAACAGCTTCCATCTCTTCTGCCCGGGCGTCTAACAGTTCATGAAAGCGAGCTAGGACCAGGATTTCGTCCAGCGAGATTCCGGGTTGTCGTAGGATTAGCTTCCGCAGGAGTTTTGAGGGGCAGCCTAGGATGATCTGATCTCGGATTTCCTCCTGCTGTTCTGCGTAGCCGCGCGTAGAACATGTCGACCGATTCGGTATCGGTCTGCCATGCCCTCCGGAACTTGAATTTCTCGAAATCGGGGTTGAGCTGTGGGTCGAAGTGTCTATTGAGCGCGGCGACCGCCGCCTCATAGTCGTCGTCATTCCCTGTGTTGGGGAGCGTCTCGAACAGATCATAGATCTCTGCTCCGTAGTAGTAGATAAGGAGTGAACGTTTTACGGTTCCATCAGTTTCCCGGGTCCCCTTAAAGTAATGATTTAGCCGTCTGACCCAGGCCTTCCATCTTGGCGCAGTAGTGGCGGGATCCGAAACCTCGCTGATTGGGGGTAGTGGTGCGACTGCAGTGTGGGTGAACATTGGTGGTGGTGGGTTGGCACCAACGACTGGATTTTGCCCTCCATCTTGCTGGGCGGCCGCACCTGCGGCTGGTGCGTTGCTCATTGCGACCAGGCAGGGTCGCGTAGGCGCAAGGGCGCGGCTTGCGTGTTGACGTGCAGCTAAGGGGCGTGCGCTTCAGCCCGTGTCCTGACGGTGCAGGGGTCTGCGTGACTGCAGGCAGGGGCGCGGCTGACTTTGCGGCGCAGTTCTGCGCGTGGGGAAAGTGTGCGCCAGCTGGACCCAAATGCCACAGGCCCCCACGGTTAGTGCACTGTCCTCCCTCCTGGCCAGGGCCGCCCACGTGGCGTAATCCTGTAGGTGACGCCTGCTGCCCTTGAATAGGCCACACTGACCCTTGGATTGATGCTGCCAATGCTTGTTTGTGAGTCTCTTCACTTGTCTTTTTTTTGTTGTTGGTGATTTTGGCTCAGAGGGGGCAGCCCGTCTCAGGGCCTCGCTGCACACCGGCCGATGCAGGTTGGGGGCCAGCGCCAAGCAGGGCAGGAGCGGAGACGTCAATTCAGGGCAGCTTCAGCACCGGTGAGGTCACCACACTTACCCCACACGACGCGCGCATATGCGCCGCCAGCTGAACACGCTCCCGTAGGCCAGGGAGATGCGTGGGCGGGCGCAGCGCGAGCCGGAACCAGAAGCGGGCACGATGATACAGCACAGGCGGCCAGGCTGGAGCGGTACGGGTGGGCTCCGCGAGCTCCCGCGACGAAACAGGTGAGCAGCAGGGGGGGGGAGCAGGCATGGTGGGTGAGCTCCGCACGCTCTCCAGAGGGAGCCACACGAGCCAGTAGGCACACGTGGGGTGCGACAGGCCTTGTCGCCAATGTAGCGCGGCAGGGCCTGTGTCGCAGTTGGCCACAGCAGTGCTAAATAACGGACACAGGACTACCACTTACTCCTCGTGGCCGGAAGACCCCGAGTGGTCTTCGACCTCATTTATTTATACCCTCGGGACGAGCCCGCCCGAGGGGTGTATGAATGCGTGTATAGTGCAACATTGTAGGAGAGAGCCCGGATGGCTCTCTACACGGTTGCATTACAAAGGGATACTTCATTTTTTGGGAATTCGGAAACAAAGTGATTTCGCCAGAATCAAAGGACGTTTGAGCCTCCAGCCATACTCGAACCTCGTTCCCCGACTTCAAAGGCGGCCGCCCTAGCGGTAAGGCACACCCTCTCCTGAACAGTCCGAAAGCATCCGACCGACTCCCACAACGACCCCGGTACAGCACCAAATGAAAGCAGGACGCCCCTCCCCTAGGCGCGGGGGCGCCTGTTCCATTCCAATAACACATGATAAAAATATGAGGTACGAACAGAGTAGTCATCGACGTTTTCTTCTGCTTGTCTCGTTGCAGAGTCCCAATGCACACTGTGTGGTGAGCCTGAAGGTAAGACTCCTGCTTGACTCAATCCCCGTCGCAGCTAGCCTCAGTCATGCCTGGCCAGCTTGATCTGGTTCACCCGCACGTCCGCTCCGCTGACAGCAAAGGGAACCCTGTGTCTGAACTGATACCGAGCAAAAAGAGAGATGTCTGTCCCTCCGAAATCGATGCTGTGAGGGAATGCATTAATAGCCAATAGGTCTCGCCTTTGGGACCTTATGAGTATTTAGACATGCAACACTTGATGTTGTTGCACCAAGGATATTGTGCTGGTTAACTAAACACTTATAAGGTCCCAAAGGCGAGACCTATTGGCTCTGCCAATGCTTGTTTTACCTGTCGGTGGGACGCTTTAGGAATCATCCATGAGGATAGCATGCTATACAGGGGGGGGGAGGTGTTGCAGGACTATTGCCCCCACTTTAATCCCATGCAGTAAGTGTTATGCGGCAACAAGAAAGTGTGAGATCAGACACACATTTGTATTACGTTTTGAGGCTGGCAGCTCTGATTCGCCGAGAAGGGCCATTTTATTATGTTGGTGGTGACCCTTCGATGTTGTCGGGTGATGTCCTGTGTTTTCTGTAGCAGGGGGTCTTCCACGCTGTAATCTTATGGGTCTGCAGAGCGGCCGTGTCCCAGGAGTTGATAAAGAGTGCAGGGGTGTCAGAGATGCACCGGGATGGCCTGCTATTAGTGCTCCTTTACATAATTTGCCTTTATGATATGTCAGTTGAATAGATTGCACGATGGGCTGCGTTATCATTCTTTGTCATTACGGGATATCAGTGCACAGTATGTGACTATTTGGGACCTGTAGAGTGGACTGGGTCAGTCTTCCAGTGACCTGTAGTTTGTGGCTGACATCTTTGCTGTCAGCAGGCCTGTCTGGTTGAGAGAGTGCTTATTTAACTCAGTTTGTGTGTAGCCTGTGTGTCATTAGTTGCCAGCAGTGTTCTACATACCTCACTACTAGTATGTCTGTCCATTTGTTATGAGAGCAGCTAATAGGCGAGTTTGGTGTCTTTGTGTCTGAAGGGATGATAGATCTGGCTGGGGTCAGTCAGTTGCCAGACTCGTGTCCTGTTTAACTTCCCATCTCTACCGGCTCTTCTGGGGCACTAGCCTGTTTGGGGATCGCCAGATATCCTAGAGGATGTGGACTAACAGCCAGAGCTGTCGACTTTGGAGGTGGGGAACAAGGTTCGACTCTCGGCGTCGGCTGTTCATCCTGTGATTCTGGGCAAATCGAGAAATCTCCCCATGCATACCAAAAATGAATGTGTCCTTTTGTAATGGATCGAGTTCCTGCTATATAACACAGGCACATAACGTGGCGAGAAGCGGTTGCCTCATTCTCAGTGGACCACGTTGAAACGCATCCATAGGGATTCTAAAATATGGCTGAGCGTTCGCTTGGTAGCGTCAGGCTTTCACGTTTAGAAGACAGGATATTTTTTGCAATTCGTGGGAAAATAGAACCCGCTCCTGTTTGATTGTAATTAGATGTACTTTTAGAAATTGCTGCTCTCAAGTGTAGTTACAGTAACCCCAGGTCCCGCCTCACGTCCTAAGAGAGGATTTATTTTAAAATGGCAGACTTATGAAGAATGTCCTTCAAAACAGCACCACTTTCAGCGCAATCTGTTGTTAGGTAAAAGTTTTAATCAACTTCGTTGTAAGAGACCCCACCTCCCGCCCCACCCCCCCAAACAACAATTCAAAAGAAAAAGCAGTCACCATTATGGTGCTGCTGAAGGCGTTCTACTGTCGGCAAATTACATCGGGGCTAATTCAGCACGTTTTACTGGGCCAGCACGGATCCGGCTCACTAATAGCTGACAGTTCCGGGATCCGGTTGAATCCCGCTTATTTCGTACTCTGGCGATAATGTAGCACCGACAGCAATGAATAAGTAATTAGCAACAGCTAAAGCATAATTTGTTTCACCCTGCAGAACGAAGCTGGTCGGCGATAAAACAAGGTATAATAAAAAAAAAGTAAATAAGATTTTAGAGTAGCACGTACTTTTCCTCTAAAAGAGAACGAGCAGGAAGTGGGATAAGGGAGGGGCACACAGGCTGGCAAATGGTGTGCACTTTTGCTGCCACTTTGATTGTCTCAGTGGCCGCGCGGCTCACTGAGAACATCAAAAGGTCTGCAAAAGTGATCACGCAGGCTGACAAATGGTGCGCGCGCCCGGTGCACATGCACTGTAGCTGGAGGCTTGAAAAAAGCCACTAGTTAGCACTTACGAAACCCGCTTACTAAAACTCTCGCCAGAGCAGCGCTAAAGCGCTGGCTCAGGCGAGACCTAAAAATGAGCGAGCACAGCACACGCTCTGGGCAGTAGACAGACGTCACAGGCTAGCACCTTGCCATCCCAAATACGAGAATGTTTACCCTGTAGTCAATCTGCTTAGCCAAGTCTGCTGTGTTTTATAATACGCGACCAAATAAACAATACATACCTAACCAGCAATCACACTACGCCATGGCCCCCTCCAACTCAGCCTGCCGCCAACCGGAACCTCTCTCCACGTCGACGACGCTCCTGAAGCTCAGGCTGCAGCCTAAGGGGACAAAGAGAATGGAACTCCCCAAGGCACAGCCTTAAATACTTGTTAAGTTTCGTTTCCCATAGGTTTCGTTTCTCCATGCCTCACGTCACAAAGTCATCACCACCAACCCCCTTCTTTTTGTCCTGGGGTCCGGAGGAGGCTCAGCCCCGTGGCGCAACTAAGGGCACCCCTCCGCTAGGCACGGGGGGCGCCTGTTCAAAAACGAAAAAAAAATCGCTCCACTTATGTTAGCAAGTAAATCATTCATTTTCGCCAAAGGGTGACTCTCAATCAGAATATTTATATTCAAAGCGTAAGTCTGCACACGATTCTATATCACCATCCTTTTTGCAAATTACGATGATGGGACTGACCCATGCTGAGGAATCAGTCTGCAAAATTACTTGATCTTTAACTAATTGATCAAGTAAAACTTTAAATTTAGGTCTCACAGAGAGTGGTACTGACTCGAATTTATGTGATATTGGGATGGCATTTTTTTAAGCTTGATCCTATGTTCAAATTTGTGAATCATGCCAATTTTCTTTGAGAACACATCAGGTAACAATTGCATAACTTCAGAGATAATGGAGTCTTCAGGAGTTTGTACTGTAGCTACATTGACATCACACACCCTAACTGGATTATAGGACTCAGGAACAAGCATTAACCCTAGTCTTGCTAAATCTTGCCAACCTAAAATCCATCTACCTTTCCTAGCAACATATACTTTAGTACAAGTTTCCCTGCCTAAACATTTTACACTTTCCATGAAGAAACCAAGCATAGCGATATCTAGAGCTCCATAAGCCTTGGGGAACACATCAGTTTTTTGGAAAGGCTTCTTTGCACTCCAAATTTGCTCATATAAAGTATCTGATATGATTGTGATGGGTCCTCCAGAATCTGCCATCATATCAAGTTTGACGGATCCAATATAATTACCACAAATGGGTCCTTTCACCGCAGTAACTTCCACCGTATCTACATCAAGTGTCAGGACAACCCTCGAGAGATCCTGTATAGAGTCCTCTGTAACAGAGCTTATAGAGTCCTCTGTAACAGAGCTATATCCACAGAAGAGACTCGAGAGATATCTCCACCACTCCTGCAAACACCTTGGAAATGTGCAGTTTTGTGACACTTAGTACACCTCTTACCAATGGCAGGGCATGTTGGATTATTGCTAACATGCGTTTTCGAGCCACATCTAGAACAAAAGGTCCCGCATCGCTGGTGGGGGCTTTGACCTACCGTGCCTGTCGCCCATTTGTGGGGCTGTGCTGTGAACCCGCTGTGTTGCTGTGGCTGATGAGGAGCTGCCGGACGGGACTGCAGGTCCCAGGAGTCCGTGAGGTCCGCAGCTGTGCAGCGGCCCGCCCATCCGCCATCAAAAGCAAATAAAAGACCTCGCGGAACCCGCTGGCGCGGGTCCCGCATCGCTGGTGGGGGCTTTGACCTACCGTGCCTGTCGCCCTTGGTGGGGCTGTGCTGTGAACCCGCTGTGTTGCTGTGGCTGGTGAGGAGCTGCCGGACGGGACTGCAGGTCCCAGGAGTCCGTGAGGTCCGCAGCTGTGCAGCGGCCCGCCCATCCGCCATCAAAAGCAAATAAAAGACCTCGCGGAACCCGCTGGCGCGGCTCCCCCACATCGCTGGTGGGGGCTTTGACCTACCGTGCCTGTTGCCCTTGGTGGGGCTGTGCTGTGAACCCGCTGTGTTGCTGTGGCTGGTGAGGAGCTGCCGGACAGGACTGCAGGTCCCAGGAGTCCGTGAGGTCCGCAGCTGTGCAGCGGCCCGCCTATCCGCCTATTGGTTTCCGTTTCCGCTAAATTTCACTGGATTCTCCGGCGCGGGACGCCCAGGACGAAGCCCGGACAAAGGGCGGACAGTCTGTGACAGTCCGGGACAGGAGGGGGCTGGTGGGGGCCGTGGACATCTTGATCTGTACAGAGGTACCAGCGGGCCGAGTATATAATGTTTTGTTGTGAGAATATATCCCCCAAGTGGGTAATACGTAAGGGCTGGTAATCGCCTGTTAATTTTGATTAAAGTATTGTAGGGCTGCACCAGTTATTAATCCATGTCAAAAGCAAAATCTATTCCGGCGAAGATATCCATGGATATTTATCTTGTTAAAATGGTTGATAAGATAAATCAGGAGCGGAGAAAGTCCTTGGGGCGTTCAGGAACTGCTGACCCTATCTCCTCAAATACTAACCCCCTTATCCCTTTGTCCGGTCCTAATCAGGATGTAAGTAATGAGTCTAATGAGTCTAATCATATGGATGGTTCTATAGTGGTGGCCCCCTTAGAAGGAAACAGCCCTGTTGGTTCCTTACCCGGGGATTTAATACTTACACCAGATCCATCGACTCCTACCCTGACGGCCACAACATCACAGAGAGTACTACGTTCTAGCCGGAACCACAACAAGAATGTACATTCTAAACGGGGTGGGGGGTGCGATCATTTAAGAGAGCTGATCCTTTACCTACTAATTCTGCTCGTGATCCCAGCGTAGTGCAGGATAGCAATCCGGTCATCTTAGATAGTAAGCAGTTGGACCTTTTAATCAGCATGATAGACGCTAAGTTTGATCTATTAGTTAAACCATTATTGAACAAACTTGACATGGTAGCTAACGAAGTGGTCAGACTAGGAGGCCTGTTAGAATCGCACCTTAATGCCAGTATTGGTACTAAAGCTACTGATGAGGTTTTAGAAAGTAGTCATGTTCCCCCGCGGGTTTCTAAGGTAGTCATACCAATGGCTAAGGCCAATCCTCCCAAGATCCCATCTGGAGAACATTGTGAGGAGAGAAGAAATGCTCCAGACCCCTTGCAGACTCCAGGACAATATGGCTCATTACGTATCCCAGCCCCCGAGAACCAGTTAGGACCTAGTGCTAAAAACTCTGGTACCCCCAGGCCCGATTTACCCCCAGCTTGTGCCCCATTTGTGGCAGTCCTCACCAACGTCCCCCCAGTAAGTGAGACTGGCCGTAATTATAGTGAATCCCATGCTTCTCTGAAGAACAAAACTGTGGATTGGCTGCATCGGGAATGCGGTTTCCCAGTTGTTTTAGCAAAGGATATATTAAGCACAAGAAGAGTTAACTGGATTGGTAGCTCGCGTAAGACTTGTGGGGGTGATTGTATTGTGGTTAATTTTAGAAACCCCCATCTTGCCTCAACTGCCCTGTTAAGAGCACAATCATCCTCCTCACGGGATCAAGGGATATCTCTTCGGCCCTTAGGGTATTTTTATAGGCATCTTAACTATCGTCCTAATGTCGAACATACTGGGACAAGAGAAGGAGATACGAATGTCTTCCCTGGTTCTAAAATTACCATGTCAAACCGATTTCAAGCCCTGAGTGGACTGGATTGTAATGATTGACTGGAGCCAGCCCTGTCTAAAACAGAGGATGTTGTTGATGCCATAGGAGGCACGGGAGGGGACGTTATTCTGAGGGTGTTAGATACAGTAGATACCAGTGGTAACGATAACCCCTCGGATAATACCAACAGGAAGCCTAGTTGTTGTGATAGTGAGAATTGGGTTTATTTGGCTGGCAAGACTGGGGTCCAGTCTTGTAATCACATCCCCCCTGTTCCTACTAGCCCCATACCCTTATCCAAATCCTGTAGACAGGGTGCCTGTTCGATTGTTAGCTGGAACATTGCGGGACTTTCATCAAAGGACATCTGTCTGGGATGGACAGAGTTCATTAAACTTTTAATATTGTATGCTTTCAGGAAACCTGGTGTGTGGACCCAATCAATTATAATGGTTTTGTTTCTTTTCATTTACCTGCCGTGGCCTCACAGTCGGGCAGGGCAAAGGGTGGGTTATTGGTTCTGATTTCTGTAGAAATACCCATCAAAGTTAAGAAACATGTTTTGGTTGGTGCACACTCCCAGATTTTATGGCTTCAACAGGAGCAGGGTAGAAATATCCTTTTAATTAATTTTTATAATAATATTTTTGACTGTTCGAGGTATCAGGTTGTACTTGCTTTGGAGTCTGCCATGGAAGACATCATAACCAAATTTGATATCGACTTTGATATCATTTGGTTAGGGGATTTTAACACAGTGGTGTGCCCCTTTGCTGCTCAAAGGGTGTGTGGTTTTATTGACCACTGTGGGGATGGTGTCCCCCACTTTCCTCATAATTCCTATGGTAATTCTTTGAATAAAATTCTAACTACTTATGACATGGAAATACTGGTTAACCAGGTTAACTCCTCAGGTGTAATTATTCCCACTTTCACGGGAAGGAATGCTAATACAGTAATTGATTTTATTTGTATGTCGTCCGGTATTAGCCCATGGTGTTCGGCCCCTGTGGTTGTGGACAACTTAATCAGCGATCATAATTGTATTACCGCTGAGGTTACACTATGGAAGGACCAACAGATTTACAATCCATGTACCATTACCAATATTGAGCCACATCGACCTAATGGCATCCGTATCAGATGGAAAGGTAATAATGCGGACATTACATCTAACACCATTGTTTCAAAATGTCTTACGGAAATTACTATAATTCTAGAAAGTGAGGAAGTAACTGTTGAAACTGTGCGTAATTTTATCAATATTAATTTAATTATAGATAGCAACTTCACCATACTCTCTAAGGGTAGGAAACTTCAACAAAGGGGGTGGTTTGACCATGCATGTTCTATAGCGCTTAAGGGGCTCAAAACAGCATTGGCAGCAGAGAGGAGAGATACTGGAATGATTAGGGAATTGCGAGGTATCTATCAGGCCGCAATTAAGTCCAGGAAATCAGAATTAAGACAAGAGGCATGGGACAAACTAGATCAGGCAGCTTCTACCGCGGATTCCTCTTTATTCTGGGCAACAGTTAACAGTCCCTTTTTAAAGGACGATAAGATGCCCGAATTATCGGCTAACGTCAGTGTGGAGAGCTGGGTCACCCACTTCTCTCTGATTTTTGACTCGGTCAGAACTAGGGGAGCTTATGATGATGGGTGGCCTGTCATCCCCTTGGATATTACTATTGCCGAAGTGTGGGACAGCATTAAATCTAGCAGGGGTGGGAAGGCCCAGGGACCTGACGGGGTACCCATCGATGTATACAAAACAGCACCCGAGATCTGGGGTCCATTGCTTACAAAGGTATTCAATGCTGCCGTATGCAACGGGGTCCCCCACACATGGGAGGAATCCATAATCGTACGAATCTACAAGAAGAGAGACAGGGGGGATGTGAAGAACTATAGCCCAATCTCCCTCCTGGACTCCTCGGTGAAAATTATGAGTCGGGTGCTTATGGTTAGGTTGGAAGAATGGGCGGAATCTAATAATATCCTGGCTAATTCCCAATATGGTTTCAGGAAGGGTAGAGGAACTATAGAACAATGCCTTAACCTCGACTTACTAATCGGGAAGTACACGAAGGCTAAAAAAGGATCCCTCTACCTTTGCTTTGCTGACTTGAGTAGCGCCTTTGATATGGTGGACCATAATATTTTATGGGCCAAATTACTGGAAATGGGGGCACCTGAGTCCATTGTTTATTTTTTAGCAAGACTTTATGTTAAATTAAACTCCAGTGTCCGTTATGGCCAGGCAGGGGAGTGCACCCCCAAGTTTAGGGTCAGGCGGGGTATTAGACAAGGGTGTGTGCTTGCCCCTTTACTTTTTATTATTTTTATTAATGAAGTGGATTTAGCTTTAAAGACGGTTGCGGCTGATGCACCAAAAATAAATGATTTCTACGTCCCCGTACTTCTTTATGCGGACGATGCCGTAATCTTGTCTAGGACCCCTATCGGTTTACAGCGCTTGATGGACAGGTTCTCGTTGTTCATTAAGGACAGGAAGCTGATGATTAATAAATCCAAAACTTTTATTATGGAATGTGGTGCGGGATGTAAAAAACCCCATGCCTTTTTTATTGATGGACACAAGGTGCAAACAGTGGAGTCTTTTAATTACCTCGGCATCACCTTTTCCAAGTCGGGCAGTTGGTCCAGTGAGATCAACTGTGTTCGGGCCAAGATGGCGAAAAGCTCTCACGGGGTGTTTAAATTTGCCACCAAAATTGGAGATAAAAGGATCAAAGATATGCAAAAAATTTTCCAAATGAGATGTCTTTCAGTGGCCCTTTATGGAGCCGGGGTGTGGGGACATATCAAGGTAGGGAATTTGCAAGTGGAGGAAAATCTCTTCCTTAAAAGGCTCCTGTGTTTGCCCAAATCAGCTACTAACGATTTGGCTCACAGAGAGCTTGGTATTTTACATCTTTCCGACCTATTGGCAATAAGACCTTTAATGTTGTGGCGTTCCGTTTGGTCAAAGGAAGAGACCTCCTTAAACAGAGCTATTATTGGAGACTGTCTCTCCACTGATGGCCACCTAAAGATTCCCTGGATTAAATTTGTTTTAAATTGCTATCTAGAGATCTATGGTTTTAAACTTAAAGATGATTGTTACGCCCCTTCTAGTCTTCCCAAAGAAGTGATGAAGTCAGTTTTTATGAACTTTAAATCAGAGAGGCGGGAAAGGATTAGTAGTAATTTAAGTTCATGTATGTTTGACGGTAGAGTCTGTGAAACCGAGGGATTCCAGCCGTATCTAAGTCTAGTCACCCGATCCTCTCACCGGTATGTTATTACCAGATTATGGTTCGGGATAGTGCACCATTTGGTGGCCTACCCGTGTATTAAAAAACATCCGGTTGGCCCATGCCCATGTGATAATGTATCAGTTCAAAGCACTATGCACTTTCTTTTACTGTGTAATTTATATGGTAACTTTCGTCAAGCCTACCTAAAGCCTATCCAGTTAAAATATGGAGTCAGGAGTGTACAAGATGCTATGAAGTTGCTTTTTAAACCTTACCCTGATGTTTGCTTTTTTACTGCTACTTTCCTCCTACAAGCTATCAAAGCAAGGCCCAGTATGCTTTTTTAATCATTTTTAAATGTTTTAACTATGCAATCTGTTCTGTAATCTTTCCATTATGGTTTTATGATTAATGTATTTGTTGTGCATTTGTTTTGCTTTTATGGACTTTGTGTTTAAGCTCCAAATAAAGCCTTATGAAATGAATGACTCGCACCTTTTTTGTTGAAATTTGTTGCTTTTCACCCTGAAAGATAAAGCATTAATTGAATCCAAATTCTGTACTGTATTGATAGCTTGTGGCATAATGTCTGATGAAATACACCTGCTAGACATAGCAGAACGTTCTATTGTCTTAACCATATCCAACACTTCAATCAGTGTTTGATCCCTAAATGAAAGAAGACGTTCTTGTATTTTCTTCGAATTGCATCCAAAAACAAATTGGTCCCTGATGGAGACATCCAAAGTTGAATGAAAATTGCATTTTGCAGCAACAATGTGACGTGCAGAAATGTACTCTTCAACTGTTTCCTCAGTAGCTTGTTTCCTTCTATTAAAGCTGAACCTCTCTAATAAAACACTTGGTTGATCCCTCAATTTCCTTTTTAACCTAGTAACAGCTTCCACATACACATTCAACCCATCACCAGAGGGTGTAATGATGGGAAGATGATCAATTTTTTTTTAACCTTCTCCGGCTAAATTACTATACAGTATAACGTTTTTCCTTTTAGCAATTAATTCTTCTGCATCAATTGCAACTAGAAAATTCTCAAATGAATTGTACCATTTTCCCCAATGTTGAGGTGGTTTACCAGGGCTCTGAAGAAATGGTTGTAACTGAACAAACTGTTAAAAAACAGTCATGTTTTCTATTAAATGAAAAAGAATAACAATAAAATTATAAAGTACCTCTGTGAAATGCAAGAAATCCTTTTTAAAAGTGGTATCTTGGATAATCCAAACAAAAACAGTGAACCAAACGACGTCAATTCACTTGGGAATCGCTCGCGGCCGGACATAAGATATGAACTTGGCCTTGAATGCCCCGGATACGGTTTGAATAGTGCGAGAGACTGTTTACCTTTGAAACTACTGCTAGGCCACTACACTGACGCACAATCATTGAGTGATTGCTGGGCCCAATAATTGACGGACCCTGACACACCAGGACCCGGGTCTCATTGACCCTGACGGATCAATATAAGATTTGGTTGCCCCATTTTCGTCCTGAGGAAGATCCGCACGGCCGAGGTTCTAAATTACCCTCGCGGCCACAAGACGGATCGAAACGTCGACGCCCCTAGTACCTGGCCTGGACCACACACGCTGTTTAAAAACGTGCACCACAAGAAATTATCTCTGTGTGAATTGAAATGTAAAATTGTGTAGTTACCATACATGTGGCCAGTCCCGATGGAACGGTGAATTACAACCGTTTCTTTTTGTTTAGAAAATATCAACCTCTATCTCTAATGCCACTACTTTGAAGTCTTTTCACATCCCTTCTTCACTTGAGCACCTTTCTCCACGCACGTTCCATCTGGAGCAACCCTCTACAATGAATGATTAATGATTGAACTGCTTTGATTATTGAAAACGACTACATTAGTACTGTATACCATTGGCATGAAGAATTAAATGCATGGTTGAGTAAAACATTGGGTATTGCATTTTTACTGTTTATATATAGTAACTGAATAATGTATCCATTACTTTGAGCGGGTGCGGCTGCACGAGATAAACGCTCATGAAAAATTGTTAATTTTTTGGAACCCAAAGAGTATTGACTAATGCTTTTTTAAAGTAGGTCTAGGACCACTGTTTTTTGTATTGCATTATACCCAGGTCCAGTACCGTATTAGGGTAACCCCATTTCTATAATGGCCAGTTTGAGATTAGGGAATTAACGAACGTCACGTTGTTACTGACATAAATAGAAAGTGAAAATCACAAGTTTTCATGGCAAATGGCCCCATCCAAAATGGCCACCACGTCTTTGTAACATGCCATGTCAGGTTAAACTGCTGACGTCATCACCGGCACGAGCCTCAGCAGCACAAGCTTACGCGCCTCTCCAAGTGTTGAGTGAGGGAGGAATCAGCTAAATAAGGGATCGGAGAGATGCACCAAATCACGGTCACATGCACTGCTCCGCGGTGCTCAGAAATAGCTGATGAGCAGAGAGGCAGTGTGACTTTCCAAGTTGCTGCAGACAGCCGAAGAGAAATAGCTGAAATGATTGGAAAGCAGGCCCCTGCCGGTTCAATCATTGCCAAATGTTAAGTAGGTAAATATCACCAGGAAGCCATGAGGATTGTGATAAAAGTGTTGTGGGTTTACTGATGAAAGCAGGAGCCCACCTTTTGCGGGTCCAATCTCCAGGAATCCCAATTGTGAATGCAAAATAGTTGAGAAACCATGGAGAAGGAATGAGGGGCATGTGCTCCATACAACAGGAGTATATACATATGAAAACAATTCATAACATTCAACTATAGCTCACGCTCGTGCAGAAAAATACAAGGGGGACTTACACTACACAATGTTATACGTGTTTCAAGTAGGGATATTTAATGGGGAGAGAACCACCAAGAAAGTGAGACCGAAATACAATTTGATTTGTTTCTATTTAAAGTCATTTATTTAAGTCCCACAAGTTCGCCCACGAAGAGCACCGACCAGCCGGCTTGGATTCCTGCATGAATTGACAATCTCAGCTGGAATCCACGCATGCTGTGCCAACTGCAAGCACAAGGATTTAATTGTATTAAATTGTGAACAAGTAACATCATTATAAAGCACAAGGTGCAATACATTACATCACACAGTATTACATTACGCCCTCCTAAAAATAGTAAAGAATAAAAAAAAGCAAAAATAAAATGAAAATTACTGATTAATGTATGGAATTACACAGCTGTGGAACATTTGAGACTGGATATGCAGTGGAAATTCCTACCAATGGTATAAAATGCGGGTGACCAGATATTGAGAAGCAAAAACAAAAACCGGGCCAGGCCAGGCATAATACTAGGACTAAAGCCTTTAGTCTTACTGGCCTGTCCGGTTTTTGCGTAGCTATATTATCTACTGCCGGTCACTAGTAGGTAGTTATAGTTAGGACCTAATTTCCATAGGCAAAGCATTTTTTGACTTGCCTATAACTTTGGCCTCGTTTGACCAATCTTCACACACGTTATATGTCCAAAATTGATTTTTTTTAATCGCACGTGCTATTCGCGATGACTCCGCCACCGCCAATGTGGCCCCTGTGTACCATCATAGAGGCATCATGACTGTCACAATGTCTTCAAGAATATTGGTAAAAATATAAAAATATATATATATTTGTACACATTCGCTGGTGACTGTCACAGACTACTCACATACCCACTCACACACTTATACATCCAATCACATACCCAGTCAGATACTCATGCACCCATTTACAGACTCACTCAGAGAGTGACACACCCATGTACAGACTCATTCAGAGACTCACACACCTACTTAGAGACCCACTCATAGACTAATGTGCACAGTCTCAAACCCACTTAGAGACTCTTATACCCATATACAGACCCACCTGGGCACTCATGCACCCACTCACAGACCCACTCAGATACTTATGTACCCACTCACAGACTCACGCACCCATGTACAGACCCACTCAGAGACTCACATACCCACTTACAGACCCACTCACATATATACTCACAAACCTAGTGAGACACACCCACCCACTGACAGACCCAGTGATATACCATATACCTACTCAAAGATCCAGTCAGACACACACACCCACTCACACACCCATACAGTCACACACACTCAGTCAAAGACCCTCTCAGAGACTTATGCACTCAGTCACTAACTCATACACTCAGACACTCACACACCCACTCACAGATTCACTCAGATATATATGCACCCACTCACTCACCCACTCAAAGACTCACTCACCCACTCAGACTCATGCATCCACTCACAGACCCACCCAGTCACAGACCCACTCAGATACGCATGCATGCACCCATTCACTCACCCACACAGAGAGTTATGCTTTCACTCACAGATCCATTGAGACACTCATACACCCACTCACAGATCCACTCACACTCATACACCCACTCACAGACCCACTCAGACACTCACACACATACCATCACTCACAGATCCACTCAGAGACGTATACACCCAGTCAGTCATACACTCAGAGACACACACACACCCCCTCGCAGAACCACTCAGACACTCACGCTCCCCGGCACAGACTCAATTAGAGACTCATGCACATACTCACAAACCTACTCAGACAGTCATGCACCCACTCGCTCACCCATTCAGACACCCACTTAGACACTCATGTATCCACTCACAGATCCTGTCAGTCATATACTTACTTACAAATGCACTCATGCACCTACTCACAGATCGACTGACAGACTCATGCAACCAATCACAGACCCATTGAGATACTTATGCACCCACTCATAGATGCACTGAGACAGTTATGCACTTTGCTATAGAACCATTGATAGACTGATGCACTGTCTTACAGATCCACTCAAATATGTATACAGTGAATGAGAGATTTACTGATACAGTGATGAATGCAGTCACAGATTCCACTGAAAGAGTTATACACTGTTATAGAGATATTAAGGGAGTTATACATGCTATTATAGAGTCATTTAGATAGTAATGTGTTTACTGTGTTGGTTCTAATCCATTTGGCAGCTATAAGTTTTAAATGTGGTGGCGGCTGAAATTCACTTAAAAAAAAACAAAGGTTACAGGGATGTTATAGTTAGGAATTAGCATTCAAACAACCTTAGAAATTTACTGAAAAATCTTAAGGTTACAGGGACGTTATAGTTAGGAAATAGAATTAAAAAACCCCTTAGAAATTCACTGAGAAAAACAAATGTTACAGGTACGTTATAGTTAGGCTGACATTTCACTCATACAAAACCAGAGAAATTGAGCAGTTATAGTTACCTGCGCTAACTATAAGTCACAGCCCCGCAATGGACTGCTTATGACCTCACACATTACATCACTCATGACATGGTCAGTGACATCACTGATGACATCTCAAATGACATCTTTCAGTGAATTTCTAAACATTTTTAAATTCTATTTCCTAACTATAATGTCCCTGTAAACCTTTGTTTTTTTCCAGTGAACATATATACAGAATGATACCTGTAGTACACACAAGGGGAATGGTACTGATATCAGCCATTTTACTAATGCTGATTTACTTGTTTTTAATATACAAGCCTTTATCAATATTATTATTTATATTACGATTTGTAATTTATGGTGGAGAGATTCAAAAATTGCCTTTCAATTGCATTTTAGATTGAATTGCATTTTGTACTTTACGTAAATTTGTACACATTAATAATTACATTGCATTGGTTAGCAACATGTATTTTCTATGGATTAATTACAATATGTGCATTCCCTGAATGATAAAATCACCGTCTGTCCTCTGTTAATCAAAGGCATTTTGCAAACCTAGTGTCTTTTGTAATGGCCACTTTTACCCTGTAATCACGTGAGTGCTACTTAAAGAGATGTTTGAATTTCAGCGCGTATGTGAGCAAGGCCAGGCTTGGCCTAAACGCACAATGGTGAACAAGCTGCATTAAATACTTATTTGTACAAAGAATTAGAGTCTGTACCCGAGTAGGTTTCAACTGAGCGGGATGTTTTCAGATAATTAACATGAAGACGGCGGCCTTTGTTTTTACAGACCCCCTTCCCTGAACCTGAGGTTGAGCGGCATGCAGCATCCACAGTTCAGACGTTTTTGTTGAAAAGAAGCTGCAGCAACCCCCTGCCATCACGAAGAAGAAAATGGTACTGCTGTGAAGCACAAGTCCGAGGACACGCGCGACAGAGAAGACATACTGCGGTAAGCCTGTGATTTCAGCAGGTTGGGAGGTGTGCAAGTATCGGCGAGTTGAACAAGGTGATATTGACACGCACAATAAATATTTGTGAAGTACCATAGCAATTATTTTGTCCGCCAACGCGCTGCAAGAGAGGCATCTGCCGACACACTGTTTGAAAACCTACCTAGCATAGAGAATATTAGCCAATTATCTTCGGCTACTAACGCCAGAGGAAAGGTCGACATCAGAACATGACTACGAGCATTGGAAAAAAACATGAAAAGCGAGCAGGTGAAGTGGTAGGAAAGAAACTCACTCCAAAAATACTTAGAAGCAGGACGTATCCCAAGAGGTTTACAGATCATGCTGACTCCATGCTTCAAAAATCCAAATCCTTCCATGCTCAAAGAATGGGCAGAGAGCAATTTGGAAGCGTGTAAGAGGCTGGTTCAAATCCTAGTTAAATATGCTGAGATGGACTGGGAAATACTACAAAAAGAAATTGAACAAATTAACAATGAACTAGAATGTTCTGATCAATAAGAACTGATTGCAAAATCGGGAGGAAATGATTGAAAGACTAAAGAAACAGGAAGACATTATTAAATCAAGAAGAGCACACAGGTTGCAACGAGATAAAATTGACTACGAAACAGGCCAAGTATTTACTTTTGCCAAAAAGTTTGATTCTCTAAAGAGGCAACAACAAATGGATCGTAATATAGCCAAACAAGACGACAAAATAAGCGCACAAGCATCAAACACAGATTTTGATTTAAGTTTGGCGGTTGAGAGTGAGACTGACTCTGAAGATAGCAGGGCCCCAAGCGGCAACACTGGAGGTCGGATCAAATTAAGTCTTGCAGAGGAATTGGATTCTTTACGAAGCGATCGGCGCCAAACACTGCCGCCGCGTGGTCCAACCTTAAAAACAAGAAAAGACGAAACCAAAGACGGCAAGAATGGAGAAAACTCCACAGAAAACAAATACATACAGAAGGGTAGGTTTATTTTACATTTAGACAATGCAGGCAGCTATCAAACACAGTTGTTTGCACATATTTACACTTTTATATATATTATGACTAGGGGTAACATCAGCACAAGTAGACAATGTACACAACACTGAGTTGGGAATATAAAAAAAAAAACTGTACAGTAAAAGGATCAAATTACAAACGTAATTTGTTTTCAATATGCTAACTACATTTGACCCTCCATGTCCCATAATTCAGATACAGTAAGATATAAACAATGGCAGATATAGTCTGGATAAGTAATCTCTAGTAGATGAATGTAGCCCACTATGGGCTCAATTCTGGGCTCCAGAGTGATACCAGCAGTACACACAAGGAGAATGACACAAACATCAGCAATTTTACTAATGCTGATTTGCATGCTTTCAAGAAGTGATTTAGTGATCTCCAGTACATGAACTTGGCCCACTATGGACTCAATTCTGGGTTCCAGATTGATACCTGTAGTACACACAAGGAGAATGGTACTGATATCAGCCATTTTACTAATGCTGATTTACTTGTTTGGTGATGGCATATGCAACGGTGTTTGTACCGTCCGGTAATTTGAAACATGAACCATCCACAAACAACTCTTCCTGTGGGTCAGGTATGGGAGTATCTGTCAGGTCTACCCGTCCCTTAGTCTCTTCTTCAGTGGTGAACACACACTCATGGTGTTTTTCCCCTGAATCACTGGGGAGGGAAAGCACTGTGACCGGATTCAAAACATTGCAATGTTTCAGAATGATATTTGGAGCAAAAAGTGTTAGCTCGTACCCTGTTAAATGTGCAGTGGTCAGGTGCTGGGTCAGAGTCTTTTTTAGTAACATGTCCACGGCGCGTGGCACCATAACTGTCAAATTGCGACTTAGGACATACATTTCAAATTGTCCGACCGCAGCAGTGGCAGCGCCTACTGTGCGCAATCAATTTGGCAAAGCCTTTGCTAGTGGATCCAATGTGGAGGAAAAATTGCACAAGGTCTATTTCTCCACCCATGGGATTGTGTCAAAACACACAAAGCACAACTATCTTTTTCATGCACAAACAAGCAGAATTCCTTAGCATAATCAGGGTTAACCAAAGCAGGCACGTTGCATAAAGCATTCTTTAGCTGTTGCAAAGCATGCTCACACTGATCTGTCCAAGGGAGTGGGTTACCAATATTCTTAGATTTTTTCTGTACCAAATGAATTCTTTGTGGGTGCAATCTCCTACCCCTCTTCAAATAGGCCAATAGACAATATTGCATTTTAGATAAGGACAGTTCATGTCCTAAGAGTGCTAAATGATGTAAAAATTTAACAGTTGTCTCCTTACAATCTTCCTCTGTATCTGAGGCAATCAACAGATTATCAATGTATTGGAGTAATACAGAGCCCTTAGAGGGGGTAAAAAAGTCTAATTGTGTCTTCCAAGCTTGACTATATATACTAGGGCTGTAGTGAATGTAAAGGAAAACCCTCGGAATTAAAATGAGAAAAGGTATCGACTTTCTTTAGCAATGAGCTCACTAAAATAATATTTGACTGAAGACGGTATCATGGTAGAAATAGAATTCATGATACTACCAGGGCGGACTCAACCATAGTTGGTAATGGGAGTTCTTAGATAAAGCAAAACTGGATATGCAGGGACCCAGATAGACCCAAATAGACTGATAAAGCAAAACTGGATATGCAGGGACCCAGATAGACCCAAATAGACTGATACTCCTGAGGCGGAAAGCCGGGAGCACGATTCTGGTGTGTGTTTTTTTAAAAATTTGAGTGTCACATTATCTCTGTTATTTTAATTACTCACCCTCTGCTCCCTTCAAAGCTGTAGCTTGTATACCTCAAACGCCCAGACTACGCTGCGCAGCGGATTTAGCGCTGCCGCGGTTGCTAGTACCGGGACACTCTTGGCGCCATTTCCGGTGCTTGCCGTGACCACGCCCCTTTTCGAGGCCACGCCTCCTCTGAGCCCTTAAAGGCGCTGACTACGAACGCCGGGGCAGATAGACTGATACTCCTGAGGCGGAAAGCCGGGAGCACGATTCCGGTGTGTGTTTTTTTAAAATTTGAGTGTCACATTATCTCTGTTATTTTAATTACTCACCCTCTGCTCCCTTCAAAGCTGTAGCTTGTATACCTCAAACGCCCAGACTACGCCGCGCAGCAGATTTAGCGCTGCCGCGGTTGCTAGTACCGGGACACTCTTGGCGCCATTTCCGGCGCTTGCCGTGACCACGCCCCTTTTCGAGGCCACGCCCCCTCCCTCCCTGCCCCTTCACATAGATCCATAAATCATGTGCAGATTTCGGACGCGCAGCGGACGAGCGCAGCAGGAGCGCCGTTTGCGCGCCGAAGGCGCGCCTAAGGCAAACCCGTCTGCGCCCGTCCGCGCCAAGGTAGCGCCTAGCGCCAGCTATGCTGCATGTCTCGCTCCTACTGACCTCAGTATACCCCCCTCTGGCCCTCCTTACTCCAGAGAGATGCTCTTACAACTTGGTAGGTTTCATGCTGACAAAGGAACCTTCACTCTGCTTAATACGGCTCTGCCTCGAGCTGACTTCCTGGCCAACAATCTGCTGAAATGTGGACTTCTGAATGTAAGGTCCCTGCCCAAGCACAGTATTGAAATCCAACTTCTTATTGAATCTCACGAACTTGACGTCCTTTTTATGACAGAAACTTGGACGCGCCCCGATTGCATGGTCAACCCGGGCTTCACATGTCCTCCTGGGTTCAAATTCCTACATACCCCTAGACCTAATGGTAGAGGAGGGGGGGTTGGTGTGATTTTCACTGCAGCCTGCAATATTAAGTCCTGTGTTTTAGACTCGATCGAAGGAACTGAACTTCTAGGACTATCTATTCAGACTCAGTCCGGAAACATTGTTACCGGGATAGTCTGCTATCGTCCACCGGGTGCGCTTAGCCTTCAACAGGCGCTCCTGACCATCGTAACTAATATTGCTATTTCGCATCACAAACTGTTCATTCTGGGTGACTTCAATCTGTGGCAGAACGGCGTCCTTGACTCCGGTCTACGCAACCTTTTCAACTCCTGCGAGAGCCTTGGACTCTCCCAGTTGGTCACAGGACCAACCCACAGGGGTGGACACCTTTTAGACCTATTGTTCGCAGGCCCCCAGTTAGTAACAATGGGAGAAACTCTACCAATGGATTGGACTGACCATTCACTCATTAAGTTCTTTTTAGACCTTAAGAGTGACTATTCCAAAGCTCTTGGGCTGCCCAATAAAACCAAGTGCAGAGATTGGAAAGCCCTTACTCGTCTGCACTCTATAGGGGAAGTGTTTCATCTAGATCAATTCTTTGACGAGAATAAACAGGTTGATGATAACTATTCCTCTCTATGTTCAAGGATTACCACTATCCTTGATGTTCATGCCCCTCTAAAAACTCGCAAATGCAGGAACGTCAACTCTGCGCCTTGGTTTAATGACAGCCTAAAAGATCTGAAGCAAAGCTGTAAACAGGCTGAAAGAAGGTGGAGACGAAATTACACTGAAACCTCCATAAAACTTTGGAAAAATAAAGTGCGGGAATATAAGAACTCAATTAAAAAATCTAAAGCTGACTACTACTCCTCCATGATCTGCAATTCCCCTAACAGCTCTAGAAACATCTTTAATATATTGAATAGTGTCACCAACCCGGAATGTGTCAAAAACACCATTATCCCGTCTCAAGATCTCTGTGACAATCTTGCTGCGTTTTTTAAAAATAAAATTGAACTCATCATTAAGGACCTAGATGCCTCCCCTGACCCCACCCTTCACCCTGATCTTAATCTGAGACCCCCCGTGAACCAGCCAGCAGTGCCACCACTGGCCTCAAATGACCTCCTACTTGAGTTCCCTTCTATCTCGTATGAGGCCTTCGTTAAACTAGCCAGCAAGATCTCCTCTGGGTCTCCATTAGACCCTGTATCTCACAAAGTTTGGAAAGAATTTGAGCTGGAACTCCTTCCCTCTTTGCACGTTATTTGCAACCAATCTCTTGCAACCGGAATAGTTCCTGCTCAGTGGAAGTGGGCATTAGTTTCCCCCTTGTTAAAAAAGCCCTCTCTTGACCCAGACTGTTCTAAGAACTACCGTCCCATATCTCTGCTGCCCTTCCCAGCCGAAAATTGTCGAAAGCTGGGTTAGTAACATCCTTTCTACCCATCTGGAACGTCATCATCTTCTTGATGCGGATCAATTTGGTTTCAGGCCCACCCACGGAACCGAGACCGCCTTGATCACCACGATGGATGAGCTTCAGAGGTGTGCAGACAGAAGGCAGGCAGCGTTTCTTATCCTGCTTGACATGTCTGCCGCCTTCGACACCGTGAATCATGATATTCTGTTGAAACGACTGTTTGAGGCAGGAATAAGAGGTTCAGCAGTACAGTGGTTCCACTCGTTCCTCCAGGATAGACAGCAAGCGGTATCCATCCCCCCTTTTCAGTCGGTGTTTACTTTGGTCCCACATGGGGTCCCCCAGGGCTCTGCAATCAGTCCAATTCTTTTTAATCTGTACCTAAGACCTCTGATCTCGCTTATCAAAAGCTACAACATCAAAATTATCAACTATGCTGACGATACACAGTTGATACTCTCCTTGGAGGGTGAAGACTCTATCTCTATTGAGACCTTTCACAAATGTCTACGTGACACCTCTCACTGGCTAAAAAACAACTCCCTCCAATTCAACGCAGGGAAAACGGAGGTACTTTTTAGCACTAGTACTAAGATTCCTCGGCCCTTCCCAGACAACTTTTGGCCACCTGAATCCGGGACCATAGTGCGTCCAGTAGCCACAATCCGCAACCTCGGGGTCATGCTTAATCAGGAACTCAGTATGGAGACACACATCCAAAAGACCTCTGCTTGCTGCTTCGCTATCCTCCGCTCCCTAAGGAAGATATTGCCTCTCCTCCCTACTCATGCACGGGCCCAAGTGGTACGCTGTACCATCCTTAGTCGTCTAGACTATTGCAACGCCTTGTTGCTGGAATCCCCTGGGTTCTTGTTAGACAGACTCCAAAGAGTCCAATCAGCAGCGGCAAAATTGGCATTGGGGCTTCCTAGAAGAGCAAATGGAGCCTCCTCATTGAGCAAACTCCACTGGCTTCCAGTGAGGCAGAGGGTCCAATTTAAAGCCCTCTGTATAGTGTTTAGGGCATTACATGCAATAGGCCCTGCCTCCCTCCAATCTAAATTTGCTTGGTATACCCCAGCCAGGCAGCTTCGCTCTTCTGAAGCCAAGCTGGCAATGGTTCCAAAATTCAAAAAAATCAGATCCGGAGGCAGATCCTTCAATGTGGCAGCTGCCAAGCTTTGGAACTCGCTCCCAGCGGAAATTAGACATATCTCTGAATTTCTACCCTTTAGGAAAAGAATCAAAACCTGGCTTTTCCCCAAGACTTCTGTCCACTAATCTTGTCCCCTGTTGCTTCTGGCCTTTCCCCACCCCATTAGTTTCAGTCAGCGCCAGGATGCCTGCCATGGTGACAGTGCGCTTAACAAATAAATAAAATAAATAAAATATAACAGATAGGTGATATGTTAAAAAATACCTCAAGGTATACCTTAACTTGTATTTTATTCCATGGGTACCTGGGCTATGAGTTCAAAACAAATATATTGAGGGTTCTATTGAAAAGCTATTGTTCAATTATACCCTAACTTTACTGCCAACATATTTTGGCCCTCACCACAAGCCCAATCGGGTTTGGGGCCTTCGTCAGGGCTGTCTCATCAGTGTCCCTGCCAGTTACTCATGCGCGCACTCTGTGCCAAATGTGAGGCCTAGTGCTCTCACCTGTCTTTCTACCTTTATTTACTTATTCAGGGGATTTTCTGCTAAGTGGAAAAGCAAGAGAAAGACAAGAAAACAGAGAAAACGTTAGTATATGTCATCTATCCTGACTTTTTTGTTTTTTCATGTCCAGACAATTAACTGTGATGGACCATGTGTGTAATGTACACAGCTAGCTTTAGGCATTACTTCATGTGTTAATGCCGACTGCATTTCCCAGCCCAAAGTGTGCAGCAGGTGCAGTCCTTAAGAGTGCAGTCCTGTTGGTGCAGACAAAGGATTCAACAGGGCAACCCTTCTTGTTCTTGTTTCTTTCAGAAAGGGTTTTGTGTTGCTGGGCAGCTCTTTAATATTTATTCAAGTTTCTGGACTGGCAAGAAGGGGGTACCCCTGACCAAGGGGGTGTAGGGTGCCACGCTCTGCACTGACCACTGCCCCTGAAGTATGATATTTTTTGTACCAGTAAGCACTGCTCACACACACCCAAAATGGAGACAATCTCTCTTGGAGGCTCATGTCTGGCTAACCCAACCTACAGGTGTGGCTAACTTTCCCTTACACTCCCCTTCCAGCCCCTCTGCTAATTCAATTACAGGGGCTCACATCTAGCTGGGGGTGCAGGGATTGGGGGTGGGACTGGTTCCAATCCTTACTGTCTTTCTCCCTTTGAAGACCAGGTTGGCCACACAACCAGCTTCCTGCCTTTTGCTCTGCAGCTGCATATCTCCTTCCACAAGTGTCTTGTTGTTTCCTTGCAGGCCACTTGAAGACCTCATCAGAGCAGTTTGGCTCAGCCTGGACAATCAGGAGAGGCTACTCCAGAGCTGGATTCAGGCACATCAGAAAAGCCACTACTTTGAAGTCTTTTCACATCCCTTCTTCACTTGAGCACCTTTCTCCACGCACGTTCCATCTGGAGCAACCCTCTACAATGAATGATTAATGATTGAACTGCTTTGATTATTGAAAACGACTACATTAGTACTGTATACCATTGGCATGAAGAATTAAATGCATGGTTGAGTAAAACATTGGGTATTGCATTTTTACTGTTTATATATAGTAACTGAATAATGTATCCATTACTTTGAGCGGGTGCGGCTGCACGAGATAAACGCTCATGAAAAATTGTTAATTTTTTGGAACCCAAAGAGTATTGACTAATGCTTTTTTAAAGTAGGTCTAGGACCACTGTTTTTTGTATTGCATTATACCCAGGTCCAGTACCGTATTAGGGTAACCCCATTTCTATAATGGCCAGTTTGAGATTAGGGAATTAACGAACGTCACGTTGTTACTGACATAAATAGAAAGTGAAAATCACAAGTTTTCATGGCAAATGGCCCCATCCAAAATGGCCACCACGTCTTTGTAACATGCCATGTCAGGTTAAACTGCTGACGTCATCACCGGCACGAGCCTCAGCAGCACAAGCTTACGCGCCTCTCCAAGTGTTGAGTGAGGGAGGAATCAGCTAAATAAGGGATCGGAGAGATGCACCAAATCACGGTCACATGCACTGCTCCGCGGTGCTCAGAAATAGCTGATGAGCAGAGAGGCAGTGTGACTTTCCAAGTTGCTGCAGACAGCCGAAGAGAAATAGCTGAAATGATTGGAAAGCAGGCCCCTGCCGGTTCAATCATTGCCAAATGTTAAGTAGGTAAATATCACCAGGAAGCCATGAGGATTGTGATAAAAGTGTTGTGGGTTTACTGATGAAAGCAGGAGCCCACCTTTTGCGGGTCCAATCTCCAGGAATCCCAATTGTGAATGCAAAATAGTTGAGAAACCATGGAGAAGGAATGAGGGGCATGTGCTCCATACAACAGGAGTATATACATATGAAAACAATTCATAACATTCAACTATAGCTCACGCTCGTGCAGAAAAATACAAGGGGGACTTACACTACACAATGTTATACGTGTTTCAAGTAGGGATATTTAATGGGGAGAGAACCACCAAGAAAGTGAGACCGAAATACAATTTGATTTGTTTCTATTTAAAGTCATTTATTTAAGTCCCACAAGTTCGCCCACGAAGAGCACCGACCAGCCGGCTTGGATTCCTGCATGAATTGACAATCTCAGCTGGAATCCACGCATGCTGTGCCAACTGCAAGCACAAGGATTTAATTGTATTAAATTGTGAACAAGTAACATCATTATAAAGCACAAGGTGCAATACATTACATCACACAGTATTACATTACGCCCTCCTAAAAATAGTAAAGAATAAAAAAAAGCAAAAATAAAATGAAAATTACTGATTAATGTATGGAATTACACAGCTGTGGAACATTTGAGACTGGATATGCAGTGGAAATTCCTACCAATGGTATAAAATGCGGGTGACCAGATATTGAGAAGCAAAAACAAAAACCGGGCCAGGCCAGGCATAATACTAGGACTAAAGCCTTTAGTCTTACTGGCCTGTCCGGTTTTTGCGTAGCTATATTATCTACTGCCGGTCACTAGTAGGTAGTTATAGTTAGGACCTAATTTCCATAGGCAAAGCATTTTTTGACTTGCCTATAACTTTGGCCTCGTTTGACCAATCTTCACACACGTTATATGTCCAAAATTGATTTTTTTTAATCGCACGTGCTATTCGCGATGACTCCGCCACCGCCAATGTGGCCCCTGTGTACCATCATAGAGGCATCATGACTGTCACAATGTCTTCAAGAATATTGGTAAAAATATAAAAATATATATATATTTGTACACATTCGCTGGTGACTGTCACAGACTACTCACATACCCACTCACACACTTATACATCCAATCACATACCCAGTCAGATACTCATGCACCCATTTACAGACTCACTCAGAGAGTGACACACCCATGTACAGACTCATTCAGAGACTCACACACCTACTTAGAGACCCACTCATAGACTAATGTGCACAGTCTCAAACCCACTTAGAGACTCTTATACCCATATACAGACCCACCTGGGCACTCATGCACCCACTCACAGACCCACTCAGATACTTATGTACCCACTCACAGACTCACGCACCCATGTACAGACCCACTCAGAGACTCACATACCCACTTACAGACCCACTCACATATATACTCACAAACCTAGTGAGACACACCCACCCACTGACAGACCCAGTGATATACCATATACCTACTCAAAGATCCAGTCAGACACACACACCCACTCACACACCCATACAGTCACACACACTCAGTCAAAGACCCTCTCAGAGACTTATGCACTCAGTCACTAACTCATACACTCAGACACTCACACACCCACTCACAGATTCACTCAGATATATATGCACCCACTCACTCACCCACTCAAAGACTCACTCACCCACTCAGACTCATGCATCCACTCACAGACCCACCCAGTCACAGACCCACTCAGATACGCATGCATGCACCCATTCACTCACCCACACAGAGAGTTATGCTTTCACTCACAGATCCATTGAGACACTCATACACCCACTCACAGATCCACTCACACTCATACACCCACTCACAGACCCACTCAGACACTCACACACATACCATCACTCACAGATCCACTCAGAGACGTATACACCCAGTCAGTCATACACTCAGAGACACACACACACCCCCTCGCAGAACCACTCAGACACTCACGCTCCCCGGCACAGACTCAATTAGAGACTCATGCACATACTCACAAACCTACTCAGACAGTCATGCACCCACTCGCTCACCCATTCAGACACCCACTTAGACACTCATGTATCCACTCACAGATCCTGTCAGTCATATACTTACTTACAAATGCACTCATGCACCTACTCACAGATCGACTGACAGACTCATGCAACCAATCACAGACCCATTGAGATACTTATGCACCCACTCATAGATGCACTGAGACAGTTATGCACTTTGCTATAGAACCATTGATAGACTGATGCACTGTCTTACAGATCCACTCAAATATGTATACAGTGAATGAGAGATTTACTGATACAGTGATGAATGCAGTCACAGATTCCACTGAAAGAGTTATACACTGTTATAGAGATATTAAGGGAGTTATACATGCTATTATAGAGTCATTTAGATAGTAATGTGTTTACTGTGTTGGTTCTAATCCATTTGGCAGCTATAAGTTTTAAATGTGGTGGCGGCTGAAATTCACTTAAAAAAAAACAAAGGTTACAGGGATGTTATAGTTAGGAATTAGCATTCAAACAACCTTAGAAATTTACTGAAAAATCTTAAGGTTACAGGGACGTTATAGTTAGGAAATAGAATTAAAAAACCCCTTAGAAATTCACTGAGAAAAACAAATGTTACAGGTACGTTATAGTTAGGCTGACATTTCACTCATACAAAACCAGAGAAATTGAGCAGTTATAGTTACCTGCGCTAACTATAAGTCACAGCCCCGCAATGGACTGCTTATGACCTCACACATTACATCACTCATGACATGGTCAGTGACATCACTGATGACATCTCAAATGACATCTTTCAGTGAATTTCTAAACATTTTTAAATTCTATTTCCTAACTATAATGTCCCTGTAAACCTTTGTTTTTTTCCAGTGAACATATATACAGAATGATACCTGTAGTACACACAAGGGGAATGGTACTGATATCAGCCATTTTACTAATGCTGATTTACTTGTTTTTAATATACAAGCCTTTATCAATATTATTATTTATATTAAGATTTGTAATTTATGGTGGAGAGATTCAAAAATTGCCTTTCAATTGCATTTTAGATTGAATTGCATTTTGTACTTTACGTAAATTTGTACACATTAATAATTACATTGCATTGGTTAGCAACATGTATTTTCTATGGATTAATTACAATATGTGCATTCCCTGAATGATAAAATCACCGTCTGTCCTCTGTTAATCAAAGGCATTTTGCAAACCTAGTGTCTTTTGTAATGGCCACTTTTACCCTGTAATCACGTGAGTGCTACTTAAAGAGATGTTTGAATTTCAGCGCGTATGTGAGCAAGGCCAGGCTTGGCCTAAACGCACAATGGTGAACAAGCTGCATTAAATACTTATTTGTACAAAGAATTAGAGTCTGTACCCGAGTAGGTTTCAACTGAGCGGGATGTTTTCAGATAATTAACATGAAGACGGCGGCCTTTGTTTTTACAGACCCCCTTCCCTGAACCTGAGGTTGAGCGGCATGCAGCATCCACAGTTCAGACGTTTTTGTTGAAAAGAAGCTGCAGCAACCCCCTGCCATCACGAAGAAGAAAATGGTACTGCTGTGAAGCACAAGTCCGAGGACACGCGCGACAGAGAAGACATACTGCGGTAAGCCTGTGATTTCAGCAGGTTGGGAGGTGTGCAAGTATCGGCGAGTTGAACAAGGTGATATTGACACGCACAATAAATATTTGTGAAGTACCATAGCAATTATTTTGTCCGCCAACGCGCTGCAAGAGAGGCATCTGCCGACACACTGTTTGAAAACCTACCTAGCATAGAGAATATTAGCCAATTATCTTCGGCTACTAACGCCAGAGGAAAGGTCGACATCAGAACATGACTACGAGCATTGGAAAAAAACATGAAAAGCGAGCAGGTGAAGTGGTAGGAAAGAAACTCACTCCAAAAATACTTAGAAGCAGGACGTATCCCAAGAGGTTTACAGATCATGCTGACTCCATGCTTCAAAAATCCAAATCCTTCCATGCTCAAAGAATGGGCAGAGAGCAATTTGGAAGCGTGTAAGAGGCTGGTTCAAATCCTAGTTAAATATGCTGAGATGGACTGGGAAATACTACAAAAAGAAATTGAACAAATTAACAATGAACTAGAATGTTCTGATCAATAAGAACTGATTGCAAAATCGGGAGGAAATGATTGAAAGACTAAAGAAACAGGAAGACATTATTAAATCAAGAAGAGCACACAGGTTGCAACGAGATAAAATTGACTACGAAACAGGCCAAGTATTTACTTTTGCCAAAAAGTTTGATTCTCTAAAGAGGCAACAACAAATGGATCGTAATATAGCCAAACAAGACGACAAAATAAGCGCACAAGCATCAAACACAGATTTTGATTTAAGTTTGGCGGTTGAGAGTGAGACTGACTCTGAAGATAGCAGGGCCCCAAGCGGCAACACTGGAGGTCGGATCAAATTAAGTCTTGCAGAGGAATTGGATTCTTTACGAAGCGATCGGCGCCAAACACTGCCGCCGCGTGGTCCAACCTTAAAAACAAGAAAAGACGAAACCAAAGACGGCAAGAATGGAGAAAACTCCACAGAAAACAAATACATACAGAAGGGTAGGTTTATTTTACATTTAGACAATGCAGGCAGCTATCAAACACAGTTGTTTGCACATATTTACACTTTTATATATATTATGACTAGGGGTAACATCAGCACAAGTAGACAATGTACACAACACTGAGTTGGGAATATAAAAAAAAAAACTGTACAGTAAAAGGATCAAATTACAAACGTAATTTGTTTTCAATATGCTAACTACATTTGACCCTCCATGTCCCATAATTCAGATACAGTAAGATATAAACAATGGCAGATATAGTCTGGATAAGTAATCTCTAGTAGATGAATGTAGCCCACTATGGGCTCAATTCTGGGCTCCAGAGTGATACCAGCAGTACACACAAGGAGAATGACACAAACATCAGCAATTTTACTAATGCTGATTTGCATGCTTTCAAGAAGTGATTTAGTGATCTCCAGTACATGAACTTGGCCCACTATGGACTCAATTCTGGGTTCCAGATTGATACCTGTAGTACACACAAGGAGAATGGTACTGATATCAGCCATTTTACTAATGCTGATTTACTTGTTTGGTGATGGCATATGCAACGGTGTTTGTACCGTCCGGTAATTTGAAACATGAACCATCCACAAACAACTCTTCCTGTGGGTCAGGTATGGGAGTATCTGTCAGGTCTACCCGTCCCTTAGTCTCTTCTTCAGTGGTGAACACACACTCATGGTGTTTTTCCCCTGAATCACTGGGGAGGGAAAGCACTGTGACCGGATTCAAAACATTGCAATGTTTCAGAATGATATTTGGAGCAAAAAGTGTTAGCTCGTACCCTGTTAAATGTGCAGTGGTCAGGTGCTGGGTCAGAGTCTTTTTTAGTAACATGTCCACGGCGCGTGGCACCATAACTGTCAAATTGCGACTTAGGACATACATTTCAAATTGTCCGACCGCAGCAGTGGCAGCGCCTACTGTGCGCAATCAATTTGGCAAAGCCTTTGCTAGTGGATCCAATGTGGAGGAAAAATTGCACAAGGTCTATTTCTCCACCCATGGGATTGTGTCAAAACACACAAAGCACAACTATCTTTTTCATGCACAAACAAGCAGAATTCCTTAGCATAATCAGGGTTAACCAAAGCAGGCACGTTGCATAAAGCATTCTTTAGCTGTTGCAAAGCATGCTCACACTGATCTGTCCAAGGGAGTGGGTTACCAATATTCTTAGATTTTTTCTGTACCAAATGAATTCTTTGTGGGTGCAATCTCCTACCCCTCTTCAAATAGGCCAATAGACAATATTGCATTTTAGATAAGGACAGTTCATGTCCTAAGAGTGCTAAATGATGTAAAAATTTAACAGTTGTCTCCTTACAATCTTCCTCTGTATCTGAGGCAATCAACAGATTATCAATGTATTGGAGTAATACAGAGCCCTTAGAGGGGGTAAAAAAGTCTAATTGTGTCTTCCAAGCTTGACTATATATACTAGGGCTGTAGTGAATGTAAAGGAAAACCCTCGGAATTAAAATGAGAAAAGGTATCGACTTTCTTTAGCAATGAGCTCACTAAAATAATATTTGACTGAAGACGGTATCATGGTAGAAATAGAATTCATGATACTACCAGGGCGGACTCAACCATAGTTGGTAATGGGAGTTCTTAGATAAAGCAAAACTGGATATGCAGGGACCCAGATAGACCCAAATAGACTGATAAAGCAAAACTGGATATGCAGGGACCCAGATAGACCCAAATAGACTGATACTCCTGAGGCGGAAAGCCGGGAGCACGATTCTGGTGTGTGTTTTTTTAAAAATTTGAGTGTCACATTATCTCTGTTATTTTAATTACTCACCCTCTGCTCCCTTCAAAGCTGTAGCTTGTATACCTCAAACGCCCAGACTACGCCGCGCAGCGGATTTAGCGCTGCCGCGGTTGCTAGTACCGGGACACTCTTGGCGCCATTTCCGGTGCTTGCCGTGACCACGCCCCTTTTCGAGGCCACGCCTCCTCTGAGCCCTTAAAGGCGCTGACTACGAACGCCGGGGCAGATAGACTGATACTCCTGAGGCGGAAAGCCGGGAGCACGATTCCGGTGTGTGTTTTTTTAAAATTTGAGTGTCACATTATCTCTGTTATTTTAATTACTCACCCTCTGCTCCCTTCAAAGCTGTAGCTTGTATACCTCAAACGCCCAGACTACGCCGCGCAGCAGATTTAGCGCTGCCGCGGTTGCTAGTACCGGGACACTCTTGGCGCCATTTCCGGCGCTTGCCGTGACCACGCCCCTTTTCGAGGCCACGCCCCCTCCCTCCCTGCCCCTTCACATAGATCCATAAATCATGTGCAGATTTCGGACGCGCAGCGGACGAGCGCAGCAGGAGCGCCGTTTGCGCGCCGAAGGCGCGCCTAAGGCAAACCCGTCTGCGCCCGTCCGCGCCAAGGTAGCGCCTAGCGCCAGCTATGCTGCATGTCTCGCTCCTACTGACCTCAGTATACCCCCCTCTGGCCCTCCTTACTCCAGAGAGATGCTCTTACAACTTGGTAGGTTTCATGCTGACAAAGGAACCTTCACTCTGCTTAATACGGCTCTGCCTCGAGCTGACTTCCTGGCCAACAATCTGCTGAAATGTGGACTTCTGAATGTAAGGTCCCTGCCCAAGCACAGTATTGAAATCCAACTTCTTATTGAATCTCACGAACTTGACGTCCTTTTTATGACAGAAACTTGGACGCGCCCCGATTGCATGGTCAACCCGGGCTTCACATGTCCTCCTGGGTTCAAATTCCTACATACCCCTAGACCTAATGGTAGAGGAGGGGGGGTTGGTGTGATTTTCACTGCAGCCTGCAATATTAAGTCCTGTGTTTTAGACTCGATCGAAGGAACTGAACTTCTAGGACTATCTATTCAGACTCAGTCCGGAAACATTGTTACCGGGATAGTCTGCTATCGTCCACCGGGTGCGCTTAGCCTTCAACAGGCGCTCCTGACCATCGTAACTAATATTGCTATTTCGCATCACAAACTGTTCATTCTGGGTGACTTCAATCTGTGGCAGAACGGCGTCCTTGACTCCGGTCTACGCAACCTTTTCAACTCCTGCGAGAGCCTTGGACTCTCCCAGTTGGTCACAGGACCAACCCACAGGGGTGGACACCTTTTAGACCTATTGTTCGCAGGCCCCCAGTTAGTAACAATGGGAGAAACTCTACCAATGGATTGGACTGACCATTCACTCATTAAGTTCTTTTTAGACCTTAAGAGTGACTATTCCAAAGCTCTTGGGCTGCCCAATAAAACCAAGTGCAGAGATTGGAAAGCCCTTACTCGTCTGCACTCTATAGGGGAAGTGTTTCATCTAGATCAATTCTTTGACGAGAATAAACAGGTTGATGATAACTATTCCTCTCTATGTTCAAGGATTACCACTATCCTTGATGTTCATGCCCCTCTAAAAACTCGCAAATGCAGGAACGTCAACTCTGCGCCTTGGTTTAATGACAGCCTAAAAGATCTGAAGCAAAGCTGTAAACAGGCTGAAAGAAGGTGGAGACGAAATTACACTGAAACCTCCATAAAACTTTGGAAAAATAAAGTGCGGGAATATAAGAACTCAATTAAAAAATCTAAAGCTGACTACTACTCCTCCATGATCTGCAATTCCCCTAACAGCTCTAGAAACATCTTTAATATATTGAATAGTGTCACCAACCCGGAATGTGTCAAAAACACCATTATCCCGTCTCAAGATCTCTGTGACAATCTTGCTGCGTTTTTTAAAAATAAAATTGAACTCATCATTAAGGACCTAGATGCCTCCCCTGAGCCCACCCTTCACCCTGATCTTAATCTGAGACCCCCCGTGAACCAGCCAGCAGTGCCACCACTGGCCTCAAATGACCTCCTACTTGAGTTCCCTTCTATCTCGTATGAGGCCTTCGTTAAACTAGCCAGCAAGATCTCCTCTGGGTCTCCATTAGACCCTGTATCTCACAAAGTTTGGAAAGAATTTGAGCTGGAACTCCTTCCCTCTTTGCACGTTATTTGCAACCAATCTCTTGCAACCGGAATAGTTCCTGCTCAGTGGAAGTGGGCATTAGTTTCCCCCTTGTTAAAAAAGCCCTCTCTTGACCCAGACTGTTCTAAGAACTACCGTCCCATATCTCTGCTGCCCTTCCCAGCCGAAAATTGTCGAAAGCTGGGTTAGTAACATCCTTTCTACCCATCTGGAACGTCATCATCTTCTTGATGCGGATCAATTTGGTTTCAGGCCCACCCACGGAACCGAGACCGCCTTGATCACCACGATGGATGAGCTTCAGAGGTGTGCAGACAGAAGGCAGGCAGCGTTTCTTATCCTGCTTGACATGTCTGCCGCCTTCGACACCGTGAATCATGATATTCTGTTGAAACGACTGTTTGAGGCAGGAATAAGAGGTTCAGCAGTACAGTGGTTCCACTCGTTCCTCCAGGATAGACAGCAAGCGGTATCCATCCCCCCTTTTCAGTCGGTGTTTACTTTGGTCCCACATGGGGTCCCCCAGGGCTCTGCAATCAGTCCAATTCTTTTTAATCTGTACCTAAGACCTCTGATCTCGCTTATCAAAAGCTACAACATCAAAATTATCAACTATGCTGACGATACACAGTTGATACTCTCCTTGGAGGGTGAAGACTCTATCTCTATTGAGACCTTTCACAAATGTCTACGTGACACCTCTCACTGGCTAAAAAACAACTCCCTCCAATTCAACGCAGGGAAAACGGAGGTACTTTTTAGCACTAGTACTAAGATTCCTCGGCCCTTCCCAGACAACTTTTGGCCACCTGAATCCGGGACCATAGTGCGTCCAGTAGCCACAATCCGCAACCTCGGGGTCATGCTTAATCAGGAACTCAGTATGGAGACACACATCCAAAAGACCTCTGCTTGCTGCTTCGCTATCCTCCGCTCCCTAAGGAAGATATTGCCTCTCCTCCCTACTCATGCACGGGCCCAAGTGGTACGCTGTACCATCCTTAGTCGTCTAGACTATTGCAACGCCTTGTTGCTGGAATCCCCTGGGTTCTTGTTAGACAGACTCCAAAGAGTCCAATCAGCAGCGGCAAAATTGGCATTGGGGCTTCCTAGAAGAGCAAATGGAGCCTCCTCATTGAGCAAACTCCACTGGCTTCCAGTGAGGCAGAGGGTCCAATTTAAAGCCCTCTGTATAGTGTTTAGGGCATTACATGCAATAGGCCCTGCCTCCCTCCAATCTAAATTTGCTTGGTATACCCCAGCCAGGCAGCTTCGCTCTTCTGAAGCCAAGCTGGCAATGGTTCCAAAATTCAAAAAAATCAGATCCGGAGGCAGATCCTTCAATGTGGCAGCTGCCAAGCTTTGGAACTCGCTCCCAGCGGAAATTAGACATATCTCTGAATTTCTACCCTTTAGGAAAAGAATCAAAACCTGGCTTTTCCCCAAGACTTCTGTCCACTAATCTTGTCCCCTGTTGCTTCTGGCCTTTCCCCACCCCATTAGTTTCAGTCAGCGCCAGGATGCCTGCCATGGTGACAGTGCGCTTAACAAATAAATAAAATAAATAAAATATAACAGATAGGTGATATGTTAAAAAATACCTCAAGGTATACCTTAACTTGTATTTTATTCCATGGGTACCTGGGCTATGAGTTCAAAACAAATATATTGAGGGTTCTATTGAAAAGCTATTGTTCAATTATACCCTAACTTTACTGCCAACATATTTTGGCCCTCACCACAAGCCCAATCGGGTTTGGGGCCTTCGTCAGGGCTGTCTCATCAGTGTCCCTGCCAGTTACTCATGCGCGCACTCTGTGCCAAATGTGAGGCCTAGTGCTCTCACCTGTCTTTCTACCTTTATTTACTTATTCAGGGGATTTTCTGCTAAGTGGAAAAGCAAGAGAAAGACAAGAAAACAGAGAAAACGTTAGTATATGTCATCTATCCTGACTTTTTTGTTTTTTCATGTCCAGACAATTAACTGTGATGGACCATGTGTGTAATGTACACAGCTAGCTTTAGGCATTACTTCATGTGTTAATGCCGACTGCATTTCCCAGCCCAAAGTGTGCAGCAGGTGCAGTCCTTAAGAGTGCAGTCCTGTTGGTGCAGACAAAGGATTCAACAGGGCAACCCTTCTTGTTCTTGTTTCTTTCAGAAAGAGTTTTGTGTTGCTGGGCAGCTCTTTAATATTTATTCAAGTTTCTGGACTGGCAAGAAGGGGGTACCCCTGACCAAGGGGGTGTAGGGTGCCACGCTCTGCACTGACCACTGCCCCTGAAGTATGATATTTTTTGTACCAGTAAGCACTGCTCACACACACCCAAAATGGAGACAATCTCTCTTGGAGGCTCATGTCTGGCTAACCCAACCTACAGGTGTGGCTAACTTTCCCTTACACTCCCCTTCCAGCCCCTCTGCTAATTCAATTACAGGGGCTCACATCTAGCTGGGGGTGCAGGGATTGGGGGTGGGACTGGTTCCAATCCTTACTGTCTTTCTCCCTTTGAAGACCAGGTTGGCCACACAACCAGCTTCCTGCCTTTTGCTCTGCAGCTGCATATCTCCTTCCACAAGTGTCTTGTTGTTTCCTTGCAGGCCACTTGAAGACCTCATCAGAGCAGTTTGGCTCAGCCTGGACAATCAGGAGAGGCTACTCCAGAGCTGGATTCAGGCACATCAGAAAAGCAAGTTCTGTAACTTCTTTTCTGTCATACATATAATAAATCCAGCCTCTGCAAGTTGTTGGACTTATTCTAACTATTATTGTAACACTTTGAGTTATTATTTTAGCTCTCTTCTGTTAATAGTTAGACTTTATTAAAGTTAGATAAAGCCTTCCCATGTTAGCCTATGGTGCTAATGCACTACAATGGGGACAATGAAATTGGTATGCTTTTAATTACCAGGGCATATAAAACATCTTTTATTTTGTCCCTGCTTATTTTAACATGGCATACTACCCTTGGAGCACCCACGGTAGACCTTAGAGGTGACTTATATGTAACAATAAGGTAGTTTAAGACTTTGGAAGTACCTTTAATTCCAAAGTCATATTTGGACACAATTCTATTTTAAACATAGCCTGCAAGGCAGGGCTAGCTTTTAAAAATGGCAGCTGGCACCACAGCAGTACACACATAAGTGCATTAAATCTACTGGGCCTGTAAGCCTACATGCCCTACCATAGCCTGAAGTCAAGTCAAATATACTCAGTTACTTTGCAGCCCCTAACCTATCAATGAGCTCATCACCTCTGGGTATAGGGTGAACATCAGTCTTAGGGCCATATGTAGAAAGCAAAATTGCGATCGCAAACGCCGAAATTCGCCGAATTTCGGCGTTTGCGATCGCAATTTTGCTAAGTGGGATGTAGGAAGGAAAATCTGCATGCAAAATAAGGAATCGCAAAATTTGCGATTCCTTATTTTGCAAATGCATTTAAGGAATCCCAAATAGCGATTCCTTAAATGCAATGTAGAAAGCACCCAAGTTGTGCTATTTTGGCTTAAGGAATCGCAAATTACCACCAACTTCAGGTTGATGGTAATTTGCGATTTCTTTCAATAATGCAGTTGTTTGCATTATTCAAAGTGCCATGTGGCACACATACATGCCCTTAGGGCATGTGTGTGTGCCACATGTGCACCCATGCTCATTACAGGGGTGCAAAAGGGTGTCATGTTGACACCCTTGCACCCTTGAAATTGCATTCTCAATTTGCGATTCTCTAATTGAGAATCGCAAATTGAGAATGTTTTCCTATTCATTCCTATGGGCCTTTTAGCCCATAGGAATGAATGGCAAGGTATTCCTTATTTGCGATTCTCAATTAGAGAATCGCAAATAAGGAATAGGTGGGATTCGCAAACAAAATTGCTAATCCTACCTACATAGCGTTTTGCTATTCTCTAATTGCGATTCCCTAAAAATTGCAATTAGAGAATCGCAAAACACAGCCTACCTACATATGGCCGTTAGTGACTTCCATTAATCATCTGTAGTCCACACAGAACCTTAACTCCTTCTTTCCCCACAGGAAAGAATACTGCGGACTCAGAAAGCAACCCATAGCCATAGAATGGGATGCCCTTCCAGAAAGACTTCGGTCACTGGTAGATGAGAAATAACCACTATTCTTGGATGAAACAGGGTCCTTTTATTACAACTCCCTTGTCTCCCCCCACCTAGAAGATCACTGGGACTGTAACGCATAGGCAGGACGACTTACTCAGTGCGACCCTGACTCCTCATGGTCTCCAGGGTTGGCCTCCTCCCCTCCTGCCTCCTCATGCCCCCCTTACACCATATCACAGTTCAACACAGAAGATTAGTTGGGGTTAGGGTGGGGCTATGTTTGGTTGTTTCTTCTTCCTTTTTCCCCCCTCCTTGTCTTACTTTTCAGATACATGTAAGTATTACATATTCTGGGTAAAGTAGCCATGGATGTATTAAAATCGGATTTTTGAATATATGTCAATGTACCAATGAGCTATGCTCTTCCGATTACTGGGATGACAGTCTGCATCTCTGGCAAGTTGCATTAACCGCTGTGAATGTCGCTAATATGTGCTGATATGTATTGTTCCTTTTGTTGTTTTCTTTTTCTGTTTGAAAAATCAATAAAACCATTAAAAAAAACTCCTTCTCTATACCTTGGGGATTAGGTTTGGGCATCAGAACCACTGGGCTGGCCCATGGACTGCCAGAGGGCTCAATTAACCCCCAAATTCACCATCCTAGCTACGACAGCTTTGATGCTGGCTCTGACCCGGTCAGACAACCTGTAAAACTTGTCTTTGACAGGTAGGCTGTCACCAGTGTCAATATCATGTAAACACCAGTCGGTGATGCCAGGGGTCAAGGAGAATAGACCAGTGAACTACTCCAGCACCTGCTTACAGCCTTTGCGCTGCTGGTATATCAACTTGGGAGAAAGTACAACTCCCTCCACTAGCCCATCTTGCACATTGTTGGAGAGGAGGTCTGGCCTTTGCTCAGTTTCCTTCTCTCCTCCATCATCAGTGACCATCAGCATGGTCATGTCTGTCCTGTCTTGGTGGGGTTTCAATCTGTTTAAATGCAGGACCCTGTGGGGATTCCTGGGGGTGTTCAGGTCTACCAAGTAGGTAACCTCACCCTTCTTTTCTATGATTGTATAGGGCCCAGTCCACTTGTCCTGAAAGGCCCTGGGACTTTCAGGTTACAATACTCTCACCAAGTGTCCTGGTTTTCACTCAGGCATAGTTTTCATCTGGTCATATAAAGGCTTCATGAGCTCTTGGCTGACCTCCATGTTGCTGCTATCTCTCCTTATGTACTCTGCCAAGCGAGATCTCAGGCTTAGTACATAGTCTAGCACATTGTTCTTGGCTTCCTTGAGAGCCGTCTCCTAAGACTTTCCCCCCAGACTTGATAACCCTCTCACAGGGTACCCAAACAGTAACTAAAAGGGGCTAAAATCTACCCCTTTGTGTGGAACCTCCCTGTATGAAAACAGCAGGCAGGGGAGGAGAACATTCCCATCTCCTCCTGAGTTTTTCAGACAAACCCATGATCATGCCCTTCAGGGTCTTATTGAATTTTTCCACAAACCATTAGTCTGGGGATGATATGGGGTGGTGATCAAGTCTAGCCCTGGTGCTATAAGTAGTTGACAAGTGGTCATCATCCTTCTCCTGGCAGTTGTTGGAGGGTTCATCCTCTCCTTCCCCTTCTATCCCTGGAAGTATATCTGCCCGGGCTCAAGGGACTTAATCAGCTCAGCTTTCCTAATCGTGTGGTTAGCTGGTAGCACCCTTGTCCTACACAAAATCCTACGTTCAGCTACGGTGAGATTAGACAGGTTAGCCAGATCAAGCTCCATGGTATCTCTAGTTTTGGGTCACAAAAATGTTGCAAAACTGAAATAGAACAATTTAGAAAATTAAAAATGAATTACAAAAAATATGTCCAAATAAAAAAATTAAAAATCAATTTTTGCTCTAGGTCTATTTAATGGAATTTTAAAGATCTTCACTTAAATGCTGTATGGTGTGGTTAAACACAAATACTATCCTCATCGCTGCTCACCAAATGTTGGAAGGTGGTTTATTAGTAGGTGCAGGTAGGTATCTACAGCTAATAGTAACCCCACAATCACATTTAAGGTCCAGTCAAGTCTCAATAAATTAAACCTTGCTCAACCATTCCTGGCACACGAGCAGTCAGGCTTAACTTAGGCCACAGGTATGTAAAGCATTTAAAAACACCAATAAAAGTAAATAAGTAAGACACAACACGCAATAAAAATCCAACATCAATTTATACAAATAGAAAATATTTTTATGATTAAAATGATACCAAAACAACAAAAATACAAAGTAGGGAACTGGAGGTATGCATTTTTATGGTTTAAATATTTTTATTGAGAATCAGCCAAAAGGACATACTTCGGAGCGCAAGTACACATTGCTATGATAGAACTACTATCCGAGTCATTGTCATGCTACTTATGATCCAAGTGCGCTCAGCTGAATAATCATTTGATCAAACACAACTTTCCAACATCAAGACCCCCACTCCAACATAAAAAGGAAACAGAACCCCCCCCCCTTCTAAAGAAACCCTCCCCAATCCCCGGACCCCCATCCCTCCCCCTCCCTGGCTGCGCATCTTCCCCGTGGCCCAACCAAAATTAACGCCCATCTCCCTCCGGGTTCTCTGTAATACGTAACAGCCTCAGATACCGGGGACACGTGACCTCTCTAAATTCAGAAGCTAAAAGCGACAGAAAGGGCCTCCATAACTCCCCGTACCTGTCGCCTTCCCCCGCTATGGTTAGTGCTAACTTTTCCATTCCTAGGATATACCACAAACGGTGCAGCCACCCCGCGAAAGTCAGTAACTGGGGTGTACGCCAGTGTGTAAGTATGTTTTGTATAGCAGACCCCAGTGCGATGGCCATCAGCCGGCCTCTGCGTGAGCGCAGTGGATAGGTCAGAGGGTTGGGCAAACCTAAAATTACGTAGGCTGGGAAGCGCGGTATTTCCGTCTCAAAGTGAGTGTCCACTTCGTCCAACACCTGCTTCCAGTAGGATTGGAGATGTGCGCAGTCCCATGGCACGTGCGTTAAACTACCCACTTGACCGCACCCCCTCCAGCACGTCGCCTCCTGAGAGTGGTCCATCACGTGTAAGCGCTCCGGGGTGTAATACCAGTATGTCACAATCTTTGTGAGAGTCTCCGTGAGCCCCATGTGGTATGCTGAGTGCCGTGCCCTGTAATAGATGCCCTCCCATTCTTTGTGACTCAGTGTTCTTCCCAGTTCTCGTTCCCACCTGCTCCTGCTAGAGTTATATGTGTGTTTGTGTTTGATCTGCAATTGTTTATATAGATCTGAAACAAGGTGCTTGTCTGATGTATGTGTAATAAGCCAACGCTCGTAGGGGGAGAGGTACCTGTCTGCCCCGGAACGAACCTGTGGCTGGAGCGCCCAGTGCCTCACCTGCATATACCGCAACCTCTCCGTCTCAGGTAGCCCAAAATCCCTCTGCATCTGAACAAACGAATGTACCCCACCCTCCCCATAAACATCGCACAGGGACCGGCAGCCCGCCGTCCTCCAGCTCGCAAAGGCGGCATCTTCTAGTCCCGGGGTGAAGTCGGGGTTGCCTGTCAGTGGGGTAAGCGGGGACGGGAACGATGTGAGTTCATGTGTGAGACTAGTGGCGTCCCAGACTTCAAGAGGGACCCGTGTAATATGGGAGGCATACAGGTTGGGAGGCCGATGCGCTTTGCGTAAGAAAGGGATGTCCTGTAAAGGACGCGCAGCCACCGCCTGATCTTGGAATAGCCAATGTTTCTCGGACTCCCATCTGCTCCACTCCACTAGGTATCTCAGTTGGGCTGCTTGAAAGTAGAGCCTCAGATCTGGGACTCCAAGTCCACCCGCTTCCGGTGCTAATGCCACCAGCGCCCGTCGCATTCGCGGCTTCCTCCCATTCCAGATAAACCGGGACAGGTCCGACAGCATCGTTCGAATCCACCCCCCTGGCGGACGGAGAGGTATAGTGCGAAAGAGGTAGAGAATTTGCGGGAGAATGGTCATTTTAACTGCCGCGACCCTGCCCAACCACGAGAGGGGATAGTGCCGCCATCTGTCGAGTTCCCGGCGAATCTTGTCATGTAACAGCGTGTAGTTCGTTTGGGCCACTCTAGAGAGCGATAGGGCCAACTGTATCCCCAGGTACGGTATTGTGTCTGCCACAAATCAGATGGGGAGCTGGGTTTGCAAGTGATCACGGGTGGGCCGCGATAGCGATAGGTCCAGGGCTAAGGATTTCCCTGCGTTCACCCTAAACCCGGCAGCTCACGCAAACACCTCCAATTCTGGCCAGCACGCTGGGAGGGCAGACCTCGGATCGGATAATGATAGTAAGACGTCGTCCGCGTATAGACTGATTGTGTGAACGAAGCCCCCGAACCGTATTCCTGTGATCTCTGGATTGTGTCGCACCCTCTGAGCCAGTGGTTCCATATAAAGGGCGAAGAGGAGGGGGGACAACGGGCACCCCTGCCTCGTGCCTCTCTCAATGTGAAATTGGGAGGATGTGTACCCGTTCACTCTGACGGTGGCAGTGGAGGATCTATAACAGTTAAAGATATGTGTGCGGAATCGGTCGCCTATTCCTGCCTTCTCTAGGACCTGTTCCAAAAATGGCCAATGTACTCGGTCGAACGCCTTTTCGGCATCAATGGCCAGCATCATGAACTCCCCCGGGACCCGAGAAGCCTTCTCTATAAGGTGCAAAATCCGCTTCGTATTGTCTGTCGTTTGCCGCTCAGGGATAAAGCCTGCCTGGTCCGGGTCTGTAAGGCCCGGCATAAGGGGGCCGAGGCGAGCGGCCAGTATCCCCGTATAAAGTTTAAGGTCTGTGTTAAGTAGCGAGATCGGGCGGTAAGATCCACATTGTGAGCTATCCTTGCCTGGTTTGGGAATTACTGTGATCGAAGCCTCCAAGAGGTCGCCCGAGATAGCTCCCTGGGTCGCAAAGGAATTGAACAGCTTAGTAAGGATCGGGGCCAGCTGGGAGCAACATTTCTTGTAAAAGATAGCGGGAAATCCGTCTGGACCCGGTGCCTTTCCCAGTTTGAGCCGGGAAATGGCAGACACTACTTCCTCCAGTTGAATATTTCGTTCTAGATGGTCGGCCTGTGCTTTGGTCAGTGTCGGCAGTGTGACAGAGTCTAGGAAAGCCGTCCCATCAGAGCTGGCCAACGGGGCCTCCGCATACAAGGTCGCATAAAAGTCTCGGAATGCCTCCGCAATATCCCCGTCCTCTGTTGCTTCCGTGCCATCTTCCTGCGAGATCATTTTAACCCCCTGTCGCTGACGAGTCTCTCTGAGCTTATGGGCCAGGAGGCGCCCACACCTGTCCCCACCCGCATAGTAGGCATGACGCAGCCTCAATGCCGCAAACTCTGCCCTGTCTTGGTCGAGCGCCGCCAGCTGTTGGCGGGCAGCTTTGAGTTGCCTCCATAATCTCGGGGCTCCCGTTCGCTGGTGCATCCGCTCCAGTTCCCGCACCTGCTGTGTAAGCTCTTCCCGTTTGCATCAGCGCTCCCTGTTGTCCGCCGCCGAGATCGAGATGAACTCCCCTCTAAGAACCGCCTTCAGCGCCGCCCATTGAGTGGCAAGTGTTGTGTCTGTGTTGTCGTTATGTGTGAGGTAATCATGTATGTTGCGCTGAATGCGTTGAACCACCTCTTCACGATGCAGGAGAGTGTCCCTAAGACGCCACACCCTGGAGGAACGCGGTGAGGGCGGGAGAGTGAAAACTGCCGTCACCGGAGCGTGGTCTGATAAAGACGCCACCCCTATGTCAACAGCTGTCGAAAGCACCCGCGTCGATGACGATACCAAGAGGTGGTCCAGCCTAGCGTATGTCTTATGCGCATTAGAGTAGAAGGAGTATTCCCTGTCCCGGGGGTGCATGGTAGGCCAGAGTTCACATAGCCCCAAGTCCCGCAAGCTCGCAAGTCCCTCCGCAGAAAGGGCCCCGGTTTGATGAGAGCGCTGACTGGATCTATCCTGAACATTGTCAAACACCAAATTAAGGTCCCCCCCGATAATGATATGACGTTCAGGTGTAGTCGTGGCCTCTGTAAGTGCAGAGTGTAAAAATCGCTCAGGTCCCTCATTCGGGGCATATATGGAGCTAATCGTAAACGGCACCCCCCCTAGTGCAAAGCGATAAGTCAAGAGGCGCCCCTTAATCTCGGTGACCTTATGAAGGACCTCCCCCCGGAACCGTTGTGCCACTAGAATCGCCACCCCTGCTGTTTTAGTAGCCCCGGAAGAGAAGAACTGGGTGGGAAACCGCCTAGATCTAAGGCGATGGCAATCGCGCGCCAGTAAATGGGTTTCCTGCAGGAGGCAAAGGTCTGCGTGGGAATTTTCTAAGCAGGACAGAACAGCCCTACGCTTAACTGGGTTATTAAGACCCCGGACATTCAGGGTCAATACCTTAAGTGTGGTGGGCGGCATAGTGTGTATCGCATTGGGGTCGCGGCAGCTGTAAAGCATCAGGTATCACTGCTCCGGAATTCCCGGTTTGCAAACGAGGCAGGGGCACAGAGGCGCGAGTGGTCGCCCCAGCTCTAAAGGGAAGACAGACGCGGAGCCACAATTCCCACCCCTCACCCACCCCAACAAGCCCCAACAAAAAGAATAAAATACCATAAAGGTTGGCATCACTCGTCTGTGACTGGTAAAGAGACATTGGGGTAAATCCACCTACCGTGGAAGGAAGCCCCCCCTCTCGCCAGAGGTCTGGATGTGAGAAAAGCAGTCTCTCAGGTGCCGTGCATGTCCGGATCAGCCATTATTAGAACCTGAGAGATCCGTTGACACAGCTTCCAACGCCGATTGCCGGCCTTTCGTGATCTCCGAAGCTGGCGGCTTCTTGAGAGGGCGTCTGCACCCCTGCTGACGCCCGCGCGGCCCAGTGTTTCCCGCCTTTGACGCGGGGGACCCTTCACCACCTTCGTCCTCCGGGACGGCCACCCCCAGCAGCCGACTGCCCTCAGAAAGAGAACGCAATTGGTACAATTTGTCATCTTTATGAAAAACCAAGCGGAAGGGGTGGCCCCAGCTGTAGGGAATGTTATTGTGTTGGAGATGCGCCGTGATGGGTTTAAATAGGTGCCTTTTTTGTAGCGTGAGAGCTGAAAGGTCCTGGTACAACACTGGTTTGTGATCACGAAATTGTAATGGGTGCAGACGGCGTGCTTTTTGCATTATCAGCTCCTTGGTGCGGTAGTCCTGCACGCACACTAGGATGTCCGACGGAGGGGCCGACGGTGCTCTGGAGGGGCCCACCCTGTGCGCCCGATCAATCTCCAAGTTTGTGTCCAGAGGGCGTTCCAGAATGTGGTTGTATAGTTCCTTCGCGTAGGTAAAAAGATCCTTGGAGTCTTCATCCGCCTTCACACCCCTGATGCGGATATTATGGCGACGGGAGCGATTCTCGAGGTCCTCAAGGTGACCCTGAAGATCCACCTGTTGATCGTGCAGCCTGAGGATCTCCTGCTGTAGATTCGCTACTTCCTCATCCCGTCCATCACTCTTGCCCTCCAGGTCCGCCACGATTTCATCAATTCCATCCATGTCGCGGCGAACCTCTTTAAGCTCAGGCGTGAACTCTTGCTTGAAGGTTTGAATATCATCCCGCAGCGTAGCAAACATCGACTCCAGGAAGGCCTTGGTGATGGGCTCAGAACTCCCAGCTTCCGGCTTCCCTTTTCCCAGCCCTCCGGGTTCCGCAGTCGCAGCCATCTGACCCGCCAGATCCTTAATAGATTTGTCCTGCCGTTTCCTGGAAGTGGACATAGCGTGATCTACAAAATCCCGTGTGCATCCTGCAGAGATCCTGCCCCCTTCCCACCAGTCCGCCACCAAGGGGACAAGACCCGGTCGATGCCCGGGGGGGGGGCTCAAGGCTCGCCGTCTCTAGCTCTGCGCGAGGTTACTCCACTGCTTCCCGCCACTGGCGGCGCTCCTGCCCCCGGTCCCCGCAGAGGTGTAGTATTGCTGGAGGGCCCTCCGCCTGTTCGGTGGGTCTGTGCTTCCAGGCCGTGTCCACTGCACCAATGCCAGCGCGTGTCCTCCTGTCCCCCTCTGCGAGCCGTGTCCGCCCGTAAGCAGGCACTAGGTGCGTCACCCGCCGCTCATGCCCCTCACTCTCCGGATCATTCACTCTTCTATGCGGTGGGGGCCCGGCCCTGCACCGCAAGTCCGGAAACCCGGGAGCCCGCCAGGCCGCGGGAGCACGATCTCCAGGCGCCCGTCGCCGATCTCAGTCCCATCCGAGATACACACACCGCTACCGGGGGGGGGGGGGGGGTGGAGGAGAGCACACGACCGGCCTCTTGACTCTGTCGCCCCGAACTAGGCCCTCTCCCCCGAGACGGTGACGTCCCCTCCAATGTCCCCAGCTTCCGCGCTCCTCCGTGCCCTGCTGCTCCGTGGCCTGAGCCGCCGTTCGTGTCTGTCCCCAGCTATGAAGGCCAACCTCTTCTTCCCCGGCCAAAGGGGCCGCCGACTGCCAGCCCCAGGCCCCCGGGATCTGCTCGTCAGCTGCCAATCGTCCCCAGACCGGGGCGCCGACGCCAGGCCGGGGGGGAGAGGCGCGCAATGGGCCCCCGCTCACCGCAAGTGCCGCCATAGCGCCTCCCCTGTCAGGTATGCAGGTCGTCCCCGTGTATGTGGCTGCAGGGCCCTCCGCACCACTTTTGGCCTCTTGGAAAGTCCCAGCGTGGGAGTGCCGAACGTCTCTCAGCCCCGCTGTCCCCTGTCGGAGCACCCGGGCCAGGCCCAGGCCTCGCAGTCCGCAACGGGCCTTCCGCCGCCCCGCCCCCGCTCAGGCGTAGCTCCTGTCGCACCCAATGGCGGGCTGGACCCCGCTCGATTGCAGCACTGCTCCACAGGCTCCCGGGGGCTCCCGCTCCGTCCTCGACACCGCTCCTGGGGGCCCCCTCCGCTCACCTTCCGTCCTCGATGCAAGGGCCTCCGTCGCTGCTTTCGCCGGCTCCCGTGCTACTCGTCGGCCCTGCCTCCTCCAGCGCGGCTTCAACAGCGACGCACACCGCCTCTTTCCTCTCGCGGCCAGCGCAGCCCTCGGCCGCCGATCTTCACTCCGCCGTCGGTTGCCACTGGTCATGGGACTCCGAGGAACGCAATCCAGGCACCGTCAGGGTTATTGACGGCTTGGCAGCCGGTGCTAAATCCGACCCTGGCGGGAGCTTCGGAGCGCAACGATTGCTCACTCCGCCATCTTGGCTCCGCCCCCAGGTATGCATTTTTAAAGATTAAATGCTTTCTAGTGCCTAAAAGTCAAAAGCGCCAACTTGGGACATCTGGTCACGCTTGACCAGGACAAAGTCAAAGTTTTGGGCCGACCGCGATTGAGCGCAGATCAGATACAATGAGTAGTAGGGCCTGGTCAAGTTTTTATCTTCTGTCTTGGTCATATTTTTGGACCTTTTCCTCTTGACGTCGAGTGAGACTCCTTGTCAGGCCAGGTTGCAGTTAGACCATGACAGCTTGCTCCCATGCAATGCCTCAGTGACTCCTGAAAGGTTTGGCTCTAGTCATAGATGGCAAAGAGCTCTAGAGCTTTCCGCAGGACAAACCTGGATTTCAGGCAAGTTGCGGTTCGACATAGCCGGCTTGATTTTGGCCGCGGGTAGGTCAACTTGTGGGGCTTTTTATAAGAAATTCTCCAAATGGTCTCAGACTTCTGGTTCTTCTTTCAGGAGGTCCTTTTGGGGCCTTGAAGTGTCCAACACAACAATCCAAGGTTCCAGAAGCTTTGTGTTGCTCCTTGGAAAGTTGGGACTACAAGACCCACAGTGCACCTGGTCAAATCCTTCAAAGTCCAGGTGAAGCTTGTTAACTGGGTTCTTCTCAGTGGAGCTGATGGAGGTGGAGCTCTTTTAACCTGTTGCTTTCAGGGAGTCCATAGACCTTCAGAGCAAGGCAAAGTCCTTCTTTTGGTGAAGTCCAAAGTGTGTAGCAGGTGCAGTCCTTAAGAGTGCAGTCCTCTTCAGGCAGACCAAAAGTTTAACAGGGCAGTACTTCTTCTTCTTTCTTCCGGGCAGGGATCTGAGTTGCTGGGAAGCTCTCCCATATTTATCCAGGTTTCCGGGCAGGCAGGAAGGGGGGAACCCCTGACCAAGGGGGTACAGTGCTTTTATTTTCATTTGCTAGTATTATTTTGACTTGGAAAAACAGAGGTGAAATGCGGCCCCTCTTTTGGGCACTTGTGCCCAAAAATTACAAATCTTGTCCCTCATGACCTTCTGCCAACCCCCCCTTAACTCAAGTACGTGCAATAGGGACAAAGTCTAATCTTCCTTTATCAATGTATTCATTTTTCGTCCTTTAAATTCGGTGTATTGTAGAGCGCATATGTGGTCTGGGGTGTTTAACTGAGCAGAAGAATGAAAGGAAGGTGCTACACTAATAAAAAAAATAGATTTTTCATTTTGGTGTGAGCCAATCTCTCAAATCAGGAGGATGATGCCTGTGAGGTTGGCTAAGAATAAAGGTTGAGTATGAGCTCTGGGTCATGAAACGATGGGTAAAGTTTGAGGCAGGTGAAAATCCCTTTATTAGGTGCAATCAGAAGCTGGATATGTTGTATTCTTCAAGAGGCAGAACAGAGTAGAGTCAGGCCTTCGCTTCAGCAAGTCTTCATCAGGCCTGCTGCAGCAGGTGAAGGGATGGAGCGTCACGTCAGGTCATGGCACGGTGCAGCAAGGGACTGTACGGCTGGGCTGGGGTGCCATTTTTTTTTCTTTGTTGCATATTTATATAGCGCGAACTCGACCCGAAGGTATTGGAGCGCTTTACATAGCACCGTATTTACATTACACATTCAGGCACGGGAGATTAAGCGATTTGCTCAGAATCACAGGATGTGGACGCGACCTCGAGGCTCGAACCCTGGTTTCCTGCACCAGAGGCGGCAGCGCAGCCGACGGACCACATCCTCTCCCCATGGCACTGGGACTTTAAACACCCCCTTCCTTCCTTTGAAGGAAGCCCACGAACGCCCAGGCTCTGTACAGAAGATGACTGTTGGCAATTTAGGACCCTGCTAAATGAGTGGCAATATCCTTAGCCTAAGATAGGTAGGCCGCTTTTTAATTCTGCTGAAGACCATATGATGGAGGCTGTATCAAAGTGCAAGCCACTCAACACCACAGAAGAAAGTAAGCATGGGAGGACATTATTTGCATAGGACAGCCCTCTTCTCAGTCCCGTTTTTATGCTGCAGTTTTCGTGTTGCATTACTGGGGGCAGCAGTATAAACATAGCGGCACTGAGAGGCTTTTCTTCTGCTTGCTGACATACCTCTTGTTAATGAGTAATGAGGAAGGGCTGGCCTGTATTTGTGGTGAAGGGGGGCGTTTGGATGGTAAACAGCAAGATGAAGTGTCAAAGCATACATGTTTGCTGAGTGATTGATTGAGTTTGCCACCTGTCTCTTTAAAGGAACATGTGAGAGAGGAAAAGCAGCTCCATAGTCCTCGGGTGGGAGAAGAAGCACAGAAGAATATTTCCCCCATATAAAAACACTTACACTACCTCATAGCTGACAAGTGTGATATGATGCTTTGCAGGCTGAAGGATTTGCCATGTTTGGTGCATAAATATGCATGGTTAGTGAGATTTTTCCCAGAATGTCAGTAGCACACCCTCTGGGGGTATGAGGACAAGAACAACTTTGGGAAGCTTACTCCAGTGATCTGCAGGATAGAAAGATACTGGGGAAAAATTACAGAGGGAGCCAGGCTGCATAACATTTGGTCATGGTTGTACAGTAATTGTTAGCAGGGACTTTTGACCCCCTCCTCACTATGAGACCAGGATCCCCATACTTCTGACACCTTTTTTGACAGCTCGATACCATCATCTCATTACATCTCAAATGTTCCCACCTGGTACACTAGCGTAGGTCATGCACCAACCACTTTCCAATCCTTTGAGTGGTCACAATCACCCTTCCTAGGTGCCCTCCATTTGCATTCTGTCAGTAGCCCAGCTGTTTCTGTCACTGTTCAGTTTCAAGTGACCGTTTGGATGCATATTATTCGGGTATCCAGGCACTTTCCACTCCTTACAGTCCCGCTCAGCACACCCATACTACACTACTTTAGATCATAAATACATGTTCTGCCTAACAGTAAGGCCTGGCCTTCCCTCTGTGGATCATACCCAATGTACGGTAGACAAATCATATGAAACTCCCTGCAGACACTGCCAATCCATGCACTGCTGCCTATTTGCATGCCATGATTATTCTCTATGACCCATCCAAACAATTGCCACAGGTACCCTCTCCCTGCCTCATTCGTCTGCTCCACCGCCCCCCTTTACTTAGCAAATGTTAGTGCTCTAAGATTTCACAGCAGGAACCTGTCTACCATCCGTTTACAATAGAACTTTCCCAAGGGTCCCTATAACATGCCCGGTGGAGGGGAGGCGGCAACATCACAGGGAGCCTCGCCCACAAAAATACCTCAACTAGCTCCTTGTACCTTTCAATACCAAAACCGCGGTAGGATTGTATGGTGCTCCCTTGTATTTGGTAATAGAAATTGTCACAACCCTGTTCTCCCCTAGCCCCCCTGTGGCCCCTATCCTTTTGGGGTGCACCACATAATGGAGTAGGGGAGCAATACAAACTATGGGTAGCCCCCCAAAAAATTACCCAGAAGCCATGTCATTCTGTACCCCCATCACAATGCACCTCCAAACCCCTTTTAATATAATCTGCTGGCTAGGGAACCACTGCATGAATGCCCACATTTGGCCCCACTCTGCTCCGACCCCTCCTCTCTCCCCTGAGTTGCAGAGTGCCCCAGTCTCCTCCAACATCTATGACCCCTTCTTAGTCCCTGAGACCCACCCTTCCTTCCCCCTACACCTGTTTCCTTCATCTTCTCTATGTCCCGGCTCTCTGTGTGACCCCACCCACCCAGGCTTCTCCTACACCCACTCTGCTCACTAGCCTTCTTGCTCTACCCTCCACATCACTCAACACCTCTTTAACTCCTTTCACCTGTCACTGTTCCTACCCTCTAACTGTGCCTTTTTCTACCCCCTTGCTCTCGCCACACCCACAGACATGTTATTTACCAACCATTCTGCAATCCACCAGAGTGTCTGTCTCTCTCTCTCTCTATCGCTCGCTCTCTCTCTCTCTCTCTCTCTCTCTCTCTCTCTCTCTCTCTCTCCCTCTTTCCCTCTCTCCCTCTTTCCCTCTTTCCCTCTTCCCTCTTTCCTTCTTTCCCTCTTCCCTCCTTCCCTCTTCCCTCCCTCTTAAATAATCAGCCCCGCAACGCAGGCACCCTTGCACCAATAATCTAACAAATGTACCTTTATCCCCAGATGAGGAAGAACGTTTAGCCTTGGTCTTTTCTTTTGTCTTGTCTCAAGCTTTGACTATGTCCAAATAAGGGTGGTTTTATTTAAGTTTGCGTGAAAGCAATTCTACGGTATGAAAACAAAACCGAGACAGATGGTGACATATTGTAAGAGACATCCATGGCAACCTGAAAGTTTCTGATGTAGAATACATGAGAGACTTACTATCCCCGGAAAAAAAAAATGCTGAGGCAGACACCGATATAGGGAATACCCAACTTCTGTAACTGGCAGGAATGTATGCTGAAGAAGGTGGTGATATAAACTTTAAAAATAAATCCAAGGTGTATTCCCCCCACTATGCATGATAGTATAGATATTTATTCTGATCTGGTGTCTGTAGAATTGAGAACAATGCAACCACAATCAAGTATGAAAATTAGAAATATGTATAAACGGAATGAGAAATTTAGACAAGTAGTAAGAAGGTGGAGTGTGAGAGAACAGTGTGTGGTCTGAAAAACACTGAATCCTGAGGTGCAAGTTTTTTACCTGATACCCAAAATTCACAAAAACAAAACTAAACCCCTGGGAAGACCAAGAGTGGCTGTCATAGGCAACCTGTTTGAAAAAGCTTCTATTTACATGGATCATTTCTTACAGCCTCTGGTAAAGAACTTTCCTCTTTTATAAAAGATACAACTGATTTTCTTTAAAAAAGCATATTTGAGGTGACATGGGAAGAGGGAATGCTCATGATCAGTCTGGATGTAACATCTTTGTACATGAGCATAAGACACAGAGATGGACTGAAAGCAACACAACCCTTTCTCAGAGCAAGGGCTATCAAATACTATAAACACAATTGGATGATTTTACAAATTATGAAGTGGAGTGGAGTTGATGTACGAGTCATAGTCAGGTATTCTAAATTAACAACTATAGTTTTGGGAAACCCAAGGCTGGAAACAGCATCCTTCACATCAACAGTTTCCATCTTCAAGCTTTGAAAAACAGTATCCTGTTTTGGGAATTTTGGATGACGTATATGCAGCAGTGAGGACCAGTTTAAGGCAATTCGGGACATCATGCTGTGACAACTGTAGCAAAGAGATTATTCAGAAACCACATTGATAGAGGCCCAGTGTAGGGTATCCAAATACAAAGAGAGAAGACATTCTTTACTGACAAAAACATAGAGAGAAAAGGGACACGAACCAGAACATCAGATTTATTACCACTTTCCATGACAAATACAACATCTTGAGAAAAGTGCTAATCAAGCACTGGCATTTGATTAAAAATTACCCTATCATTGGGGATCATATCCCTAAAACAACACAGATCACATTTAGGAAGTTACGGCCTATGAGAGACTTTCTAGTGAAAAGTGAAGTATCTACAGCTACAGGAACCCGGTTGAAACCCAGCTCAGGTTACAAAAAATGTTCCAAGTGCAAAGCCTGTGTTAATGGAAAGAACATTACTGAACTTCACATACCCTTCCACAAAACACTGAGAATAAGGAAAATATTAACATGCAAGACTGACTATGCAGTATATGCATTGTTATGTTTGTGCTCTAAGTGGTACATAGGTAGTACGATCCTTTAAGTACATAAGGGCATCCTCAAGCATTTACGAGGCATAAAAAACATAGAAAACAACTATCCCGTAGCACAGCATTTTCAGAAAGTTCATGGAGAGGACCAAAAGTTGCTCTCTTACAGCGTGAATGACTGTGTGCCAAAAAAACTAAGAGGGGGGGAGTAGAGAGAAAGACCTATGAAGGCTTGAATCAAGATATATTTTTTTAATGGATTACAAAGAACTATTAGGGTTAAAGATTGATGAAGAATTATATGTGCATCTATAACCCGGGTTTTAATTCCCAGCTGCTATTTCTCAAGACAGTCAAGAATGTAAATTGTTTTATCATGTACATATATGTGCGTTTTTTACAGGGACGCAAGCCTGAACGCATTTCAGCGTAGGAGGTTTATGTATGGGCAGGTGCAAAGGTAACCCTTCTTCTTTTCACAGATCCAGAGACTAGAGAGTTGCTGCGACTGAGCTGTTTTGATTTATGGTTTATATTAGAATATAGTTTGTCTGGGAAAGATCCCTATCATGATAATGGTCAAAAGTAACGCTGTAAACACTTTTAGTGATATGTTTCACGCAATGGTCTTACCAATACCTTGTGATGGCAAGCCCACTAGTGGTGCCTAGCAGGGTAAGCCCACTTGGCCAGGACGCAGCAAGGTTATCGGGTCACTACTGGTTAGCAATTTTTTCATGGGAGCATAACACAAATATTCCAAGATGTGTCCACGAAGTTTAGCCCACTGGGGCACAAAATTAAGAAAGCTTGTTATTCCTGGTATTAGGAAGTAAACAGACTGATTATGGCACACTAGACCATTTGAAGATGGCGACCAAATTGTTAGTTGTGGTATAAAGTTATGTAGCACAATCTGTAACTAAGGTGGAATGTATATGTTTTATGTAAAAGTATGGTATGATTGAATGGTGAACTTTGAAACCAGGGTAACTGCCATTGGAAATTGTTATTCATGATAAGTAATAAGTGAGACGCAGAGCAAAAGCCGTTAACTCCTTGCCTGCTCATGACGGAACCACTCCGTCATGAGCCACGGGCGCCGTGTGCTCATGACAGAGTGGTTCCATCATGCTGCGGCCGTTGCGGCCGCTCCGCCCACGCGGCACTGATTCCCCGCCTGTGCGGGCGAACAATGCAAGTGGGCGGAGTCATGATGGAACCACTTCGTCATGAGCACAGCGCGCCCGTGGCTCATGACGGAGTGGTTCCGTCACAAGCATGGCAGCGCCGCTAACACACCGAACCCCCCCAGCGCCGCGGCAAAATTTGTGCCGCGGCGAAGGGGTTAAAAACATGGTGCTGGTGTACACCAACGAGGGCTTTTCCTTTCACACTGTCAACGAATATGATCAAGGGGGGTGGTTTTAAAATGTTGAATGCTAGAGACGGTTGGCATCATGACCAAGGTGTGTTGGCACTGAAATGTGTCGATGTTTATTTTCTGCTTGGATTAAAAACACTACAATCACTAACTGAACCAGAGTGCCATGGCATTGGAAAGAAGCAGTTTTCTGGAGAGATATATATAACACCTACTGGCGGTCGCCAATAGGTAGTTATAGTTAGGACCAAAGTTTCCATAGGAAAAGCGGTTTATTGTTTTGCCAAGCCGCTTGACGAATCTTAATGAAATTTCCTAAAGACATCCGCTTTTTGGTTCAATTGCTGTGTTGAATGTTTCGGGGTGATCCATCAAGCAGGGGCCGAGAAAAAAGAGTGGTCAAAACGCGGTTTCCCCATGTTATGCTTATGGGGATCTTCCAATTTTTGAACATGACTACAGCCCGAACAACTGAACAGAATTACACCAAATTTGACAGAAAGCTGGATGTTGGTCCAGAAAGGGTGTTTTTAAGATTTGGTGTAAATCTGTTCAGTAGTTTCAGAGATATTTATATTTAAAAAATATAGATATCTTGGAGCCCATCAGCCTACTGAAATTTGATTGGCTGCCAACAACCAGGTAGTGTTGGCAGCCATCTTGGGACTCAGTTGAACTGAGTAAAATAAAAAAAATAAAAAAGGGGGCAGGGTAGAAACAAGCTGACCCCCTAGGCCTCTTGGGAGTAGGTGGGTCCCACCATGAACCACAGGCCCCTTAAAAAGTATTTTTTTAAATGTTTGGCGGGATCTGCGGGTCAGCTGTAATGTTTTAAAAAAACAAGCACAGTATCCCACGCTTCGTTATTCATTGGCCCTGAGCGCAGTATACAAATAAAGGAGGGGGCGTACGAGCCCCCCTACCTGGGACTTATTATGCTCCGGGACCACCACCTCCCCAGGGTATCATTGTAAAAATAGTGCGGTGTTTGCCCTCGTGGCAACCCCCGCACCCTGGAGACCACCACCTCCCCAAGGCAAAATTTGAATTTTAAAGCAGGGGCCCGCCAGGCCCCATGCAATACCAGAAACCACATTAACATTAATGTCGGGGGGGGGTGCTGCAACCCCCACCATAGCCCCGTGGACTGCCACCTCCCCGATGCAAAACTTTAAAATTAAATAAGGGGGACGCGTAGCCCCCACAACCCCGGTGACCACCACCTCCCCAGGGCTTCATTGGAATAACAATGCAAGGGTTGCCCTCACAGCGGAGGAACGCGCTCCTCCCCCGCAGACCCAGGGACCGCCACCTCCCCGGGGCAAAAGAAAGCATTAATGTGGTGGGACCACCTCCTCCCAGGGTCAACACTTTAAAATTAAATATGGGGGTCATTTGACCCCCTCCTGGATCCATAGATGGCCCTGGGGACCGCCATCCCCCAGGGCTGACTCCAGCAATATCCCGGCACACCCCCGGGACATTGCAGTTAGCTATGACTTGGCGGGAGTACCGCTCTCGCCAAACCATAGCAAACCCTGCTCCGCTTCTAGAAAGCAAGAGCAGAAAATGCTCTTGCATACTAGAAGCGGAGCAGAATTTCTGTTACACACAGGGAACTGGGTGTTTGCAGTTCCTTATGTGTAAAGCAATGCCAGCACGTGCAGAAGGCAGGGACTGCAGGGGCTTTGAGGCTCCCCCTTCGGGGTCCCCAACGTTTAAAAAGTGGGTACCATGGGTGGGACCAGTGCACCCACACTACAGGCTGGGCCCCGTGGGATGGGGCCCCGAGGCCGAAATTGGCCCAGGAGGGAGTCCACGTGGCTCCCCTACCTTTTTTATTTAAAACAAAAGGCAGGCCCTGGGGCTGAAATAGGCCGAGGAAGGAGGCTGCGCGGCCCCCTCCTTTTAAATGAAAAAAAAAATTAAAGACTGAGAGCTGGAATCCCAGGGCCGAAATCGGTCCGTGGAGGGGGCCGTGCAATCCCCTTTCCTCTTTTACCTTAATAAAAAAAAAAAGTAGCAGCCAGGCCCCCGGGGCCGAAATCAGCCCGGGGAGTGGGGCCAAGTTGCATCTCTCCCTACTTCATGAAGGACTGGCCCCGGGGAAGGGGGGGCACGCGGCCCCCTTCCCTAAAAATAGAAAACAAGAAATACATTTAAAAAGTCAGCAAATCCCCAGAGGCCCCACCCCCTTTCTCTACCACTCTGTAAACGCGCCTCCTGGCATTCTGCTGGTTGGGGAATGAATTCCACTTTACTCCTGAGGGCCTCAGGACTAAAGTGGACTTCTTCCCCAACCAGTAGTGCACCAGGAGGCACGTTTGCAGAGTGGTGGAGAAAGGGGGCGTGGCCTCTGAAATACTCTCAGCAATCAAGCTGTGTGGGACTTACTGGGGGTAACAGGCGGGGTAGTTGGTCCCCAAGGACCCTCAAGAGCCAAGGGGACTTCATCACCCAACTAGCAGTACGTCAGGAGGAGCGTCTGCAGAGTGGTGGAGAAGGGGGCGTGGCCATGAAAAATTCTCAGCAATCCTGCTCTGTGGGTCTCACTGGAGGTAACAGGAGGGGTAGTTGGCCCCCAAAGACCATCATCCTCCAACTAGTAGTGTGCCAGGAAGTGCATTTACAGAGTGGTGGAGAAAGGGGGTGGCCACAAAAACCTCTCAGCAATCCTGTTGTGTGGGACTTACTGGAGGTGACAGGAAGGTTAGTTGGCCCCCAAGGACTCTTAAGTGCCAAGGGGACTTCACCCCCCAACTAGTAGTGCACCAGGAGGTGCGTTTGTAGTGTAGTGGAGAAAGGGGGCAACCACATGAGGTGCTGAGAGGAAAATGCTGTTGACCCAGAGAACCCGACGGATGTATGTTGATACTTCGCATACCATTACTTCGCATGATTTTAGTGCGATGTTTTTACTTAGCATAAACCATTACTTCGCAAGTTTTAACTGCGCATGCATTTTTAACGCAAATGGTTATAAATGTACTATGGTTTGTGCTAATTAAAAACATCGCACTAAAATCATGCTTACACTACACTACCTAAACATCACTACACTACCCGAAACCCTAATACACTACCCGCACACGACCTTCCCCCTTCCCCCTGCCTGGACCCTACACTCTAACACTACACTTCACCACCCCCCGGACACTACCCTAAACCCTATAACACTACCCTACACTACACAAACACCACACCACTACCCTAAACCCTAAAACACTACTCCCTGCAGGACCCTCTCCCTTCCCCCAGTCCGCTCCCTACACCCCAACACTACCCTAAACCCTAAAACACTACCCTACACTCCACAAACACCACAACACTACCCTAAACCCTAAAACACTACCCCCTGCACAACCCTCCCCCGACCCCCAGTCCTGTTCCCACACCCAAACACTACCCTGCACTACACCCCGACACTACCCTAAACCCTAATACATTACCCTACACTAACAACAGTACACTTCCCCCAGCACGACCCTGCCCCTACCCCCAGTCTGTTCCCTACACTAAAACACTACCCTACACTACACATACACCACATCACTACCCTAAAGAACTAGTTACTTACCTTTGGTAACGATGTATCTGTAAGAAACATTAGTTAGTTAGATTCCTCACCTTAGAATATCCCCAGGCGTCAGGCTGGATCCGGAAAGATTTTTCATCAGCAATACCCCTTGCACGTCGCTAGGCGTCGTCTTCGGATCCGCGTCCGTTGTCGGCGTCGTGCGCCGGAATGACGTCATCGGAGTACTTAGATGCCGCCCTCGCGCGTTAACGTCAGTTCTTGTACATAGCTTTCCGCGCCAGGAACGCAGAGCCATGCAAGAGACCGACACTGGTGCCCAAAAAGTCTAGGGCCCTGAAAAGGATAACCTTAACCCTAGATGTTGGTTCGCAGAACGGGGAGGATGGGTGGGTCGGTGAGGAATCTAACTAACTAATGTTTCTTACAGATACATCGTTACCGAAGGTAAGTAACTTGTTCATCTGAAAGAAACACGTTAGTTAGATTCCTCACCTTACAATAGATACCCCAGCAATACCAACCCTGGTGGTGGGTCTGCGAACCAGGATCACACCAGAAAGTCCTGGAGAACAGAACGGCCAAAGAAGCCGTCTCCCCGGACTTGGCTGTCCAGGCAATAATGCTTGGCAAACGTGTGCAGCGAGGCCCACGTTGCTGCCTGACAAATGTCCTGCAAGGGGACTCCCCGACCCAGGGCAGTCGTCGCCGCCGTGGCCCAAGTGGAATGGGCCCTCAGCCCAACAGGAGGTTCCTTTTTAGCTAAGGAGTAACAAGCTTTGATGCACAAAACGACGCACCGAGAGATGGTCCGCTTGTGCACCACCCACCCCTTCTTAGCGCACGCATAGCCAACGAAGAGTTGGTCATCCACCGGAACTGTTTTGTGCGGTCCAGATAGAAGAGAGCGCACGTTTTGGGTCCAGACGGTGGAGCCGCTCTTTCGAGGGATGCGGAGGCGGGAAGAAGGTGGGCAGCGTAACAGACTGCCCGATGTGAAAGGCAGTCACAACCTTAGGAAGGAAGGAAGGGCGAGTGCGGAGCACAACCTTGTCCGGATGAATAGAAAGGAAAGGAGGCTTTGAAGAGAGAGCCTGGAGCTCACTCACCCTTCTAGCAGAGGTGATGGCTACCAGGAAAGCAGTCTTAAGCGTCAAGAGACGAAGAGGACAATTATGAAGTGGCTCAAAGGGAGCGCACATCAGATATGTCAAAACAAGATTCAAATCCCACTGAGGCATTACGAAAGGGACAGGAGGAAACATGTGAGTAATGCCCTTAAGGAATCGAGAAACAACAGGGGATTTGAAGAGAGAAGGCTGATCAGGAAGCCGAAGGAAGGCAGAGATAGCAGAAAGATAACCTTTAAGAGTGCCCAGAGCAGAGCCCTGCTGGGCCAAAGAAAGAAGGAAGAGGAGAACCTCAGAAAGAGGGGCGGAAAGGGGATCCACAGCCTTTGCTGTGCACCATGCCACAAATTTGTTCTACCTACAGGCGTATACCGTTTTAGTGGAGGGACACCTGGCTGCCAGAATCACATCGCAAACTTCAGGAGGCAATTCAAATGGCATCAACTGTCGCCGCTCCATCTCCACGCATGAAGGTGGAGACTGGACAGGTTCGGGTGGAGGACCGTCCCCTGCTGCTGCGACAGAAGATCCTCCTGAAGAGGCAGTCGTATCGGGGGATCGATTGACAGACTGAGTAGCCCGGGATACCAGTACCTTCGTGCCCAATCTGGAGCCACCAAGATGACTTGGGCCCGGTCGCGCCTGATCTTCTTCAGCACTCTGGGCAGAAGTGGTATGGGCGGAAAGGAGTACAACAGACCGCAACTCCACTCGCGACGAAAAGCGTCCCCGAGCGAGTGCCGCCTTGGAAACTCCAACGCGCAGAACTGCTGACATTGCGCGTTCTCTTCGGTGGCGAATAGATCTAACCAAGGCTCTCCCCACTGCTGAAAGAGGCCTTCCGCCACGTCCGAGTTGAGACGCCACTCATGGTCCATCATGCAACGGCGGCTGAGTTTGTCTGCTCTGGCGTTCAGAGAGCCCGCCAGATGTTGAACCACCAGAGTGATGCCCTGATGTTCCAGCCATGTCCAGAGGCGCAGAGCCTCCTGACAAAGGGTCCACGACCCCACCCCGCCCTATTTGTTGCAATGCCACATGGCGGTGGTGTTGTCCGTGAACACCTGCACCACACTTCCCCGGACAACGTGAAGGAATGCCTTCAGTGCAAGTCGGAACGCTCTCAGCTCCAAAAGGTGGATATGGAGCCGAGACTCTGCCGGAGACCAGAGTCCTCTGATCTCCGCCTCCCCCATGTGGTCCCCCCATCCCAGGAGGGACGCATCCGTCACCACTACGTGCTCCGGGTGGGGTAGGGAGAGGGATCTGCCGCTGACCCAATCGCGGTTCGTGAGCCACCACTGCAACTGTTTTGCAGTGGCCTCCGAGATCAAGACAAGGTCGGACAGGTTGCCCCAATGCTGGGCCCACTGAAACTTCAGGTCCCACTGCAGAGCCCGCATTCGCCACCTGGCGTGATGCACTAACAGGATGCAGGAGGCCAACAGACCCAGAAGCCGCAGCACCAACCTGACCGAAACCCGGGATAGAGGCTGAAAGATGGGAATCAGAGCAGAATATCCCGGACCCACTGCTCCGGAGGATAAGCCTGGAACTGCGCCGAGTCCAGAACCGCCCCGATGAAAAGGAGCTTCTGGGAGGGACTCAGATGCAACTTTGGCACGTTGATGGAGAACCCCAGCAAATGCAGGAGGTCGGCCGTAGTCTGGAGGTGGGAGACGTCCTGCTGGGGCGAGCCCGCCTTCAACAGCCAGTCGTCGAGATAGGGGAAGACTGAAACCCCTGATCTGCGCAGATGAGCTGCGACCACCGCCATCACTTTCGTGAACACCCGAGGGGCACTGGTGAGGCCGAAGGGGAGCACCGTGAACTGAAAATGCTCCTGACCCACCGTGAACCGCAGGTAATGCCGGTGGGCCGGCAGGACGGGGATGTGGAAATATGCGTCCTGCAAGTCCAACGCTACCATCCAGTCTCCTGGATCCAGGGCAGCCAGAACCTGAGCTAGGGTAGCGCTGATGCTCCTGAGGTCCAAGATAGGGCGTAGGCCCCCTTTGCCCTTCTTGGGAACCAGAAAGTAGTGGGAATAGCAACCACAACGAAATTCTTGACCAGGAACGCGCTCGACAGCCCCCTTGGCCAAGAGGGCTGCAACTTCCTCCCGTAGAAGATTCAAGTGATCCCCCGACATGCGGTGGCACTGCGGTGGCATGGCTGGAGGGGTCATCTCGAAGGGGAGGGAGTAGCCCCTTCGGACGATTTGCAGCACCCACCTGTCCGGCTTGATGGAACGCCAGTGGAGCAGGTGATGGAGAACTCTGCCTCCCACTGGCGTGGAATGGGCCTGAAAGCACAGACTAGGAGGGCTTTGAGGCGGATGCTGCCGGGGTTGATGTGGACTGACCGGCACGTTGACCCCCGGTACCGCCTTGGCAGAATCCACACGCGCGACCACGTGCATGTTGCATCTGCGTCCGGTTGCTAGGCGGACGTGAGGGGGCGCCCATTCCTTGGCCACGAAAGGGACGAAAGGTGGTGAAGAACCAGAACCTTTTGGGTCTGGCGGCGCAGGGTACGCCTTAATCTCCGGAGTTCACCTGCTCAGCTACACAGAGACACGGGACACTCTGTCGGCGTTAGAAGATCAGATTTATTTAGCTGCAGCTAGTACAGTTATCCCAGAAGTACACAAGGTAGGTTCTCAGGAGACCGCCACTTCACTCTGTGGTGCACAAACTTATATACCATATAAGTAAAATATACATTAACCAAACATACTCCCAGAACATACAAGAAAGAGCCAATAAGGAAAGTTGGAAAACAGGACAGAACCAATAGGAGAGATTGGAAAACAAAAGTGTCAGATGACTCGAAGAAACCTTTCCTCCAACTATATTTGTCACCCCTCCCTCAAACTAATTCATTAACGGATTCGTAACTAACTTGCAGGTGGCGAGATACGTTTGTGTGTGTTGGAGGACAGTTGTGAAACGAGAGAATGCTAGCAGAAGACAGTGAAGGCCAGACGATAAGATAAAGTTAGGAAAGAATAGTGTGAACCAACAGATAGTTGAGACGGGGATTGGAAAAGCCAGACAGGGATTAGTGTACTCGGCCAGTCCTAACATCAGCTTTGCAAACAGAGGCAGAAAGCGTATTTCCACATCAGGCTGCAGAAAAAGTAGAATAGACTTTGTTCGCCGTGCTGCCTGAGTGATGGCAACACAAAATGGCGGTGGAGCACAAAACGGCGGGTCGATTCGATCGCGATCAGAAATCGAAGTTCTTCAGACCCTCCTTTTGCCAATACTCAGGCAAGATAGACTCATGCTAATCTGAGTCAATGTCGATAGTCATGAGGTCATCGAGCTGTTGCTGTAACATCATTCTTATGTTTTCTGTTACTTGTGGTTTGGGTTTTGGGATGCACATAATAGCACAAAGGTCACAGATAGCGGGACCACAGTGCATAAAAAGGCAACAGGAGAAAATAATGGTCAGAATTATTCCAAGAAATGTCAATGCTTTCCTACCCCATTTGGACAGTAGTCCCCAAAACCACTCCGTAAAAGACCAATCTCCTTCGTCCTGGTGAATAGACTCAGAGATTATGTGCAACTTGGAGATAGCTTGGTATACTGTCGGAGCGTCATTAGGTATGAAAATACAGCATCTTGACCCGATCAGTTTGCACACTCCACCACGATCTGCAAGAACAAAATCTAAGGCAACCCGATTTTGTAATGTCATAAGACGGTCCACCTGTATTTCCGCCGTGATGTTACTTAAGGCTCCTACAGTGATGTCTATTGTGGTCTCTACGACACGAACCAGTTGCCTTATATTTCTGCTGTTGGCCATTGGACCCCAGAAGGGAAGAAATCCTTTAAAGAAATCTCCTCCCTCTTATCCAGCTGTATCTTTCGAATCAATAATCCCTCTGCCGTATCTGTTTCGATGATGATTTGCAGAAGCGGTGTATGTAGGGGGAAGAAGGAAAGCTATATAACAAGTACCGGAGAAACCCGTTGATAACCATGTGTAAGCTCTATTATAACAGATGAAATATGTGCCTTGAGACGGCACTAGAGGAGGCGAGTTTTGACAGGAATAAATGTACGTATGGGAGCAGTTATTCCTTTGTATGGTGTTAGAAGAGCGATCGTTTATCTGTAAGCAGAAATTGCCCTGATGTGGTATAGTCCAAATCGGTGAAGACTTTCCTTTCTTAACTTTATCACTAAGACTAGACATATATTGGGTGACGTTCCAGTTAGTGTACGCTTTTCTTTCGTCAATGGAGATTTTACTATTTTCCATGATTTTAGCCATAGCTACCATTCCCTTAATCAAAGAACTATGACTAAAATCCGGACCACCAATATATGAATTAAAGGATCGTTTAAACTTGCTTTGGTAGGCATTGGAGAAAATGACAAAATAAGCCCAAGCAGAACCCTCATAAGAAAACGGGAGAACTAAATATGGCATTCCTTTCTCTGTGGTATGTGGCATAAGTCCACACACCCAACAGTCAGTCGTATTGACCACTAACTGGTGCTGATGTAACAGCTGGATGAAAGAATTGTTATAATATTCAGTTCTTCTAATGAGTTCATGTTGAGGAAGAGTATGAAAGAGATGTGGAGAGACAGTAGAAGAAGACGAAGAGGAAGAAGGAGAGACAACTTTTGCTGCAGAGCATAAATAATCCAACCTATAAACGCCAAAACAATACACAATAATATAATAATACATAAGGTTATATTGAAACGACTGTACATTATTTTACATGATTTTTTCTTCATTTTATCCTTTCTCTCTCTTTTTCCAAGTGTAGTTTCCATCTTTCTAATGGATGCTCACGGCAATCTTCCTCGATCACTCAATCACGATTGTCTGCCGTCCTATGACACTGCAAGTCCTGCAGGCCTATCGCCACTACTCAGGTCGCAATTTAGACTCCTACCGTGACCTTGCAACCGGGACAGAATACTACACAAGAGAGAAATCTTAAGAGTTCTTTGTTCTAGGTCTTAGATTGTAGTGTTCCTTTCCAGGCGTGGTTTGATCTCGGAACAATGTCCGTGGATTAGTCGTAACCAAGCGACGATGTGATGGTATTGCTTCCTGCAGAATGTCGTCGTCCTCTTTCTCAGACAGTGTCCCACTCAGGCGTGCATCACTAAAGGGCATGAATCGTGGAACCTTTTCACTTTCAAAGTCACCAATGCCCCTGCGCACACATTGATCGTAAGGTAAAGGCAAAGGCACTTTCTTACAATGCACGCCGTGAATCCAATACTTCTTTCCTTCGACTTTAACTGCTGTTCTCATGGTGAGCAAAACCATCCGGGGCACTCTCCACCTGGGTTCCAAATTTCTCGTCCTTTGGAAATTCTTGGTGCAGACCCAGTCACCTGGTCGGATGGAATGACCTGGGTCTGTGGAGGCCTCCGGCAGAGCACTCTGAACCTGTTGATGGAGAACACTCAATTTAGTCGTAAGATCATGCAAGTAGTCAATCAACATTGGATATGGCAAGTCTGAGTATTTCTTAGGGCGAGGGACTCCCCATACATTAGCCGGGCGTCCAAAAACCACTTCGTAAGGGCTAAGTCCCAAACGAGAGTGTACTGCAGTTCTGGTGGATAGCAAGGCTAATGGCAAAGCATTGGGCCAATTTAGTCCTGTACTCGCTTGAACCTTTGCTAGTTTTAATTTTAAGGTTCCGTTGTAACATTCTACTAAACCCGCTGACTGTGGATGATTTGCCGCATGGAACTTTTGCTTGCTACCAAGACCCGCACAAACTTTTTGCATGACTTGGCCAACAAATTCGCTCCCATTGTCACTCCAGACAATGCGCGGCAAACCAAACCTGGGGGAAAATTCTTTTAGTAGAACTTTAGCTGTGGATAAGGCTGAGTTATCCTTTAGAGGGTATGCTTCTATCCATCTTGAAAAGGCGCATACTACCACCAGAACGTATTTGAGGTTGTTGCATCGCTCCATATGAATATAATCGATCTGCAACACCTCAAACGGATATGTTGGAGGAGCAAAGTGACCTACTGGGGTTGGGGTTCCCTTTCCCGGATTGTACATTAAACAAATAATACAAAGTTTCACTACATTGTCTGCGCATTTTGGGATTTGTTCGTTTTTCCACACTGGAGCCAGAAGTTTGCATATACCTTTTGCACTTAAGTGGGCTGGACCATGCGCCATAGTAACCACTGGGAGTACATAGGCATCCGGTAACAGCCAACGTTGATGTTCAGATAATTCTACCCAACAACCCATCTCATCTAACATTCCTGTACTTTATTTCCACTTGCTCAACTCCTTCTCTGAAGCCTCTTTCTGAATCGCTTTTACACTTTCCACTGTATCCTCATACATTCCCCTCTCTCTGACCCAATTCGCAGGACCCGCCACATACATTCGACTTGTAACATCTCTCGCTGTCTTTTTCGCTATTTCATCTGCAAATGCATTTCCTCGACCAACACCATCTGGAATCTTTTTGTGTGCACTACACTTCACGATTGCTATTTGGGTGGGTAAGGCAAGTGATTCAAGAAGATCAGTCACTAACTGACCATGTTGTATTTTGGTGCCATGTGAAGTGAGAAAACCCCTTTCCTTCCAGAGACGCCCAAAGTTGAACGCTACACCAAAGGCATATTGGCTGTCAGTGTACACGTTCACTCTCTTCCCCTTTGACAATACATAAGCTCTCGTTAATGCTATCAATTCTGCTGCTTGCGCTGAATTGTGTCTAATACGTGCAGTTTCCACAACTGTTTGTAAAGTAGTTACAGCATAGGCTGAAACTGTATCTCCATTAGGCATTTTAAAACAAGAACCGTCTACCCATAGAGTTCCATCTGGATTCTCTAGCGATGTGTCTTATAAGTCAATTCTTCCTTTTGTCTCTTCCTCAGTACGGAAGAAACAATCATGTTGCTCCTCAACACTTTTCTCATCTGGAAGGGGCAACAGAGTAGCTGGATTCAGGGTATTACATCGTTTGATGTGTACGTGACTAGCCAAAAGTGTCAGCTCGTATCCAGTTAAACGAGCACTCGTAAGATGCTGCGTTTTCGGTCTGTTTAGTAAGGTATCCATTGCATGTGGTACCATGACAATGAGAGTGTTATCCAATACCACTCCAGCAGACTATCGAATAGAAATTGCTGCTGCTGTCGCTTTGAGACAACTGAGCAATGCTTTAGCTACAGGATCTAACGTAGCCGAAAAATAGGCACATGGCCGCTGTTTGTCTGCAAATTGCTGTGTTAAAACTGACAATGCACAACCTTCTCTCTCGTGAACATAGAGCGTAAAAGGCTTAGTGTAATCAGGGGTGCCTAGTACAGGAGCAGAACACAGAGCGGTACGTAAGTCAGTGAAACTCTTTTGGCACTCATCAGTCCAGGGAAGGGGCTGAGGCGTATCTTTTAAAGTGAGTGCCAACAAAGGTTTGGCTATTAGAGAGAAGTTAGGGATCCACTGCCTACAATAAGAGGTGATACCCAGAAAGGCACGTACCTCCCTATGTGTGGATGGCACAGACATTTGCGCAATCGCCTGAATTCGTTCTGGTGTCAATCGTCTTCCCTCCTTTGATAGGAGATGACCCAAGTAGGTAACCTCTCGACAAACATATTGTAATTTGGAAGGTGAAACCTTATGATTCAGATTAAACAAATGGCGTAATAATGCAACAGTGACATTTTTGCAAATATCTTCTGAATCAGCGGCGACTAACAAGTCGTCCATGTATTGGATAAGAGCAGCACCAGACGGCAAATGAAAAGTATCAAGATGACTTTTTAAAGCTTGGCTGTAAATGGAGGGACTTTCACAATAACCCTGAGGTGCGCGCTTAAACCGGAAGCTTCGGCCTCCAAGAGAGAAGCCAAAAATGTCCCTACTCTCTTCTGCAATGGGAATACTAAAGAAGGCATTCTTTAGATCAATAACAGAGAACCAAGTCGCTGTGAAAGGTATCATCGTCAACAGAGCAGTGATATCTGGAACAACAGGAAACTGTGGCACAACAATTTTGTTTACCTCCCGCAGATCAATTACGAAACGATATACAGGTGGTTGAGAAGGATCAGTGCGTTTAAGAACAGGAAGAATAGGACTATTACATGTGTTACCTCTTGTTTCTTCAACCACACCCTTCTGAATCAAATCATGAATGATTTCCAAAAGCGCTTTTCACCTTCAATAGAAATTCTATACTGCGGGATGCGCGGTAATTCAACATTGGGCTTGAGAGTGACAGCATAAGGTGGAATTTCAAGACAACCCACATCATTCGGACCCGTGGCCCAAAGCGCTGCTGGAAGAGAAAGCAATTCAGGTGGAAACTGATCTTTAGACAAATACATTGGAGAGATCAGTTTCTGTCCTAAAGTAAGATGTACACCAGAAGGAGAACAATATATTGTAGCATGCATTCTTTTCCATAGGTCTAGACCCAACAGATTCTCACCGCAACCATTCGTCAACAGAAGTGGAGCTTCCAAATCATAAGGACCAACTGAAATAGGCAAAGGGTAAGAAACTGGATTACGAACAGGGGCGCCGGAAAATCCTACAGAAACATTCGTTAAGCCAGACAAAGGTGCCCCAGGGAGTTTAGAATGAATGATAGAACTTCTCATTGCCCCAGTATCTAGAAGAAATGGCTCTGAAACACCCATTGTATTGACGTTAACATAAGGTCCATTCTGATCTACTGGGATCAACACAACTGCCTTACTTTGTCCATGGCTGTCCTAGTTGGCATGAAGACTTTCATTCTCATTTTCAATATAATGGTCTTCATTGTAGTACTGAGTAGACCTGACATTTTGCTGATCAAAGTAGTTCACGGAATTGGGAGAAGGAAGGGCACGCTTTTCTTGAGTCAACACACCCCGACCTCTACCTCTGTTTGCTGACTGGAGGCCAGCACGACCTCGTGGAGCAGATAATGCTCCATTGCGCTGCAATAAAACCGGACAACTATTCTTAAAATGACCTTCCTCTCTACAAAAGGCACATTGATTAGGTCCTAACAAAGGTCGCGGTATGTATGGCTCAGGCTTTTGATACAACCTCTGAAACTGCGGAGGCTGTTGAAATTGAGGCTGAGCATAACGTGGAGGATAAGCTTGTTGCAAGAGAACCTTCATTTTTAATTCTTTCGTCTTTTTCTCTTGCTTTTCTTTTTCTTCTTTATCCCTGTTTTCGTAATATTGTGCAGTAGCCAATATCTGGGCAGAAGAAGAAACAGCCCATGAACTTTCTGAATCTTTCAATTTGTGTGACAGCTCGGGAAGCAAATTAAATACAAATCTGTCCACAAATAATCGCTGTCCACCCTCAGTAGCCATATCTTGACCACTGTGGTCGATAAATGTCTCCTCGAAACGAGTGAAGAAATCAGAGACACTTTCATCTTTCTTTTGTTTGCATGCTGATAGTTTATCCCAATTAACTCTCAATGCAGGCATCATAGTTTTCATTAATGTAATAATCCTACCAGGGAGTTCCGAAATCAAAGCGTCAGGCTTTGCACCACCCACTTGGTCTCTATCTGTGGTAGTTATAACATCCCAAGTAGCACCCAGTTCCTGGGCGTGATCCTCTTTACGAATCTTAGCCCATATTGTCTGTGGAACTACATTTCCAATTAGCATATCAATATCAGCTAGGCTCATGATGCAGGCGTCGACTGTCTGTGATAATTCTTTACAATAACCTGCAGGGTTTTTACGAGGATCCGGTAGAGTCTGCTTAAGGGCCAAAACTTCAGATCTCTTCCAGGGGACATGTACCCATATACGTTGAAAATGAGCGGGAATAAGTGGATTAGCACCTGCTGCTGCAACCTCTTCTTTCCATACTGGAGGAACCTCTCTCATGGGATAATTTTTCAGTGTCAAATTAACCGACGGATCAGAATCAAGAAGGGCTTGAGAGAACAATAAGGATCTATAAGAAATAAGTGTCCTTACAGCTTTCTCAACCTTAGAACCCACAATAAGTCCTTTGTCAAAATCGGTCTGAACCTCTAATAGATCTTGTGGGATCGGACTCGAACTCACATCTTCCCATTCTTTAATGAGAGTATTGCACATTGCATTAAAAACATATCTTTGCGTAGGCGCATTCCATTGTGAAAAAGTAGGCATGATTTCAAGCACACTATATTGAGGACCCTTTTTGATCCATTTACGTGCAAGAGAGTCCAACTTTTCTCGTTCTTCAAAATCTGGAAACTGACTACGAGACTGTCTTCGAACAAAAGCCGGAGACACATTTAAAGCTTCAAAGAAAGGAGATAGAATACCAGTGACTGTGTCTGTGAGAAGCTTATGCACAGACAGAGAATTAGACATAAGAATTGGAGACAAAGTATTAGAAGAACTGACAGAAGGAGAACCGATAACTGCAGGAGGAGCAGAAGGCAAGAGAAATCTAAGATCAGGAGATGAGGGCAAAGAAGTTGAAGTTAACGGTAAAATCGGCAGAGGCGGTAATACTGGAGGAGGCAAATGCGGAAGAGCCGGAACAGGCGGAGGTACCGCTAGCGGCTGAACAGGCTGTAACGGCTGAGGTGCATTGGCACTTTGTGCATAGGGCGGAGGCAACCTTAATAAGTGGGACATTAGGGGATCTTCTTCTATGTCTTTCTTGTTTTCAGAAGGGGAAACAGGCAACACCGGATAGCATTTATCTATCGCCATACGATGCTGTCTTTCTGAAATTTCAGTTGCATTATCAATTTCATCATCTTTGAATTGTTGGGCAGCCTGTATAATTGTCATACCCTGTGCTTTTCTATCTCGTTTTGCTTGCTTAATTTCTTTCTGTTTGGCTTCCTTACGCCAAAGGCGGAAAGAGTCAAACATTGCCGGCCGGGCTTTTCTCTTGAATAAAACTGCTTCTAAATTATCTAGCACATCGAGATCAAAACTACCATTTTCTGGCCATTTTAAAACACCATCTTTCTTCGTGTATCGGGTCCATGTCTCGTTAAAGGCAATGGGGCCCATACCATGTTTTGAACAGAGCTCATATGTGGGAGTTCCAACCGAAGGAATCGGACAAGAGTCCTCAAGTCGGGAATCCCTATTACAACCAAAGCAACAAATTCTTCCAAACTTAGTCAGACCAGGCATCTTGTGATATCACCGGACTGTTCACAAACTTCAAGGGGGTAAAACTCAGTTTACGCAGCACAAATGCACTTACCCTCGGCTTCGGCTATTGCAATAGTCGAATCTAAGGACTACAAATACCAAGAAAACAAAGATAAAATTGTGGGCGCGACCCACGAAGATACTTAACTAAGGACGTCTTCTCACACCAACAGATGCCCGTCTATCGTCTCGCTTTACCATACATCATCAAAGGAAGGGCCAAGGCAGGGCGGCAGTCAGGGCAGCGGTCGTCAGTAGCCGTCAGGAAGGAGTAACCGCGCTGCAAAAGACCTTCGGACCACTTTCGACATACAGGGGTCGCTTAACGTGGCTCGCAAACCCTCCGGAATTTTCTTGCGGGGTTCCTCACGACCTTCAGGCAGAACCGGTACCACTGAAGCCGCCCCACGTTGGGCGCCAGTTGAAGAACCAGAACCTTTTGGGTCTGGCGGCGCAGGGTACACCTTAATCTCCGGAGTTCACCTGCTTAGCTACACAGAGACACGTGACACTCTGTCTGCGTTAGAAGATCAGATTTATTTAGCTGCAGCTAGTACAGTTATCCCAGAAGTACACAAGGTAGGTTCTCAGGAGACTGCCACTTCACTCTGTGGCGCACAAACTTATTTACCATATAAGTAACACATACATTAACCAAACACACTCCCAGAACATACAAGAAAGAGCCAATAGGGAAAGTTGGAAAACAGGACAGAACCAATAGGAGAGATTGAAAAACAAAAGTGTCGGATGACTCGAAGAAACCTTTCCTCCAACTATATTTGTCACCCCTCCCTCAAACTAATTCATTAACGGATTCGTAACAAACTTGCAGGTGGCGTGATACATTTGTGTGTGTTGGAGGACAGTTGTGAAATGAGAGAATCCTAGCAGAAGACAGTGAAGGCCAGACGATAAGATAAAGTCAGGAAAGAATAGTGTGAACCAACAGATAGTTGAGACGGGGATTAGAAAAGCCAGACAGGGATTAGTGTACTCGGCCAGTCCTAACATCAGCTTTGCAAACAGAGGCAGAAAGCGTATTTCGACATCAGGCTGCAGAAAAAGCAGAATAGACTTTGTTCGCCGTGCTGCCTGAGTGATGGCAACACAAAATGGCGGTGGAGCACAAAATGGCGGGTCGATTCGATCGTGATCAGAAATCAAAGTTCTTCAGTGGAAGTTTGCGGTCGCGCCCTCGAGAGGCCCAAGGACTTGGCCATAGCCCGGGAGTCCTTGAAGCGCACCAGCGCACTATCCGCCTTCTCGCCAAAAAGGCGAGTGCCATCAAAGGGCATATCCATGAGGGTGCTCTGGACATCCCCTGAGAAAGACGTGGACCGCAGCCAGGTGTGGTTGACATCGCCCTACCCAGCGAGTCCGTAGTGTCTAGTCCACATCGAATAGCATGTCGTGCTGCATCCCGCCCGTCGGCAACAGCCTGGGCGAGCTGCATCCGGGCCTCCTCCGGACACTGGGGCAGCACGTCCTCCACCGTATCCCACAGAGAGTGGGAATAACGGTCCAAGAGGCAAGCAGTGTTCAAGGACCGCAGTCCCAAACTAAGGGAAGAGAACAGCTTCTTACCGAACTGCTCTAGCCTCTTGGATTCCCGTTCCGGGGAAGCGGACGGGAAGGAGGATTGGGAAGTAGAGGCCTGGATAACCAGGCTCTCGGGCGTGGGGTGTTGGGACAGAAAACTGAGGTCGCCCGAAGCAGGGCGGTGGCGCTGGGCCACATTCCGATCTACAGGAGGTACGGTGGAGGGCTTGGACCAGGAGCCCTTCAGAACGTCCACTAGTGCCTCATTGAACTGCAGCAGAGGCTCCGAGGAGCTTGCTGACGGTTGAAGCACTTCAGTGAGGAGGTTAGTCCTCACGGCCACAGCAGGCAGCTCCAGCCCAAGGGCTTCGGCCACCTTGCGCAGCACCACTGAAAATGCAGCACCTTCCTCCGAAGCCACAGTCGGAGGAGAGATGAAACCAGTGTCCGGGGAGGTGTCCAGACCACTGGCATCCCCCAGCTCATCTGCCCAGTCCTGAGATAAGTTGGCCTGCATGGCCAGAGGGTCCTCAGACCCCTCCCAGTCGCCCCCGTCATCCGATTCCTGATAAACAGGGGGAATAATCGGAGCCGGACGGTAGATGAAATTGTCATCCATCGGCCCGGACCGGGGCTGAACCAGGGAACGGCGTCGTCCGGAGACGGCGCTGGGGGTGGAACCGGTGTCGGCACCGGCGGAGGAGGCATTGTGAGGGCGACCGGCACCGACTGAGATCCAGGCCTGGATCCCACGGGAACCTGCGGCATCGGGACCGAAGTCGACGACGGCGCTGAGGCCAGAGCCGCCGGCTCGCTAGGTCACCCAGTCAAGCCCGCAGGGCCCGAAGGCGCGCCGGCAGGCGTCGATGGCGGAGCCAGGCCCCTCATGGCCGAGAGGAAGGCACTGATCCAGAGATAGGTGGGTATGGGGACGGACGTGGCTCCTGCGTTTCCGATGGAGCCACAGGGTGGTACCACCCGGACCCTCGACCGAGTCGCGCGACCGACGAGGGGAGTCCGAAGAGAAGTGTCGCCTCTTGGACTTCTTAGCATGCTTCGACTTACCCGAAGACTTCGATCCCGACGAGCGGTGGGGGTGGCTGCGGCTCCGCGACCGGTCCTTCGACCTCCTCCTGGACCGGGACCGTGAACGGCGCGGAGCAGAGTGTCGGAGCTCGAGAAGCTTATGGGACCGCTCCCACCTAGCCTTCGAGGTCAAGGCCTGGCAGTCGAGGCACGACTCCGCATCGTGGTCGGCCCCCAGGCAGTAAAGGCACCGGTGGTGGTGGTCCGTCACCGACATCAGTCGATGACAGGAGTCACAGGCTTTAAAACCAGGCATCCTACCGGCACCAGTTCGAAATGAGTAGACAAAAGAGTCCAAAAAGTTTTAGTCAAAAAGTGACTAAAGGGGTAAGCTCTTCCCGGATCAGCGCTGTCTGGCGCGGAAAAAAGAAGAACTGACGTCAGCGCGCGAGGGCGGCGTCTAAGTGCTCCGACGACATCATTCCGGCGCACGATGCCGACGACGGACACGGAGCCGCAGACGACACCTAGCGACGCGCAAGGGGTATTGCTGACGAAAAATCTTTCCGGATCCAGCCTGACGCCTGGGGATATTCTAAGGTGAGGAATCTAACTAACGTATTTCTTTCAGATCCCTAAAACACTAGCTCCCGCACAACCCTACACTACTCAAACACAACCCTACAACCTAAAAGACTACCCCTGCACGATACAAAAAAACTACACTTACCTCTCTCTCCTCCGTGGTTCCTCTCTTCAGCGGCTTCCAGCAACGTCAGATTTGCAAGTCGTTGTTTGGAAACGGAAGCTCCTTCCAAACAACGATGTGGATAGCGCATTCCATTACAATGAATGCGTTGTAACAACGCTTGCGATGTAACAACTTGCGTACTAATAGTATGCTTTGTAACATTGCAAGCGTAGTAACGCTAGCAAAGTAATGGTATACGCACTAACAACCGCACACTGAAGGCTGTTTACCGATCAAGAATATGACAGACCTGCAGTCATTTTAGATGCTCACAACGTTGCCCTGGACACTCTCCTTGACTCATAGAGGACCCCACCAGGCTCTCTGGTTGTTCACCTAAAGGATACCCCTAATCTACTCTACTGATGTTTCATCTTTTGCTCTGTGCTGCTCTAACTTTGATTAGTCTACCTGCATCATATTCTCTCTCCTACTTTAATATTGCTCTTCTTTGTTTTTGTCCCTCTGTACTACTCTGTAGACCACAGTTTTCCAAACTTTTCATGTTGGTGACACACTTTTTAGACATGCATCATTTCGCGACACGGTAAGGCCTAACCACCTACGGGTGTTCCGGGGGCTTTTCCACCGACAACATTTTGAACAAAAAGTGGGCAAATGGTGCATTTTCAAGCAAATTTGAGACAGCAGGAAGGTTAAGAAAGCAATTGTGAATCTGTTCTAACAAAGACAGTGACTGTCAAAACTGTCTATCGCTTGCTCTGCTGACATCCTAGTTGCGCAAAAAGAAAGACTTCGTGAAATATACCACCAAGCCATAAATGTGTCACTGCTGCAAGGCTAGTTTCTCCACACACCAAAAAATACTATTTTCATTAACCACTATGGGGCCCCCAAACCATCGGAAAAAGGCTGAGGTTAGGCCTTTTCTAGTTATTGCCGGCTTACTATCAAATTCTTTTCTGGGCGACTTGTAACAGGCACACCAGCTCTGTCCTTTCATGAAGGCACTAGAAGAGACTCACTGTTTCAGTAAAGCTTAGATTTGTTTTACTGTCAGAACAGGTTTGTGTTTCCCAAATACTTGCTTGAGGAATTCTCATGCTTTTTTGTTGGGTTGGCAGCCAGCTCTCAGGCCAGTGGAGCTATATTCCCGGGGACTACAAATAAAATAGAATAATACTGTGCAAGTCATTAAATTTTCATGCCTCACGTTTCTTATCTGCCAAAAGTGGGAGTGTTTGGAAGCAAGCTGAACATCAGTGTTAGGAGGCGTGAGATAAAAATTATAATCATCGCTACTAAGTGCTGTAAGCTAAATAATAATACTCAATCATTCTGTTTGCCCTGGGAGTCCCTAGGGCCGAATTACCCAGTCTGGCCTCCCTGAACTTGATGTTCGATTGTACAGCAGAGCAAGCAGATTTACAAGAGTGCTTTGTTTAACCTTAAAAACCCAGACTCCGTCTCCTGGACCCCCCCACCCTTAACCCTTCTTTGTTTTGGGGAGCCGCTTCTCTCGTTGGTGCACTGTTCAGTGAAGGTAGCGTGTTAATTATCGCCCTGTCACAAGAAGCTGATGACTTCAGTGAGTGGTGAGTGCTGTGTGCCTGAGACTGCGCATGCTGCGCTTTTTATAGTGTGTGCTCCGGGGCCTTCTTACTGCACAGACTTCCTGGGCCGGATCAGTCCTCTCCTAACCCAGCAGTGCCCAAGAAGGTTGTGAAACCAGTGCGTGGTGAGTGCCTGTGCGCCTGAGGCTGTGTATGCGGTGCTTTGTATAGTGCCTGTGCGCCTGAGGCTGTGTATGCGGCGCTTTGTATAGTGCCTGTGCGCCTGAGGCTGTGCATGCGGCGCTTTGTATAGTGCCTGCTCTGGGTCTTCCTGATGCACAGCCAGCATGGGCTGGGTCATGCCTCTCTTAACCTGGCAGTGCACAAAAAGGGAGTAGTCCGGTCGAACCATATCCCAAACGGCCGTGAGCGAGTGAATGATGCCAGTGAGTCTCCTTTTGACCTTCTTTAAATCCGTCTATCCTACTCCATTCATCCATCCATCCCTGCCTTTTATCCAGTCCTGCTCCACCCATCTCACATCACCCATTCTCTTCCAGGTCAACCGTTTATAGGACCAGCGAATATTCAAACACATCAGGCAGAAAGGCGCAGTCTATGCCCTTCCTACCTACTTGAACACCCGTACTTGTGAGAAGGTCTCGAATGTCAAGGCCTTACTTACGGTGTCAGAATAAAGTGTGCAGCTGGTCGGTCAGGCCAGCCGGAGGCTCGATGCTCAATGCTCATGGTGCGGGGGCTCAGACGGACAGCGGAGCCTGGCGGCCACCGATTGTTCTCCAGGCCTGCCGTTTCCTCCTCGTCCCCAGGCTAACACTCCTGCCGGGAATGGCTCTGCGGAGCGAACTGCGCATGTGTCACGCACACACACACACCTTCTCCTTTCTCTGCATACGTCTGGCATACGAATTGCGAAGTACCGGCGTCATCCTGCGACACACCCACCACTTGTAGGCGACACAGTACTGTGTCGCGACACAGAGTTTGGAAAGCTCTGCTGTAGACGTTTCTCCCCCTTCACTTTCTTTTACGCACTTAGAGACTAAGCTCTAGATGCCAGTGAACGCAATGGATGATACCTAGATCATGCTATTGTTTCTTCTTCTTGTTTGGGAGGGAAATTATTCCCTGGTGGGATTTGGCCACCAGCATGGGAGGTGGGAGGGCATCGGTTATGTTGTACATGTTGGTCAGTGCTCATCAATTTACATTGCCAATCCCGTATTTGAGGTCATACCGAACATTGTATTGTAGGAGCAGGTACAAAACAGCAGAGCCTATACACTTCAATTGGGATGGTCATCCCAGGCTAATACGCAATCAAGAGGTCCACTGTAGAGATAATTGCTGAACGCGGACTGTCAGGGTGTTGGGAAACCCACGCAAACATCACCATATATTAGACTATTTGGACAGACACAATATCCATATAGCACTGTTGCAAGAGACATATGTGGTGGACGCTACGCACACCACGTTTGCTACCCGCTGGGCTTCACATAGAAGCTTTTCGACTTACCCACATACGCCAGGGGTACCACAACACTTATTCAGAAGGGCAAGCTATATGCTCCACAGGGCTCTCTGAATGATCCCCAGGGATGCTACACTTTGATGTGAGGGAGGCTGGTTTCGGGTTCCATAACTATTGTTAATTTTTTATGGCCCTAACATCAATGACGCCCCTTTTTTTGATAGACTTTGTGGTCTGATTATGAACATAGAGTCCACGCACATCACTGGGGGAGGGTAGTTTAACATTGCTTTACACGAGGATATGGATAGATCTCAAACACAGTTCCATTACCATACCTCGTCTAGTCGACATATTCAAGCTATTATGAAGGCGCATCATCTCCTAGATGTGTGGAGAACACTACACCCCCTGGAAAAAGAGAGTACCTTCAACTTTGGAGTGTCCAATAGCTGGTCGAGGCTAGACTATTGGCTCCTATCTAGGGGGCTGAACACTTGGGCGCACAAGGTAACACACTTAGCGTGCACCTACTCAGACCACTCCCCACTCTGACTCCCCGTCAAGCCCCTCACCTTATTTGTCTTGGAGGCTATCTCTTGCAGTACTGCTAGATGTGCCATTCTGTGAGGAACTGAGGCAAGAGATTACCGACTTTTTCAAGAGAAATAAGGACTCGGTCCTGGAGATGTGCACAGTATGGGAGGCCTTTAAGATCACCATCCACGGATTGTGCATGGCTAAAAGCAGAGGGATCTTGTGCATTATTAAAAGCACATTTCAGTGGCTGGAAAGCGATATCAAATGAATGGAAAGAACTTTGGGGATCTGGAGGATCCAGTTTCAAGTTTTCAAGATTATTTGTTTTTGTTCAGCTAATTATAGCCATTACAAAGATTGATAAAACATATTTAAAAAAAGCATGGTTAACTATAAAAGCAAAAGATATGGTAAACATAGTTCAGGGCAATTTTAAAATAATTGTTGTAAATTTATGTTGCATGTAAAAATGTTTGCTTGTGACAATGGGAACGTTAGGCAGTGGCTTAGGTCAGGTTATAAAATCAATTACAAAACTATCCATATCTTGTAAATGAGCGGTAGTAATATATAGTTGGTTAAAACTGCAGACACTGCTATTGCACTCATTATGATGAAACTTAAAGTGACCATGCATGGGAAAAAATAAGCAAATTCCACAAGGGCAAGAATTCTTTCTCAAGTTCTGTGGGAGAGGACTGTTTGATAATTAAATAGAACTTTGGTGAAAGTTCTTTTTTAATTACCCATGGATCTCTGCTTCATGTATTCATGCAAGCATAGAAGTGTAGATCGTGAGCATTAGTTTGCATGTAGCCGTACTTTAAGCATAAAAACCCATATGAGAAGAAGGATAAGGGGTACAATTAATGTTCCACTAGTGTCCAGTAGGGTAGCAGTTCTTAGCATCTTGTCTGTTTTGTTTAGGAATCTGATCAATGCGCAAATAGCTTGTGGATGAGCGTTGTTGATCAGAAAATCAACTTCTGCTTGAATTGTACGACAACCTTGTGTGATCCATATTTGACAAAGGAGTTTCCTGCGTTCATTGATTTGAACTGGACAGATACAAAGAAGGTGAGATAAATTCTCCTGAGATTGACCACATAGCCGACACAGTTGATTCTGGGCGTACCGACATTGGAGGTAAAAGATCCAGTGATGTGAAGTCTCTCATCCTAATAAGACAGTCCTTAATTTTGTATTGCAGATCAAAAGAGTCTGCAAGATATTTTTTAATCTTTTTTTTGTTGTAAATTGTGAGATAAAATGTAAGATAAGCATGTTTTCGGGCCATGCGAGTCCGACGATCTTGTACAAATTATACTTTTTGGATTCATCAATTTAACTCTCTTTTAAAGTTCAGGTGTGGGACATTTTGATTCCACAAAGTTGCAGCAGCTTTGACATTCAATGCTTCCTGAAGAGAAACTGTCCAAGAATTTTGAGTGGCTGTATGGTTCGTTGAGGATACTTCCTTCCAGGTTACATTTTTCAGTGTTCCGACTTTGGCAGTGCGCATAGCATGTAGATATTTAAGAGTGCAGGCTTTTTGAGCCAAGACTTGGTCGCATAGTGTGAACCCCAATCTAATTTGAGCTGCTGCAGAATGATTTTGAACTTTAAATAATCCTCTGAACACTTGGCTCTGGGATTTATTAGAAAAAGAGCCCAGTTTCTCTGGGAAGGCTTCTGAGCCGTATGCTAACATAGGGATAAGCTTGGCATTATCTATTTTCAGCAGAGGTTCTAAGGTGGGTTTCTTGGTGTATTTAAAAATGGATTGAAATGCAAAGAGTAATGAAGCCCGCTGTGGTTTGAGGGAGTTTTCATGAGTTAGATGCCCACCCTTATCATCTAACCAAACTCCAAGGTATTTGTATTTTGGAGCGGTAGACAGGCGATTTTTGTTGTAGTACCATGTTCCTGGTTTGTTCTTTTTCCGTCCGAAAATCACAACGTTGGTCTTCTCAAAGTTTACTGTCATACAGTTTGCAGTACTATGTGTAAATAAAACATTCAGCAGCCTTTGTAGTCCCCTGGCTGTCTGGCTCAAGAGACTACGTCGTCAGTGTAAAGAAGGGAAGTAATGTGAGATTGTCCCACTTTAGGAGCGTCACTGACAACAGCATCCAGGGCAGGAACCAAGTCACTCATCAATAAGTCGAAAAGAGTTGGAGCCAGAACGCACCCTTGTTTCACCCCTTGCTCTATCCTAATCCTATTGGACCTGTTGATTTATTGTCGACTTTGACTCTGGCCCAGGTTTCAGAATAGAGTTATTGAATGCCGAGGAGTAGCGAATCAGGGATGTCCCAGTTTTTGAGTTTCGACCAAAGATGTCAGACTCTAATTACGGTACTCAACTTACACAGGAACAGAGATGCTAGTTCCCAAATCCACCCCGACAGCAATCCAGAGCTTAGTGTGACAAGTCTCTAGAGTGGCTATCTAGGGGGAAGGGAGAAAGTGGATAAAATAACAAAAGAGAGAAGAGACTGTTCTGCGGCTTCCTTCAGGAGTCCATCCAGCAGACTTCTTTTGCTGAAGAGATAACCTGTAGACAAGAGTTATTGTTATCATAAACTTTTAGTCCTTAACCTCTCTTATCTCTTAACCCCTATTGCCTTATTTCCTTACCATGCCAATTTCAGAACTCAGCTTCTCTTCTATTTCTTTTCTGTGTGTGCTTTTATTTCCTTAACTATATTCTTCGTCTGCAATTAAAAAGGCAATAGCTAGAACCCAAGGTTTATCTGCCTCATATAAATCTTTCTCTCTGTGCTTCTCACTTACTTTCCTATTTTTCTTTTCACTCTCCTATGTTTTATCTTCCTTGGTAACTGCCTTGATTCACAGCTTCTTTTTCTTTTTGCACTCCTGCAATATATTTACATTTATCTGTTAAGAACTTCAGCTTTCTTTTTAACTAGATGTTATCTATTTTAATTTGGTATTCTACTTACTGAGTTTGAGGTCTTTTCCTATTGGTAATTATTCATCTGTGTGTTTAATGCTTTCTCTTCTTTTCGTGGTGGTATTTTTCTCTCTGTACTTAGCTACTGTTCGACGACTTATTTCTGTGGTAAGTATGGTTTTATCTTATTCTAATTATTTGTAGTTGCTCAAGCGTTCTAATCTATATTGCAATTCTCTCTTCAATTTTTCAGGACTTGCCGTTACTACTCGTTACCTCTGTGAAGAATTACAGTAAAGCCACTTTCCTCACAGTAAGTTCTATGACTCTAATGATTTCAGTAATTTACTTCAGTTCTCTGACGTGACAAATATACACTCGTTAACTTAGCTTCATTTTTCTTGTTCTTCCTTCAGATGCTCCTGTTGACGCTGCTTCCTCTCCCTGACGACTCGGTGCGAAATCTTCACAAACTAAGATTTGCTGTTCTCCTCAAAAGTCACTTTACTTCATTGAACTCGGATTTCGAACTTGTATCTACTGACTTCCGAAAGCCCTTCAGTTTAGATTCTGAAAAGCCTTCGAGCGAAAACTGAAACACTTTTAGTCAGCGCGCTCTGAAATGCGCACCTGACTCTCTAGAATTCTTGCTGAAGTGCGCAGTTCCTAGGCAGCGCGAGCCTCACCTAGGATTCCAGCGCGTTCTCTGCCAAACACTAGAACTGTAACAGCTACTCATTTCTGGTGGCCTTTTCTGGCGCCATTTCCGAGTCAGCTCCACCCATGTACCTTCCATTGCTCGGGGTGTCCAAACTTTTAATCTTCGATGTGCAATTAAATCTATCTGTAATCTTGGGGTCCTGACAGTACCCTCCAACAAGGTAGGTTCTCTCCTCTGGGGTTTAGTTGGTGATCGTAGGTGAAAGGCCTTAAATAATCTTGGAGCATGGACATCTTCCTCTCGTTCCCAAGACCTTTCCTCGGGCCCATAACCCTTCCAGTCCACCAAATAGTATAACTTCCCTTTTTGTATTTTGGAGTCTAGAATTTCCTTGACTTCAAATTCAGTACCAGTCTCTAGCTGAAGAGGCCTTGGAGGCAGGTTTTTTTGTAGATCTTCTGGAGCCTTCTTCAACAGGGATATGTGGAAAACTGGATGTATTTTCAACTTTGGTGGCAATTGAACTCGGTAAGTCACCGGATTTCTTTTCTCCTCTACCAGATATGGACCAATAAATCTCGGTTGAAACTTCCGAGTACCTTTCAATCTCAAATTTTTAGTACTTAACCAAACCCTATCTCCTATTTCCAATGAGGGGCCTACTCGTCTCTTTCTGTCTGCATAACTCTTATATTTTTCTTTAGCTAGTTCAAGATTTTCAATTGCCCTCTTATGTACCTGATCTAACTGTGTTACGATCTCCTCCACCGCCGGAACTGAGATCTCGGTTTGCCTGAGGGTCGAGTTGGGATGTCTTCCATAATTCATAAAGAAAGGGGAATACCCAGTGGAAACATTCTTTGCATTATTATGGGCGAACTCTGCTGCCCACAAATAGTCCGACCAATTTCATTCTTGTTTCAAAAGAAACAATCTCAGATACTGTTCAAGTTCCTGGTTCACCCTCTCGGTTTGACCGTCAGTTTCTGGGTGGTAACTGGTGGAAAAACGGACTTCTGTACCCAACCCTTCCATGAAAGATTTCCAAAAGTGGGAAATGAACTGTGGACCCCTATCTGTGGTTACTATTTTAGGGATTCCATGTATTTTCACTATTTGAGCACTAAAATGAGTCGTCAACAGCTTAGCTGTTGGCACTCCCTTTAAAGCTGTAAAATGAGCCATTTTAGAAAGGGAATCTACTACTACTAAGATGGTATTGTAGCCCTGACTAAGGGGTAAGTCAGTTATAAGGTCTAATGTAACAGTGTGCCAAGGATAAGGTGGAGTGGGTAAGGGCATAAGTAAACCTTTTGGGGCCTGCCTTTCGGCTTTTCCCTGAGCACAAATCTCACAAGTCTTAACATATTGCTCAATACTCTTCGACATTTCAGGCCACCAGTAGTGTCGCTGGATCAGTTCTCTGGTCTTTGCCTCTCCCTTATGTCCTGCCAACTTTTTATCATGGCATTCCTTGATAATCTGTTGCTGCAACTCTTTAGTGGGAATATACAGAGCTCCTTGGAAATAGGGCAACTGATTACGAACCTCTCTTCCTTCCTTCTTCGCCCACTCTTTCAAGGTCTTTTCATCCATTGCGTCAGAGATACCCTGTTCAAGATCAACTGAAGTGATTGCTCCAATAATCTTCTCACTTGGGATAATGGATTGATTTCCTAGAGGTGTCTTTTGATTTTCTGTGTCTATCCTAGACAAGGCATCTGCTTTTCCGTTCTGGGCCCCTGGTCGATAAGTAATGACGAAATCGTAATCAGCAAAGTACAGCGACCATCGCAATTGTCTTGGTGTTAAGGTTCTGGCTGTTTTTAGAAATTTTAAATTTCTATGGTCTGTATATACTGTGACTTGATGCTGTGCCCCCATTAAATGATGTCTCCAATCTTTAAATGCGTCTTTTATGGCCAATAGCTCCTTCTCTGTGATGGTATAGTTTATTTCTGCCGGAGTTAATTTTCTTGACCTATAGGCGACTGGATGCAGCTGCCCCGTTTGCTTGCTTCGTTGGGACAAAATTCCTCCCACCGCCTGATCAGAGGCATCGGTCTCCACATAAAATGGTTCAGTCGGATCTGCATGTTGTAGGATTGGGGCTGACGTAAAACTTCCCTTTAGGGATCGGAAGGCTTCTTCAGCTTCAGTTGTCCATTCAAATTTGACCCCTTTTTTCAATAGACGGGTGAGTGGTAAAATCTTATGCGAAAATTCTCCAATGAATCTCCGGTAAAAATTGGCAAAACCAATAAAGCTTTGTACTTCTTTGACGCTCTCGGGGGACTTCCAATTTATCACCGCTTCGATCTTCTTGCGGTCCATAAGAATGCCCGTTGGTGAAATTACAAAGCCCAAAAATTCAACCTGAGAGACACTGAAAGCACACTTCTCTAGCTTTACAAACAGTCTGTTTTCTCTCAGCTTCTGTAAGACCCTTCTAACCTGATCCTGATGTTCTTCCTTGTTCTCAGAGTAGATAAGGATGTCATCGATGTACACCAGTGCACACTGGTCGATGAATTCCTTCAATACATCGTTAATGAAGTGTTGAAAGGCTGCGGGAGCGTTACATAGCCCATAGGGCATAACCTGATATTCAAATAGGCCGAACCTCGTTCTGAAAGCTGTCTTCCACTCATCGCCCTCCTTCATTCTCACCAGATGATACGCTCCCCTCAGATCCAACTTCGTGTAAATTGTTGCTCCTTTCACTTGATCTAGCAAAACAGATATTAGCGGCAATGGATAACGGTTCTTTTTTGTAATCTTATTGATGGCTCTGTAGTCGATGCAAGTCCTCAAATCTCCTTCTTTCTTTGGCACAAAAAATAGGGGTGAGGAGACTGGGGACTGCGAGGGACGAATGAAGCCGTTTGCTAGATACTTATCCAAGTACTCTCTTAGGTGATGGTGTTCTTTTTCCGTAAGGGCATACACACGGCTGCAAGGTAGATTTGAACCGGGTTCTATCTCAATTTTACAATCATAAGGTCTGTGGGGTGGTAATTGTTCTGCCTCCACTTCATTGATTACGTCTTCAAAATCTCAATATTCCTCTGGTATGTCTTGTACATGGATTACACAAATTGAACCTCCCGTCTGACACAACTAATGTGCAGGATTCACCTCTTGCTCCTGCAGCTGGCCTCTGAAACAATTTCCCAAACAATAATCTGATTCCATCTTAATGGCTCTGGTACTCCAGTTGATTGTTGGATTATGTTCAGTAAGCCAGGGAAGCCCAAGGATCAACTGGAATTGGGGGGCATCGATCAAGTTAAACTGGATCTTCTCCTCATGTCCGTCATTCGAGATCAGATGAATTAATTCTGTGTGACTGATTATTGGACCTCAGGACAGATTGGTTCCATCCACAGCCCTAACGGGCTCAGCTTTTAACTTTTTGATGGCTTCGATTCCCACCTTGCTCGCAAACTTTAGATCGCAAAAGTTTCCGGTGGCTCCTGAGTCGATCATCACTGAGACTTCCCTCAGCGTCACGTGTCGAAACCTGATTTCCATTGATAAAGTTAGATGTGGCGCTGCAGACTGTAGAGTATTGCCACCCTATGTTCTTTTGGAGTCTGATCAAAAATCGCATCAACCTGTTCAACTCCTCCAACAGATGGTGCCTTTAGTTTTCCTTCGGCTTGAAACTTCCCTTGGGTTTCTTTGGACACGCAATCTGCATTGGTTCGATGCCCTGCTGACCTTCATTGCTTCGTCCTCCTTCCGACCTTACTCGATCAAATCGTGGAATCACTGACTTGAAATCTTTCCTTTTTTCACCTTTTCTTTCCCCATGACGGAAATCGATTTCCAGCACTAAATCCACCAACGCTGAGATTTCTGTGGTTCTATTGGGTATTCCGGCCAATGCATCCTTTAGCTCATCTCTTAAACCTCGATAAAACACCGCTGCTCTCTTACTCTCAGACCAGTTGGTTTCCACCACTAGTTTATTGAATTGAGCCAAATAAGAGACCACATCGCGGTTCCCCTGTTTCAGGTCGAGTAGCTCGTTGTCTACGGCTTGGGATATCCGCCTTCTGTCAAATATTCGAAGGAACTCTTCTTTGAAGTTCTCATAATTCCGCAATATGGGATCGTCCTTTGAAATCAGAGGCAAAGACCAGGATGCTGCATCCCCACTTAAGTATGACAACACAAAGGCCACTCGAGACTGAGCATTTGGAAAAATGGAAGGGCGGCACATGAAGTGTAATGAGCACTGCGTAATGAATATTTGAGCCTTCTGCGGATCCCCACTAAAACGCTCGGGTGCCGCTAATGGAATGACAGGTGAGAGGGAGTGAATCACCTGAGTTGTCATCCTATTAGTTCCTTCTGTCAATGAAGCTTGAGCGTCCGACCCTGAACCAAAAGGTTGTCTAAGCCTTTGCGCCAATTCTGCGGTTTCTTTTCTAGAATTTACTACTTCTAATCTGAGGCTCTGGTTTTCCTCTCGGACTGCACTTAACTCTTTTTGTATGGTATCTAATATTGTTCCTAAACCTTGTACGTCTATTCCCTCAGCCATCGCTGTTCGGGTGTAAAATGCAACGTGGGCACTTCACTCTGTCAGACTCTAATTACGGTACTCAACTTACACAGGAACAGAGATGCTAGTTCCCAAATCCACCCCGACAGCAATCCAGAGCTTAGTGTGACAAGTCTCTAGAGTGGCTATCTAGGGGGAAGGGGGAAAGTGGATAAAATAACAAAAGAGAGAAGAGACTGTTCTGCGGCTTCCTTCAGGAGTCCGTCCAGCAGACTTCTTTTGCTGAAGAGATAACCTGTAGACAAGAGTTATTGTTATCATAAACTTTTAGTCCTTAACCTCTCTTATCTCTTAACCCCTATTGCCTTATTTCCTTACCATGCCAATTTCAGAACTCGGCTTCTCTTCTATTTCTTTTCTGTGTATGCTTTTATTTCCTTAACTATATTCTTCGTCTGCAATTAAAAAGGAAATAGCTAGAACCCAAGGTTTATCTGCCTCATATAAATCTTTCTCTCTGTGCTTCTCACTTAATTTCCTATTTTTCTTTTCACTCTCCTATGTTTTATCTTCCTTGGTATCTGCCTTGATTCACAGCTTCTTTTTCTTTTTGCACACCTGCACTATATTTACATTTATCTGTTAAGAACTTCAGCTTTCTTTTTAACTAGATGTTATCTATTTTAATTTGGTATTCTACTTACTGAGTTTGAGGTCTTTTCCTATTGGTAATTATTCATCTGTGTGTTTAATGCTTTCTCTTCTTTTCGTGGTGGTATTTTATTCTCTGTACTTAGCTACTGTTCGACGACTCATTTCTGTGGTAAGTATGGTTTTATCTTATTCTAATTATTTGTAGTTGCTCAAGCGTTCTAATCTATATTGCAATTCTCTCTTCAATTTTTCAGGACTTGCCGTTACTACTCGTTACCTCTGTGAAGAATTACAGTAAAGCCACTTTCCTCACAGTAAGTTCTATGACTCTAATGATTTCAGTAATTTACTTCAGTTCTCTGACGTGACAAATATACACTCGTTAACTTAGCTTCATTTTTCTTGTTCTTCCTTCAGATGCTCCTGTTGACGCTGCTTCCTCTCCCTGACGACTCGGTGCGAAATCTTCACAAACTAAGATTTGCTGTTCTCCTCAAAAGTCACTTTACTTAATTGAACTCGGATTTCGAACTTGTATCTACTGACTTCCGAAAGCCCTTCAGTTTAGATTCTGAAAAGCCTTCGAGCGAAAACTGAAACACTTTTAGTCAGCGCGCTCTGAAATGCGCACCTGACTCGCTAGAATTCTTGCTGAAGTGCGCAGTTCCTAGGCAGCGCGAGCCTCACCTAGGATTCCAGCGCGTTCTCTGCCAAACACTAGAACGCTAACAGCTACTCGGTTCTGGTGGCCTTTTCTGGCGCCATTTCCGAGTCAGCTCCACCCATGTACCTTCCATTGCTCGGGGTGTACAAACTTTGAATCTTCGAAGTGCAATTAAACCTATCTGTAATCTTGGGGTCCTGACAAAAGAAGATCCAGTTGGACATGATTGAAGGCCTTGCTGTAATCTATAAAACAGTTGTAAAGTACTTGATTTTTCTGTATCTGTTTTGACACTAACATCCTAATTGCTTACTAGGTTATCGGTGGTTCCCACCAGGTCTAAAACTGGTTTAATTAAATGAAATCAGATGTTTAGAACTGGCCCATGCCTCTAGGTCTTTCAATAATAGAGAACCGAAATATTTAGCTTCGACATCTTGGAGAGCGTTGAGGCATTAACTCTCTGGATTCGCCATTGGTCCTTTTTTGTAAATTGGATGTAAGATTGAACATTGCCATGAAGGAGGAATCGTGCCTGTAATGAGACAGGTTCTAAACAGCCTTTCCAGCAATTGTGACCAAAAATCAATATCTAATTTATAGACAGAGGCAGGAATACCATTCGGATCCGGAGCACCATCAGCTCAACTTTTTTTGATTAAGATAGCAATCCTTTTGGCCGTAATAGTTTGTGCTAAGTCATAGGTTTGCTCTTTAACATCATCCAAGATTTCTTTTAATTCGATCAGATTGAGAATACAGAATTTGGATGTTGGACAAGTTTGGAATTGTTTGATACAGAGTTCTGACGTGTTGGGACCAGCTGTCTACGGTCACGTTATTTTCTTTCAATTGAAGAGTGGTACATTCATTGTTTAGTCGATTTATTATAATCCAGAAGGCTTTAGAGTTTTTCGTTTGGCAGGCCAAAGATAGCTCCAACTGTAATGCTTCTTCATGGTTCTTTTGTGCTTGCCAGATTGAGCATTTATATGTTCCTCTACGATTTTTTATTTTTTCCAGGGAGACGATTCCTATTCCGTTTTTTAACAGTCTGATCTTATTTAAAGCACTTTTTTAAATTTTGAGATCCTTTGTGAACCATGTTTGTGATTTAGTGGTTCTTGCTTAGCGTGGACCCCTATCAGAAAACTGGGTAAGGGGTAAAAGAAGTTGATGCATGAAAGATTCCCAGTCTTTTGTTGTGTGACATTGTGACATTGTGACAAAGACTGGATTGAGAGTGTTTTTTTCCACATCGAGTAGTTCATGGCGATATCCGTCAACCATTTAATTCGCTTCCAATTTTGGGGGATGAAAAAACAGCAAAAGACTTTCTGCTGTGGCTCAACAGACAAAATTAATTCCTGAAATTCACGCACACCATGTGAAAAACTGAATTTGTTTTTCTTGATCTAAACATTTTCCCAGATGAAGGGTCTCTAAAAACTACAACACATTTCAAACCTACTGCAAAAAATGGTTTACTTTCCTTTGACAGTTTTCACCATAGACACGTCAGGGAAAATCTCCTCTTCGGCCAATTCCTGCAACTTACTACACTGAGCAATTACAAAACGCCGGCAGAAGGCTTGCCATCTAAGCTAAAAGTGCAGAACTACCCCAACAAAATTATTTTCAGAGCTATGAAACAAGCCAAAAACAACCACAGGGAGCCATTACTTGATATCCCCTTAAATTAAGACAAAGAAGCTCGACCTATATTCATCACTACCTACATCAGTGCTTCCAATCAAGTGAGCAAAATTGTCAACAAGCACTTATGCATACTGAATAGCGAGACCACGAACTTCCCAAAACTCATGTTCTCGCACAGAAGGAGGCATAGCCTAAAATATATGTTGGCTCACACACGACCATTCACAAGTGACGACATAAGACCCAGTAAAGGCTTCATCACCCCTATAACAGGGCATTACCCTTGCGGCAACTGCAGTGTCGGCCATTTAATTAAGACAACCAGGATGCTCACATTCAATTATAACACAACATGGGAACTGCAATATTTCACCGTTCGGTACAACCAGGAAGACCGCCTGTGGTAGCAACGGCCAGAGCGCTGCCTCACGCCCTGAGTTGTTACCAGGAGTGAAGGTGATTATCCCCGATTCAATACGGGTGACTCATAAGAACCCCCGCAGTTCCACTTACTACTAGATGAGTAGGTATTTCTGTTGGTGGTATCGTTCCAGTTTAGTTTGGGATGAGATTTCTCTCACTCTGTTTTCACTCTTTATTTTTTGTTGCAGTAGTAACATTTGGTCCTGAAGAAAGCCACAATCTAAAAGTATGATCGTTAATGGCTGAAACATGTTGACCATGTTTTTATCCCTTGACATCTAAGGATACATAATAAACATAATTTTCTTTAGATAGTCAATTTTAATACACTATTCATTTACACTGCACTTTTCACGCTGTTCCACCACACGTTAGGCAGCTTCAGTCTCTGTGTAAATTGGTCCATCCAGGGTGCTTAGATTAAGAAAACATCCGCGAGCTCCTCCTCTTCCATCCACGCAGGAGTTGTAGCTCCTTAACCACACTAGGTGTGGTTAAGAGGAGGCCCCAGATGATGAAGCATGCCACCTCGGTGGGTGATGGGACTTCGTCCTCTTTATGAGGACTGTTTTTCTTTAAGCATCTAGACTTGTTGGCATTAGCATTTAGTATCGTTGCTTTAGACCCACGGATTCCTTGTTGTTTGATACATAGTGATTAAGGGATTTTTTCCGTGTAGGTCTTTAAATTTCCCCTTGACCCCCCTTTCCCACCGGTATTTTTGCAACTGCAATATTTCACCAACTAACTCCCAATCAGTGATATATATATAATTACGTGCCATTGCAATCTGCTTTATGTAGGAATGACCACACGTGAAGTGAAAACCGGAATCTGTGAACCCCGCAGCAATCTAAGATGCGGTTGTGCCACCACAAAGATGTCTGCACACTATATTGAACACAAACATGATCAGTGACCTGAGATGGGTGATCATTTAACAATTGAGCCAAGAATTACAGCTGTCCCTAGGGACCAGTTCACTTGACTTTCCACCATCTGTACCTTTTGTAACCACCACTAGATGAGGTATTCTGCACAAGCATCATCCAATGTACCATTCCTATAGTCCGTACCAGCTATTCTAACTATGTTTTCTAATAATTAGGCCCTTGGATTGTACATAATTCCTTCACAATCCTTTCATCAATACTTTGTCGATACTTCCTACACCGTTATCCCTTATCCTAAGTCTAAAACCAATTTCTCTGCTTGGTGTCTTAGTATTTACCTGTGAATGTACAAAGACCCATACTGGGGATTAAGAATAACATACATTTCCTGTTCAGAAAACCTTTTATCTCCAATATCCTGTTTTTTTCCGCTCTCTATATGTTTTCTATTTTTGTCTATTACCTTGCATTGCGCATAGTCTTTATCATTTTTGACATTTTGTGTCTTTGCCAAGATCCACTATCACGATACGGCAATACGGCCGACCCAGCCAACTGGAGACGCGAAGCCACCATTTGAGGGAACGCGCTATGAGCAGTTGGCCCATTACAAGCCGTCATTTTGTTCAAATCGGCATCCTAGTCCTTTACGGCACGAGGAAATCGATGTTCGCATTGTTCCAAGATGATTTAAATCTTGGCTGTCCCCGCCCGCCGGCACCAGTGGAGCCACGTGTGGGCCATGTTTCTTATTTCTGAGGGAGCAGCCTTGATGAAGTAAGTCAATGCGGGCTTGCGCCAGCGTTGGTATTGCTTTGCTAACTTGTATCAGCTTCCTTTTGACACATTTAGCCTCTTTGGGAACTTGAGTGTGACTTCAGATTACAGTCCATTTCCTCTATATTTTTCACTCGTGGTGAAAATATATATATATAGATATGTATATTATCTACTGGCGGCCGCCAGTAGATAGTTATAGTTAGGATCGTGTTTCCATAGGAAATCTGCAACATTCTATTTGGAATAACTTTGGCGCCGATTGACGAATCCTCGCGAAATTTTCAAAATAGGTGGGGCGCTCCGCTCCGCTCCTTCCCTGAAAGTCTCGGGGGGATTCGTCAAGCGGGGGCTGAGAAAAAGGGGGGGTCCCAAAACGCGTTTTCCCCATGCATTTTTCCATAGGACCTTTAGTCCAAGCTACAGCCCGAATGGCTGAACTTTGGCAGAGAGGTAGTCCTCAGGTCAGGGATGTGCCTTTTGCAGGTCTGGTGTAAATCTGTTCAGTATTTCCTGAGAAAATAGCATTTAAAAGCATATATATCTATAAGCGCGCACCGTGCGCGTACGGTAAAACTTACCGTACGAGCACGCTGCCGTGCGCGAGCGCGATTCTGATTGGTTGTTAGATCTTAGTAAACATTCGAATCGGTCGAAACCAGGAAGTGTCGGCCGCCATTTTGTCTCTCGCAGTCTGAAGGGGTGAAAAACAAGGGTGGAGAACGTGAAAAGGGGGCAGGGTGGACAGTTCCTGACCCCCTAGCCTTTGTCAGGGGGTCCCAGAAGGACCCCCAAAGGCCAAAATTTCCTTTAATTTTTTTGTGAAAAATCGCGGAGTACGCGTAGCGTGCGCGTACGGTAGAAACGGAAAAATTCCACGAACTGCGTAACGTGGGGGCGTGGTGCGTGAAGCGCACCGCGCGCCCACAGTGCGCGCACGGTGCGCGTACGGTACGCACATGGTGAAAAACCTTAAAAAAAAAAAATACATAACTTAGCATTTGAAAAACCGTACAAATTCACTGAAAAAACCATAGGTTTCACACACGTTATAGTTAGCTGGACATTTCACTCGTGAAAAACCATTGAAATTCCCCCATTATAGTTAGTGCAGGCAACTATAACTCACGCGACCGCAATCCTCTGCTGATGACGTCAGATATTACATCACTGATGACATATGTGTCTTTCTGAAAAAAAAATATTTGTAATATATGTATAGCTAAAAATTAATGGAAGAAGACATGGGTAAATAAGTGTCTAAATACAGTGATGTAATATCTGACGTCATCAGCAGAGGATTGCGGTCGCGTGAGTTATAGTTGCCTGCACTAACTATAACGGGGGAATTTCAATGGTTTTTCACGAGTGAAATGTCCAGCTAACTATAACATGTGTGAAACCTTTGGTTTTTTAAGTGAATATATATATACATACATATACATACATACATACATACATATATTACCTACTGGCGGTCGCTAGTAGGTAGTTATAGTTAGGACCTATTATCCATAAGAAAATCATAACATTCTTTTCCCAATAACTTTGGCGTCCGTCGACGAATCTTCGATAAATTTTCAAAACTCGTGGGGCGCTCCGGTCAGCTCCTTTCTTAAATGTTTCAGGGTGATTCGGCAAGCGGGGGCCGAGAAAAAAGGGGGGTCCCAAAACTTGTTTTCTCCATGTTTATTCCCATAGGAAACTTTAGACCAGGTTACAGCCCGAACTGCTGAACGGAATTACACCAAATTTGGTGAAATGGTAGCCCTTGGTTCAGAAAGATTCCTTTTTGTTAAATGGTGTAAATCCGTTTAGTAGTTCATGAGAAATTAGAAAAAGAAAAAGTTTCAATATCTGGGCGGAGCCTAACGACACATCTCATCGTGAGATCTGATTAGCTGTCAGCACTTCGTCCTGGAATTGCTGGCAGCCATCTTGGGACCAATATACATGATAGTACCCCATTGAAATGCATTGTAGTGAATCGAAGATTTTGAGGGTTACCAAAAGGAGAACTATAAAGGGTGATAGCAGACTTTAGTTACATTAGAATTCATTTGTTGATGGTACCATACTAATTTCAGGAATTGTGGTGTGTTCTAAGGTGATTTTACCCTGTGAAAAACCTTCTGCTGGGATATCATGAATCATGTTTGAGAGAAAACTGAAGCTAAAATGAGAGCATATTTTCTGTAAATTCACATTATCTTTCTCAGTCATGTGAGAATGAAGTCTGTCATTCTCAGTAAATCATGTACATCCAACAAGGGCAGAGACTGTCAGTTGATTCCTTTGTGTTCTACTGCAGCTTCCCAGAGTGTTCTAAAGAACAACTAGAGCGCTAACAGTCTTACTTATGACAAAAGTATGGCACACCTGAAGCCATCTTGATTGGAATAAACTGGTAACACTTAAAACATTTAATTTAAAAAGGAACAAAATGATGGGGTTCATTTTGTCATAGAAATTATGGTTAGTGCTGTAGAAAGAAAAATTAGGACATGTTTTAAGTGAGATCTCAAATATCTTCCTGTTATATTTCAACAGGAGCAGCCTGTCAGTTAATGCCTTTGTGTTCTACTGCAGCTTCCCAGAGTGTTCTAAAGAACAACTAGAGAGCTAACAGTCTTACTTATGACAAAATGATGGCACACCTGAAGCCATCTTGATTGGAATAGACTGGTAACACTTAAAACATTTAATTTAAAAAGGAACAAAATGAGGGGGTTAATTTTGCCATAGAAATAATGGTTAGTGCTACAGAAAGAACATTTAGGGCATGTTTTAAGTGACATCTCAAATCCTCTTCTATTTCATTAGAAAATTCTGACATGCAGACTGAAACAATCACTTTCAATACCAGCAGTAGACTTCCAGTTAACTCCCTGGTGAGCAGTAGCTTTACTACAGTGATCTAATGAACAACTAGAGTGCTAACATTCTGAATTTATGGCAAATGTGTGACACATCTGAAAGCCTTCTTGATGGAATCAAAGTAAAAAACTGAAAGCATTTCCTACTGAGGAGACTGCAGTAAATGAGGAAATGAGGAAACTTCATAACAAATAAGTCTCCCAAGATGGCCACCAGAGAAAAAAGAGCTCAAATGTAGCACAAATATCACCCAGATGTAGCCCACATATAGCCCAATGACAGAAGTGTGCAAAACACTTTTTATTTTTAGTTTTTCTGCAGTTTTATATAGTGCAGACTGGTCAGGTATTGGAGCGTTACATCTTACTTGGACCCCTTATTGCGTATTTTGCACGAAGTACATGAGATTGACCTTGCGAAACATTGAACTTTAAGATTCTGTTAACCTGAAGTTGCTCTGAACCGGGCTTTGTAACACCCGTTTTTACCTACTGGTTTTAATTAATTCTCACTGTATTGTATTAGGAAAGAGGATTTACTGTTTTTATGTACACTTTTATGACCTATGTTTCTAAATCAGATCAAATACAGTTTAATGAATTATATGGCAGGACGGAGGCGAGGATTTGCATAGCAGTTCAAAGAAAACGTAACACAACAATCATTAAACAAAAGACTACACAACCCATGAACCATTAGGGGGGTAGTCTCCAAGGCAACTATAGTCCAATCATATCACAGCCCATCGTATATAATATTGTGACGTCCCTACCCCTCCCTCTTTCTTCACTGCTCGTCAGTTAAGTGCATTCCTTACATTCTTGGCTTAATCTGACGTTGTTGCTGTTTGTATAGCGGTTTCTTGTGCACGTTATTAGCCTTATTGCCTTGGTATTGTTTCATATTCCCTGCACAGCAGGTTCTTGCCCAAGAGTGTTCTCACCCTCGCAGTTTCTCCTGCTGTGCGCTCTGCGCGCGGTGAGATCCTGTCAGGCGCGTCTGGTCCGAGCGAGGCAGCTCTGTCGAGCGCTCCCGCAGGTCTTTACGCGCGTTTGGGAATCCGGTCACTCCTTTAGTGTCCGCTTGATTCCCGACCAACCCTCGCCTAATTTTGACACCGCTACACGGTGATTTCCCCACACGGCCACGTTAGTGACCAGCACCACCTGGTGGTGGTAATTGGTATTGCGCCTCAGTCTATTCTTATAACAGCTTCGGGGAAAGCCCAGCTGTTGGAGCACCGGCAAGGGGGCTGCCTTAAGGATTTTAAGGGCATTTATTCTGTGCTCAAACCCTCTGCTATCATGTCTTCTCCAGAAGACCATTTTTACTCCTCCTACCAGGAAGTGGAGGAGGAATGGCCCCCCAACTTCTCCCTCCAGCAGTGGACCAAGCCCTCTCTCTCGCTATTTCTAGGGCACTGGCTCCTCTTAGGGATCAGGTTGATAAGCTGGTGAAAAGCATCCCTGGGGTGTTCAGTGACCCAGATCTGGTGGTGGCGAGCCCCAGTAACTCCCAGATGGGGAATAAAAGGGTAGTTAAGCATAATGCGGGGCACTTGGAAGGATTTGATAAACTTACGGAGACCTTCCTCGAGAATGTGCGAACGCTAAAACATGCATCCTGCCGGGAGGAGGAGTCTGGAGAAAATTGTGACGCTGTCACCACTATTGTAGACCCCAACGGCGGGTTTCCCTTAGAGGGACAGGATGTATCGGAGGACGATTTCTCCTCCGATGAGGATAAGGATTGGGGGCGTCCCTGGCATCCAGAGTCCCACTCCTCTCAGTCCCGGGTTGGGGACGGGGTCCACTCGGACATGTTCGAGCCTACCCAAATTTACCATCCTAGGTCGGCGGAGTGGACCCCTGACACCAAAGTGGCAGAGTATGTGGTGGGGAAAATCCATCAACCCCTTGAAAGGGAGGTCAGGAATAGGATGAGAGGAGAGTGCCCCAGGCCCTCACTGAAGGGGAAAGTGGCACACACACCTGAAATTGATGAGAAACTGTACCTTTTTCTCCAAGTATATGAGGGATCCCAAGAAAGGAATTGATAGGTCTTGGACGTGGTACGGCCCTTGAACCAAATTATTCAACTGGTGGAGCGTTCAAGAGAGTCAGGATCCCCTTTGTCGATGGATATTGTGGCTGGTTGGGCGCACTACCCTGAACCCTAAAACACTACCCAAACATCACTGCACTACCCTAAACCCTAAAAGACTATCCCCAGCACGACACCCTACACTACCCAAACATAACTGCACTACCCTGAACCCTAAAACACTACCACCAGCACGACTCCCTACACTACCCAAACACCACTGCATTACCTTAAACCCACCCCAGCACAACCCCCTACACTACACAAACACCACTGCACTACCCTAAACCCTAAAACACTACCCCCAGCACGACCCCCTTCACTACACAAACACCACTTCACTGCCTTAAACCCTAAAACACTCACCCAGCACGACCCCCTACACTACACAAACACCATTGCACTACTCTAAACACTAAATCTACCACCAGCATGACACCCTACACTACACAAACACCACTGCACTACCCTAAACCCTAAAACACTAGAACCCAGCACGACCCCCTACAGTACACAAACACCACTGCACTACCCTAAACCCTAAAACACTACCCCCTACACTACACAAACACCACTGCACTACCCTAAACCCTAAAACACTACCCCCAGCACTACCCCCTACACTACACAAACACCACTGCACTACCCCATGCCCAATCCTCCTTACCTCTCAGTCCTGGTGGTTCCTCTCTCCTCGTGGTTCCTGCTTCACGTCGTCTCTGAGGGGCGGTGCACGTCATTGTGAGGAAACAGAACATCCTCTGTTTCCTTACAACAACGTGGATCGTCTACATGTTTTTTTAGAATGCATGGTCATTTACCATACATACCTTTACAACAAAATTTGTTCCAAAGGCATGCGTGGTAAATGACCATGCACTCTAAAGAAAATGTGTAGTAATGACTTCGCGATGTACAACGCATGTGTGGTAATGCATGCGTTGTAATGGTATCGCGAAGTAAGAAAGTCGTTGTAACGGCTGTTTACCGATCAAAGATGGCCCCTGTTCTTCAGTGAGACATTTATTTGATTAATTAGGAGGAAGGAATGTGTTGTTTTTTTTTACCGAACAGTGCAGGTGGTTCCTCTCTCCTCGTGGTTCCTGCTTCACGTCGTCTCTGAGGGGCGGTGCACGTCATTGTGAGGAAACAGAACATCCTCTGTTTCCTTACAACAACGTGGATCGTCTACATGTTTTTTTAGAATGCATGGTCATTTACCATACATACCTTTACAACAAAATTTGTTCCAAAGGCATGCGTGGTAAATGACCATGCACTCTAAAGAAAATGTGTAGTAATGACGTCGCGATGTACAACGCATGTGTGGTAATGCATGCGTTGTAATGGTATCGCGAAGTAAAAAAGTCATTGTAACGGCTGTTTACCGATCAAAGATGGCCCCTGTTCTTCAGTGAGACATTTATTTGATTAATTAGGAGGAAGGAATGTGTTTTTTTTTTTACCGAACAGTGCATTCCCAGCTGTTGTATTGTGAAAGTGTCCGCGTGGCCTGGTTTCACTTCCGGTGAGAAAGTGGAAGAGTCTGTTTGGATCTAAAGGAGTTCTGTTGTTGGACGGGGCCGGCGCGACACGTCATCAGAAAACATAGCTAATGGAAAGCGTCCTCCCTGAAGTGTGGAGCAGTGCCATGAGAGGTCAACGAGTGTGCGTCCCACCGCAGTATGACCGTACCGCGTGACCCATGTGCCGCCTCCAGGGTACTGGAGGCAGAAGCGGCATCGCAGGTCCTCTTGAAGACCGCTGTAGCACTAATTCTACATTTTGGTGCTAGGGCATTTTGACTTTGTTGTTCCTGCCAGATACAAAGAGAAGATCCTGTGTTATTCAGTGCCCTCGTTACCTTTTTTGTGGGTTGTGGTGCTTGTCACTTCGCTGCCCCGCCGGTGCACACGACTGGGCACCCCACCTCGTGTGCCATCTGCAGAGCCTCAGCCCTCGGATCACTGGTTTCGGTTTCTGGAGTGGCAACATAAACAGTTGCTCCCAAAGGACTAGCCTGAACACTTAGGTGAATATCCCCTGCACCAGCATTCCATGGAAATTCTTTCCTGGCTCTCCCACGTCGACGAGGACGTCATAATAGCACGGCTCCGCTCGCGACACCGTATGACGTCATAGGAGCCATAAGAGGACCTCGTCGGCGTGCTGACGTCAGTTCCACCCATTTTTTCTGTGCCACCGTGGCAAACAGGCAGACTGAGACATTTTCACATGTATACATAGTATAATAAATATATATATATTCACTGAAAAAACCATAGGTTTCAGGCACGTTATAGTTAGAAATTAGCATTTAAAAAACCTTAGAAATTCACAAAAAAAAACATAGGTTTCAGGGGTGTTATAGTTAGTTGGACATTTCACTCGTACAAAACCATAGAAATTCCCCCGTTATAGTTAGTTCAGCTAACATCTCAAATGACATCACTGATGACATCATCCAGTGAATGTGTGTTTTTCTGAAAATTAAATATGTTTTATATATGTATATCTCAAGGTCGATGGATTGAATAAATGGGTATATAAGTGTCTAAATGGATGATTTTTGTGTGAAAAAAGGATTGTATAACTGACTGATTAAGTGTATCTTAGTGAATACATGGCTTAGTGAGTAATGTTTAAATATGTAAATATCTGTATCAGTCTCTCACTTTGTGTATAAGTGGCTGCATGGGTTGGTGAGTAGCTACATGAGTGTCTATATAGGTTATTAGTTTTTTTTTGGATTATCTGTATGAGTGTCTGAGTGTCTGTATGGTTTGGTGGGGGGTATTACGTAGTGCATAGATGCATGAATGAGTGACTCACTGTTTGTATGTGTTGAAGACAGCATGTGTGCAGGACTGTATGGGTGGATGAGTGTGTGTATGGGTGTGTTAGTGAGTGAATGACTGTCTCAATAGTGTCTTTATGAGTAACTACATATGTTTTAAACTAGTATATGTGACTATTGGTGTATATAAGTGAGTATATGTGAGAGTGAGAGATTGAAAGAGTTCCTGTATGAATAAGTATGTGTTTCTATAAGTGATTGTTGAAAAGACTAAGTATGTGTAAGTTTCTGTAGAAGTAAGTGTGGTGGTGTGTGTATAACTGTATATGCAAGTAAATGGATGTTTGATTCTTTATTAGCATGAGTGACTATGTGTGTGAGTAAGTCCGTGGATGAGTGGTGTTGTGTAACAGGATGTATTGGTGTATGAGTACATATGATGAGTGAGTACATGTATGAGTGACTGTATAGGACTGTTGGTGAATGAGTGGATGTGGATCTTAGAATTACTGAATAGGTTGTTGTAACTGGTATTGGTATGTCCATTGTTTTGAAAAGTTTAGTTTCTATTTTTGAATGTGTGTATCAAAGGTTATATTAGGGTGAGAGGAGGTCTGCCACTCTATCACAAGGATGATGTCATCAGTGATGTGATCAGTGATGTCATGAGTGATGTCACTGACCATGTCATGAGTGATGTAATATGTGACGTCATCAGCAGTGCATTGTGGGCGCGCAAGTTATAGTTAGCTGAACTAACTATAACGGGGGAATGTCAATGGTTTTGTACGAGTGAAAAGTCCAGCTAACTATAACGCCCCTGAAACCTATGGTTTTTTCAGTGAATTTCTAAGGTTTTTTAAATACTAATTCCTAACTATAACGTGTCTGAAACCTATGGTTTTTTCTGTGAATTTCAAAGGTTTTTTAAATGCTAATTTCTAACTATGCCTACAGAGATATGACATGCGAAGAAAGAAGAAAAAACGCACAGAAAGAAAAAAAAGAAATGCAGAAAGAAGCAACAGAGGTCCTCAAAGACGAAGAAAAGTGCAGGAAGAAGGATAACGTACAGAAAGAACAAACAAAAGAGCAGAAAGAAGCCTTGTTGCAAAATCATCCTGTACCCTCAACTTTTTCAGACGGATACTGGTGGTAACTGAGTCTGACTAACCAGTCCTAGAGCCAGTGCTATGTTAAAAGACACTAGAATACAGTGAAAACACCTACATACACTAGGGAACACTATGCGTTGGGGTCCCCCTGTGATTAGCATGACCTCCTCTGTAAGCCCCTAGTATATAATAGGGCAGGGGGATTAAAACTACCTCTTAAAATGCACCATTGGGCGTGTTTGAACATGTCACCTCAGGCCCCGTTCCCTCCCTTCCCCATTGTGTAAACACGCCCTGTGGCCGTTTTCAGTTGGGAGATTAAGTCCCCTTGAATCCTGAGGGTCCCTAGGATCCAACTAGCCCACTAGGTACCTCCAGTAAGCGCCACAGAGCTGCGTTGCAGAGAGATGTAAAAAGGGTCACGGCCAAGACCACCTCTCTGCAACGCAGCGCAGTGGCGCCTACTGGAAGCACATGGTGGGCTAGTTGGCCCCCAGGGTCCCTCAGGATTCAAGGTGAATTATTTCCCCAACTTAAAACGCGCCACAGGGCGTGTTTGCACACGTCACCTCAGGCCCCATCCCCTCCCTTCACCAGTGTGTTAACACGCCCTGTGGCCGTTTTTAGTTGGGAGATTAAATTAATTTGAATCCTGAGGTTCCCTAGGGTCCAACTAGCCCACTAGGTACCTCCAGTAAGTGCCACAGAGCTGTGTTGCAGAGAGATGTAAAAAGTGACATGGAATGGACCACCTCTCTGCAACGCAGCGCATTGGCACTTACTGGAAGCACCTGGTGGGCTAGTTAGCCCCCAGGGGCCCTCAGGATTGAAGGGGAATTATTTCCCCAACTTAAAACGCGCCATAGGGCATGTTTGCACACGTCACCTCAGGTCCCATCCCCTCCCTTCCCCACTGTGTAAACACGCCCTGTGGCCGTTTTAAGTTGGGAGATTAAGTCCCCTTGAATCCTGAGGGTCCCTAGGGGCAAAATAGCCCACTAGGTACGTCCAGTAAGCGCCATTGCAGAGAGGTGTAAAAAGGGGCACGGCCTGCACCACCTCTCTGCGACGCAGCACAGTGGCACTTACTGGAAGCACCTGGTGGGCTAGTTGGCCCCCAGGGTCCCTCAAGATTGAAAGGGAATTATTTCCCCAACTTAAAATGCGCCACAGGGCGTGTTTACAAACGTCACCTAAGGCCCTGTCCCCTCTCTTCACCACTGTGTAAATGCTCCCTGTGGCTGTTCTAAGTTGAGAGATTAAGTGCCCTTGAATCCTAAGGGTCCCTTGGGTCAAACTAGCCCACTAGGTACCTCCAGTAAGCGCCACAGAGCTGCGTTGCAGAGAGGTGTAAAAAAGGGCATGGCCTCAGAACACCTGTCTGCAACGCAGCTCCCTGGCGCATACTGAAGATACCTGTTGGGCTAGTTGGCCCTCAGGGACTCTCAGATTTGAAGGGGAATTAATTCCCCAACTTACAACTCGCCTGGGGGCGCGTTTGCAGAGTGCTGCAAGGAGGGGGCGTGGCCTCCGGCGCGATGCCGGTCTTATTTTTATTTTATTTTTTAAGAAAGGGGGCTGTGTGGCCCCCCCTTCTTTTTCTAATTTATTGGCCCTGGGGACCCCATCCCCCAGGGCCTACCCCCTAATTTTTTTTTTTTAGAAAACAAATTTGGAAGGGGGCCGTGTGGCCCCCCTCCCGAGGCCTTAATCGGCCCCGGGGACCCCAACCCCCGGGGCATGGCCCAAAAAAAAATTCTTTAGGACGGGGGCTGCGTTGCCCCCCTCCACAGGCCACTTATTGCCCCGGGGACCCCATCCCCCGGGGCCGGCCTTTGATTTTTATTATTATTTATTTTAATATATTTATAGAAACACCTAGGACATCGTACCTATCACCATGACGATTTGCGTGATATTCATTAAAAGGTGTCTATGCATACAATGAATCCACGTGGAATGTATTTACACCGCTAGTGAAGCTCTGACGTGTCTGATGCCCTACCGTGTCTAATCCCGGCGCCCCTGCCGGTGGGTACTCCCTTGTCGCTTATTTATACAAACATGGGTAGCTATTGACGGGCACATTTAATACACACGCACACCAAGCCATTCAAAGGGGATTCGACAAAAATTCGACCAAAACTATGCAAGAAACCCCCCTCACGGTTAATAAAACACACATCCACCGCCGGATGTGTAATACTTTTTATTTTACTCTCTGGAAAGGAGACAAACCTCACTTGAGAGTCACAGCGCGCTCCTGGCTGAGCCCAATGCTGTGTTACACCCATCAGTGCCCGCCGAGTGCCACACACCTCTGTGTTGTATTCCACCAGCTAGTGCGTATGCTATGACACTCTCTGGCCCATGTGCACTGTAACACCACCCCGTGAATATGTCATGCCACACTTGCCTTCAAACGGGTTATATTGCCTCATCTAACGTACCTTCCTCGATGCCTATGTTATAACGCACAGCGCTATGCCATACATATTACAATCTGGGATCCATATCTTTGTCACAGTGCATATGCGTTACACTGCCCTGTACATATTACACTCCAAGGCGCATATCGCATAGCACGCGCTAGTGCCTGTGCTATCTCGTGCTCTCCAATGAATCTGTCATTGCGCACAATGTTTTGCATATTGTATTTCACGCCCCGGTTCATCTTATATCACACTTTTTGGTGCATAGTTTATACCATACACTATATCTAGTTTTCATTTTCAATTGTGCTCTCAGGACTATATTCTATATAACACTGCGTTCACCTACCCTTTTCACGGGCATTACATTTTGCGATCCTCCATGGTCCTTTGTGCATGCCCCTGCACCCTCCTTCTTGCCCATCATAGCCATTTTGCTACCATTAACCCTCCCGCTTGCCATGCATGGTCTTCTGTGCTGCCACTGCCCCTCCCACCTTCCCTGTGTGGTCAGCTAGCTGCCCCTGACCCCCTCCCATCTTCCCTCCATGGTCTGTGTGTATGCCATCATAGTCTCACTGTTGCTCTACATGGTGTGTCTTACTTCTAGTGCCCATCCTGCCTGACCTCCATGGTCATCTTGCTGCTCCTGCCCTGCCCCCTTGCCCCCAGCCCTCTGTTTCCATGTGCAGACCCCTATTCCCTCCCTCCTGGCTTGTCTGTTCCATTGTAATGCCCCTGATCCGTCCTTCCTGCACTTTATAGTCTGTTATGCTGCAGCTTTCTCTCCTGTCTGTCCATTATGATCAGCTAGCTACCATTGCCTCTTTCCCCTCTGTTCTCTGTTGTCCATGTGCATAGTCCTGTCCCCTCCCTATTGCTTTCTATAGATTATTGTGCTGCACTCCCGTCCCGCATGCCCTGTGTGGTGTGGCTATTTTGTCCCTAGGGACCCTCAGGATTCAAGGGGACTTAATCTCCCAACTTAAAACGGCCACAGGGCGTGTTTACACAGTGGGGAAGGGAGGGGACGGGGCCTGAAGTGACGTGTGCAAACACACCCTATGGCGCGTTTTAAGTTGGGAAATAGCTCCCCTTCAATCCTGAGGGCCCCTGGGGGATAACTAGCCCACCAGGTGCTTCCAGTAAGCGCCACTGCGCTGCGTTGCAGAGACGTGGTCCAGGCCGTGCCACTTTTTACACCTCTCTGCAACGCAGCTCTGTGGCGCTTACTGGAGGTACCTAGTGGGCTAGTTGGACCCTAGGGACTCTCAGGATTCAAATGAAGTTAATCTCCCAACTAAAAACGGCCACAGGGCGTGTTTACACAGTGGTGAAGGGAGGGGACGGGGCCTGAGGTGACGTGTGCAAACGCGCCCTGTGGCGCGTTTTAAGTTGGGGAAATAATTCACCTTGAATCCTGAGTAAGTAAGTACATTTTTATTTGCATAGTTAATTAAAACCATTACAATTTATTAAAAAAAATATATATATTCAATAAAACATTTGTCAAGTACATGCATAAAACTTGTTCCTTCATAATGCTTATGTCTTAAAACCATGTCGATAAACCTTGCTAGTTTTGAACAACTATACCAGCATAATGACTTATCGAGTTTTCCTCCTTAAATTAAAAATTTAAATTTGTCTTCAAAGATGCCTTGCACATTGGCTTATGCTTTTTCTGGCTAGGTTCTTGGTATTTCCGTTTCTGGCATTTTGCTTCCGCACAATCTCAGAAATTTTACTGCTCTACAATTCAGTTGTGGATCGCTAGGTGCAAAGCATGCCAACAGGGCTTGCCTCCTTGTTCGAATCCCTCGTAAATTAAACAATTGTTTCAATAATTTCTTTCGCTCTTTGAGGAGTTCTTTACAGGAGCATAATAGGTGCAGCAGGTCTTCCTGTGCTGTTCCACATAGGCACACAGAGCCTGCTTTATTACGTAGCCAAGGTGGAAGATGCTGAGTGCAGGGGAGCAGGCCAAATCTATATTTCATAAATGCAAATTTTATATTTTTGTTGTATCCCAGGTTGAAGTAAGCTTGGGCACCCGGCTTCTTGTATGTGTTCAAAGTCATCCATCCATGGGCTCTCTTTGACAGTGCCGCCTTGTCCTCCAGCCATGATAGTAGTTTCACCGTCTTCCAGACTATTTTTTTAAAGGTTAGGGTAGATGTCGATGTTTCCCAAAGTTGATTTAGCCCTAATTTGTCTAGGCTGATGTGAAGATATTTCGCAACTGGTGATGTAGTGTGCGTTTGTAGCTCTCTCCATAGCTGTTCATTTAACGTTCCTCAAGGAGTTTTTCGCACTTTACCCCATGCAGTGACGAAGGCCCCTTGCCTGGCAATTGTTTGTTTCAGGACACCAAACTCAAGTCTGATTTGAGCGGGTGAAGTATATTTCGGCAGCCCAAAAATGACCCTGTATGCGGTTGTTACTGTGGCATCAAGTATTTCCGCGTCGCTGCCTTTCTGTGCTTCGCTGCCGTAGGTAATTGTTGGTAAGAGTTTTGCACGAACCACCTCTGCCAGTGGCAGGATCGATGGGCCAGATAATTTTGAGTTTAAGGTTTTTAAGGAAGTTGCTATTATTAAACCTTTTTGCCTTAAGCTGTTCTTCTGTGCCAGGAAGTGACCACCAGAGTCCAGCTTTACGCCGAGGTATTTATACTCTGTTGTATCTTCTATTCTGGTCTCTCCCCAAAACCAGGCTGCAGTTTGTCGCCTTTTATTCCCTATTGTCATAGTTCTTGTTTTGTCCAGGTTGATCGTTAGGTCGTTTGCTTGGGAGAAGTCCCGCGTTGTATTTAGGAGATGTTGTAGCCCTACTTTTGTTTTACTAATCAGGACTATGTCATCTGCATAAAGGAGGCAGGGAAGAACCGTGTCACCTAGTTTGGGAGCGTGTGAATTACAGCCGATTAGCAGCGGGACTAAATCGGCTATGTACAGATTAAAGAGAGTGGGTGCCAAAACACAACCCTGTTTCAGACTTTTTTCCGTGGGAATGTGTCTTGACAGGAAGGTTCCATTACCCAGCTTCACGTGTAGCCATGTGTTCGTGTGCAGGTTTATGATCAGGTTGAGTAGGGGCTGAGGGAGCCCCTGATGATGTAATTTGGACCAAAGTCTGATGTAATTAACATGATCAAAGGCGGCCCTGTAGTCAATAAAGCAGAGGTATAGAGACGATCGTGTGGCTGCAGCCTTGTCCATAAGCATAGCCATGCTTAATATGTTTGTTGTTGTCCCAACTGATTTTGTGAAGCCGGTCTGTTGTAGAGGAATTGCGGATTTTTCCTTCACCCAAGCCTGAAGGTCCTCCAGTAACAAGCCTGCAAAGAATTTTGCTTCGTTGTCTAGTAGAGCCACTAAGCGATAGTTTTGTGGTTCTGACTTGTCACCAGATTTATGGATTGGGGAAATGATTGAGCCTCTCCATGAGCTGGGCAAGATGTTTAATGTTCTGATTTCTCTAAAGAGAGGGTCCAGTGCTTCTGCCCAGAAAGTTGCCTCCTGTTTGTAAAGTACTGGTGGAATTCGTTTGGGCCAGGAGCACCTTCTCTTCTCCCCTTTCCTATCTGCCTTTTGATGGCGTCAATTTGGGTCATTTGATGGCAAACAATTGGAGGATCTGGCCCTGATTTCCCAGCGAGAGAGATTTCGTGCCAAGCCTTGAGTATCGTTTAGAAGTCGGGTTCGTTTTGACAGGCTTGATGCTTTTCGCTGTATTCAGTGCCTTGTTGAAAGTGATGCCTGAGGTGTTTTACCCAGACTTCTTCTGTGATGTTTGTGGAGACGCCATCGTGATTGTGGTAGATGAACTGGTTTATGGTACCCCAGAATCTGGTGCTATTGTTATGTTTGACATCGGCATGTAGTTTAACCCACAGATGCTCCTCCATAGCTCTATTCACATCTCTTTAACTTTTTGAGGGCTGCCCTTTGTTTCCGTAATTCTTATAAATATAATTCATCGCTAGGCTCGTGTCGAAGGTGTCTCAGTAATTGTTTAATCCTTTTTTTTGCAAGCTTAATTTCTTGCTTAGCACTATATGATATTGGTTTAGTGCCGCTGAATCTTTGTAGGTTTGGTGGTTTAGTCTTGGTCGCATATGCCTCCATTGCTGATAGGAAGTTTCTCCATTTCTCCACTTCACCATCTCCAACCCTCGCAGCATAATGTTGTTTTGCAATTTCAAGCATGTCACTTCCTGCGGCTAACTTGAATTTAATTCTTCTTAGGTTGATGGTGGTGATTAATCCTAGAGGCTCCCTACATTGTTTGAATGTTGGAGTGACTGTTCTTAGTTCTATATCTTGGGGCCGATGATCACTGTCGCCTTTATTACCCAACTGAAACGATGTAATTTGTTGAAAGAGGCCTAGGGAGACGAAAGTGTAGTCCAGAATCGAACTTGTTTTTGTGGAGCTATATGTCGTCACGGGAGGGTTGTCTTTCGGTGACCTGCCATTTAATGGCATCAGATTGAGATGTTCCAAAGTCTCCACGGTCATTTGTCCTGTTTTGGTTTGTTTGCGCGTGTGAGGTTTTCCTTGTTGCGGGATGTTTCAGATTGCGTTTTGCAGAAGCACTTCTTCATCCACGGAAGATCCCATTAGATTATGGTTTAAGTCCCCAGTTAAGACAAGATCAGTGGTAGGTCCCTCACTAATGCATGTTTCCACAAAATTGCACATTTCCTTGACTAGTTTGATTTTGTTTTTAGGTTGGATGTACGCATTTAGCAGCATGATGTTGGAATCCGTTTTGCTTAATGATGGTGATAGAAAGGAGATAGTGACGGCTAAAGTTGACTGTATTGTGGAGCCAAAGATGCGGGCAGAATGGGCAGCTGTGTTAGCGACATATGTGACCAAGCCTCCTTGCAGATGGCCGTATTTTGCTCCCCTGGTGGCATTTACAAAGAAGCGCAGGTATCCTTGGAGATGAGGCGGGTCTATTGCCCATGTTTCTTGTAGTGCCACTATGTCGAAGGCCCTGACATAGGTGTCGAAATCCAAATCAGCTATTTTGTTGGCAAGCCCGTTTACGTTCCAGGAGCAGAACCGTACTGTCCCTAATGTGTTTGCTGTATTTAACGAGCAATCATCTTGTAAGTCTCTTGTGTTATTTATGGTTCTCGCAATCCATCTGATATCTTCTTCCCGGGCTTGCGGTGTGTAGTCATGACCGCTTCTTAAGTCCTCAAGTTGGTGCATCTTGTCGCTATTACAGTGCCCTATGGCTCCTCTCAGCACTGATGTTATTGATCTGCCAGCGGCCATCAATTTTTAGATTTTCTGCTGGTTCGCTTCTATGCGTGTCCCCCCGATAGGCAGTCATGCGTGCTTCCCACTCCTCCTTGTCTAGATATGAGTGTTGGTCTGGTTCTTCTGAATCATCCAACAGCAGGCTGGATTGAGACAACACTGGCTTGCATTGAAGTTGTGTAGGGACAGAGCGTACGTCAATTTCTGTGTCCGGCATGTCCTTTGGGTTTTCAGGTATTAATCCCCCTGTTGACTTTGTTCCCTCTGTGTTATTTTCCAGGTTGTTCCCTAGAGCGCCGGCTTTGGCTCCCGACCAGAGGATAGCTGTCAGATTATCTAACTCATAGATGGTCAGTGGCTCTAATGATACGCAGTTACCCCCGTAATTTTTGTGTTGGTTGGGGGACCTGGATGATGTGGCCACAGGAATGTTATGGGTATATGCAGGGTTGTGATTGCCTAGGACAGCTGTATTTCTGGCCCACTCCTCCCTTGCGCTGTTGGACTTGGTCTTAGCCCCCCCAGCTTTAGGCGGATTTTGTGGCGTCTCTGGGTACAGTTCGTTAAACTTTATCTCTGAGGTCTTCTCCAGGATTTTGGGGTTCCAGCTTGCGGCGGGTCCTGGGTCGTCTGGCGATGTCATTGAGCTGTCCCCCCTTCCTCCTTGAGCTTTGGACCCTTCGTCCCCTTCCACCTTTCCTTTGTCCTCTAGAAAGGGGAGGAGTGGTGTTTGTAGTCCCGCGGGTACTGTGGGGCGAGAAAACAGGGTGTTGCCTGCATTTTAAAAAAAACAGAATTTGGTGTCAATTTTCGGCTGAAGAAGGCGATGTTTTGGTGTTTTAGACTCTGGCATCAAATTGCTGAGCCTCCTTGTGTCTGGTGTTAATTCAATTATGGTGCCCTCTGCCTGCATTGCCGGTCTGGTCTTAACCTGCGGCTCTCCTTCCGTGCAATCCAAGGATTTCAGCTTCCTTTTCCGCTTAGTTGAATTGCTTGAGTTGCTGCTGACGTTGCCTGCTCTGCTGGCAGATTTGGGCACCCCACGGACGCGCCCTGATCTCATACTCCCAAGTCTAGGGGATTTAAGACTCGAAAAACTTGGACTGGATCCGCACCGGAGTCGCAGCTTCTGCGTGGACCTCTATGGCTCTTGGTGCCAAACAGATGAGTAAAGGGTTTCGGAAGCAGATGATTTCCAGGAGCATGCACATAGGAAATGTGGCAATCCTCGCAGGGAGACAGGACAAGAACAGCGGTTAAGTCCTAAGAAAGAGGAGTGCTGTATGGCTGTGACCGCTGACACGTCTGTGCACCTCTCTGCACCTTTCTCCTGACCCCCCTGGGCCACCGCCAACCCAGTCTGTGGGGGCTAGCTATTGGAGGGGAAGAGAGGGAATGCCCTACAGATGTATCGGGCAGTAAATCAAGGCAGGGTGATGTCAAGGCGATGGCTTAAGAAGATGTTAAATTAAAAAATAAAAATAAAAATGTGTAAAACCGCTCAGGTCCGCCAGGGAAAGCAAAAACGAAGGTGCACAAACAAAAGGGCAGGCGAAAGGCACCGCACCACCACCACCACCCTCGGCAGACTCTAGAGAGCTCATGCGCGGTCGCAGCTCCAACAGTGGACAGTAACGGTCTTGGGCGTGTAGAGATCGCAGTCAGTCCGACATTCACAAGTGCTGTCAATGGAGGATGCGGTGGAGAATCCCAGCGCAATCGGGGTCAGGGGTCTGATTTCTCCCGGAGTTGACCACGGCCACTGTTTTGGCTGGAGGGCGGAAAAGCGCGGAAACTGAAGTTGAAGCGAAAACAGGTGTGATCGGCAGCTGAAGCCTCAGATCGCCTTGGGGCAGCAGTACTCACGCTGTTGACACCAGGACCAGGACTTGAGTTACGAGACACCAGCAATCCCAGCAATCCCGGGCCCCAATGCAGCAAGCTACTCGGCGAGACACTGTACTGCAATTCAGCTCCGTTGATGTCCTGGCGTGGAGCCTGCTGTGGGTTGTCAGTGGGTTGTCGGAGATCGTGACAAATCCGCAGATTGCGAGCAGCAGTGTCCGGGTAGCTGAGGGGGCAGATAGATGAACAGACGAACAGCTCTGGGCAGCACACCTTCACCTACAGAGCAACTCGGCTCTGTAGGCTCGTGGGTCGCGGCGGTGACTCTCTGCGGCTCTCAGCGGATCTTGGCCGCTCCTGTTTCACGCCCCCCTCTCCCCTCCGCTCTGTGTTGTGCTCCGTTCCCGCTTAATGTGCGGCTTGAAAACCCCCTGCATAGAACGGCCTTCTCCCGTAGCTGCCGGGAGCAGAGGCTGGGGCCGGAGGAGAGGACAGAGGGCTGGAAGCCTAGAGAGGGAGGCAACAAGCAACAGGCAGAGCTCGATGTTCGGCGTCCTCGTGCTGCTTCTCTCCCCGATCACTGCCCACCAGGTGCTTCCAGTAAGCGCCACTGCGCTGCGTTGCAGAGAGGTGGTCTAGACCGTGCCCCTTTTTACATCTCCCTGCAACGCAGCTCTGTGGCGCTTACTGGAGGTACCTAGTGGGCTAGTTGGACCCTAGGGACCCTTAGGATTCAAGGGGACTTAATCTCCCAACTTAAAACGGCCACAGGGCGTGTTTACACAGTGGGGAAGGGAGGGGACGGGGCCTGAGGTGACATGTGCCAACACGCCCTGTGGCGCATTTTAAGAGGTAGTTTTAATCCCCCTGCCCTATTATATACTAGGGGCTTACAGAGGAGGTCATGCTAATCACAGGCGGACCACAACGCATAGTGTTCCCTAGTGTATGTAGGTGTTTTCACTGTATTCTAAGTGTCTTTTAACATAGCACTGGCTCTAGGACTGGTTAGTCAGACTCAGTTACCACCAGTATCCGTCTGAAAAAGTTGAGTGTACAGGATGATTTTGCAACAAGGCTTCTTTCTGCTCTTCTGTTTGTTCTTTCTGCACGTTATCCTTCTTCCTGTACTTTTCTTCGTCTTTGAGGACTTCTGTTGCTTATTTCTGCATTTCTTTTTTTTCTTTCTGTGCGTTTTTTCTTCTTTCTTCACATGTCCTATCTCTGTAGGCATAGTTAGAAATTAGCATTTAAAAAACCTTTGAAATTCACTGAAAAAACCATAGGTTTCAGGCACGTAATAGGTAGGAATTAGCATTTAAAAAACCTCAGAAATTCACTGAAAAAACCATAGGTTTCAGGGGCGTTATAGTTAGCTGGACTTTTCACTCATACAAAACCATTGAAATTCCCCCGTTATAGTTAGTTCAGCTAACTATAACTCGCGCGCCCGCAATGCACTGCTGATGACATCACATATTACATCACTCATAACATGGTCAGTGACATCACTCATGACATCACTGATGACATCTCAAATGACATCACTGATCACATCACTGATGACATCATCCTTGTGATAGAGTGGCAGACCTCCTCACACCCTGATATAACCTTTGATACACACATTCAAAAATAGACACTAACATTTTCAAAACAATGGACATACCCATACCAGTTACAACAACCTATTCAGTAATTGTAAGATCCACATACACATCCACTCATTCACCAACAGTCCTATACAGTCACTCATTCATGTACTCACTCATCATATGTACTCATACACCTATACATCCTGTTACACAACACCACTCATCCATAGAGTTACTCACATACACAGTCACTCATGCTAATAAAGAATCAAACATCCGTTTACTTGCATATACAGTTATACACACACCACCACACTTACTTCTACAGAAACTTACACATACTTAGTCTTTTAAACAATCACTTATAGAAACACATACTTATTCATACAGGAACTCTTCCAATCTCTCACTCTCACATATACTCACTTATATACACCAATAGTCACATATATTAGTTTAAAACATATGTAGTTACTCATAAAGACACTATTGAGACAGTCATTCACTCACTAACACACCCATACAAATACTCATCCACCCATACAGTCCTGCACACATGCTGTCTTCAGCACATACAAACAGTGAGTCACTCATTCATGCATCTATGCACTACGTAATACCCCTCACCGAACCATACAGACACTCAGACACTCATACTGATACTCAAAAAACCAACTAATAACCTATATAGACACTCATGTAGCTACTCACCAACCCATGCAGCCACTTATACACAAAGTGAGAGACTGATACAGATATTTACATATTTAAACATTACTCACTAAGCCATGTATTCACTAAGATACACTTAATCAGTCAGTTATACAATCAATTTTTCAAAACAAAATCATCCATTTAGACACTTATATACCCATTTATTCTTCCATCGACCTTGAAATATACATATATAAAACATATTTAATTTTCAGAAAAACACACATTCACTGGATGATGTCATCAGTGATGTCATTGGAGATGTCATCAGTGATGTCACTGACCATGTCATGAGTGATGTAATATGTGACGTCATCAGCAGTGCCTTGCGGGCGCACGAGTTATAGTTAGCTGAACTAACTATAACGGGGGAATTTCAATGGTTTTGTATGAATGAAAAGTCCAGCTAACTATAACGCCCTTGAAACCTATATTTTTTTCAGTGAATATATATATATATATATATATATATATATATATATATATATATATATATATATATATATATATATATATATATATATATATATTCCCAGACTTCTGTGTTTTAGGATATCACCAGATGTGCTTACTAAGGTTATCGGAAAATATATCACGTTGCCCACCAGAGTGTAGAATTTAATATGTAGCATATGTAATATGGCCACAAGGCCATTTATTTTAATTAATTTTGTTTCTGTCTTCTTCCCTTACATACTCGTGCAACTTTCCAAGTAATAGACCAATTAGGTGCTGTGTGTATATGTCTCTTGATATTGTTTTCGGTTACTATACCACATGCAGCAAACTTTAAGACTTAAGGAGTGGCACCAGGGATTTGTTTTCCTAGGTCCTGAAGAAATGCCTTGGGGTAGGGCTTGAAACTAGTTGACCAGAGAAACCCAGGGACATCACCCCGTAAATTGTCTTCTTTTCACCCCATTTTAACCACACCGGTTACAGGTGCTAATAAAAAAAAATTCTTACTAGCCAGGTATTTTTAAATCTTTTATCCTAAACCCACCCACTCCTATTATTTTTCATCAGGATAGGTCATAACACTATCAGTGCTCCCACATATTCGTCAGTCGTAGCACGCCCCTTTTCCACAGCTGGATTGGGAAGAACCCTATAATGACGCATGCCAGCAAGGGGTAACCCTGGTGGGTGAGGGTTATTTAATGAAATTGTCTACCTCCTATTCTACCTCAGAGTCTCTGAGTCCTGGGACCAGAGCACAGCTGGTTAGAGGGGGATTACGAGCGGTGCTCTGAACCGTCCTGGAGGTTCTTCAAGGACCGGCAGAAGATGGAAGAAAGCCTACTGATCTGGGTGCCATAGTACCTGACTGCGCACTATGGGTTTGCCTGCTGCTAAGGTTGCATACGGCATGACCAGCTGCCTCTCAGGTGGCGTGGGAGCTGTGAGAACATTTCTAGTGTCAGGGGCAATCACATCACATTTCAAGCTACTGATTATTTTTCTTAGTTGCACCACACAGGGATTCATTGCGATACGTTGTTGCACAATGGCTGCTGGTTACTTTCTACCATAAGCCAATACCACACGCCCAGAGAGGCAAACATTTGAAAAGTCAGATCTAAGAAGGACAATAGATCCAAACAAAAAGCTACTCATAAATTCTAGCATGCTAGGTATCCGGTCCATGAAAACCTTTTTTTAAAATATCTTTTTATTCGCTTTTTTATCCATTATATTGCAGTTGTACAGGTTAAGGCAATGCATTGTAAAGAAAAAGAACTGGTGTTCAAGCAGGAAAAAGAGAACAGGATACTTATTGAGTAGTACAAAGTACAATCAATATTCATGTGTATGTAGGTTTACATAGAATCTGCCAGTTATGATACACTGCCTCCTTTATAAACAAAGTGGTGGGGGAGCCATCTAGTATTGCCTCATACTATAGTTCCCACCCTGTTCTCGCTCTATATCAATGACGTGGTTGACCACTTACAAAAAACCGAAAACGACCCCCGATGTTGAACGGGAAGTTGGTACCAGCGCTACTGTTCGCAGATGATACCATCCTGATCTCCCAGACACCCAGGGGCTGACAAAACTTGGTGGACGATTTTAATAGATACTGCAATGTAAAAGGCCTAGAAATAACACAAGCAAAACTAAGTATATGGCCATGAATTCACACAAGGATTTTAGAAATAATTTTAAGCTGTTTAACTGGAAAATAGAACACGCCCCTAATTTTACCTACTTGGGTATACTACTTAAATTATCATGGAAACAGCAGGTAAATCACTCAGCGTTACGGCTAGCCCAGGGGGCAGTGGCTGTCCTTAAAAAGTATAGTTTATCCTCAATCAAACCCGTGATACCAGCCCTCGAGCTCTATAAATCCAAGGTCCAGGCAGCAGCATTGTATGGATCAGAGTTCTGGGGCATTGGTGTCACTAAACAACTAACAATTGGGGAGAACAAGTTTGCGAGGAGGCTAATGGGGCTGCCCACATCAACACCACTTATCCCAATATTCCATGATCTAAACATGAAACGCATAGGGCAAATTGCAATATTGCGAGTTCTGCTTTATTGGGTACGCTTGTGGACAACACCAGAATTAGTAGCGTACAGAGAAGGTGTAAGAGAACTCTTAGCCATTGACACGTTTCATTTTTCCTTGGCTAAGATTTGTAAAGAAATGGCTCATAGAGTTAGGCCTCAGTTTATATTGGACAGAGCCGCATAGCTTAACATCTAGTTGCAAAGACGTACTGAAGGGAACTTATTGGCTACATATCCTGAACGCACTTCATTGCGATCCAAGATGAGAAAGGTTAACAGCTCAATTCCTTACTATTAATCCGAACCTGAGTTTTGAAGAATTTCTTGATAATGTAGAACCGTACTCAGCAAGACTCTGTATCTGAAGTTAAGGTACAACACTCTGCAGATCAAGAGCTATACAGCAAACTGGGGGGGGGGGGGGGGAGGAAGACCGTCCCTGCATTTTATGCACTACACAAACTTTAGGGTCCACTGAAAATACAGCACATATCCTATTCTTCTGCCCAGCATATGGCGGGCAAGGAGGAAATGGATCCAACCGTTGTGCAATACACTGGGATTTAGGAAGCACCAAGAGGCACTGCGGGTGCTAACAGTTGCACCGCACGTTATATTTGCCTTATCCCGATACTTGTTTGTAGTAGGACTAATAAGAAGCAAAATGGGGCTAAAGCTGTGATGTTGCAATGCTTGCACTTACCTGTCAAAATGTGTTAATAATGACATGTAACTATGTACCATTAAATGTAAAACTCCCAATAAAGAAATAAAAAAAATAAAAAAAAGCTGTGATGTTGCAATGAACCACGCACCCATAATTGGGAAGTATTTTGAACTGTACAAAACAACCAGCTATTTTAATTGTACAATATGAAGTATTAGCCAATTTTAAAAAGTGTACATATCGGGGTGGATGTATTGGAATGCTTTGTGATCGGTTTACATTGTTTTATCCAACTATTGATGATTATTTTAGTGAGAATATTTTAAATATACTGCTTGATGCATTTTAGATCATATTGTGAATGTTTGTATTGCTATGAAACATTTATGGCCTTCGGCCGAAATAGAGCATTTGAAGACTAGTATAATTCTTATTGTGCCACAACAAGATCAAACATGGTTTGCAAACATGATAAACCATTAACAACAAGGAACAGAAAAAAAAAGGAAGAAAGAAAAAACAAAACTATCTGGGGTCAGTGTCTGCAATGACCTACTCATATCGTTATTGCTTGTCGGTCTAAGTTCTCCGATGTGTCGGATATAATAGAACAGGTATGACTTTACCGTGATATCTCTCAGAAGTAACGCTGGGGTGGGGTTCCCCCTCTCAGTTGCTCTTCTGCGATGTCCCCGCAGAGCTCTCCCTGTCTCCTTCCTCTCTGGCATCCCACGCCCACACCACCTCGGTCCATAGTTCCACAAGTGGTCTATGCCTTTGCTTACTTTGTTTTCTCATGTCAAGGCCCTTTCTTCTGCCCTTGCCCAAGCCGATACATCCTTTCCCAAGTCGGGCAACTTAGGTCCCACTCTTGCCCGCCATTTGAGAGCAAAAAGTCTCCTAGCCAGGACCAGTGTGAGATCCACAAATTTTATTGCCCACTTTTTTCGCTTTGGGTCTTGGGAATAAACCTAACAGGCAGACCTCTGCACTGCATGATAATGCTCGCGCCAACACTTCATTCAACACTTCTATGATCTTATGCCAATATATTTGTATATCTGGGCACTCCCACACCATGTGTGCAAATCTGACATCTGGGGTTCCATATCTCGGACACTGCTGGTTATAATCACCGTACATAATATTAGGCCTGTGGGGGGTGACGTAGGTCATGTGCAGGATATGAAATTGGGTGAACTTGAGATTGGAGTTTCGAGAAATTGTCTTTGGGCTACTCAGGGCCTTTCCCCAATCCGCATCAGATATGTCCCTTCCCACCAGGGTTTCCCATTTCTCCTACAGGTGTGTTAAGCGCTGTTCTGCCAGGTTCATGCTCGCACCATTTTACTAAATGCGTCGACACCCAAGTGTCATCACTGCTTGGAGGACTGTGTGCGTGGTGGGCTCCCGACTGCTCTGTCCCCATAGTGCTGTAAATGTTCCCATCACAATCTGATAGTTTAAGAACTGCCCTGGGGGTTGGTCGTATTGAGCAAGGAACTTCGTCAGGGGAAGTAACTCTCCGTCTTGGTAATAGTTACGAACTGTTATCACTCCCGCTACTGTCCACTCCCTCAGTTGGCTCTCTGTGAGATGAGAGCTATCTCCTCCTCGTGGCAACCCTATCAAGGGTGGGTCGGGTGCATACAGGGGACTTCCCATCACACGTCGAGTGCATCTAGCCCAGTATTTTAATGCTACCTGTAGCAAAACCCCGGCATCTTGCATCTGGCATTTGGGTTTTAGGATTTTCATCTACGGGGGTGTAGCCCCAGTGTCCCTAGTGTCTCTAAACCTCTCCCATCTGGTCACTGGAACAGTCATTGGAGTTGTGCCGCTAAGTAATAAGCTTCAAAATCCGGCACCCCTAGGCCACCTGCTGCCAGAGGTTGCCTCAGGACAGCCAGGGAGACCCTGTTCCGCCCCTTCCCAGACAAGATCCCGCAGCAACGTATCCAATTCTTTGACCCATCTCCAAAGGCACACCACCAGAAGGTTAATGAAGTAGTATAGTAGTCTCAGGGAGGAGGACCATTTTGGACAGGGCCACCCTGGCCATAACAGTTAATTTGAGGGAATGCCAGAATAATACACATGATCTCAGTGAGCGAAGCACTCAATTGAGGTTTACCTCCATAAGATCCACTTGGTTATGGAACACCTGTATGCCCAACTATCTAAAGGAGCTAGGGGCCCAGTTAACGCCTATCAAAAGGTTCCCTGTTCTAGGCAGAGAGGGTGCCAGCTAGAATATCTGAGTTTTAAGAGTGTTGACTTGGAGTCCGGTCAGGCCTACACAATTCCTCCAAGATGGTCATAGCGTGGGCTATGCCCTGGGAGCCGTCTCATATATAATAGTGTATATAAAGAGATTATTAGCATTTTCTGGTCTAGGAGTACCCCGTGTTGCATCCCCTCTTGTCTGAAGCGTTCTGCAGTGGCTCGATTGCTAGAGTGAAAAGTAGGGGCGACAGCGGGCAACCCTGTCTAGTTTATATATGTTGTAGGAGGCAGAGACCACTCCGCCTGCTCTAACGCTAGCAGTGGGGTCCGTATAGAGCAATCATACCCATCTCGACCATCCCTCCCCAGCCCCATGCTCCTCATAACTTGCAATAGAGAGTCACATCATAAGGAATAAAATGCCTTCTCCAGATCAACCGCTATCACCACCGTCTCTGGATTTGCGGAAATGCCCCGATGGAATAGAACATGATACAGTTGTCTCAGGTTCCCGGAGGTCGATCTAGCTGGGATAAATCCGTTCTGGCAGGTGTGAACCAGGTCAGACAAAAATGGGAGTAGCCTCGTAGCCAAAACTTTATTGAGCTCGACCAGTATACCACGGTGGTGAGTGGGGGATCCACGAGTGGCACCATTCCAGATAATGCAGCAATTTTGGCCGCCATCACTGAAGCCAGGGATACGCTTGATGCGAAAATTGGTGCTGTAGGATATGAGGTCTCCTTCCTCCGCCAAGATCTCAGAAAAGCAGTAGACCGCATAACTGAAGCGGAAACACGGGTCTTGTCAGTTGAAGATACGGTTACTAATTTACAGCAGCGTGTCAATAAACTTATGGTGATCTCACAGGAATTGGCGTAACGAGTTGAGGATGCAGAGGGTCACGCCAGACACAACAATCTTCGCTTTGTGGGTTCCCGGAGGGCTGTGAAGGTACCTCCATGAATCATTTCCTCACCAGGTGGCTCCGGGATCTCCTGTCGGTGGAAAGGCTATCCTCCTGCTTTGTGATTGAGAGAGCACACCGGGCACTTGTGAAGAAGCCTCCCCCCGGGAGAAAACTCACAACTGGTCATCGCCAAGTTGCTTAATTATGCAGACAGGGACACCGAACTGCAATTCGCCAGACTGCATAAAGATAAGCTCATCTTTGAATCCAGACCCATACTGATTTTCCCGGATTATACCCGCCTGGTGCAACAGCAACGTCAATCATTCATGGCAGCAAAGAGACGTTTGCGAGACCTTAACCGCCAATATACACTCATGTACCCCGCCAAGTTCCGAGTTGTTTATAACTCTAGGACCCACTTCTTCGACACACCTGAAGCCGTGTTTGCTTGGTCTGATGAACGCACCCACCTGAAGCCTCGCTCTCCGCCGCCACTTGAGTCGAATGCGTCTTGTGGCTCACAGAGAAGTCGATCCCGACCAACCAAGTCAAAGAGGCAACATCAGTCTGGATCTGGCAGACCCTCCTCCAGCCCAGAACGGGCATCCTGAATTAGCCTTTGGTGAGACTCCAGGGGCCCAGCCGCAATCAGCTGACTAATACTAGATCAAGTACCATTCGTTACATTAAGTAAGCGTGGACGCCTTGCGCAGAGACTTCCCAGCCCCGGACATTTATACCCCATGTGGAAGTTTAGGGGAAAGGTTGGGATCCATTGGAGGGGGCTCTCGACTCCCCCGTTGGGGGTCGGACGTGCCCCTCGCCACGACAGATGCTCCTTGTTCTTGGCAGTAATCGGGGGGTGGGAGGGACGATGGTGCTCCAGGGGGTTTTATCCATGTTACTGTTAATTGTTATACATGTGCGGACGCACAACCCAGTTCCCGTTTTTTGCACGACATCAAGTATTCATACACACACGATAAATGACCACCCGCTGATGCTCCCATTCCGAGAGATTTAACCGTGGTGTCTTGGAACGTCAGGGGCATACTTAAAGTCAAACGAGGTGCTATTCTCCGCAAGGCTAAGCGGTATGTGGACGCCATCCTTCTCCTACAGGAGACTCATCTGATGGGAACCAAGGCTCCTTGCCTAGCTCGGTTTGGTTACCACTCTATATATCACGCTGGGTTCACGAGGGGCTCCAGGGGGACAGCTATCCTTATTCACGTATGAGAGGCTCTGGGCGGACCCAAGGGGGGCGGTATATCGTAATATGGGTCTCATTATATGGTGAACGCATTAGCATCTGGAGTATCTATGCGCCCCCTCCCTCTTGGGCTCTACCTTCATTGAAATTATCACCCGGCTGTGGAGTGAACTCCCGGACAGCCTTATCCTATTGGGGGTGACTGGAATGATGTAATGTTACCACTCGATAGACGACGCGGGTCCGGCTCGGCACCTATACCGAATAGCTCGAAACTATCTCAGCTTGCGGGCACGTTGGGTTGGGCAGACATATGGCGTGAATTTCATACGGCTGAGGAGGGCTACACATATATGTCCACCGTCCCTGGCTCTTTGTCCCGGCTGGATTATATGTTTACACCTCATGGGTACATACACAGATTTTCGTAAGCCACTCTCCTCCCCAGGGGACTGTCTGACCACTCTCCAGTCAGCATTAAGCTTTTTATGCATTTTCAACCCCCCCCCCCCGCTTCGGTGGCGAATGCCCTCTTGGCATCCTCCGAGACCCAGATTATCAAGAGACTATTACTTTAGCCATCCAAGAATAAATTGATGTGAACGCTGTGTCAGCCCCATCTAATACGACCCTATGGGAGGCTTTGAAGCCCACACTTTGAGGGGTCGATATCAGCTATCGTACACACAAGAAACGCCAACATTACACCCAGCGTGCGGAGCTAGAAGCTCATTACACATCCCTTGAAATACAAAATATCAGCGACCCCCGCCCCTCCCTCCGGTGTAACTTTCTCCTTGCGCAACAGCAGCTACAACAACATCTCATATATGAGGCCAAAGAAATCTGGTTGTTGTCGTTGCACCGGATCTACCAGTGGGGGGACAAATCGAGCAAAATGCTACATAGGCTTTGCCAAGTCGCACGATTGTCGGCAACTGTCCTGACACTCCGGGGATCCAATGGGGTCTTACACTCCTCTCTTGGGGCGGTGGCCACGGAATTTGCGCACTGTTTTTCAATCTTATATGCGCGGTAAGACCAGCTATCGGAAGCTCTCATTGCAGAATTTCTTTGTGACATTTCCCCCTAGACTGACTGATCAGATGAGAGAGCAGCTAGATGCCCCCATTACTTTAGAGGAATTAAATGCGGCAATGGTATCAATGCACCCTGGAAGGGCCCCGGACCCTAATGGATTCCCAATGGAGTTCCTTCGGTCGCATATGACCATATTAGGCCCGCATTTATTGGCTCTCGAACGGCACATACTGCCTTGGGACTGGCGACATGCGGAGATTGTTCTCTTCTAAAAACTGGGCCGCCCGCCGGAAGACCCCTCCTTATATAGCCCTATCTCCTTGATACATTTTGAACCGAAGCTTCTGGACAAGGTCTTAGTGGATTGTTTACGAACTTGCATACAAGACCAGGTACACCTGGACCAATCTGGTTTCATGCCATTTTGGGCTACTCGTCACAACATTCGTCGGGTTCACAATGCCATGGCTTTGGCTCCAGAGCTGAGACGCCCCGCAGCAATACTGCTTGCCGACATCGACAAGGCCTTTGACTCACTTAGCTGGAAGTACCTTTTTCAACTGTTCGAGGCGGTCAATCTTGGCCCCCGCTTCCTAGCATATACTCGCCTATAATACACAGAACGTGCAGCTTCCGTGCGCATTACAGGACACCGGTCAGCCCCCTTCCCCATTTGCCGGGGTACTAGACAGGGCTGCCCACTGTCTCTGCTTTTATTTGCCCTAGCGATTGATCCCTTGGCTGTTTGGGTACATAGAGATCTGGTGCTCAGGGGATTCGAGTGGCCTTGGTCACAACCTGACCAGTTTGCACTATACACGGACGATGTCCTATTCTTTATTACGGAACCGTGGATCTCGGGGCCCAGGATCCTACAGAACCTTCGGGTCTTCAGTCAAACCTCGGGGCTTCACACTAACCCCTCCAAATCCGTTTTGTTTCTGGTTTGCGGTAACCAGGGGAGGAATTCATGGGCGGCTCAGCTGGTGCAAGCAACAGAGGGCTTTAAATAACTGGGGATTTTCATGTCCACATGCCCAAAGATCTCGTTGGCTCATAATATAAATCCACTCCTAACCGGCCTTCGTGACAAGACAAATATTTGGTCATGCCTCCCCCACTCGCTATATGGGCGTTCCGCGATATTTAAGATGGTCTCTCTTCCTAGAATGGTATCTAGACTGCAGAACTTTTCATACCAGATTGTCAAGGTTCGGTGGCTAGCTCCCCCCCCGCAATGTCCTTACTGTGTGGATGCGTGCATGATCCTTTCACTTATGTGGAAGCGAGTCTCCTCACTTCTGCATTGCAGACGGTTAGCGGTTGAGCCTTCCAGGCCGGAACCGCCGCCGCGTCACTCAGCGCTTCCAGGGGAATCCAATTATCCTCAGCGGTTCCCACCGGATCCGCTCTTCGTATTGACGCTCAGACCCGGACGGACACCTCGGATCCTTTAGAGTGCCTCTCCTGGTATTTCGCGAGGCCGCGCTGTGCGCAGCCTCTTTCCTTGCCTCAGTTGATGTCTGCCTACCAGCGCCATCACCGTGCATGACATTGTTCATCTTCAAGGGATTATGTGAAGGTATTTAACTCTGCCTTGGGACTGTTCTCCGTGTATTCTAGGGGGGTTGGGTCAGGGGGGCGCCTGGCTCCATTAACCTCTTCCCGCTTTTCCACATTGCGCAGGAGCGCTTATATTGTTTCTTTCTGCCTCGAGTTGGATGGTTTCTTTTGTTGTTTCTTCACCGCGCTGGAGCGCTTGACTTGGGTACTCCTACACCGCGCTGGAGCGCTTGTTTTTGGGGCACTAATACACCGCGCTGGAGCACTTGACTTGGGTACATAGTACCCCCAGGGGCACCCCGCTCACCCCCCTCCCCCAAATTAGGTTACCCAAAGAAGACACAAGAAACAGTTGTAGTTGGGTAACAAATGCTGCAGGATTTATTACATAATTCCAGGATATGTAATAGGTGGGTTATCTTACGGGCGATCCAAGGGCAGGCGGCCATCTACTTCACCTGCCCCGCCTGATGAGCCGGGCAGCACGGGAACGACCCGCAAGTGCTGCCCCCCAAGTGATTCTTTTTTCGATCACGTGCCGTTGAGATTCTACTCACACCCCCCCTCTCGGGGCGGAGCGTCGCATAGCAAGCCCCCGGTTGTTCAGGCCCACAACCGCCCACAGGCCTAGCGGGGCGCCGACCGGCTTCCGGGACCTCTCTGGAGGCTCCTCGTTTTGGCTCAGGCACCACGTGGTGCCGCGCAGAGGTACCCTTTGTACCGGCCTGCTTCCAGATCGCCCTGTAACTCCGCCTGCAACGAAAAGAAAACATTAAAACGTTCAGCCAAAAACCCCACCCCACCACACCACGCCGGGTAAGCGGTAGGGAGGGTAAAAAGGCGAGGTGGGCGACAAAGAGGTCGCCAGTGAGGGTGGGGGAAGGCTAAATAGCCTTCCCCTCACTCCTGGGCCCGGAAGTGACGCGCCTTTCGCGTCACTTCCGGCCCCTGACACGGAGGGGGGCACAATCAGGAACCCTGCCCCCGCCCCCCCGAAGTATGGAGTGGGGAGGGGTGACCGGGGCCCCGGGGCCACTAAGGCGCCGACCGCCGAGTGGCCCCCTGCGGGGGCCGCGGTCAGCGGCATAGTACCCCCAGGGGCACCCCGCTCACCCCCCTCCCCCAAATTAGGTTACCCAAAGAAGACACAAGAAACAGTTGTAGTTGGGTAACAAATGCTGCAGGATTTATTACATAATTCCAGGATATGTAATAGGTGGGTTATCTTACGGGCGATCCAAGGGCAGGCGGCCATCTACTTCACCTGCCCCGCCTGATGAGCCGGGCAGCACGGGAACGACCCGCAAGTGCTGCCCCCCAAGTGATTCTTTTTTCGATCACGTGCCGTTGAGATTCTACTCACACCCCCCCTCTCGGGGCGGAGCGTCGCATAGCAAGCCCCCGGTTGTTCAGGCCCACAACCGCCCACAGGCCTAGCGGGGCGCCGACCGGCTTCCGGGACCTCTCTGGAGGCTCCTCGTTTTGGCTCAGGCACCACGTGGTGCCACGCAGAGGTACCCTTTGTACCGGCCTGCTTCCAGATCGCCCTGTAACTCCGCCACAGCCCTGGAGGCGGCTAACCGTCGCAGCCAGGGCCCCCCACCAACCTAGCTCTTTACCTGCACCCTCTATTCACCAATGCTTCGCTTAAAACCAATAAAACAGATCCATGCCTCTTTGGGAGAGGTGTACTCCATCCAAGTCGAAGTACCCCTTTACATTCCCCCGGATCATCTCATGGCGAATAAAGCCCAAACCCCTTTGGGCGGGACTCAAACCCTGTGAGATCCCTTATAACCACAGGCCCAAGACATACCAGTGAGCTATAGCCCTGGATTGTAGATGGCCCCATCTATGTCCCCAATCCCTAGACGCCATCCCAATCGGATGGGGTCTGTTGAAATAGAGGGGCCTGTGAAGATGTGCGATAACTATTCGCCCCCCCAGCGGGAAGGTTACACCTATTCACAATCCTGGGCCTGCCCGCTTTGACTATTATGACGAGAAGGGTTACTTAACATTTATACAGTCCCCTCAGATAGTTAACCTGGGGCACAGGAGTGCACCTCACTGCCAGCGCGTGACCATGGGCAAGGGGCGACTCTTGCCCCTGCCCCCCATCCCTTATACCTTATAGGAATTATGCCCCTACGGATCGCTCAGTGATGATCCCATAGGCATACCAGCTTCGGGAATCTGTTTGGCTTAAGCGTTGCGCGCTGTCATAATGTCCCCTTGTATTTGCCCCGCTGACACCCCAGATATTGGGACAGCAGCACCAGTCTCCTGCAGCTGCCGTACGCGACCAGTGATTCCGGTGGGGGGTGCCACCAACCGCAATGGTCCTCCCAGCATTACGGAAAGCCCCTTTTAACTGGGCCTGTCTACAATTGATGGTGATTACACCCAGCTGAAGGCCAGAGGCCCGCCTAAGGAGCCTATTCACTTGTTTTGCTACCCGGCTCCCTTGTGGGAGGGCCACAGGGTTAGGGCAACGCGTGTGCTCCCAGGGCACGGAGCTGCTGGAAAGCAGATATCTGATACTCACAAGCTGGTATCTATCTGTTGCTAAATGCCCTACTGCAGGAAGTTTCCCAAGAACCGTAGACTTCGCGGTCCCACCTAACTTGATCCCATCACCTGGGGGGAACCCAGTGGTGGCAGGACCTGCATGGTAACTCCATCCCGGCGTAGCTATCGCTTATTTGTGCCGCCGAAGCAGGCAATACCCCCTTAGGTCAAGTTCTACCCCTGGAGGATAACCTTGGGAGCAGACAAGTCTGTGGGAAACAACCGGAGACTTTGGTGCAAATACCGGCCCTATTCTGAACGTAGCGAGTGCTGCACGGTCAATAATGCCCTGATGCCCTGGGGCTCTACGTGGTCTTACCAAACTTTGAACGACCGCACACTTGCTATATAACAACCATACCACCCCCAGCCGGGTGGAAGGTCTTCATCGCGCAACCCGAAATCTGTCTTTGGTTGCAGGGGAATACCCCCCAAAGTACATCCGGACCCATTCCTATATGGTTCCTTCAGCTAATCCTCCTGCAGGCCTAACTCTTGGTTATGGAGCCCAGCTCAGTGTTCTGCAGGCCAAACGGCTTAACCATGAACTATCGGTCGATTTGAGACAGAGGAAAACCACGGGTTGCAATCCGCTCGCGAGCGGCGCACCCGCAACCACTTGGACAATCACGCCGGTAACCTTGCCGTGATTAGGCCCTAGTGATGCGCTATGTGGTGACCACTTATTCTTTGCCGCTATGCCAGTGCGTCCCCGAATTCAATGGGATTGGGGCGCTGAGCTGCACCCATATCTACACCATCTAGTGGCTCAATCCAGACTTCCTTTAGCATTAGATAATAACTACCATTCTATCTCGGTTGCGTTGCCCTGCCCGACTAGGCACCCACCCGGGTGTCTAGGTTACAGTTAGATATGTGTGAGTTCCCCATGTCAGTGACCGTTGAAGACGGCCCACATAAGCATGTTGGCGGGGCCAGTTGCGGGCTTAAGCATACCTCTTTAAGACTGTCGGCAGCGACCCGTGTTTAACTGTTACTAACATGGCAATGACAGTTCTACGTTAGGACTATCCCCACACTGGTCCGCCCTGCCCAAGGACTGATGCACCTGGGAGGGCGAGGCCGTAAGCAATGGGGGTGGGTAACGAGACAACAATGACAAGCGACCCACGCCCCCTTTCAGCAAAAGGTTGGAGACGAGCGACACGTGGTCACGTGTGGTCAGGATCGGGCTGCGCGACCCTTACTGTAATTAGCCCTTATATGTCGCGCGAACTCGACCCGAAGGTAATGGCGCGCCGGTCATGAGCACCGTATATACATACATCATCAGGCACGTGGATAATAATTATCTGGCCAGAGTCACCGCGTGACCCGCCCGAAGGTGTTGGGAGTGCAGAACATGAGCCCAGTATTTACATACCTTATTCGGGCACGGTCGATTAGTGATTAGCTCAAACCGTACTGCGCACCAAATAATTAGAGCGCCGGACACAAGCACCGACCAAATAACCCGTTCAGGTGCAGGAGGAGTCGTAATGCCCGGGATCGCCTAATGCGCGCGAATGTGGGCACGAGCAACTTCTTGTGAGTAATACATGTACCTGTATCATGTGTCTGCATCATAGGAAACCAGCCACCATATGTTGCCTATTTATCTAGCGCGCGCTCGACCGGAAGGTATTGGTGCAAATTTTTGTGAACAAATGCCTGCACTTCTATCAAGTATCTGCCTTATAGGAAGCCAGCACATACATGCTGCATATTTGTGTCGCGCAAACTCGACGCCAAAGGTATTGAAGCGCTGTATATGAGCACCGAACCTACACAAGCCGGCACAGGGAGAATAGGGGATTCGTACCATATAACACGATCGCCGTGCCAGACCACACGAGCACCGCACCAGATTAACCCTTGCGGGGCGGGGGGGGATTAGTAATACCCGTAATCGCGTGATGTGGACAGTGCATGTCTTGGTATCATGTGTCCGCCTTATAGGAAGCCTGCAATTACATGATGAATAGTTATATCGCGCGATCCTGACCGGAAGGCATTGGAGCACTTTAACATGAGCACCGTATTTATATTACCTCTTCAGGCAGGGGGTGTTTACGACATTCATACCATATTACCCGCTCCCCGCCCGAACCGCGCGAGTCCCGCACCAGATTCTCCATTGAGGTGCGGGGGGTTTATTAATGCCAGTAATCGCGTATGTGAAAATTGCATGCACTTGTATTATTTATCTGCCTTATAGGAAGCCAGCAATACATGTTGCATAATTATATAGCGCAAGCTGAAGGTGTTGGAGCGCCTTACCTGAGCACCCTATTTACATTACACATTCAAGCACGGGGAGCATACAAGATTCGTATCATACTAAACAATCCCCGTGCCAGATCCATTGTGCCTGCCGCACGCAGCCCACTGCCTGCCCCCCCACCCTCAACGGCAGCGTAGCCGACGGGAGGGGGGCGATAACCTTAACCAGGGAGCGCCACATGTGTTGCACCTCCCGCGATCAGCGGGGACCCAGGCAGCTCCCGGCCGTGCAGTGCTGGTGTTTTGGGGCCGTGAACCCCGCTAGTCTCCTACGTGCTCGAGTATATGGAGCAAAATCTTGCGCGCAATGCATGCACTGGTATCATGGATCTGCCTATATAGGCAGCCCGCAATTACATGTTGCATATTAATATAGCGCGAGATCGACCTGAATGTGTTGGAGCGCTTTACAGGAATGCCCTATTTACGTTACACATCCAGGCACTGGGCGCTTAATTCAAAATACAATATTACGTGATCGAGTGCTACTTCTACTAGTCCCTTTGCAGGCTGACTCGTCAACAGTCTGCATTAAATCACAAAGTAGAGACTGTTGATTTCACCCACGACCCAAAAATGTACATCTTAGCGTCCAACCATCGCATCATAAAAGTTAAATACTATGCATGTGCAGATGCAGATTTAAAGTGTATTGGGTTCCGAGTTGACAAGAAAGATTACAGCGATGTCACCTTCTATGCAGACAACCCTTGGTCACCCCCTTTGCACAGCCCTTTGATGGTACTAGTGTTTGACCACTACGCCCTCTAGCTACCAGGTTTGCATTTGACGTTTTAGTTAGGTCTTTACAAAGGATATATGCCAAATAATCACTATTTATTAACTACATCTTTATCGATTCGTAACTTTCGGTAAAGCTGAACTCCTCTCCACGGGGCACCCTTGAAGAAGCGACATACCCAGCTCTATAACATCTCCAAATGTGATAATATTCTTGCCTGACGTCATTTCCTGACAATCCATTGAGTGCATTTCATTGCGGAGAAGTATCAGACCGGTTGATAGCAGTGGCGGTAAATACTACTTCAATGGAGTGCGGGCATCGATCCCGCCACCTCCCGCGGGCCGAGCAAGTGCTCCGCCATAACGGAACTGCCTCCCCAGCGACACCATGCACCTCCTCGAGTCTTTTGTCTATCAAAGGCCACTCAAAACTTTTTTGGGGTGATTTGGCATAAGCGACAGGGTTCCATTTCCCGTGATACCATGCACGGGCCATTAAGCGTGGCACCAACAGACACGTCGTACACTGTATGGTACCTATACCGCATTACCTTTGTGGTATTGGTGGGTGGCTTGCCGTAGTACTGACCAATACTAAATCAGGAAGCCATGCACTAAGACAGCAGCAGCAGAGCATGCAGCCAGTGCAGACCGGGAATATAACACGTATATATCACGGGCAAATGGGGGATATCGCGACTAGGGTTCCCGCCTAACTCCAACCCGTGAAGACACCTAGTTCAACCCCTGCCATTTCCGACGACAGGATAAAGAGAAGGGCTCATAATTGCATATTATAAGCGCAAGCTCGACCCGCGGTATTGGAGCGCTTTACATATTACAGTATTTACATTACAGATTCAAGCACCGATAAAGAGAAGGCCTCTTGAAATTAAGTAATTTGCTCATATAATATAGCGCAAGCAATACCCAAAGGTATTGGAGCGCTTTACATAGTACCGTGTTTACATTACCGATTCAGGCACCGATAAAGAGAAAACTTCTTGAAATTAAATAATTGCTCCTATTATACAGCGCGGGCTCAACCCGAAGGTATTGGAGCGCTTTACATATTCCAGTGTTTACATTACAGATTCAGGCACCGATAAAGAGAAGGCTTCTTGAAATTAAGTAATTTGCTCATATAATATAGCGCAAGCAATACCCAAAGGTATTGGAGCGCTTTACATAGTACCGTGTTTACATTACCGATTCAGGCACCGATAAAGAGAAGGCTCCTTGAAATTAAATAATTTGCTCCCATTATACAGCGCGGGCTCAACCCGAAGGTATTGGAGCGCTTTACATATTACAGTGTTTACATTACAGATTCAGGCACCGATAAAGAAAAGGCTTCTTGAAATTAAGTAATTTGCTCATATAATATAGCGCAAGCAATACCCAAAGGTATTGGAGCGCTTTACATAGTACCGTGTTTACATTACCGATTCAGGCACCGATAAAGAGAAGGCTTCTTGAAATTAAATAATTTGCTCCTATTATACAGCGCGAGCTCAAACCGAAAGTATTTGAGCGCTTTACATAGTACAGTGTTTACATTGGGGCCTGTACCTACAAAGCATACGCGCTACCCCTGAGCTACATCCCCTCATTGCGACGTTAGTGCAGCAGACGACACCTCCTCGCGGCCCCCCCCCCCCACAGTATCGCACCTGGGGGGCCCAGTAAAGGACGGCGCCACGGCCGCGAGGCACGCAACCTTCCTCGTCGACAGCGCACTATTATGCCCCGGAAAACGAAGCCTGCTGCCTACCCCCTGCACCCTCGGCGGCCGCGCACGCAGCGTGAGGGGGGGGAGGAGGATGACTTCCCTTAAATCAATAAAGGACTATATGGGAATCGGACCTGTAACCAGCAGGCAACATTACCATGGAGCCCGCGTGCTCCGACCACCGCGAGGCACGCAACCTTCCTCGGCGACAGATTCGGCGACTGATTTGGCCCGGGTCACAGCACGAACTCGACCCGAAGGCCATGGAGCGCTATACCTGATCCCCGTACTTACATACAAATTCGGGCACGGGGCGATTAAAGGATTTGCCCAGAGCCCCTGCGCGAACTCGCCCGAAGGACTTGGGGCGCTGTACCGAGCACCGTAACTACATACCCACGCGGGCACTGGGAGACTAAGTGATTTGACCCGGTTCCCAGCGCAGCTCGACCCGAAGGCCTTGGAGCGCTGTACATGAGCCCCGTATTTACATCTGCATTCAGGCACGGGAAGATTAAATGATTTGCCTGGCGTCACCGCACGAACTCGCCCACCGGCATTGTAGCGCTGCGCATGAGCACCATATTCACGGACATGTCCAGGCACGGGGAGATTAAGTGATTCGCCTGGCGTCACTGCGCGATCACGACCCGATGGTAACCGGACCGCCATGCGTGCGCACTGTATTTACATCAAATCCGGCCACAGGGAGATTAAATGCTTTGCCCAGGATCCCAGCGCAAACTCGCCCGAAGGTCCTGGGGGGCTGTGCCTGCGCACCGTATTTACGTATATGTTCAGGCACGGGGAGATTAAGTGATTCGCCCAGCGCACCGTTTTTCCACCAAATTCCCGGCACGGGGAGGTTAAGTGCTTTGCCCGGAATCACAGCGCGAGCTCGCCCGAAGGTATTGGGGCGCTGTGCATGAGCACTGTATTTACTTATATGGTCAGGCACGGGAGATTAAATGAATCGGCCAGCGTCACAACGCGAGCTCGACCCGCCGGTACTCTGAGCACTGTGCATGAGCACCGTGTTTAACGGCGGCTGCCGAGTGCGTTTCGAGCTTCCCCCCCCCTGCTTAACTTTTCCGCCCTCTCTGTCCGCCGCACAAGCATGTATCTTGTGCCCCCTCCGCCCGTGGCAATCGTGCCACAGGGCCCCGTCGACCTGGTACTGCCCAGGGACAGGGCCGGGGCGGAGTGGGTGCAGCAAGACTCACCGTTAATGAAGAAGCACGACGACAAAGCGACGACCTAGATGCGGCGATGAGGCGAGGTGGGCGACAAAGAGGTCGCCAGTGAGGGTGGGGGAAGGCTAAATAGCCTTCCCCTCACTCCTGGGCCCGGAAGTGACGCGCCTTTCGCGTCACTTCCGGCCCCTGACACGGAGGGGGGCACAATCAGGAACCCTGCCCCCGCCCCCCCGAAGTATGGAGTGGGGAGGGGTGACCGGGGCCCCGGGGCCACTAAGGCGCCGACCGCCGAGTGGCCCCCTGCGGGGGCCGCGGTCAGCGGCAAATACACCGCGCTTGTTTTTTGGGGTATTTTATACACCGCGCTGGAGTGCTTGTTTTTACGGGCACTGCGCAGGAGCGCTTGATTGTTTGTCTTCATATGCGCAGGAGCGCTGATCTGTACATTTGTATGATGGCTTCTAATCCTATGGTGTTCCAGTCATGAGGTAACCGCTTTTCGCATATGTGTTTGAAGGGACTAGAGGGGAGTTTGCCTATGTGGGTAGAAATAGGACTCTCCTATTGTCTCCCTTCCTAGCTGGTGTTCCGGTTGCTCCGAACAGAAAGGGTCCTCTACCAGTCTTCCGAACATCATCACCACCATCCGTAGCATCCTTCCCACTCCCATCTTCAGCCTAGTCGTTACCACATTCCAAGTAGGGGGTAAGGTGGGTATGGGGGCGATAGCTCATGTTGTCTCTGTCATCTCTGCGAGATCCCTCCGCAAGTAACAGGTAACTTGGGGGGAACCCGACACAGATACTGCGGTCATGGTTTGCACAGGTACTGCCATATATAATAAGTTCTTATGGAATTGAGGGGCTGTCCGGGTGGCGCTCCAAACTTGTGCACAATCTACATTTTGCAGGGGTATTGCAGCGGCGGATGTATACGCCTATTACGCTGCCTCTCACCTTTTGATTATTATTGAATGGTGGTACACTATACTGTCAGATCCTGCGTTCGCTTTGGAGCACGTTGCGATTGAAGGGGTGCTCCTCTTTGGATGCTATACAGTAAACAGAAACTTGATTTTTTCCCACATGCCAGTAGAACAAAGATTCGGATTTGAAGATTCATTGTTGGGCAGATGGGGTGGCAGGGACGTTTGACACAGGTGACCCCCTTGTGGCAGGGTAATTCTCTGCGCCAAATCAACGCCTTAGCGGGATTCCGCAAATGGGACCTAATTGGTATCTCCACCCTTGGGGATGTGATGAAGGGCACCACATTGAAGTCTTTTCAACAACTGCAGGCGGAATTTCACTTACATAAGTCGCAGTTTTACAAATATCTACAGTTCTGCCATGCCAGCACGCCCACAATTCACACCCGGACACACTTCCAGAATTCCACCCCTTGGAGGGCCGCCTTCTCATGTGGGATTTGACAGCCCATAAAATTAGACAGATATACCAGACTCTGATGACACATGCCAAAACGACCCTTCATAGGACCAGAGGGTCGTGGGAAGCTGGTATCCCGGACCTGTCGGAGGATGACCGGGCCGAGGCCATAGCCAGTCCCCGGGGAGCTGCTGTATCCTCTAGATAAATACATACACCGGGTGCTCTATACCAGACTGCGCCTGTGGAAGATGGGAGTCATACAATCCCCCCAATGTTTACGCTGTGGCAGAGATGAGGGAACTTTCCTTCACACAGTCTGGGACTGTACTGCTTTACAGCCTTTTTGGCGTAGGGTTTCGGCCGTGTGTAAAGGTATACGATGCAGGCACTAGCAACGGTCGTGCTTTTTTAAACAGGGAGGCGAAAGCAAACAGGTTATACGCCCCTGTGACTGGTTGGTGGCTGGTATGTGGGCCCATAGCTCCAACTAGTCCTTTTTATTGTTATGTGTCCAAGGAGGTGATCTTTGACCTCTTTTGCCCTAATGAATTTGCCACAAACTAATTGGCAATGAAACATGTTGGCCGTCATTAACAAGGTATTCAACATGCTGTGTTTTTAAACAGTGGGATAGACTCCTAACAAGAATAAAAAGTATATTTGTGAGTCTAACCCCTTCTTTGTCTTTGTTGGCACACCTTTTGTGTTCCTGTTTTCACAATACACATTTCTTCTGTTGTGTGTTTGTATCTCCTTGCACTGGACACTTCACGTTTTTTCCTAAGAGAAAGCTATCAATGATGAAATAGACGTGGGCAAGCTGGTGAGAACCAACCAGTAGCTCCTCTGGTGGTGCGCACGTGAGATACTTTCTCTTCCTTTACACATTTTATCACCTACTTTTTTCCGTTATTGAGGGTGTGTGTAGAGTGAGCTGAGTTGTTTAATTAACCTGTGGAATGACTTTACACTTTCTTGTTTCCATCTTTTCTGTTGTCTTTGAATTTTTTAAAAATATTTGTAGCACACTGGATGGGGTTATACCATATGATTCAATGGGTACTGGAGGTTTTTGATAAAGTATTCTTTCCAGACTACATAAAATTATCCTACATGGTGCCAGTTCTTGTTTGTTGAAACTGTAGGGTTTCGGCCTACCTGGGTGAAGTGTTATCCTGGGACTTGCCATTCGGCCCCAAACTGTTCTTATTAGACAGCACTGATGGGATAGGGAGAAATAAGTACAAGCAACACCTACTATTCCTGGCCCTGACCATAGCTAAGAGACATATTGCTTCTATGTGGAAGGGTATGTTCCTCCCGTCGATCGGGAAGTGGCGGACGAAACTTGATAGATGCATGGGGCAGAAATCATGATTTTCCAAGCGAGAGGTTGTCCTTTAAAACATAGAGAATACCGGGGCATAGAGCTTCCTCCCCTTCCCTCCCAGACCCCCTGAGGAATGTGTTACCCTGTCTGTTCCAAGCTGCAACATGTCACATCAGACACAATAGCTCACGCGCCACAAACACTACAACATTGTTAACAAATTTGACGGGTGAAGGAAGGGTCTGCGCAATGTTTTTCTTGTTAAATAAGTTATAGGTGTTAATTTTACATACAAAATCTGGTACTCTTGATTTATCCGATGTTTCATTATGTAAAAGCTGGGCTGCAGCCCAGATGGTACCACTTCAACTCAATAAAATATGTTTTAAAGAAACAAACTGTATTGAGCTCTTTGAAGTCTAAATTTCACATGGAGAGTGGGCGGAAGTCGGCCGTGCCAGCCGGGTTTGATTTAGTACCTCTCATGTGGAGGTCGGAAGATGTCCCAAATGTAGGGAGTCGGCAGACATCTAGGGAGGCGGGGTGTAACTATTGAGGCAAAGGAGGAGTAAAACTCAGCAGGGAGTCCTTCTGGGCCTGGGGTTTCCCCTCAGGCTATATCTTCAATTGGGAGACATATCTCCTGAGTGGAAGTCGCCTCTCCCAAAGTCCTCTGCACTGCCTGGTCTAGCCCGCAAAGGCATAACACCTCCAAATATTCCACCATAGAGTCCGTTGTGACCTCCCACGGTCTTCCCTGAATGTGGCGCTAATGACTTTGGGGGGAGAAGACCACCTGTTCGTCAGTAGTTCGAAGGCTAGGGATGGGTGTGTACCTTTGCTCTCCGGCTTAATCAGCCATGCTAGTAATCTCCCCACCCTTCCGCCCTCTTGATGTTGTCTCTCTTGATAGGTTCGGAGATCCAATAAATGCAGGCATTCCAGAACTACGTTATATTTACTTTTGGCATCTAAGAGTTGTCTCTGGACCCCAGTATCTACCCCCAGTTGATTATCTAAGGAATGTATTTGCGTTTCCAGCGTGTGGAGTTCTTTATTGATTTCTCGACGAGCACCCACTGTCTGTCCCATGCATTGACCTCTCACCACCACTTGAAAAAGCATCCCATTCTATCAGTGAGGTACTTGCAGTATTTTGGTTTAATTAGAAATAGTCTGAGATGGCAGTGGATAGTTGTTGTCTAAAGCAGTCATCATCTAGGAGTCTAGGGTCTAGGCGCCAAACCGGGATGGGCACATTGTCGGGGGTAGGGGAGAATCGTAGAATCAGTGGACTGTGATCTGACAGGGTACGCCGCAAGTACTCTGCCCCTGACATGGTCTATGCAACCTGTGGTGAGCATAAGTACATGTCTAACATGGTGTGTAGACCATAAAGTGGGGACTAAAAGGAGTACTCCCTCTGGTGACTATTATTTATCTGCCAAATATCTAAGAAACCCCACCTACTCATCCACTCTCTAAGCCCTTTACAGGCTGCAGCCACTGCCGTACCATGCAGTGGGGGAGTAGACTTATCCATTGCTACATCTGCAACGCAATTGTAATCCCTGCCCAGGATTATGTCACAGGCTACCATTTCCGAGAGGGGCCCAGAAAGGTGTTGTAGGAACTGGGTCTGGTCTTGATTCGGAGCGTAGATGCTCCCCAGTGTCACCTCTCTACCCATCAGTCTTCCCTTCACTGTGATGTAGCGTACCTCAGGGTCAATGATTTTATGTGTTGCTTGAAAGGGAGTACTGGGTTTCATCCATAGCAGGGCACCCCTCACATACGCCGAGTATGTGGTCGAGAATAGTTGTCCACGCCACCTAAGGCAGAGACGAAAGCCGCCTTCAGTTGTCAGGTGTGTTTCCTGTAGCATTACTATCTGCGCACCCCTCCAGAGGATATAGTTAAAGATGTTGTAGCGTTTAGTGGGAGAACCCATACCCCTAATATTCTAAGACAGGAGTTTAACCTCAACATTATCAGCAGTCTTGGTACTCATAGCTGTAATAGATGTGTCATTCTGTCCCTCCAACCCTGTTCTTTATTTTGGTTTGGGCCCAACATCAGAGCAGGATTATCTCTTGTAGACCCCAGAGCAATAAACAACAAATCCCATGAACAAACTCCTCATCCCAAGAGCAGCCAAGCAACGGCCAGCCGCCCAAACCTACAAACAAACATTACCAATACAGTGCGAGCGCAGCCTTCAGCCTGTCTGGCGGTTCACTCTGATGGAAGGGGAGATTAGGGAAGATCTGGGACACATGGGCCCGTCCCGGCTCATGGTGTGAGTTAGGGGCTGGCCAAGCAGCCCTCAGGGGTGCCTTCATGTCCACTCTCAGAGATACAAGCCTTAAATATACATCCCATCAGCGTTTGAATCATTTATATGATGTCGTCCGTTGAACGGGGGGTTATTTTCAGCAGGGAGGATTCGTTTCCTGTAACATTTTCCGAATCCGTTGTCAGGTCTCTCGGATCTGAGGAGGTGTCTGTCATTCTGTCAGATTTCCGTAGTGACAAGATCTGTGCCACTGCTTGCAATGCAGCTTTCCTGTCTTGCTCCGTTTGGGATTCTGTGGGTTTCTGTAATTTTTGCAGCCTCCTCGACCGCCGCTGCCTCTTCCTGGCGGCCAGTTTCAGAGCCCGGGGGACCAACTGGGATTTTGGCTGGGCTGCCCCTTTATATACGCCTTTAGCCAGGTCTATGTGTCTTCCGGGGAATCACAGAAGTGGGTGGATCAATCGAGGATGATTCGAAGTTTCACTGGAAACATAAGGGAACACTGAAGTCCCGGTTCCTGGAGGGCCTTCTTGGCTTCTATGAAGGATGCTTGCTATGCCTGCACTCTAGCCGTGGAGTCCGGGAACAACAAAATCTTACTATTGTCCAAGGCATAAGGGCCCTGTGCCCAGGTTTGTTGCAATATGGTATCTCGGTCCTGGTAGTAGTGGAGCCTAGCCACTACAGGGCGAAGAGGCATCCTGGGGGCAGGGGGGCATGCAGGGACCCGGTGCGCCGTCTCTAGTGCGCAGAACCGGAAAAGGGTCTGGGGCATCTCAGTTCTCAGCCAGTTTTCCAGGAATGCCACCATGTCTGGGCCCTCAGCTCCCTCTGGGACACCCACGACCCTTATATTGATGCATCTACTATGCCTTTCAGCATCCTCTGCTCGCTGTTCCAGTACCATCACCCTCATTGTGAGTTCCTCCAGTCAGGAGGCTGTCGGCTTTTGCTCCGGCCGGGGCTCCTTCACGGCACCCTCCACATTCTTTACTCTGTCCGCTAGCTTGTGATGCTCTGCCTGTAGGAGTCCCAAACTCACAGAGACAGCTCAGATGTCCTGCTGCAGAGTTGCCTTCATGTCGGCAATTGCCGCTAGTACTTTGTCCAGGTGCAGGTGGAGCGAGGCTTCCGTAGTGGTAGGCTCACTGCCCCCCTCTGTGGGTTGTGGGGAGGGCTCCCTTGTACTGGGCTGCAATGCCCCCGGGTTTCGGTTTCTGACTGCGCATTATGGCTCACATGTATTTAAGGCTGTAAGACAGGGTAGACAATTCTTCAGCTTATCTTCCCTCTGCCCTGGGGGAACCGCAGCTTCCTCGACTGGTGGCAGTCCCTTAAATGACTCCTGCACCCCTCTCTGGGTTTTCCCCAATCAGAAGACACACAGCCCGGGGGAAATCAGACCTTCCTCCCTCCATCTGGCAGGTTGTGACTTTAAGGGTGCACCCAATTCAGGCCAGTCCCCATCAACGCATCCAGTGAGGCCCAGGCACTCCCCAGTATTTCTTGCTGCATGTCTTGTCCCTTTTGTCAGGGAGGCCCCCGCTATCGCTTCCAGCTAGGCCAGACACAGAGTACCGCAACGCTCCTGGGCCCCAACAGTGACCCCAACCTCCCACACTGACACCACCTCCAGGTCTGACTCTCTCTTCAGGTGGAGGGCGCTGCCTCAGTCTTCCCCATCTTGGGCCCTGGGCCTCACTCACCTTCAGGCTGATTCCCAACCATTGTGCAGGTCCGTCTCCAGGCTCAAGGTCATCACAGCCTCCCGGAGCTGTTGGCCCAGCACGTCAAATTTACGGGTTCAGGGAGGCTCCCCGCCCTTTGCCTTGTTGCTGTCACAGTGCAGGGTACTTCTCTCTACCTCCAACACTGTTCTGCCTTGCGAGGGCGTCCGAGGCCTCGGGTCTATCTGGCCCCCATCAGACCCTACACGGTGTGCGCCTCATTGGTTTCACCGGGTTCTCACTTTTGGGACCCGCACTACGGGTCTCACTGTCACCCACCGTATTCTCAGGCAGAGCCCCAGCGGGAAGTGCAAAGCAGAAAGCAGGCCTCAGCCTCTGGTCCGTTTTCCAGTGATGGCGGTCGCTGGGCATAGCTTCAGGCGGAGCAAAGTAGGAGGCACAAAGCAGGAGACAGGTTCCCGCCCCAATCCGCTCTCCGAGGACTGCAGTTGCCCACCACAGCCTCAGGCATAGCCCAGCAAGAGATTCAGAGCAGGAGGTAAGACGTAGACTCTGGGCCTTTTTTTTTTGTTCCCTTCTTCTCCCGTAGGCTTTCTTCTTAGTCAGGTACCTCCTCTATACTGGTGCCGCTGACCCGTTCCGGCGTCCTCCGTTCCTGACCTCGCCTACCACTGTAGCTTGTCCCAGAGCTCTGCCAGACTGACTCCCTCCTCCGCTTTGCAACGGCTCTGGGTGTATGTCTGCCCCCCCCGGGGTCACGAAGCCAGCCGCTCGGTCGGGAATCTCAGGATATAATGTATGCCGGGACGGAGCTTCCAACCTATGCGTCCGCCATGTTCGTGATCTCGGCCATGCCCCTGGTCCATGAAAACTTTACTGAAACTGGCAGCTTATATCAAAAGTAGCTACAAATAAAAAAACATAGGTCTATAGATCTTGACTAGTTACCAATCCCGTTAATAGAAAAGGTTGCTAAAAGGGACATGGTAGTCATTAAGTCTATAAGACTTAGAAATATTTCTCTAGAGATGCCTAAAAGAGAAGCCCATTGGCCCGTTTCTAGCACTGGAACTTGTAAAGGAAGTGGCCAACACCATAAACTAGGAGTTGTTCCAGGTGGGCTATTTCAAACAACAATGCCTTACGAAGGACAGCCACTCTGCCGAAAGTAACACTGGCACAGACCTATCTTTGAAGGTCTGGAGCAAGGTGAATGGAAACAAGTCTCTAGGCAAAGATCACATCTTAAAAGGTAACCAATGTATGAGCGGAAATTTAGAGGTCTCCTGTCCTCTCCCGCAAGTGGGCCCTCAATCAAACCCACCATCTACAGGAGAAACTGCAGAGTTTTCTCCCATTATGACAGTAGCATTAAGCTTATCAAGTCGGTCAAGCTTGCCAATCAAATCAAGCTCTCCCGCAGCTTTGACTATATCCCCAGACCCAATACCTGCTCTAAGTGATACTTCTTTAAATGCAGCTACTCAAGATAAATTTGTACTCACTGAAAGTATGACTCACTCTCAAAAGCACCTCAGTCAGGTCGCTGAAGTTTCCACTCAGCGTATGACTCAGAGTGAGATGTCTAGAATGGAGGATGGCAGTTCAAAGACAGCAGGAGCCACCTCTTCCACAACTGCAACACTTGTAGCAGAGCAGCTAGAACAGCCAGACCAACCAGCTCAACTAGACCACCCCAGTTATTTTCCTGATGATAATAGCAAGCTGTATAATGCGGTACAATATTATATCTTTGGGAGAAATTGAGGCATTAGACAACCTTATTTCCTCCCAAATAAGCCTTACAATAATGGACCAGGAAGATCTTAATAAGAATCTACCTGTTAAGAAAGACCCTGATGAGTTCCATGAAGATAAAAAGTCTGTAGCGCCAGATCCAAAATGGCACAGAAATTCTTACTACGGCTTGGTCTGTGGAGATAAGAGAGCCAAAACATGATGGGAACAAGAAAAATAGGGGCTATGACAAGCAAATTAGCTGTGCCACGTATGTTCTTTACTCTGCATCGGTTAAATCTCACCTCTCAAACCAATATGCAGTACTGGATTGCTCTAGGGAAGGAGCTACTAACGATACCTAAGAAGCACCAATTTATTGTTTACTGTAAGAGTAATCCATGAGCTGCCCCACTACTGCCTCTCCCAAGACAATGTTCAGAACTATTTTAAAGTAGGTTCACCAGATTAAAGCTAATCAAAGCACTGAATCTGCCACGTTTGACACATTGACCAGCAGGTGCCATCAATTGAGGAGCAGCTAGCAGCATTTGTGGAAACAGGTCTGGAAAATGCCTCCTCTCAACAACATGAAATATTGTGTACACAGATTAAAAATCTCACATTGAAATGCGAGGATCTAGAAAATCGCTCATGCAGATCTAATGTTTGAGTAGTTGAGGTACCGGAATGTGCTGTGGGGACTAATGCAAACATAATTGATTAGGTCTTTGACTTAATCCTTTGTTATGTGCAGGGAGATTCAACAGAAACTAATCAAGGGCCCACTCTATCAATTTTGCCAGAGCACATCGAGTACCTGCAGTACTGCCAAAGCTAGCAGTGAAACCACGCACTATCATTGCTTATTTTCAGGACTATAATATTAAGGAGAAAGTATTTAACATTGCCAGAGGGCAGATAAGATGTCCGACCAGGGAAGTCCATTCATTTTCTATCTTTCAAAAACTAGCTTGGGAAACTGCCTCCGGGTCCAAGAAAATGAGGACCCTTACACCAAAATTTAAAGCAATTACTGTAACCATGACAGGGAGAGCTTCACTCAAAATTAACTTGCAGGGCTCCTTTATAATTTTTTCTGATTCTTTAATGGCTCAAATTTTTTTAGATGACAGACATTTACTTAATGAGACGAATTAACTCCTAAATTGAATGTGCACTACTAAAGAGCAAAATCCATAGATGAATTATAGAGAGGTGAATGAGAATTGAGTTGCTACACTGAAACTTTGAGTGAATGATTCTCAGACCAAAGATGATCTATTGAGTGAGGGAGGGTACGTTCCACCTGTAATATTGCGCAGATGTCAAGCTTGACATCAAAACAGAATCTGGATTTCCCTATGCTGGGAAGGGAAAAAGGAGGGGTGGGCAGGTGGGAAGGGTGGGAGAGAGGGGGAGGTGGGAAGGGTGGGAAGGAGGGGGAGGTGGGAAGGGTGGGAGGGAGGGGTAGGTGGGAAGGGTGGTAGGAGGGATGTGGGAAGGGTGGGGGGTGAGGGATGGAGAGGGAGAGTGAGATAGGATATGGGTAAAAAAATAGAAAACAAGAGCAGTAACAGCTAACTGTATATTGAGCCAAAAGAGGAATGGTTAAAATTGTATTATGGAATGGGAATGGCATTAAGTAAGGTAGGAAGAAATCCAATGTGTTTTCTGAAGCTTGGCATCTTAAACGTCATATTCTGGCTCATCAAGAAACACACCTTGCCAAATCAGTGGAGGCGATCAATAAAATAAATAAAACTAGTCAAGGACCCAGTGCACTAAGGAGCCGATTATGAAGACATCGTAAAGGCTCTGAACCTCGGTCGGAGCCTTCATGACCGCATCGTAATATGTCGGTCGGATTCCTTTCCGACCACCTCATTTCAATGGAGGCAGTTGGAAAGGAATCCGACTGGTCATTCCGGCTGGCTTACCGCCCTCCTGTTGATCCCTGCACCCCGTGGCAGGCCCCTCAAGGAGCCTGCCACGGGGTGCAGAGATGAACTGCCCCTCCGATTTTACAATGGGAGCATGCATTCCGGCTGGTTTACGGCCAGAATGCATGCTCCCATTGTAAAATGTAGGAATCCTAAAGGACCGGCTGGGACCACCAACTGTGTGTCAGTCAGTGCCATGACCGAGACGATGTCGGGCGGAGTTGCCTCCGCCCGACATTGTAATCAGCCCCTATGAATGTTCGGTGCAGTTAGCTCCACATATTTCTCAAGGTAAAGATTGGTCTCCAAAATACTATGTAATTAAATATTAAGCAGTAAATCGGACACCAATGGCAGATGGGTAATCGCGGAGACAGTTAATACTAACAATAATGACCAATTCGTTGTTGCTAAATTGTATGCACCTAATTGTGAGAACCATTAATTGTTGTGCAAATTATGTTGGAACAAAGCAAGTATAATATCCCTATTATTATTATGGGGAACTTAATTACATTATAGATCCTGAAATGGATACTACCAACACTACTCTCACAGGGTGCAGGAAAAAAAGAGAACCAGTATCTTCAACATGATAGAAACTTTGAAGTTAGTGGATGTATGGAGATACACCAACCCAAGCACACGAGAATATACCGTTACTTTAGTCTAGACCCTAAACGCAATGCTCCCATATCGAGTTATGTCCGATTAGCACTCTTATTGCTCCAACTTCTGCAGAAGAAATCCAACACCTTTTATTCTCCCACTATTCTGTCGTATCCCTTATGTGGGAATCCAGGTATACAGATAATAATCAATGTCAGTTCTTTTTTACTAAACATATTTTGGAACAGGAAGATTTTATTAGGTACTTGCAGATCCAAACTGCAGAATTCCTCCTAATTAATCAGAGCACACCTATAGCAGCCATAATATGGATATGATGAAAGCGTATATTAAAGGCATTAAACGGTCCTTTTTACATCAAACTAGGAAAGCGAAAAGAGAAGAGGAAATGTCCCTTTAGAAACACCTACACAGACTAATTTATCAGCACATTGCACACACTGTCATATATTATATAGCAAAAAGAACAATTGAAGGACAGAAAGCAAAACAATGTCATACAATCCCACCAGTACAGATATCTGGGTATAAATCCATTGTTTTTTTGCTCCCCAAGCCATTCCAGTTTGAACCCAGCCATATGCAAATCAGTCTTGACCCTGCACCCAATGGGAACGGTCAAGCCCGAACTGCCAGGCCAGGTCCTCCCTGGACTGGAAGCAAGTATCCTAGGACCAGTTTCGGGGTTTCACCCCTCATCAGCCAGCATAGCTTGACTCCAGTGGCATGGAGAGCACGGGACCCACGTCTGGGCATACCAGTCCCACTCGGGGTGACAAATGCAAAAAGGACAATTGATGGACAGAATGCAGAACAATGTCATACATTCCCCAGTACAGATATCTGGGCCTAAATCCATCGTTTTTTTTGCTCCCCATGGCATTCCAGTTTGAACCCAGCCATATGCAAATCAGTCTTGACCCTGAGCGCCCTTAGGAACAATCAAGATCGAACTGCCAGGCCAGGTCCTCCCTGGGGTGACGTGGTTAGCAAAAGAACAATGGATTAATTCCAGATCTTTGTGACTGGGGGTGAATGTTTGCATTGTTCAGCATTCCTTCCATCATTTGTTTCTTGTGCATATATTCCCATAGAGCACAAGAGATATTTCAAGATTCTGGGGGCTTAAGGGGGCATAGCCACGATACTAGCTGCAAAGTTTAATCAGAAAGCTTTCATATTCCAAGTAAAATCCTGTGAAAGAGGGGAAAAGTCTGGTAAATTACTATCTTATTTTATTTAAGTAAATCCAGTACCAAACACTGGTAATTGTTTAAATTAGAAATGCAGATGGGGAAATTAAGAATGAACTGGCTGAAATTCTTGCAGTGTTTGAGCATTACTACTCCACACTGTATCAGGAAGATCTGCGGTATGACAATAGGACCTTACAGGAATATCTGATTTACCCAAACTGGACTATCGTTATAGTGAAATACTTCATACAGAATTTACACTAGACGATCCATTCATATGGACCGATTAGTGTATTTAACACGGACTATAAATTACTGTTCAAAATCTGGGCAATTTGTATAACCACAGCAGCACAACAGTTAATCAATGCAGATCAAAGTGGCTTTGTGGCAGGCCGCTTAATGTCGGCCAATACTCAATTTTTAATTCAGGCAATATATTATTTTTCTATGAATAACATAAAAGGCCTAATTATGATGATCGATGCCGAAAAGGCATTTGATCTGGTAAACTGGGATGCCCTGTTTTATAGTCTGCACAAATTTGTTTTCCCACCACAGGCCAAGGTGCTAGTCAATTCTAAGATGGCCGGCTCAATAATATTCAAAAGGGGTACGCGGTAAGGATGCCCACTTTTCCCCCCATCTTATTTACATTTTTTATTGAACCCCTAGGGGAACAACTTCGCAAACACACCATAATGGCACTTGTGGAAGGGATGGATAGGCTCAAATTATTTGCAGATGATATTATCTTGTATCTTCAGCCTGCTCAGGCTCATATCAACTGCGCAATCCAGACAATAACAGACTTTACTAGAATAGGAGGATACAAAATAAATCCAACTAAAACCAAATGATAGATCAGTGACCAATAACTTCTCTACTTTATTCCTTCTAAATTACGATACAATGCTGCAACAAAATAAAGGGAATGCTTGAGAGGTGGTCACTGCTTCTCTTTACAATAATAGGGCATGTCTCAATGATAAAAATGTCAATGCAACCATTGTTAATATTCCTCTTTTCTAATGTTCCAATAAAAGTCCCTAATAGTTTCTTTCAGGAACGAGACGCAGTTTTCAGAAGTTTTATCTGGAACAAAAAGTAATCCATGGTGCAGCTGTGGGCTTTACAACTTCCAAAGCCACAAGAAGGGTTGGCGTTGCCTAATATTCAAAGATATTATCAGGCTGTTTTATTGGATATTCTCTCCAGTTATTTAAATGCGTGCAAAGTGTCAAAATGATTCAGGAAACGGAAATTAGCCTACCAGCTTTCATAAAAGTTGCTAAACTATTGAAGAAGAGTAGATATACATTTTTACGGGATATTCTTGGGAGGATGGATGGCTTGAGTAAACTCTATAAGACGCCCTGCGATGTTTTGCCATTGTCGTTGCAGGAGGGTAATTAGTTGGGGCTCTCCTTAGCAGATGGGGAGGTGAGATTTTGGAACTCCATTGGTTTTAAGACATATGTCGATTTTTTTGCTCGAGGCAAATACATTTCCTGGGAATAATTAAAAATGAGGAGCAATCAGCAATGCATACCACATTTTTTAAGTTTTCAACATATTAAACACTTTTTGCAGGTTTTTTTTTGTAATACAATTTTATTGATTTATAATTACGCTCATTATATATCAACATGTCATTTTCCTTGTACAGTTGGTATTAGGCATGAAGCTGGATAATCATAATTAAGCTCACAGAATAACACGGAGACCTGCATACATTACATTGTCATCAGTATGGCTGACCATTGTAGACCCAGTTTCGTGTGAATATACCAAATGTTGGTATCCATATTATTAAATATTAACAATATTGCAAAACACTTTTTGCAGGTTAGAATAAAAAATGAAAGCTACGACCTCCATGCAATCAGCAGAGCTCTGGTGAAGAGCAGATCGCTCGGAATAGGTAATTGGTACAGAGTGCTGCTAGATTTCTCCTTACCGTTTGAATTAATTAGTTTTTTTTCCCAGGGTAGGAAAAAGAACTCAACGTTACCTATCAGAGAGAGATTGGCATGCTACTGCTGAAATAGGAGATACATCTCTTTGGGCAGAACATTTTAAAATAATGTAATTCCTGTCTAGATGGATGGCATGTTATACTCTGGAAATTTTACCTAAAATATATCCAGCAGTCTCGAATAATTGCTTTAGCTGTAAACAACAAGGGGAAGGAGATTGGCTCCACATGTTGTATTCTTGCCCTCATCTCGTGGATTTCTGGCAGAAGTTGTTTGAGGCAATCAGTCAGGCTATTAAGACAACAATAGTGTCAGAGGTCACCTTCGCACTATTTGGTACCTCAAAAGGAGCCGTTAATTAGTAAAAGGCCAACAATATTTTATTTCAATAGCTTTGACGATTGCACGTTCTTTTATCCTCCAGTATTAGAGGACTGCTAACGTCCCGACAGTCCAGAGCTGGAAGGATAAAATGTGTCGGACCAAGAAATTTGAGGAAGCATATGCAAAGCGTGTGAGTGGACTTGAAAGGTTTAATGCTATTTGGCAATATTTCCCGATTTGGGTTAAAATGCTAATTGGTTACCCCTCATAAGTATGGCGAACTGGGCCCTAGCTTAGACCACTAATGGGAAAAATATTCTATAAGAGGCTTGAGAATTAGTGGGTAGCGCTATATTTAAGAATTCCGAATCCAGTTGTGTCTTAGCTTTGTACTCCATTGTGCAGTTTCTGTTTGCTAATGCACTTTATTAATTGTGAGATGAGAGTCCAGCCACTCACATGAAATGCAAGAGAGTCTGCAGGGGCGATGATAGTTCCTCAACCCACCTACAACAACTCTTAACGCTACTGGTAAAACAGGAGCCCTGGCAGATGCTTCAGGAGGGAAGACGATTTGAGATAAGAGCGAGAAGAAAGAACACTGCCACAATCCACCACCTGGACAAGCCAAGCTCCATTTTCTTCGATGGTAGACATAACTTTTTTCTCAGTGCTAAGGTAAGAAGAATCGATTTAACCACTGATCTAATCTACTATGTTTCTATTATTATAATAGTAATACTTCAATGTGAATTACCTCTTTAACTTCGGTGTACATGTGCATTCAGCAATATCATACAGTTATGTTGGCGCTCTCATCAGGAACATAATTATCCATGGAAAAGCAACTTGGGTTTTGAACAGAGCTACTGATTCTAGAATATATAAGAGAGCATATGTGTGTATATATATATATATATATATATATATATATATATATATATATATATTTTACAAAGGCGTCCAACGGTTCCGGATTAATTGGCGCTCTTTTTGAAGGTGCGGGGTCCTTGCGGCTTGGACCGCCGCTAATATGCCAACAATTTTTCTCCGTTTAGAAAGAAAAAATAGGGTCGCACTCCAGCGAGTTGTAATAATCCTTGGTTTTTATTCACAAATCCACAGGTTCCGAGATGCACAAAAGAAACCAACGCGTTTCGTCAGCGTCCGCTGACTTGCTCACGGTGCGACCCTATTTTTTCTTTCTAAACGGAGAAAAATTGTTGGCATATATATATATATATATAAAGACCGCCAGTAGATAGTTATAGTTAGGAACTATTATCCATAGGAAAATCGCAACATTCTATTCCCAATAACTTTGGCACCGATTGACGAATGTTCGCGAAATTTTCAAAACTCGTGGCCCGCTCCGGTCCGCTCCTATCTTGAAAGTTTTGGGGTGATTCGTCCAGCGTGGGTCGAGAAAAAAGGGGGGTCCCAAAACGTGTTTTCCCCATGCAATTTCCCATAGGAAACTTTAGATACGGCTACAGCCCGAACTACTGAAGGGAATTACACCAAATTTGGCAAAAAGGTAGCCCTTGGTTCAGAAAGAACCCTTTTTGTTAAATGGTGTAAATCCGTTCAGTAGTTGCTGAGAAAATGAAAATTAAAAAAGTTTCGATATCTATGGCCACGCAGGATCCGAGCACCCTCCCGATGACGAGCTGAATGCTAATTGGCTGTCAACACTCCAAAGCAGGAAGTGTTGGCAGCCATCTTGTGCCTTGGTAGAACCGAGGCACAAGAAATAAGTCAAACAAACGCGAAAAAAGAGGAAAGGGGGCAGGGTAGAAACACTGCTCTCTCTTCCAAATACCAAATCAGATTGCTTTTCCACACGGGGAGCTGCATCTTAGCAGCTTCCCATGTGGAAAAGCAATGCCGGCTCCCGCAGTACGCGGGGAGCTGGTGGGACCGTGGGGGGATTGAGGACCACCCCACGGTCCCCAATGGAGATGGCCAGCCCCAGGGGATGGGTCCCCGGGGCCATAAATGGCCTAAGGAGGGGGTTACGCAGCCCCCCTCCTAAAATGTAATAAAAAAAAAAATGGCCAGGCCCCGGGGGATGGGGTCCCCGGGACCAATTATGGCCTCAGGAGGGGGGCCACGTGGCCCCCTTACAAATGTATGTAAAAAAAAATAAAAAAGGGGTCAGGCCCTTGGGAATGGGGTCCCCAGGGCCAAAATATTAGGAAAAGAAGGGGGGCCACACAGCCCCCTTCTTAAAAAAGAAATAATTAAAAAAGACCGACATCGCGCCGAGGCCCCGCCCCCTCCCTGCAGCACTCTGCAAACGCGCCCCCTGGTGCGTTTGCAGATGGGGAACTAATTCCCCTTGAATACTGGGGGTCCCTGGGGGCCAACTAGCCCACCAAGAACCTCCAGTATGCGCCAGGGAGCTGCGTTGCAGAGAGGTGTTCTGAGGTCACGCCATTTTTTACACCTCTCTGCAACGCAGCTCTGTGGCGCTTAATGGAGAAATATGGTGGGCTAGTTGCACCCCAGGGACCCTCAGGATTCAAGGGGAGTTAATCCCCCAACTTAAAATGTGCCACGGGGCGCGTTTGCACAGTGGTGAAGGGTGGGTGCGGGGCCTGAGGTGACATATGTGCAAACACGCCCTGTGGCACGTTTTAAGTTGGGGAATTAATTTCTCTTCAATCCTGAGGGTCCCTGGGGGCCAACTAGTCCACCATGTACCGCCAGTAAGCGCCACGGAGCTGCGTTGCGGAGTCTTGTAAAAAGGGGCGTGGCTTCTGAACACCTCTCTGCAACGCAGCTCTCTGGCGCATACTGGCGGTACCTGGTGGGCTAATTGGCCCCCAGGGACCCTCAGGATTGAAGAGGAATTAATTCCTCAACTTAAAACGCACCACAGGGCATGTTTGCAGACATGTCATCTCAGGCCCCACCCCCTTCCTTCACCATTGTGCAAACGCGCCTCCTGGAGAGTTGTAAGTTGGGGGATTAACTCCCCTTGAATCCTGAAGGTCCCTGAGGGCCAACTAGCCCACCAGGCACCTCTAGTATGCGCCAGGGAGCTGTGCTGCAGACAGTTGTTCAGAGGCCACACCCTTTTTTACACCTCTCTGCAACGCAGCTCTGTGGCGCTTACTGGAGGTACCTAGTGGGCTACTTTGACTCTAGGGACCCTCAGGATTCAAGGGGACAATCTCCCAACTTAAAACGGCCACAGGGCGTGTTTACACAGTGGTGAAGGGAGGGAACGGGGCCTGAGGTGACGTGTGCAAACACGCCCTGTGGTGCATTTTAAGTTGGGGAAATAATTCCCCTTCAATCCTAAGGGCCCCTGGGAGCTAACTAGCCCACCAGGTGCCTCCAGTAAGCGCCACTGAATGAATTAATGAAATGAAATTTGTAAAGCGCGTTGGCTACCCGGAGGCCTCCCAGCGCTGCGGAGAGAGAGCAAACGGAGAGCAAAGCAAAGGAAGAGCTAGAACAAACAGGTTTTTAGGAGCTTGCGGAACGATAGAAGGTTAGATTCATTCCGCAAATAAAGAGGAAGTGCATTCCAGCCAGTAGCACCGTTATATGCAAAGGACCAGCCCCCACATCTGGCCCTCCTTATTCTAGGTTGACACGCAAGGAGGGATACAGACGACCGGAGGTCTCTTTTCGGGTGATAGGGGGTGATCAGGGGCTGAAGAATGGAAGGACTATTCTTCCCAAAAAGTTTATGGACCATGCACATAGCTTTGAACTGGATCCTTTCCCTGATAGGCAGCCAATGCAAGGTCTTTAAAGCTTGTTTGGCTGAGTGCCAGCGGGGAATTAGAAGCAGTCTACGAGCGGCGGAGTTCTGGATGACTTGGAGCTTATCAATGGTGTACTGAGGAGCTCCCAGATACAATACATTCCCGTAGTCCAGGCGGGAAAGGATCAAAGCTTGAACCATGATCCTTCTAGCTTTAAAAAGAAGAAGGGGCAGAATCTTCGAAAGTATCCTTAGTATCCCAAAGCAGACTGCTGAAAGTTTCTCTGCTTGGTGACTAAAGGTAAGGGAGTGGTCAATCGAGATGCCTAGGCTCTTAATTTGCTCTTTAGGGGCTGGAGCAGGGTCTAGGCAGTCCGGCCAGAGAGATGAAGAGTTGAAAACAGGAGAATTATCCAAGAGCATCAACTCTGTTTTGTCCCCATTCAGCTTCAGGCAGGAGTGTTCCATCCATTTAGAGACCTCCTCTAAGCAAGCGCTTAGAGTGCCAGGAGGCCCTTTACAATGGTTAAGTGCCACCACAAGTTGGGTGTCATCCGCATAGGAAACAATTTTTATGCCAAACGGTTGGACGTTCTCTGCCAGAGGTCTCAAATATACATTAAAAAGCGAAGGACTGAGGGCCGAGCCCTGAGGGACTCCACAGTTAAGGGGAAACTCATTGGAGACCACATTTCCCTCAAAGACCCTAAAAGAACGGTCACTAAGGAATGACTGAAGGGGGGGGCGCCAGAGAGCCCGGAGCAAGATGGCTGCACATTAGTGGAGCTCTGCTAGTCGGGACCACTATCCGTCACATATCCGTTAATATCGGCGCCATCCACGGCTGCAGATGGCATGAGACTGCTCCAGGGGTGAAGAAGTGTGCTGTGTGGCCTTTAATCTCGCTACTGGCGATCCTTTGTAGCGTAGTTGCAGCGGCCCCTCATGAGGCATAAAATGGCGGCTGTGGACGAGACCCGTGCCCTGTGCTCTTCGCGCTGGTGAGTCGGGGCTGGCGGATCGCTGTGCTCCACCCTGGGCTTCGGACTGCTCCTGCTCGGCACACATTAGTGTACTTACCCTCCTTGGTGTGCCAGACGCCTGGTGCTGGATATCGTGGTGTCCGGCTGTGGAAGTTGCGGTGCCTGGACTCTGCTGGCTGGACCGCCCGGACGCCTCTCCCTGCTGCGGGGTGGTGGCTGCTGCCCCTGGTGTTCGTGGCGGGTGCCCTCTGCCCCTGTGGAGTGCCTGGCTTCTCTGTGGCGTCTGACGTCCGGGCGCTGCGGGGGGGAGCCACCCATACCGCCGGCTGCTGGCTCCGAGGTCTGCTGCTGCGGATGTCCGTCTCTCGGCCTTTGCTCGGCTGGTGACGAGGCCTCGGCAGGGATCCTGCAATGGGTCCGGACCTGTGAGTAGCGGGGCTGTGAAGGGGGACGGCGTGCAGCCTGCCTGCTGGAGCTCGGTGGCGGCGGGGGACTGTTGCGGGGTCTACCGGGCCTACCTCTCGGCTGCGCACCGGTGTAGACCGCTACTGGGTGAGTGGTGGAGGCGGTGGGGCGGCGGATGGGGGTTCTCTGGGCCTAAACTTCATGCGCATTGGTACTGAGGGCCTCCTATATTGCAGTGACCTGGGCCCCCCTGCTGGTCGGTTAAGACTGCGACCGTGTTTGATTTTTGCTGCCTTGTCTCTCCGCTGTCGCTGAGAGCACCGCGGTGGGGTGGTGTGACCTCCTGTCATTGCTCTATGCAGAGGTTATCTAGTTGTGTGTGCTCCTGGACCTGTGAGGCATTTGCGCCATTTGTGAGGGGGCCCGGCGGTGTATGGACATGGGGAAAGCAGACAAACATCAGAGCAAACTGTCCTTTGACGCTAAAAAATCCGCTAAGACTTCTGTCACCCCTGCGTCCATTGCTGAGCCAGATCCGGAGGCGGGTGCGTTCTCTAAACTGGAGCGCATGATGGTGACAATGCAACATAGTCTGCACACAATTGACTCTAAAATAGACCACCTGAATCTGCGGATGGATACTATGGCCGTGAAACTTGACAGGCATGGATCGCAGATCGCGGAGGCAGAATAGCGGATTTCGACTGCGGAGGATCGGGTGGAGAGTGTTAGCGGGCGGTGTGACACTATGGAGCGGCTGTTGGAGGTCATATGCGCTAAAAATGAGGACATTGAAGCGCACTCGCGTCGGAACAACATACGTATCACGGGCGTTGCGGAGACTACCAATACAGGGCCTATGGAGGCGTACGTTGAGGCATTGCTTACGACTCTGCTGGGCGCGGAACATTTTTCCAAGGTTCTTGTCGTGGAGAGGGCGCACCGTGCTCTGGCCGCTCGGCCCATCCCTGGGGTGCCGCCGCGTCCTATTATTATTATTATTTTTTTTTTAATTTTTATTAGAAACCGTTGGTACACAAGAAAATACAGACAAGGGCCTACAACCACCAGGGCCGGCCGCTAAGGAGCCCGAGGGCCCGCAGTGCAACACCACACATTCGACTGAACCAGAGGCAAAGCCCCCGGCAGTTCGTAAGCACATGTAACAGGCCGCGGCCATAGGCCAATAGCAATCGGAATAAACAGTTTCATTTTTTATTAAATATAAAACACACTCAAGGCAATGAGAGTCCGAAATAGCAGCGTGCTCTTCCCAGGACGGGGAACAACGTACAGTGTCCAAAGCAGTGCTTGTCTGGAAGCGGTAGAGGGGGGCAACGGGAGAGCAAAGCATGGAACACACCTCACACCATCCCGCAGAATGCGTGGCTAGGGGGACAAAGCAATATCGATCTCTAATGGCAGAGGCGGGGTGCAGATACGTCCTCGATATAAATTCCATGGACCCCATACCTTAGTCCACTTCCCTGGTTTGCCTCTCGCCACATACACCGTCTTTTCCCTGAACATACACCAGTCCATATTCTCCTTCCCGACCTCGATCGTGGGCGGCCTCGGGGAGCCCCACAGCTGTGTAATGTTACGCTTAACCACCATGCACCCCAAGGTCACCCACTGCGTCTGTGCCGCATTACAATCATTCGGTTCCCAGACATTCAACAAACACCTCCTAGCCTCTGGCAACAGAGCAACGTGCGTGACCTCCTCCATTACGGTGTGAATACCGTTCCAAAATCGCACAACCTCCGAACATTCCCATAAGATATGGAGAAAGGTACCCGACAGGCCACATCCCCGCTTACACAGTCCATCCATCGAGTAACCCATGCGCAGCAAACCGGGCCCAGTGATATACACTCTATGAAGGATCTTTAGCTGTACGAATCGTAAGCGGGCCGGGATCGCCACCTCTTTCGGGGAGGCCACCGCCGAAACCCAGTCCTCATCGTCCAGTTCCAAGCCATCGCCCGTCCATGCCTCCCGCAGACGGAGCAGCAAGTCCGCGCGATCGTTAATGAGTTTCTTATAAATCCGAGAGATGGTGCTGTCGGGCACGTAGCCATCCAACACTCTATCCTCCAGTGGGGAGTACTCAGGGATAGCAGCAACGTCTGGAAAAGCCGAACATAGCGCATGGTAGACTTGAGCATACCGGAAGTACTCTCTATCGTTTAATTTATATTCAGTTTTAAGCATTTCAAACGTTTTGAAAGACCCCTTCGCCCAAAGATCACCCACCTTACATATACCAATCATATCCCATTTCTCAAAGCCTTTCGATCTCCACAAACAGCCCAACCGCGCAGAGGCATAAAACGGCATCGCCCGAGTCAAGCGATCCCTCCACCCCATCGCAGCATTCGCCGCGTGCCACACACGTACCGCAACCTGCGTGGGTCCTGTCAACCGCGTGTCCGGGGTCACCAAGTACAGCGCTCTATTATAGTCTCCGCCCGGGAGCAGAAATTTATCCATCTCGAAGGCCGGATTCAAGGCAGGACCGTATATCCCGTGATTCACCGACGCCAACTGAGACGCCCAATAGTATCGTTTCAAATCGGGGAGGGCGACCCCCCCATCGTACCAGGGGAGCGTCAACTTGGCGAGAGCAATCCGCGGCCGCCCGTCCCAAAACAGTTGGCGCTGAAGACCCTCCACCTCCCGGAAATAACGGGCTGGCACGACATCTAGAGTATTTTGCAAAGCGTATAAAAAGCGAGGTAGCGACATCATTTTAAACAATGCCGCCCGTCCGAGTGGCGAGAGCGGAAGTCGGCGCCACCTCGCGACGTCGGCCTTCAATCGCTGGAGGGGAGGGAGAAGGTTTCGCTCATAGCGGACCGCGGGATCAAGTGAGATGAAGATTCCCAAATATTTGAACCCCAGGGTAGCAATCTGGATAGGGCAATCCCGTGGTAAGAGGGGGGCCCCACCCGAGAGGGCGTAAACACACGACTTGGCCCAGTTGATGACCAGGCCGGAGTTACGACCAAAATAATTCAGTACGTCCACCAATACTATTAGCGACTGTCGAGGAGAGGTGAGATACAGAAGGATGTCGTCCGCGTAGAGGGAGACACGGTCTTCAAACTCCGGCGTCCATCTAATGCCTCGCAACGACGGCTCCCAACGCAACCAGGCGGCGAGCGGCTCCAAAGAAAGTGCAAAGAGAAGGGGTGATAACGGACACCCCTGCCGCGTACCTCTCCCCAGTGCGAAGGGAGCCGATACCCTACCATTCACCACCACCTGAGCCAGAGGATCAGCATATAGTAATTTTACCCAACCAATGAACTCAGGGCCGAACCCAAATTTCGCCAGCACGGCCCAAATATATGGCCACTCCAAAGTGTCGAACGCCATAGTAGCATCTAAAGATGCCAAGATGGCCGGCTCACGTATAAATTCCGCTCTAGCAAGCACGCCGTGCAACCGCCTCAAATTTAGAGCGGTATTGCGATGAGGTATGAAACCGGACTGATCCTGATGAATCAAGTCGCCCACGACCCGAACCAGCCGATTAGCCAATACCTTGGCCAGAATTTTGGGTTCCGCATTCAACAGCGAAATGGGCCTATAGGACCGCGTCCTATTATTGCTAGACTGTTGAATCACCGGGATCGTGATACAGCGCTCCGTTTAGCGAGAGAAAAGGGCGCCCTTGAATACCAGGGGATGAAGGTGGAGCTTTTCCCCGACTTTACCGTTGCCGTCCAGCAGGCTAGACGCGAGTTTCAATTAGTTAAAAAGAAGCTGCAACTTCTCAATATCCAATACGCTATGTTATACCCTGCCCGTCTGCGGATTCAGCATGCTGGAAAGGCCCGGATCTTCACATCATCCAAGGACGCGCTTCAATATGTCAGGCAGCTTGAGCGGCAGGGGACGCCGCGAGAAAGGTGTGCGGACTCGGACTCTGACGGCTGAGCATGTGAGATCTCGCCTATTCATTGTAACTGTTAGTTGTGTTGCTCCAACGTTATGGGAGGAGTATGTAATGGTGGTTCTCCAGTGGAGTGCGGAGCTGTTCTTGATCTTTTGTTCAACATTTACAAGATTGTATGGACTGATGCGACTCTCACATGTGTAATGACTATTATGTTTGCCTTTGGGGGGTTGCAGGGATTGTTGGCCATGACTACTTCGTACTGGATTGTTTGCCACCTATTATCGGTCATTGCCACTGCGCCCTAGGATGGTCAGCCGGTCTCTACCTGTCCCGACTCACCCCGTTCTACGGGGGGCTGATGGCTACTGGCGACCCGCACTATGGGAATTCTCCACACTGTTTGGTCTTTAGGTTGGGCCCCGGTTGGTGCCCTAATGGGGTTCTTCTTTTCTGTTGTTTGTTCTGCAGCTTTCACGCTAGGTCGTTCATGGCTGCTCCTGTTTGCGCCATGCTTGGTTTTTTGGGTGGGTTACTTTCGGCATGGCTCTCATGCTGTGGTGGGGGGGGGGTCAGTTGGGGATTGCTTCCACAAGGTGCCCGTATTGGCTATGATGGGTGGGCACGTCTGGACTCCTATGGTACCCTAGTGGGGTTAACTTTTTTTGTTTATCGCTCTCTGTTTTTCATAATATGGCATTTAGGGTGGCTCAAGTTTACACATTGTTTGGTTTGCTGGGTGGGACGCTTTCAGCATAGTTGTACCGCTGTAGTGGGGGGGGCGGGTTGGTTGGGGATTATTTTTACATGGTGGCAGCATTGGTTGTAATGTATGGGCAGAGGTGGACACATATGGTACAGCTCTCCACATATTTCGTATGGTTAACATTACTTTTACCTACGGGCATGGGTAGTTGTGGGCTTGACACAATCTCCTGTTTAAGTTGGAATGTACGGGGGCTGAACAACGCGCAGAAAGTGCGGCGGGTCTTGTCTTATTTGGATCGTCACCAGATCCATATTGCTTTATTGCAGGAGACACATCTTACTAAGCAGTCAGTCGCGCGTGGCCACAAGGTTGGCGGGGGTCCGCTTGGCTGCTTCCTATTCCTTCTATGCGCGAGTGGTCATGATTCTTGTGAGGAGGGGTGTACCATTTGTGCCCACTCATGTTGACGAGGATGTGAATGGGAAGTATGTTATTGTTCAGGGCCTGTTGTATAATACGACGCTGACTATTGTCAATTTGTATGGTCCTAATGTTGATGACCCTCTTTTTTCGACACAGTGTGGGGTAAGATCTGCGCATTGAGGTCATCAGCTGTTCTAAGTGGGGGCGATCTCAATGTAGTGCTAGATCCTGTAATGGATAGGATGGCCGCGACAGCTCTTCCCTCGCGGAAGGCGGTGGCGGCAGTGAAGGATGGGATGGTGACTCTGGGCCTCATGGATCTATGGCGACTGAGACATCCGAATGCTAAAGAAGGCACCTGACATTCATATGCGCGACAGTCCTGGTCACGTCTTGACTACTGGCTGGGTTCGCGGGACGCCTGCGTCTGGACCACGCAGATTAAACACTTGCCCAGAACCTTGTCGGACCACTCTCCAGTGGTTCTCAGTTTGCCTTTTCCAACCCTTGCCCCCCCTCCCTTTCAATGGCGGTTGCAGTCGTCCTCACTGTTAGATCCGGTTTTCCGGGAGGGGATTGGGGAGGCTATAGTTGATTATTTTACACTCAATGCGGGGTCTGCCCAGACGATGGAGACGCTCTGGGAGGCCTTTAAAGTAACGATTCGAGGGGCTTGCATAGGGCTGCAGGCTGGGGTCTTAAAGTCTTTACGCCGCACCATGGCGACACTTGAACGGGAGTTGCTAGCCTTAGAGCATAGGTACAGTCAGCGGGCTCATCCTGCTGTCCTGGCGGAAATTCAACGGAAAATCACTGAGTATAATGTAACGGCTGATCAGGAAATTAATCATTTGTCCCGCAGGTGTAGGGCGCGTTACTATGGGGAGGGTGGATGGCCGGGGAGAACTTTGGCTAGCCGCATACTGGAGCCACAGCCCAGAGCATGCACCATAACAGCGCTTGCTACGGCTGATGGTACACACTATGACACGCCTGCTATCCTGAACTCCTTTGCTGACTATTACGCTGGGATTTACGCCCAGCGACTGACGGTGGATGAAGCGGACCTTGCGTAGTATCTTGGTGATATTGCCTTAGTCTGGCTCTCGCGCAGGCAGCAGGAGTTTCTGATGCACCCGCTCACTGTAGCTGAGGTGCGGGATGCAATCCTTGCGTTGCCGAATGGGAAAGCTGCGGGCACGGATGGCTTGCCGGCCAAATTCTATAAGGAATATATTGATCAGCTTGCCCCTTGCCTCCTTCAGGTGTATGAGGAGGCGTATAAAACTCAATGTCTACCGCCCACCCTGCGCGAAGCTTTAGTGGTCACGCTTTTGAAGCCTGATAAAGCACCGGATAGCTGCAACTCGTATCGGCCTCTTTCGCTTATTACTACTGATGTAAAAATATTGGCGAAGGTGCTGGCGACACGGCTAAAACTGCTCCTTCCTGATATGGTTCTCCCTGATCAGTCAGGGTTTATCTCTGCCCGCTCCATGTCCAACAACTTGCGCACTATTTTTGCTGCGATGCACGTCTTGAAGCCCGATTTGCCGGCTGTAGCAGTATTGCTCGACGCTTCTAAGGCGTTTGATTCCATATCATGGTCCTATATGTTTGCAATTATACATCGCATGGGAGTCCCTTTCGCCTTCACCAATTGGATAAAATTGCTGTATACCAGACCCGTAGCGCGGGTTACAGTGAATGAGCATCTCTCGGAGCAGTTTCAAATACACAGAGGCACGCGGCAGGGCTGCCCGCTGTCCCCTTTGTTATTTGCCCCTGTAATGGAGCCCTTGGCCTGTATCCTGAGGCAGCGTCATGCTCAAACTGCATTGCGGTTCTTGCAGCGTCCGTTAGCGGTATCCATGTATGCGAATGACATGGTGCTGTATGTTCGGGATCCCGCACGTTACTTGGCACAGTTGATCCGCGAGTATGTTCGGTTCGAGCGCTTTTCTGGGTTGGGTATCAACTGGGCTAAATCCACCATCCTGCCCCTCACGGAGTGTACGCTTCGGTTCGAACTAGACTACCCCCTGACCTGGTGCACGGACACTGTGAAATATTTAGGAGTGTGGCTCCACAGGGACCCGCAGTCGGTTGTGCAGTCCAACTATGGTACCGCTATCACACGTCTTGAAGGACAAGTGAGTCGTTGGATTAAGCTGCCTTTGTCCTTCGCGGACCGAATCGCACTGATAAAGATGGTGGTGCTTCCGCGCTTTCTGTACCTCTTTTTAAATATACCGGTGCGCTTAACAAGAAATTTTTTTGATCAACTCCGCTCTCTTTTGAGCACCTTGACCTGGGGCGGTAAAAAATCGCGGATTAAGTGGGAAGAGCTCACCCTTCCTTATGATCGGGGGGGATTCGCAGCACCCGATTTTTATCTATACTGTCTGCCCAGTATGCCTATTACTGGCTGCAAGATCCGGCATATATTCCCCATGTGGCGGTGGAGCCGGGAGCAGTGCATCCGTTACCGCTCAAGGCCATGATTGTTAATCGGCACACGGTCTTCAAACAGGAAGAATTCGACACTGTGCAGACGACAGCTCGGGCTTGGAGGGATTTGGGCAAGCGTGCCGGCAAGTTGCCACTGTATGCAGCTAGTATGCCGCTGCTATATCACTCCGACCTCTCTGTCACTGGGGAGACTGGCACATTGAGGACCCTTAAAGACATGGCTCTGTCTACCATGGGGGATGTGTTTCCTGGGGGCCAATTCATAGAGCTGGACAATCTAAACGTTCCAGGAATGACCACGGTCATGCAGCGCTTTGTGTATACTCGGTTACGCTCTGCTGTGCGTGCGCTTTATCCGCAGTTTCCTGCTGAGCCCCCTGTCCTGGATGCGTTTCACCTTATCTACACCACCACGTCACGAGCCCAATTAGTCACTCGACTCTATCGGGCATCGCAGGGGGATGCAACTGCTATGGGCAGGGCTGCCCTCGCAAAATGGAATGCTGTGCTTTCTACCCCGTTGTCTGAAGAGGATTGGCAGGTCAGTTGCCGTTTAACGGGTCAACTGACGGTGAATGGCAATTTGCGGTTGGTGCACTTTAAATATTTGCATCAGCTATATTACACTCCGGCACAGTTGTGTAAGTATGGCTTGCGGGAGACTGACAACTGCAAGCGATGTAGCATGCCTGGTGCAGATTTTTTTCATTTGGCATGGGCATGCCCCATGGTGCATGACTATTGGACCTCTGTCACGCAAAGTCTGAGTCAGATGGTTGGGGAGCCTGTGGATTGCGCCCCGCGGACGTGTCTATTGGGTGTTGTCTCCAAAATTAAGGCATCGAATAAGAAACTTGTGACAATAGCCCTATTGCTGGCTAAACAGAGGGTTTCCATATGTTGGGGGGGTAGGCCGGTGCCCACTATTAAGTTATGGCTACAGGATCTGGCTTATTGTCGGGACCAGCTGCTATGCTATGCTGAAGAACTGCCAACAAAGTCTAAGCCGAGGGATATTTGGAGTACACTCACGTCTTATTTGCTGTCGCTAACTGCTACCTGATGCTTTGCTCCGTCTCTGTAACGCTGTCATGTCTCATGCTGCCGTTAGCTTTATTTTTATTCTTCTGCCCGGTGGAGAGCTGTGATGTAGTGCTCTGCAACTGTACAATGAGGTCTGCATGTGTTCTACCAATGCCTTGATTTGGATTATTGTGTACCCATGTATTGTTGTTAAAAATGTATAAATAAAATAATAAAAAAATAAATAAATAAATAAAAAGGAATGACTGAAACCACTGTATTGCCATACCTGACACTCCCATATTCTTGAGTCTAAGGAGCAGGGTAGCATGGTTAACTGTGTCGAAGGCGGCACTAAGGTCAAGAAGGATAATGGCCGCCGTGCCACCCTGATCCATAATCATTTTTGTTTCTTCTATCACTGCAAAAAGAGCAGTTTCCGTACCCAGTTGGGGACGGAACCCCATCTGAGATGGGTGGAGCAAGTTATGGGTTTCCAAAAAGATTACCAGAATGTTATTTACGTGTTTCTCTAAAATCTTGCTCACCCAAGGAAGAAGAGAAATGGGGCGATAGTTGGCAAAATTGTCCTGATCCAGATTGTTTTTTTTTAAAAGAGCTTTAACCATGGCACATTTCCATGCTATCGGGACTATTCCTGAGGAGATGGAGGAATTCACCATATCCAGAATTAGCGGCCGAATGGTGTCGGCAACTAAGGTGAGAACCTGTGGGGGGGGGGGGGGGGGCAGGGTCCACCGGGGAGCCTGATTTTATATGTGCCATTATTGAATCCAACATGGAGAGATTGAGGAGAGGAAATTGAGCTAGTGAAAAAAGGGGCCCTACGGACAGCCCAGCAGAGATGGTGATGGGAGTAGTAGGCTGGGGGGGGGGGGCAGAAAGGCCTGATAGATATTCTGAATTTTCTTATGAAAGAATTCTGCCAGAGTGTTGCAATGCGTCAGAGGATCCTGTGAATTTGAGGCAGTTTAGAAAGGGTTCTGGCAATTTTTTAAATTTCTTTGGGCGAGTTAGCGGCTGATTCAATTTTCTGTTCATAGAAAATCGCTTGAGTGTTTTTGATTTCCAATTTGTAACATCTAATGGATTCTCTATATTCCGTTTTACTAATATTAGAGTAATCCAGCCTCCACTTCCTTTCCAGCCGTCTGCAACGCCGTTGGAGTTCTCTCAAATCATGAGTGAACCAAGGTGCAGTTTTTATCCTGTTAATCAAATATGACGTTTTTTTGGGGAGAACTGTGTCTAAAGAGCATTGTATCCAGGAATTAAATCTTTTATTAGTATATTCTAGGTTCAGATTTTCATCCAGGGATGGCCTGTTAATTTCCAGGACAGATTCCCACTGGTCCACAGGGAGTTTAGACCAATTTTGCTCACATATTGGGATCGCATTGAGGGGGCGAGCCGGGCCGGGGATTGCCCAGTTAAGCGGAATTAAGAAATGGTCAGTCCAAGGGAGGGGGATGGGCAGCCCACTAGTAAGTTCCCAACAGTTACTAAAAACAGGGTCCAGAAGATGACCTTTAGAATGAGTAGGGTTCGATACTTTCTCCGTGAGCTGGAGGGCTGAAAGACTATCCACCAACTCTATGGTCATTTTATCAGATAAACAATCTAAGTGTACGTTAAAATCACCTAATATGGTAAAATTAGCTGGTCCCAAGGCTAAGTCTGCTACTGCAGATGGAAGCGCATCAATAAACTGTCTAGCGTTCCCAGGAGGGCGGTACAGCTAAATACCGGAGAAAGTGCTAGTGGGAGATATCACTAAGGAGAATGCCAGACTCTCGCAGTTTAATAGCGGGTCTGCAGTGATGCGGCATAAGAAGGTATTTTTTATAAATAATGGCTATGCCCCCTCCTTTACCAGTTTTCCTATCAACCCGATTTATGGAATAGTCAAGGGGGATGGTTTGTACTCGAACCGGATCTGACTCGTCTTGGAGCCAAGTTTCAGTCAAGAAAAGAAAATCAGGGTTGGCATCATCAAGAAACAAAGCCAGTTCCGTAGAATGTTTAGGAAGGGCTCTACAGTTAAGTAAAAACATTTTTAGCACGGGGGGGAATCAGGGCAGTCAACCAACTTGGTGGAAGGTGAGAAGGTAAAATCACAATGAGGGCACTGCCCGACTTCATGAAGTGCATTCATGGAATGATAGCAGGCTTTTGAAGTAGCTGCATGGAGTTCATAGAGGGAATGAGGGCTGTACATGACAGGGTCAACCCCAGCACAGACAGGGGTTGTGGCCCTTGGGCCGGATCGGGCGCGGACGGGCGCAAACGGGCTTGCCTTTGGCGCGCCGCCGGCGCACCCGCTGCACGCGTCCGCTGCACGAAGTCCAGAGCATCCGGTTAAATGGAGGGGGAAGCGCGAAGGCTAGAGCGCTAACCCCCAAAACCGGAAGTTGCCTTTTCTCCCTCCACACAATCGGGACAACACCCGTGGTGGACCGGGGAGAGCGTGTGAGTGGACTTGAAAGGTTTAATGCTATTTGACTATATTTCCCGATTTGGGTTAAAATGCTAATTGGTTACCCCTCATAAATATGGCGAATTGGGCCCTAGTTTAGACCACTAATGGGAAACATATTCTGTAAGAGGCTTGAGAATTAGTGGGTAGCGCTATATTTAAGAATTCCGAATCCAGTTGTGTCTTAGCTTTGTACTCCATTGTGCAGTTTCTGTATGCTAATGCACTTTATTAATTGTGAGATGAGAGTCCAGCCACTCACATGAAATGCAAGAGAGTCTGCAGGGGCGATGATAGTTCCTCAACCCACCTACAACAACTCTTAACGCTACTGGTAAAACAGGAGCCCTGGCAGATGCTTCAGGAGGAAAGGGGATTTGAGATAAGAGCGAGAAGAAAGAACACTGCCACAATCCACCACCTGGACAAGCCAAGCACCGTTTTCTGGGATGGTAGACATAACTTTTTTCTCAGTGCTAAGGAAAGAAGAATCGATTTAACCACTGATCTAATCTACTATGTTTCTATTATTATAATAGTAATACTTCAATGTGAATTACCTCTTTAACTTCGGTGTACATGTGCATTCAGCAATATCATATAGTTATGTTGGCGCTCTCATCAGGAACATAATTATCCATGGAAAAGCAACTTGGGTTTTGAACAGAGCTACTGATTCTAGAATATATACAAGAGCATATGTGTATATATATTCACTGAAAAAACCATAGGTTTCAGGGGCGTTATATAGTTAGCTGGACTTTTCACTTGTACAAAATCATTGAAATTCCCCCGTTATAGTTAGTTCAGCTAACTATAACTCGCGCGCCCGCAATGCACTCCTGAAGACGTCACATATTACATCACTCATGACATGGTCAGTGACATCACTCATGACATCACTGATCACATCTCTAGTATATAATAGGGCAGGGGGATTAAAACGACCTCTTAAAATGCGCCACAGGGCGTGTTGGCACATGTCACCTCAGGCCCCGTCCCCTCACTTCCCCACTGTGTAAACACACCCTGTGGCCGTTTTAAGTTGGGAGATTAAGTCCCCTTGAATCCTGAGGGTCCCTAGGGTCCAACTAGCCCTCCAGTAAGCGCCACAGAGCTGCGTTGCAGAGAGATGTAAAAAGGAGCATGGCCTAGACCACCTCAAGGGGAATTATTTCCCCAACTTAAAATGCGTCAGAGGGCTTGTTTGCACACGTTAACACAGGCCCCGTCCCCTCCCTTCACCACTGTGTAAACATGCCCTGTGGTCGTTTTTTAGTTGGGAGATTAAGTTCATTTGAATCCTGAGGGTCCCTAGGGTCCAACTAGCCCACTAGGTACCTCCAGTAAGCGCCACAGAGCTGCGTTGCAGAGAGGTGTAAAAAGTGGCACGGCCTGGACCACGTCTCTGCAACTCAGCTCAGTGGTGCTTACTGGAAGCACCTGGTGGGCTAGTTAGCCCCCAGGGGCCCTCTGGATCGAAGGGGAATTATTTCCCCAACTTAAAATGCACCATAGGGCGTGTTTGCACACGTCACCTCAGGCCCCGTCCCCTCCCTTCCCCACTGTGTAAACACGCCCTGTGGCCATTTTTTAAGTTGGGAGATTAAGTCCCCTTGAATCCTGAGGATCCCTAGGGGCAAAATAGCCCACTAGGTACTTCCAGTAAGCGCCATTGCAGAGAGGTGTAAAAAGGGGCACGGCCTGCACCACCTCTCTGCAACGCAGAGCAGTGGCGTTTACTGGAAGCACCTGGTGGGCTAGTTGGCCCCCAGGGTCCCTCAGGATTGAAAGGGAATTATTTCCCCAACTTAAAACACGCCACAGGGCGTGTTTGCACACGTCACCTCAGGCCCCGTCCCCTCCCTTCACCACTGTGTAAACGCGCCCTGTGGCCGTTCTAAGTTGAGAGATTAAGTCCCCTTGAATCCTAAGGGTCCCTAGGGTCAAACTAGCCCACTAGGTACCTCCAGTAAGCGCCACAGAGCTGCGTTGCATAGAGGTGTAAAAAGGGGCGTGGCCTCAGAACACCTGTCTGCAATGCAGCTCCCTGGCGCATACTGGAGATACCTGTTGGGCTAGTTGGCCCTCAGGGACTCTCAGTATTGAAGGGGAATTAATTCCCCAACTTACAACTGGCCAGGGGGCGCGTTTGCAGAGTGCTGCAAGGAGGGGGAGTGGCCTCCAGCACGATGCCGGTCTTTTATTTATTTTATTTTTTTAAGAAGGAGGGCTGTGTGGCCCCCCTTCTTTTTCTAATTTACTGGCTCTGGGGACCCCATCCCCCAGGGCCTGCACCCTAATTATTTTTGTTGAAAAAAAATAATTTGGCCCTCCCAAGGCATTAATCGGCCCCGGGGACCCCAACCCTCGGGTCATGGCCTTTTTTTTTTTATTCTTTAGGAGGGGGCTGCATTGCCCCCCTCCTCAGGCCACTTATGGCCCCGGGGACCCCATGCCCCGGGGCCGGCCTTTGTTTTTTATTATTTAAAAAAAAAATATATTTATAGAAACACCTAGGACATGCTGGACAAACCGTATGTACCTATCACCATGACGATTTGCGTGATATTTATTAAAAGGCGACTATGCATAGAATTAATCCACATGGAATGTATTTACACCGCTAGTGAAGCTCTGACGTGTCTGACGCCCTACCGTGCCTAATCCCGGCGCCCCCGCCGGTGGGTACTCTCCAAGTAGACACCCTTGTCGTTTATTTATACAAACATGGGTAGCTATTGATGGGCACATTTAATATACACGCACACCAAGCCATTCAAAGGGGATTCGACAAAAATTCGACCAAACTATCCAAGAAACCCCCCTCACGGTTAATAAAAAACACATCCACCGCCGGATGTGTAATGCTTTTTATTTTACTCTCTGGAAAGGAGACAAACCTCACTTGAGAGTCACAGCGTGCTCCTGGCTGAGCCCAATGCTGTGTTACACCCACCAGTGCCCGCCGATTGCCTCACACCTCTGTGTTGTATTCCACCAGCTAGTGCGTATGCTATGACACTCTCTAGCCCATGTGCACTGTAACACCACCCCGTGAAAATGTCATGCCACACTTGCCTTCGCACGGGTTATATTGCCACATCTAACGTGCCTTCCTCGATGCCTATGTTATAACGCACAGCGCTATGCCATACATATTACAATCTGGGATCCATATCTTTGTCACAGTGCATATGCAACGTTACACTCCCCGGCACATATTTTATATCACAACTTTAGAGACTAGTTAGGTTACACAACACTGCCCTGTGCATATTACACTCCAAGGCGCATATCGCATAGCACGCGCTAGTGTCTGTGCTATCTCTCGCTCTCCAATGAATCTGTCATTGCGCACAATGTATTGCATATTATATTTCACGCCCCGGTTCATCTTATATCACACTTTTTGGTGCATAGTTTATACCATATACTATATCTAGTTTTCATTTTCAATCGTGCTCTCAGGACTATGTTCTATATAACACTGCGTCTACCTACCCTTTTCACGGGCATTACATTTTGCGATGGGGGGTGGAGGGTCAGGGGGTGTTTCTGCCAAGTGAGCCCGGAGTCACAGTCACAAACGTCCTCTTCTTCCTGAATAAAAAGTGAGATTATTCTGCATACTTGTTCATATTTTAAGTAGTTTGCACAGACACACATTTTAAAAACAATAAAGTTCCTAATACCCACCTTCTCTGAACAGTTAGCTTCCTGCCCCATCCATCTCCACCCTATCCTCTGTTGTCTGAATCCATGGACTAGCCTCCTCCCTCCTGCCATGCATGGTCTGATGTGCTGCCACTGCCCTCCATTTAGCATGATGTACCAGTCCACTCCTCCTGCCCTCCATTGCCCAATTCTATGGCCCATCATTGACCTCCTGCTTAGCCTCTGTGCATAGCTTGCTGCCCCTATTCTCCTTCCCCCTGCCCTCCGATGTCTTTGAGCATGCCCCAGCTCCATCCTTTTTGCCCACCATGTTTCATGGACCTGCCAGTCCTATCTACTCTGAGTGTTCTGTTGAGCTGCCACTCCCCTCCCACCTGCCTAGCATTGTCAGATGACTGTAACCTGTCCCTGCCACCACCACCCTGCCTGTCCACATGCCATGCCCCTATCCCCTTCCTCCTGTCCTCCATGGTCCATTTTACTGCCACACCCTTCTGCCCTCCCTGGTCTGTTGTGCTGCAACTGCTCCTCCTGCCTGCCCCGCGCGGTCTGTTGTGAGGCCCCTTCCCCTGAACTCTCTTGTCTGTGCCCAGGTCTTGACCCTCCCATCTATCCTCCATGGTCCTTTGTGCATGCCCCTGCACCCTCCTTCTTGCCCATCATAGCCATTGTGCTGCCACTAACCCTCCCGCTTGCCATGCATGGTCTTCTGTGCTGCCATGGCCCGTCCCACCTTCCCTGTGTGGTCAGCTAGCTGCCCCTGACCCCCTCCCACCTTCCCTCCATGGTCTGTGTATGCCATCATAGTCTCATTGTTGCTCTCCATGGTGTGTCTTGTTTCTAGTGCCCATTCTGCCTGACCTCCATGGTCATCTTGCTGCTCCTGCCCTGCCCCCTTTGCCCCAGCCCTCTGTTTCCATGTGCAGACCCCTATTCCCTCCCTCCTGGCTTGTCTGTTCCATTGTAATGCCCCTGATCTGTCCCTCCTGCCCTTTATGGTCTGTTATGCTGCAGCTTTCTCTCCTGTCTGTCCATTATGGTCAGCTAGCTACCATTGCCTCTTTCCCCTCTGTTCTCTGTTGTCCATGTGCATGGTCCTGTCCCCTCCCTATTGTTTTCTATGGATTGTTGTGCTGCACTCCCGTCCCGCATGCGCTGTGTGGTGTATTGTGCTGCTGCAAACCCTGATGCCTGCCCTGTAGGGTCAGTTTGGTGCACCTCTCCATGTCCCTCCTGTCCTCTGTTATCCGAGTCCATGTACCTACCCCAATTCTTCCGGCCTACCATGATCCAATGTACCATACTTGCGAACATTTTGAAATTGGTAAGAGGGACATTTTGAAAAAAAACTGGGGTATTGATTTTCCCCTTTGAGTTACATTGAAAAAGAGGAGATTGTAGACAGGAGACAGATCAAATAAAGCCCATTTGAGCTTAAAAACATTGGACGTTTCCTGGCTGAAACGGGTCTGTTGGCATGTATGGTTATGCTCTATTATATTGCCACAACCTCTCTTGCCAGTCCTGCATTGTTGGTTTGTTGCCCCTGCCCCCCTTTCCACTGCCCTCCATAGTCTGTTGTGCTGCCACTGCCCTGCCTGCCTGCCCAGTGTGGTCAAATTGTTCCCTCTGCACTCTCCTACCTGCCTTCAATTTTCAGAGTCCGTGCCCCTGGCCTCTGCCTCTCAACAGTATCCCAATGAACAACTAGATTGCTAACATTCTATATTTATTACAAAAGTGTGGAACGCCTGACGTCATCTTGATGTAATCAAAACTGTATTACCTAGAGTATTTCCTTTAGAAATTACATATATGAGAGGGTCTTATTTGCATCAAAATTATGGTTAGTGCTCTAAAAAACTAAAATGAGGACATATTTTCTGAGTTTTCAAATTGCGAGAAAGAACTTTTAAATTATTTGTAATCTTTATGTTTTTTTATCCAGTTGACCACTTGATTAAATGTTGCACCTAGGGGAGAGGATGTGGTGTTACTTCCAGAGCTGCAGACTTTGCAACTGGGGAACCAGGTTGGAGTTGCTGCTTCAGCTCAACATTCTGTGATTCTGGTCAAATCACTTAATCTACCCATGTCTACAACCAAAATGAATTTGATCTTGTGTGATGTAACCAATGCTCATGTAAAGCACTCCAATACCTGACAAGTCTGCACTATATAAAACTGCAAATACACAAAAAATAAGTGTTTTGCACACTTCTGTCATTGGGCTACATGTGGGCTACATCTGGGTGATATTTGTGCTGCATTTGGGCTCTTTTGTCTCTGGTGGCCATCTTGGGAGATTTATTTGTTATGAAGTTTCCTAATTTCCTCATTTACTGCACTCTCCTCAGTAGGAAATACTTTCAGTTTTTTACTTTGGTTCCATCAAGAAGGCATTCAGATGTGTCACACATTTGCCATAAATTATGAATGTTAGCACTCTAGTTGCTCATTAGATCACTGTAGTAAAGCTACTGCTCACCAGGGAAGTCTGCTGCTGGTTTTCAAAGTGCATGTTTCAGTCTGCATGTCAGAATATTTTTATGAAATAGAAGAGGATTTGAGAAGTCAAAATGTGCCCTAATTTTTCTTTCTGCAGCACTAATCATAATTTCAATGGCAAAATGAACCCCCTCATTTTGTTCCTTTGTAAATTAAATGTTTTACGTGTTACCACTTTATTCCATTCAAGATGGCTTCAGGTGTGCCATACGTTTGTCATAAGTAAGACTGCTAGCGCTCTAGTTGTTCGCTAGAACACTCTGGGACATTCTGTCATTGGGCTATACTTGGGCTACATCTGGGTGATATTTGGGCTACATTTGGGCTCTTTTGTCTCTGGTGGCCATTTTGGGAGACTTATTTGTTATGATGTTTCCTAATTTCCTCATTTACTACAGTCTCCTCAGTAGGAAAGATGGCTTCAGGTGTGCTATACGTTTGTCATAAGTAGGACTGTTAGCGCTCTAGTTGTTCTTTAGAACACTCTGGGAAGCTGCAGTAGGACACAAAGGAATCAACTGACAGTCTCTGCCCTTGTTGGATGTACATGTTTTACTGAGAATGTCAGACTTCATTCTCACATGACTGAGAAAGATAATGTGAATTTACTGAAAATATGCTCTCAGTTTAGCTTATAGATCACCTTCCAAACCTCTGTGGGAAAAATTTTCTCTCAATCATGATATCCCAGCAGAAGGCTTTTTCACATGGTGAAATCACCTTAGAACATACCACAATTCCTAAAATGAGTATGGTACCATCAACAAATGATTTATAATGTAACTAAAGTCTTAAAACCTTCTATTAACTGCAATGCTTTTTAATGAGGTGCTATCATGTATATTGGTCCCAAGATGGCTGCCAACACTTCTTGGATGAAGTGCTGACAGCCAATCAGATCTCAGGATGAGATGTGTGGTTAGGCTCCGCCCACATATATATATGATTTTACTTTTGATTTTCTCAGGAACTACTGAACAGATTGACAACAGACCTGCAAAAGGCACTTTCCTGACCTGAGGACTACCTCTGCCAAATTTCAAGTAATTCTGTTCAGCCGTTCGGGCTGTACCTTGGACTAAAGGTCCCTATGGAAAAATGCATGGGGAAAACGTGTTTTGGGACCCCCCTTTTTTCTCGGCCCCCGCTTGACGAATCACCCCGAGACTTTCAGGGTAGGAGCGGAGCGAAGCGCCCCACCTATTTTGAAAATTTTGCGAGGATTCCTCAACCGGCGCCAAAGTTATTCCAAATAGAATGTTGCGGATTTCCTATGGAAACACGGTCCTAACTATAACTATCTACTGGCGACTGCCAGTAGATAATATATATACACATATATATATATATATATATATATATATATATATATATATATCCTCAAAGAAGCAAAAGCGTTCCTCCGTTTCCGGAGCCCAGGGCCCTACAGGGCGGGCTCACTGCATGAGCACGGAGCAGCTCACAACACCACGCTTGGAAAACAAACAAAGGTGAGGCCCAATACCGTGAAATCACTTTATTCACAGAGTCTTTCAAAAGCGCCTGCTTTCATTCGCCCAACGTTTCGGCATTATTGCCTTGTTCACGGACTGAAATGCAAGCGCCCAGGTGCGCTTGGGTGTCTTTTAAGAGGTACATCACGTGACTGAAATTACAGGTACTTCTGTTCCCATAGTGCATTGTGAATTTCGTTTTAAATAAAGACTGGATGTTCCAAGTTAATAAATGTTTTCCTCGATGGTAAATGTACATTACACAAGCACTGCAGTTAGTGGAAATATGAGCACAGTCAGGTGAAACAAACCATCTTTGCAAATGTTCTTGCCAGAAAATATGACTCTGGAAGGGCAGCTATTCACGGCACGATCAAAACAGAATTTCTTTCTGATTGAATCCCTTCCCTGCGCAGTTCCATTTAGCTCAAGTGGCAAATCCTTCGTAGGTTGGGGGCGCAGGTGGGCCAGGCTCCTCAATTAATATCCTCAAAGAAGCAAAAGCGTTCCTCTGTTTCCGGAGCCCAGGGCCCTACAGGGCGGTCTCACTGCATGAGCACGGAGCAGCTCACAACACCACGCTTGGAAAACAAACAAAGGTGAGGCCCAATACCGTGAAATCACTTTATATATATATATATATATATATATATATATATATATATATATATTATCTACTGGCGGTCGCCAGTAGATAGTTATAGTTAGGACCTATTATCCATAGGAAAATCGCAACATTCTATTCCCAATAACTTTGGCACCGATTGACGAATCTTCACGAAATTTTCAAAACTTGTGGCCCGCTCCGGTCCGCTCCTACCTTGAAAGTTTTGGGGTGATTCGTCAAGCGTGGGCCGAGAAAAAAGGGGGGCCCAAAACGTGTTTTCCCCATGCAATTTCCCATAGGAAACTTTAGACACGGCTACAGCACGAACTACTGAAGGGAATTACACCAAATTTGGCAAAAAGGTAGCCCTTGGTTCAGAAAGAACCCTTTTTGTTAAATGGTGTAAATCCGTTCAGTAGTTGCTGAGAAAATGAAAACTAAAAAAGTTTCGATATCTATGGCCACGCAGGATCCGAGCACCCTCCCGATGACGAGCTGAATGCTAATTGGCTGTCAACACTCCAAAGCAGGAAGTGTTGGCAGCCATCTTGTGCCTTGGTGGAACCGAGGCACATGAAATAAGTCAAACAAACGTGAAAAAAGAGGAAAGGGGGCAGGGTAGAAACACCCTGACCCCCTAGACCTGCTTAGGGGGTCCCCCAATATTTTTAAAAAAATTTTACATCGGCAAAAGGCGCAACGGATCCGCGGATCCGGCCGCGAAAAAAAAATACTAACGCTTCGTTACTATTTAGCCCCCCGGGCGGGCCAAGTCCCGGGGGCAATATTTTAATTGTAATGGGGGGCCCCGAGGGGCCCCCGAGCCCCGGGGACCACCACCCCCGGGGTTTTAAAAAAATATGTGCAGGGGGCTCACAGCCCCCCCAGCACCAGGGACCGCCACCCCCCAGGGCTTAGAGACTACATGGGTGGGGGCTCAAAGGCCCCCCCAAGCCCCGGGGACCGCCAGCCCCTGGGGCTCGTGCTTAAAAAAACAATAAATAAATAAATAACCTGCGTGGGGGGGCTCGAGCCCCCCTACACACCTCCCGGGACCACCACCTCCCCGAGGCTCTAAATATTAAAATTGGGGGGTCCGTGATGGACCCCCCAGCCCCAGGGACCACCACCTCCCCAGGGCTTACGTAATGTTGGAAGGAGGGCCGCGCTGCCCCCCTCCTAGAGCCCTGTCATGGCCCTGGGGACCGCCAACCCCAGGGCCGGCTCCTGCAGTGTCCCGGAGTGCCAACCCCCGGGACACTGCAGTTTGCTATGGCAGGGCGGGAGCCTCTCGGCTCCCGCCCTGCCATAGCAAACTCTGCTTTGGTATTTTGAAGAGAGAGCAGGAAACCTGCTCTCTCTTCCAAATACCAAATCAGATTGCTTTTCCACACGGGGAGCTGCATCTTAGCAGCTTCCCATGTGGAAAAGCAATGCCGGCTCACGCAGGACGCGGGAGCTGGTGGGACTGTGGGGGGATTGAGGACCCCCCCCCCACGGTCCCCAACGGAGATGGCCAGCCCCGGGGGATGGGTCTCCGGGGCCATAAATGGCCTAAGGAGGGGGGCTACGCAGCCCCCCTCCTCAAATGTAATTAAAAAAAAATGGCCAGGCCCCGGGGGATGGGGTCCCCGGGACCAATTATGGCCTCGGGAGGGGGGGCACGCGTCCCCCTTACAAATGTATGTAAAAAAAATAAAAAAGGGGTCAGGCCCTTGGGAATGGGGTCCCCAGGGCCAAAATATTAGGAAAAGAAGGGGGGCCACACAGCCCCCTTCTTAAAAAATAAATAATTAAAAAAGACCGACATCGCGCCGGAGGCCCCGCCCCCTCCCTTCAGCACTCTGCAAACGCGCGGCGTTTGCATATGGGGAACTAATTCCCCTTGAATACTGGGGGTCCCTGGGGGCCAACTAGCCCACCAAGAACCTCCAGTATGCGCCAGGGAGCTGCGTTGCAGAGAGGTGTTCTGAGGTCACGCCCCTTTTTACACCTCTCTGCAACGCAGCTCTGTGGCGCTTAATGGAGGAACATGGTGGGCTAGTTACACCCCAGGGACCCTCAGGATTCAAGGGGAGTTAATCCCCCAACTTAAAACGTGCCACGGGCGCGTTTGCACAGTGGTGAAGGGAGGGGGCGGGGCCTGAGATGACATGTCTGCAAACACGCCCTGTGGTGCGTTTTAAGTTGAGGAAGTAATTCCTCTTCAATCCTGAGGGTCCCTGGGGGCCAACTAGTCCACCATGTACCGCCAGTAAGTGCCACGGAGCTGCATTGCGGAGTCTTGTAAAAAGGGGCGTGGCCTCTGAACACCTCTCTGCAACGCAGCTCTCTGGAGCATACTGGCGGTACCAGGTGGGCTAATTGGCCCCCAGGGACCCTCAGGATTGAAGAGGAATTAATTCCTCAACTTAAAACGCACCACAGGGCGTGTTTGCAGACATGTCATCTGAGGCCCCGCCCCCTTCCTTCACCATTGTGCAAACGCGCCTCCTGGAGAGTTGTAAGTTGGGGGATTAACTCCCCTTGAATCCTGAGGGTCCCTGAGGGCCAACTAGCCCACCAGGCACTTCTAGTATGCGCCAGGGAGCTGTGCTGCAGACAGGTGTTCAGAGGCCACACCCCTTTTTACACCTCTCTGCAACGCAGCTCTGTGGCGCTTACTGGAGGTACCTAGTGGGCTACTTTGACTCTAGGGACCCTCAGGATTCAAGGGGACTTAATCTCCCAACTTAAAACGGCCACAGGGCGTGTTTACACAGTGGTGAAGGGAGGGGACGGGGCCTGAGGTGACATGTGCAAACACGCCCTGTGGTGCATTTTAAGTTGGGGAAATAATTCCCCTTCAATCCTAAGGGCCCCTGGGAGCTAACTAGCCCACCAGGTGCCTCCAGTAAGCGCCACTGAATGAATGAATGAATGAAATTAAATTTGTAAAGCGCGTTGGCTACCCGGAGGCCTCCCAGCGCTGCGGACAGAGAGCAAACGGAGAGCAAAGGAAGAGCAAGAAAAAACAGGTTTTTAGGAGCTTGCGGAACGATAGAAGGTTAAATTCATTCCGCAAATAAAGAGGAAGTGCATTCCAGCCAGTAGCACCGTTATATGCAAAAGACCGGCCCCCACATCTGGCCCTCCTTATTCTAGGTTGACACGCAAGGAGGGATACAGACGACCGGAGGTCTCTTTTCGGGTGATAGGGGGTGATCAGGGGCTAAAGAATGGAAGGACTATTCTTCCAAAAAAGTTTAAGGACCATGCACATAGCTTTGAACTGGATCCTTTCCCTGATAGGCAGCCAATGCAAGGTCTTTAAAGCTTGTTTGGCTGAGTGCCAGCGGGGAATTTGAAGCAGTCTACGAGCGGCGGAGTTCTGGATGACTTGGAGCTTATCAATGGTGTACTGAGGAGCTCCCAGTTACAATACATTCCTGTAGTCCAGGCGTGAAAGGATCAAAGCTTGAACCATGATCCTTCTAGCTTTAAAAGGAAGAAGGGGCAGAATCTTCGAAAGCATCCTTAGTATCCCAAAGCAGACTGCTGAAAGTTTTGCTGCTTGGTGACTAACGGTAAGGGAGTGGTCAATCCAGATGCCTAGGCTCTTAATTTGCTCTTTAGAGGCTGGAGCAGGGCCTAGGCAGTCCAGCCAGAGAGATGAAGAGTTGAAAACAGGAGAATTACCCAAGAGCATCAACTTTGTTTTGTCCCCATTCAGCTTCAGGCAGGAGTGTTCCATCCATTTAGAGACCTCCTCTAAGCAAGCGCTTAGAGTGCCAGGAGGCCCTTTACAATGGTTAAGTGCCACCACAAGTTGGGTGTCATCCGCATAGGAAACAATTTTGATGCCAAACAGTTGGACGATCTCTGCCAGAGGTCTCAAATATACATTAAAAAGCGTAGGACTAAGGGCCAAGCCCTGAGGGACTCCACAGTTAAGGGGAAACTCATTGGAGACCACATTTCCCTCAAAGACCCTAAAAGAACGGTCACTAAGGAATGACTGAAACCACTGTATTGCCATACCTGAGACTCCCATATTCTTGAGTCTAAGGAGCAGGGTAGCATGGTTAACTGTGTCGAAGGCGGCACTAAGGTCAAGAAGGATAATGGCCGCCGTGCCACCCTGATCCATAATCATTTTTGTTTCTTCTATCACTGCAAGAAGAGCAGTTTCCGTACCCAGTTTGGGACGGAACCCCATCTGAGATGGGTGGAGCAAGTTATGGGTTTCCAAAAAGGTTACCAGAATGTTATTTACGTGCTTCTCTCTAATCTTGCTCACCCAAGGAAGAAGAGAAATGGGGCGATAGTTGGCAAAATTGTCCTGATCCAGATTGTTTTTTTTTTAAAAGAGCTTTAACCATGGCACATTTCCATGCTATCGGGACTATTCCTAAGGAGATGGAGGAATTCACCATATCCAGAATTAGCGGCCGAATGGTGTCGGCAACTAAGGTGAGAACCTGGGGGGGGGCAGGGTCCACCGGGGAGCCTGATTTTATATGTGCCATGATTGAATCCAACATGGAGAGATTAAGGAGAGGAAATTGAGCTAGTGAAAAAAGGGGCCCTACGGACAGCCCAGCAGAGATGGTGATGGGAGTAGTAGGCTGGGGGGGGCAGAAAGGCCTGATAGATATTCTGAATTTTCTTATAAAAGAATTCTGCCAGAGGTTTGCAATGCGTCAGAGGATCCTGCAGCCTAGGCTGAATTTGAGGCAGTTTAGAAAGGGTTCTGGCAATTTTTAAAATTTCTTTGTGCGGGTTAGCGGCTGATTCAATTTTCTGTTCATAGAAAATCGCTTGAGTGTTTTTGATTTCCAATTTGTAACATCTAATGGATTCTCTATAATCCGTTTTACTAATATTAGAGTAATCCAGCTTCCACTTCCTTTCCAGCCGTCTGCAACGCCGTTTGAGTTCTCTCAAATCACGAGTGAACCAAGGTGCAGTTTTTATCCTGTTAATCAAATATGACGGTTTTTTGGGGAGAACTGTGTCTAAAGAGCATTGTATCCAGGAATTAAATCTTTTATTAGTATATTCTAGGTTCAGATTTTCATCCAGGGATGGCCTGTTAATTTCCAGGACAGATTCCCACTGGTCCACAGGGAGTTTAGACCAATTTCGCTCACATACTGGGATCGCATTGAGGGGGCGAGCCGGGCCAGGGATTGCCCAGTTAAGCGGAATTAAGAAATGGTCAGTCCAAGGGAAGGGGATGGGCAACCCACTAGTAAGTTCCCAACAGTTACTAAAAACAGGGTCCAGAAGATGAACTTTAGAATGAGTAGGGTTCGATACTTTCTCCGTGAGCTGGAGGGCTGAAAGACTATCCATCAACTCTATGGTCATTTTATCAGATAAACAATCTAAGTGTACGTTATAATCACCTAATATGGTAAAACTAGCTGGTCCCAAGGCTAAGTCTGCTACTGCAGGTGGAAGCGCATCAATAAACTGTCTAGCGTTCCCAGGAGGGCGATACAGCAAAGTACCGGAGAAAGTGCTAGTGGGAGAGATCACCAAGGAGAATGCCAGACTCTCGCAGTTTAATGGCGGGTCTGCAGTGATGCGGCATAAGAAGGTATTTTTATAAATAATGGCTATGCCCCCTCCTTTACCAGTTTTCCTATCAACCCGATTTATGGAATAGTCAAGGGGGATGGTTTGTTCTAGAACCGGATCTGACTCGTCTTGGAGCCAAGTTTCAGTCAAGAAAAGAATATCAGATTTGGCATCATCAAGAAACAAAGCCAGTTCCGTAGAATGTTTAGGAAGGAATCTACAGTTAAGTAAAAACATTTTTAGCACGGGGGGAATCCGGACAGTCAACCAACTTGGTGGAAGGCGAGAAGGCAAAATCACAATGAGGGCACTGCCCGACTTCATGAAGTGCATTCATGGAATGATAGCAGGCTTTTGAAGTAGCTGCACGGAGTTCATAGAGGGAATGAGGGCTGTAGATGACAGGGTCAACCCCAGCACAGACAGGGGTTGTGGCCCTTGGGCCGGGATCGGGCGCAGACGGGCTTGCCTTTGGCGCGCCCGCTGCGCGCGTCTGCTGCGCGAAGTCCAGAGCATCTGGTTAAATGGAGTGGGAAGCGCGAAGGCTAGAGCGCTAACCCCCAAAACCGGAAGTTGCCTTTTCTCCCTCCACACAATCGGGACAACACCCGTGGTGGACCGGGGAGAGCGTGTGAGTGGACTTGAAAGGTTTAATGCTATTTGGCAGTATTTCCCGATTTGGGTTAAAATGCTAATTGGTTACCCCTCATAAATATGGCGAATTGGGCCCTAGTTTAGACCACTAATGGGAAAAATATTCTATAAGAGGCTTGAGAATTAGTGGGTAGCGCTATATTTAAGAATTCCGAATCCAGTTGTGTCTTAGCTTTGTACTCCATTGTGCAGTTTCTGTATGCTAATGCACTTTATTAATTGTGAGATGAGAGTCCAGCCACTCACATGAAATGCAAGAGAGTCTGCATGGGCGATGATAGTTCCTCAACCCACCTACAACAACTCTTAACGCTACTGGTAAAACAGGAGCCCTGGCAGATGCTTCAGGAGGGAAGGGGATTTGAGATAAGAGCGAGAAGAAAGAACACTGCCACAATGCACCACCTGGACAAGCCAAGCTCCGTTTTCTTCGATGGTAGACATAACTTTTTTCTCAGTGCTAAGGTAAGAAGAATCGATTTAACCACTGATCTAATCTACTATGTTTCTATTATTATAATAGTAATACTTCAATGTGAATTACCTCTTTAACTTCGGTGTACATGTGCATTCGGCAATACCATACAGTTATGTTGGCGCTCTCATCAGGAACATACTTATCCATGGAAAAGCAACTTGGGTTTGGAACAGAGCTACTGATTCTAGAATATATAAAAGAGCATATGTGTATATATATTCACTGAAAAAACCATAGGTTTCAGGGGTGTTATATTTAGCTAGACTTTTCACTTGTACAAAACCATTGAAATTCCCCCGTTATAGTTAGTTCAGCTAACTATAACTCGCGCGCCCGCAATGCACTGCTGATGACGTCACATATTACATCACTCATGACATGGTCAGTGACATCACTCATGACATCACTGATGACATCACCGCCACCCCCCAGGGCTTAGAAACGACATGGGTGGGGGCTCAAAGGCCCCCACAAGCCCCGGGTACCGCCACCCCCCGGGGCTTGTGTTTAAAAAAAAAAAAAAAAAAATTAAATAACCTGGAGATGGCCAGCCCCGGGGGCTAAGGAAGGGGGCTACGCAGCCCCCCTCCTAAAATGTAATTAAAAAGAAAAATGGCCAGGCCCCGGGGGATGGGGTCCCCGGGACCAATTATGGCCACGGGAGGGGGGCCACGTGGCCCCCTTACAAATGTATGTAAAAAAAATAAAAAAGGGGTCAGGCCCTTGGGAATGGGGTCCCCAGGGCCAAAATATTAGGAAAAGAAGGGAGGCCACACAGCCCCCTTCTTAAAAAAGAAATAATCAAAAAAGACCGAATTGCGCCGGAGGCCCCGCCCCCTCCCTGCAGTACTCTGCAAACGCGCCCCCTGGCGCGTTTGCAGATGGGGAACTAATTCCCCTTGAATACTGGGGCTCCCTGGGGGCCAACTAGCCCACCAAGAACCTCCAGTGTACACCAGGGAGCTGCGTTGCAGAGAGGTGTTATGAGGTCACGCCCCTTTTTACACCTCTCTGCAACGCAGCTCTGTGGCGCTTAATGGAGGAACATGGTGGGCTAGTTGCACCCCAGGGACCCTCAGGATTCAAGGGGAGTTAATCCCCCAATTTAAAACGTGCCACGGGACGCGTTTGCACAGTGGTGAAGGGAGGGTGCGGGGCCTGAGGTGACATATGTGCAAACACGCCCTGTGGCACTTTTTAAGTTGGGGAATCAATTCCTCTTCAATCCTGAGGGTCCCTGGGGGCCAACTAGTCCACCATGTACCTCCAGTAAGCACCACGGAGTTGCGTTGCAGAGTCTTGTAAAAAGGGGCGTGGCCTCTGAACACCTCTCTGCAACGCAGCTCTCTGACGCATACTGGCGGTACCTGGTGGGCTAATTGGCCCCCAGGGACCCTCAGGATTGAAGAGGAAGTAATTCCTCAACTTAAAACACACCACAGGGCGTGTTTGCAGACATGTCATCTCAGTCCCGCCCCCTTCCTTCACCATTGTGCAAACACACCTCCTGGAGAGTTGTAAGTTGGGGGATTAACTCCCCTTGAATCCTGAGGGTCCCTGAGGGCCAACTAGCCCACCAGGTACCTCTAGTATGCGCCAGGGAGCTGTGCTGCAGACAGGTGTTCAGAGGCCACACCTCTTTTTACACCTCTCTGCAACGCAGCTTTGTGGCGCTTACTGGAGGTACCTAGTGGGCTACTTTGACTCTAGCGACCCTCAGGATTCAAGGGGACTTAATCTCCCAACTTAAAACGGCCACAGGGCGTGTTTACACAGTGGTGAAGGGAGGGGACGGGGCCTGAGGTGACGTGTGCAAACACGCCCTGTGGTGCGTTTTAAGTTGGGGAAATAATTCCCCTTCAATCCTAAGGGTCCCTGGGAGCTAACTAGCCCACCAGGTGCCTCCAGTAAGCGCCACTGCGCTGCGTTACAGAGAGGTGGTCCAGGCCATGTCCCTTTTTACACCTCTCTGCAACACAGCTCTGTGGAGCTTACTGGAGGTACCTAGTGGGCTAGTTGGAGCCTAGGGGCCCTCAGTATTCAAGGGGACTTAATCTCCCAACTTAAACCGGCTACAGGGTGCGTTTACACAGCGGTGAAGGGAGGGGGCGGGGCCTGAGGTGACGTGTGCAAACACGCCCTGTGGCGCGTTTTAAGTTGGGGAAATAATTCCCCTTCAATCCTGAGGGACCCTGGTGGCCAACTAGCCCACCAGGTGCTTTCAGTAAGCGCCACTGAGCTGCATTGCAGAGAGGTGGTCCAGGATGTGCCCCTTTTTACAACTCTCTGCAACGACGCTTACTGGAGGTACCTAGTGGGCTAGTTTGACCCTAGGGACCCTCAGGATTCAAGGGGACTTAATCTCCCAATTTAAACCGGCCACAGGGCGCGTTTACACAGTAGTGAAGGGAGGGGGCGGGGCCTGAGGTGATGTGTGCAAACACACCCTGTGGCACGTTTTAAGTTGGGGAAATAATTCCCCTTCAATCCTGAGGGCCCCTGGGGGCCAACTAGCCCACCAGGTGCTTCCAGTAAGCACCACTGCGCTGTGTTGCAGAGAGGTGGTCCAGGACTTGCCCCTTTTTACACCTCTCTGCAACGGCGCTTACTGAAGGTACCTGGTGGGCTAGTTTGACCTAAGAGACACTAAGTATTCAAGGGGACTTTATCTACCAAATTAAGACGGCCACAGGGCATATTTGCACACGTCAGCTCAGCACCCCCTCCCTTTACCAGTGTGTAAACACGCCCTATGGCACGTTTTAAGAGGTAGTTTTAATCCCTCTGCCCTAATATATACTAGGGTCTTACAGAGTAGGCCATGGTAATCACAGGGGTACCCCAACGCATACTGTCCCCTAGTGTATGTAGGTGTTTTAAGTGTCTTTTAGCATAGCACTGGCTCTAGGACTGGTTAGTCAATCAGTTACCACCAGTACCCATCTGAAAAAGTTGAGGGTACAGGATGATTTTGCAACAAGGCCTCTTTCTGCTCCTCTGTTTGTTCTTTCTGCACGTCTTCCTTCTTCCTGCACTTTTCTTCATCTTTGAGGACTTCTGTTGCATCTTTCTGCATTTCTTTTTCTTCTTTCTTTGTGTTTTTTCTTCTTTCTTCACATGTCCTACCTCTGTAGGCATAGTTAGAAACTAGCATTTAAAAAACCTTAGAAATTAACTGAAAAAAACATAGGTTTCAGGCACGTTATAGAGACAAATTAACATTTAAAAAACCTTTGAAATTCACTGAAAAAACCATAGGTTTCAGGCACGTTATAGTTAGGAATGAGCATTTAAAAAACCTTAGAAATTCACTGAAAAAACCATAGGTTTCAGGGGCGTTATAGTTAGTTGGACATTTCACTCATTCAAAACCATTGAAATTCCCCCATTATAGTTAGTTCAGCTAACTATAACTCGCGCGCCCGCAATGCACTGCTGATGACGTCACATATTACATCACTCATGACATCACTGATGACATCTCAAATTACATCAATGATCTCATCATCCTTGTGATAGAGTGGCAGACCTCCTCTCACCCTAATATAACCTTTGATACACACACTCAAAAATAGAAACTAACATTTTCAAAACAATGGGCATACCAATACCACTTACAACACACCTATTTAGTAATTCCAAGATCTACACACACATCCACTCATTCACCAACAGTCCTATACAGTCACTCATACATGTACTCACTCATCATATGTACTCATACACCTATACATCCTGTTACACAATGGCACTCATCCATAGAGTTACTCACACACATAGTCACACATGCAAACAAAGTATCAAACATCCATTACATTGCATATACAGTTATACACACTACCACACTTATTTCTACAGAAACTTACACATACTTACTCTTTTAAGCAATCACTTATAGAAACACATACTCATTTATAAAGGAACTCTTCCAATCTTTCACTCTCACATATATACACCAATACTCACATCTAGTAGTTTAAAACATATGTAGTTACTCATAAAGACACTATTGAGACAGCCATTCATTCACTAACACACCCATACACAGACTCATCCACCCATACTGTCCTGCACAGATGCTGTCTTCAACACATACAAGCAGTGAATCACTCGTTCATGCATCTATGCACTACGTAATACCTCCCACAGAACTATACAGACACTCATACTGATACTCAAAAAACCAACTAATAACCTATATAGACACTCATGTAGCTACTCACCAACCCATGCAGCCACTTATACACAAAGTGAGAGACTGATACAGATATTTATATGTTTAAACATTACTCACTAACCCATGTATTCACTAAGATACATGTAATCAGTCAGTTATACAATCAATTTTTCAAAAAAGAATCATCCATTTAGACACCTATAGACCCATTTATTCTTCCATCGACCTTGAGATATATATATATATATATAAACACATATTTAATTTTCAGAAAAACTCACATTCACTGGATGTCTTCAGTGATGTCATCAGTGATGTCATTTGAGATGTTATCGGTGATGTCATGAGTGATGTCACTGACCATGTCATGAGGGATGTAATATGTGACGTCATCAGCAGTGCCTTGCGGGCGCGCGAGTTATAGTTAGCTGACCTAACTATAACGGGGGAATTTCAATGGTTTTGTATGAGTGAAACGACCAGCTAGCTATAACGCCCCTAAAACCTATAGTTTTTTCAGAGAATATATATATATCATGTGATCAAGGCCGTGGTGACGCGGCCGAAACGCGTCATGCCGATTGACTTGGAATAAAAACTGCACTATTACTTATTTACTGCGTGCTGTGGTCTGTACCCGTCTCCACCACCTGTTGGACCTTTGGGGAACCTGCTTTCTCCATATATATATATATTCACTGAAAAAACCATAGGTTTCACACATGTTATAGTTAGTGGAAATTTTACTGATAAAAAACCAATGAAATTGCCCCGTTATAGTTAGCGCAGGCAACTATAACTCACGCGACCGCAATCCTCTGCTGATGCTAATACTGTATTTAGACACTTATTTGCCCATGTCTTCTTCCATACATTTTTAGCTATACATATATTACAAATATTTTTTTTTCATAAAGACACATATGTCATCAGCAGAGGATTGCGGTCGCGTGAGTTATAGTTGCCTGCGCTAACTATAACGGGGCAATTTCATTGGTTTTTTATCAGTAAAATTTCCACTAACTATAACATGTGTGAAACCTATGGTTTTTTCAGTGAATTTGCAAGGTTTTTTAAATGCTAATTCCTAACTATAACGTGTGTGAAACCTATGGTTTTTTCAGTGAATTAGTACGGTTTTTTAAATGCTAAGTTTTTTTCCCTTATAATAAGCCCTGTACATTTGGTGGCCTACGGCCACCAAAAGCACAGGGGGTGGGGTAAGTGTGGATAGTGTTTTTTTCCATTGTAATAAGCCCAGCACATTTGGTGGCCTTCGGCCACCAAAAGCACAGGGGGTGGGGTAAGTGTGGATAGTGTTTTTTTTATTTTTATTTTTTTACCGTACGCTTACCGTAAGCGTACGGTAAGCGTACCCCGCGAAATTGCCGAAAAAAAAATAAAACCGTTTTTGCACTTGGGGGATGTTTGGGGACTCCCTCCACATGACTATGTGGGAGGGAGTTGTCAAAACAGCCCCTTTACATGTTTTTGGGCTTCCGATTTTAAAAATCTCTCTCAGTGCGAGAGACAAAATGGCGGCCGCCGCTTCCTGGTTTCGGCCGATTCGAATGTTTACTAAGATCTAAGAGCCAATCAGAATCGCGCTCGCGCACGCCACCGTACGCTTACCGTAAGCGTACGGTAAGCGTACCGTAAGCTGGCTCAGATATATATATTGATTTAAAGGCTATTTTCTCAGAATCTACTGAACAGATTTACACCAAACCTACAAAAGGCACTTCCTTGACCTAGGGACTACCTCTCTGCCAAATTTTGAGTAATTCTGTTCAGCCATTCGGGCTGTAGCTCGTTGTAAAGGTCCTATGGAAAAATGCATGGGAAAAACGCGTTTTGGGACCCCCCTTTTATCTCAGCCCCCGCTTGACGAATCCCCCCGAGACTTTCAGGGTAGGAGCGGAGCGTAGCGCCCCACCTATTTTGAGAAATTCGCGAGGATTCGTCGACCGGCGCCAAAGTTATTCAAAATAGAATGTTGAGGTTTTCCTATGGAAACGTGGTCCTAACTATAACTACCTACTGGCTATCGCCAGTAGGTAATATATATATATATATATATATATATATATATATATATATATATATATATATATATATATAACCTACTGGCAGTCGCCAGTAGTTAGTTATAGTTAGGACCTATTTTCCATAGAAAATCCGCAACAAATTACACCAAATTTGGCAAAAAGGTAGCCCTTGGTTCAGAGTCGTGCCTTTTGGTGTAAATCCGTTCAGTAGTTCCTGAGAAAATCAAAAGTAAAATCACATATATATCTGGGCGGAGCCTAACCACACATCTCATCGTGAGATCTGATTGTCTGTCAGCACTTCATCCAAGAAGTGTTGGCAGCCTTCTTGGGACCAATATACATGATAGCACCTCATTAAAAAGCAATGCAGTAGCCTGCGACATGGGTGAAAGTGTGGGGCCCCTGGAACGCCTACCGCGGGGGAATCTGTGCTCCACCGTTATTGCCCGGTCCATCGCCGGCCCCGTCCCCTTAGCCAACTCATCCCCCCGGTACCTGGGCATTGGGTGTACCCAGTCCTAGTTCTGATCTCTCCCCCCTCGTGAGATTCCTATGGATGGCTAGGATCCCCCCCTCCAGGGGAGCACGTGCTGCTATTTCCAATTGAGGATTGACTTGTGGGTTTGTTTGTAGTTGTTGTTCTTTAAGTTTAAAATGGAACCGTATAGTGGGGTCAGGACAGTGTGGCTCGCAACGATGTTACCTCCTGTGCATGCTCGGCCGCAGCACCATGTGTTTTATAAATGTATATCGTATGCTCCTTTCACTGCTAGCGGCCGGCCGGAAGGTTGTAGGCCCATATTTGTATATTTTTGAGTCTTGTAATAAACGGTTTAAAAAAAAAAAAAAAAAAAAGCATTGCAGTTAATAGAAGGTTTTAAGACTTTAGTTACATTATAAATCATTTGTTGATGGTACCATACTCAGTTTAGGAATTGTGGTGTGTTCTAAGGTGATTTTACCATGTGAAAAACCCTTCTGCTGGGATATCATGAATCATGTTTGAGAGAAAACTATTTTCTCATGCTTTTCCCACAGAGGTTTGGACGGTGATCTATAAACTATACTGAGACCATATTTTCTGTAAATTCACATTATCTTTCTCAGTCATGTGAGAATGAAGTCTGACATTCTCAGTAAAACATGTACAAGGGCAGAGACTGTCAGTTGATTCCTTTGTGTTCTACTGCAGCTTCCTAGAGTGTTCTAAAGAACAACTAGAGCGCTTACTGTCTTACTTATGACAAACGTATGGCACACCTGAAGCCATCTTGATTGAAATAAACTGGTAACACTTAAAACATTTAAATTAAAAAGGAACAAAATGAGGGGGTTCATTTTGCCATAGAAATTATGATTAGTGCTGCAGAAAGAAAAATTAGGGCACATTTTGAGTGACTCTCAAATCCTCTTCTATTTCATTAAAAAATTCTGGCATGCAGACTGAAACATGCACTTTCAATACCAGCAGCAGACTTCCCTGGTGAGCAGTAGCTTTACTACAGTGATGATCTAATGAGCAACTAGAGTGCTAACATTCAGAATGTATGGCAAATGTGTGACATATCTGAATACCTTCTTGAAGGAATCAAAGTAAAAAACTGAAAGCATTTCCTACTGAGGAGACTGCAGTAAATTAGGAAACTTCATAATAAATGAATCTCCCAAGATGGCCACCAGAGACAAAAGAGCCCAAATGTAGCACAAATATCACCCAGATGTAGTCCACATGTAGCCCAATGACAGAAGTGTGCAAAACACTTTTCATTTTTTGTGTTTTTGCGTTTTATATAGTGCAGACTTGTCAGGTATTGGAGTGCTTTACATGAGCATTGGTTACATCACACAAGATCAAATTCATTTTGGTTGTAGACATGGGGAGATTAAGTGATTTGACCAGAATCACAGAATGTTGAGCTGAAGCAGCAACTCCAACCTGGTTCCCCAGTTGCAAAGTCTGCAGCTCTGGAAGTAACACCACATCCTCTCCCCTAGGTGCAACATTTAATCAAGTGGTCAACTGGATAAAAAAACAGAAAGATAACAAATAATTTAAAAGTTCTTTGTCGCTATTTGAAAACTCAGAAAATATGTCCTCATTTTAGTTTTTAGAGCACTAACCATAATTTTGATACAAATAAGACCCTCTCATATATGTAATTTCTAAAGAAAATGCTCTAGGTATTACAGTTTTGATTACATCAAGATGACGTCAGGCGTTCCACAATTTTGTAATGAATATAGAATGTTAGCAATCTAGTTGTTCATTAGGATACTGTTGAGAGGCAGAGGCCAGGGGCACGGACTCTGAAAATTGAAGGCAGGTAGGAGGGTGCAGAGGCAACAATTTGACCACACTGGGCAGGCAGGAAGGGCAGTGGCAGCACAACAGACTATGGAGGGCAGTGGAAAGGGGGGCAGGGGCAACAAACCAACAATGCAGGACTGGCAAGAGAGGCTGTGGCAATATAATAGACCATTGTGGGCAGAAGAAAGAGGCAGTGGTAGCACAACCATACATGCCAACAGGCCCGATTCAGCCAGGAAACGTCCAATGTTTTGAAGCTCAAATGGGCTTTATTTGATCTGTCTCCTGTCTACAATCTCCTCTTTCTCAATGTAACTCAAAGGGGAAAATCAATACCCCAGTTTTTTTTCAAAATCTCCCTCTTACCAAGTTCAAAATGTTTGCAAGTATGGTATATTGGATCATGGAAGGAAGGAGGAATTGGGGTAGGGACTTGGACTCGGATAACAGAGAACAGTAGGGACATGGAGAGGTGCACCAAACTGACCCTACAGGGCAGGCATCAGGGTTTGCAGCAGCACAATACACCACACGGGGCATGCGGGACGGGAGTGCAGCACAACAATCCATAGAAAGCAATAGGGAGGGGACAGGACCATGCACATGGACAACAGAGAACAGAGGGGAAAGAGGCAATGGTAGCTAGCTGACCATAATGTACAGACAGGAGAGAAAGAAAGCTGCAGCATAACAGACCATAAAGGGCAGGAGGGACGGATCAGGGGCATTACAATGGAACAGACAAGCCGGGAGGGACTAGGGGTCTGCACATGGAAACAGAGAGCTGGGGGCAAGGGGGCAGGGCAGGAGCAGCAAGATGACCATGGAGGTCAGGCAGGATGGGCACTAGAAGCAAGACACACCATGGAGAGCAACAGTGAGACTATGATGGCATACACACAGACCATGGAGGGAAGGTAGGAGGGGGTCAGGGGGAGCTAGCTGACTACACAGGGAAGGTGGGAGGGGCCATGGCAGCACAGAAGATAATGCATGGCAAGTGGGAGGGTTAGTGGCAGCACAATGGCTATGATGGGCAAGAAGGAGGGTGCAGGGGCATGCTCAAAGGACCATGGAGGATAGAAGGGAGGGTCAGGACCTGGGCACAGACAAGAGAGTTCAGGGGAAGGGGCCTCACAACAGACCACACGGGGCAGGCAGGAGGAGCAGTTGCAGCACAACAGACCAGGGAGGCCAGAAGGGTGTGGCAGTAAAATGGACCATGGAGGACAGGAGGAAGGGGATAGGGACATGGAATGTGGACAGGCAGGGTGGAGGTGGCAGGGACAGGTTACAGTCATCTGACAATGCTAGGCAGGTGGGAAGGGAGTGGCAGCTCGACAGAACACTAAGAGTAGATAGGAGTGGCAGGTCCATAGAACTTGGTGGGCAAAAAGGATGGAGCAGGGGCATGCACAAAGACATTGGAGGGCAGGGGGAAGGAGAATAGGGGCAGCAAGCTAAGCACAGAGGCTAAGCAGGAGGTCAATGATGGGGCATAGAATTGAGCAATGGAGGGCAGGAGGAGTGGACTGGTACATCATGCTAAATGGAGGGCAGTGGCAGCACATCAAACCATGCATGCAGGAGGGAGGAGGCTAGTCTATGGATTCAGACAACAGAGGATAGGGAGGAGGTGGTTGGGGCAGCAAGCTAATTGTTCAGAGAAGGCGGGAAGGCCAGTGGCAGAACAACGGCCACACAGAGCTGTAATAAGGGAGCAGGGAGATGGACTTAGACAATGGATGGCTAGGAGGAGGGAAGGCAGGAGCAGCAAGCTTGGGTGGGGTCAGCACAATGCCAGGCCCTGCTTCCAACCCCCCACCATCCATTGTGATATGCATCTTACTTAACGTTTAAAAAAAACTCAAATTTGCTGAAAAAAACAAAGATTACAGGGACAGTTTAGTTAGACTCAGATTTCACTCATACACAACCAGTGAAATTCAGCAGTTATAGTTACCTGAGCTAACTATAACTTACACCCCCGCAATGTACTGCTAATGTCCTCAGACATTACATCATTCATGACATGGTCAGTTACATCACTCATGACATCACTCATGACATCTCTAATGAGCTGTGAATGGAATGGGACTATAATTGTTAGAACTTTATTTAGGGATAGTGTGTGTATATTAACACCCCTTTTTTTCCTTTTCTTTTGTGTAAGAACCATTATAATACGCAGCGTGCTCAGATTAATATGGCCGATTGCCTTTCACTTTAAACTAATGTGTAGTCCATTGTTTATGTTGATGTTTGCAATTCTGAGTATGTTTATTATGAATAAGTCATGTTGACGTACATACAGGTATGGCGGTCACGGGGCAAGATATGCTGAAATGACATTGTATGCATATTAACACTTGTTTTCTTTTCTTTATTGTATCAATTCCTGAATTTTCACATCGTGACCAGGCCAATATGGCCGCCAGCATTTTGGATTAAAGTAATGCACTGCTGATGACATCACATATTACATCACTCATGACATGGTCAGTGACATCACTGATGACATCTCAAATGACATCACTGATGACATCATCTACGTGATCATCTGATGCACCTCCTCACACCCTAAAATACAGACTACCATTCTCGAAACCATAGACACACCAATACTAGTACAGCTACAATATTCTGTGCACTATGCATGCAGACCTCTAATCAGCTACATAGCTTTGATACAGTCTTTTAAATACTCAGTTAGTACCTATGCAGTCTAGTAATCCTTCTGTCTGTCCCATGCACTTCTCCATTCAACCATCCAGCACTATCTACGTATCCTATCACTCTGCCAATACCTAAGCACTAATAAATTTAGCATGCACTCTCTTTGCAGCACTGAAATTACTCCAGTTATTAGACATATACTTAAGGAATGGCCTAGCCACTAACACAAGTGCAGGTACAATATTTTGTACACTATGCATGCAGACCTCTAACCAGCTACATACTGTTGATACGCTCTTCTAAATACCCAGTTAGTACCTATGCAGTCTAGGAATCCATCTGTCTGTCCCATGCACTTCTCTATTCACCCATCCAGCACTATCTACGTATCCCTCCACCAATACCTAAGCACTTATAAATTCACTATACACTCTGTTTGTAATACTGTAATTATTCTCGTTACTAGTCATGAGCTTATGGAATGGCCTAGCTACTAACACAAGTAAATCTATAATATTTTGTGCACTATCCAAGCAGACCTCTAACTAGCTACATACTAATGATACACACTTCTAAATACTCACTTAGTACTCATGCAGTGTAGGAATCGTCCAGTCTGTCCCATGCACTTCTTTAATCGCTTATCTACCACTATCACTCCACCAATACGTAAGCACTTATAAATTAAGTGTTCACTCTGTTTGCAGCACTGTCATCATTCCAGTTACTAGTGGTATTCTTATAAAATGACCTAGGCACCAACACAAGTACACATAAAATAGTCTGTGCATAATCCCTACAAATCTCTAAGCAGATACATCCTATTGGTCCACTCCATTAAATACTGAAGTAGTACCCATGCAGCGTAGGATACCTCCTGTCAGTCTCATGCAATTCTTCAATCACCCATCCAGCACTATGTTCTTATTGTATCAGTCTGCCAATATCTAAGCACTTATGGGGCAGATTTACAAGCACCCTGCGCCACCAGTACGTCACTTTTTGTAACGTAGTGATGGCGCCAGGCACTCCTTCATATTTACAAGGATAGAAAAAGCCACCCTGCGTGGTCTTACCTCTCCTTGTAAATACGACCCCTTCATACACAGAACTTTGCGTTGAAGGGGCGTCCTATAGGTGTTGCTGTGGGTGTTCCCATGCAACACCCATAGAACAGGACACATCTCCAGATTTATGAGAAATCGTAACTCTGGAGATGTGTGTGAATGCTGCGCCATCCTAGAGTTGGTGTAGCAAGGCGCAACGAGGAGAATTGTTTTCATTTCTCCTCATTCTTCCTCTTTCAATGCATGCTGCATTCCACAGCATACATTGAAAGAGGAAAATGTTTTTGTGCAGAAAGGTGTCTCTTCCTGCACAAAAACAATCTCCACACGACACAGACATCCTTGCACCATAGTGCAAAGGTGCCTGTGTCACCGCATGGCGCAGTTTGTGCAGCAGTGCAAGGGAAGCACAGAGTTGCAACATATTCATGTACATATGTCACATCCCTGTGCTTCGGAACTGTCACAGTGCAGTGCATCTAAAGAGCTTGCAGTGTCACGCTGCAGTACTTCCTCATAAATCTTCACCTATAAATTCACCATACACTACTAATGCATTCTTTCAGTCAATCATGCTGTATACATATATTCAACCAAACTTTCACACATTACCTTGCAATTATAGTTCTTTCTTTAACCAGTTAAGGTAGTTCTGATAAGAACTTTCATTTTTCTTCTTTTTTCTTTTGCATTTTTTTTATTTTTTGGAACAATTTTGTATGTTTTTTAGTGTTTTTTCCAAAAATGAACAAAAAAAAGAACGAATAAAACAGAAACATTTGGAATTACTTATCATTCCAAAAACAAAAAAATTAACAACGATGTTGCGCAGCACAAACTGCATCCACCGACTGCTCACTGAAGCATATAAGTTTCTTACACTTCACGCAGTGTTGCTTGAGAAAGGTGAATTCTGGCCTAATTTCCATTGCAGATGTTCCTGAGGATGCTCCAGATGTACTTGCCACAGCAGGTGAGGGATTCAAAGCAGCACGCCTCATTTCCTCCCAAGCAAGATTGAGAGGATGTGTGGTCCGGAGATACTTGTACATAGAAGAAGGGTATTTTTTTACACTGCCTCTTGACAGGACTCGGTCACAAATTTTGCACGTCACCTTTCTCGCATTTACTTTCTTCTCTCCAGGTGGAAAAGTGAAGAATTTCCACACAACAGATTCCGGCCTCTGTGGACATGGTGCCTCCTGCAAGAATTCTTCTTCAAAAGATACTTCCTCCTGCTGCTGTCCAGATGCCATTTAGTTTGATATTTTTTGAAAAACACCAAAAAAAACAAGCAAAAAGGGTTCCGCACACTCTGCGCTCACGAAGCACGCACCCGACGCGACTTCGCGAAAATATATTTAAAAATAATATAAGTTTATTATAAGTACAATTATATTATTTTTATAAATATCTTAGATAGTCTCTTGCCCTAATATGTATATTAAACACATGTACATATCATTTTAGAACATAAACATTTTTTGCGGGAGTCGCGCACCCAGCGAGCCTCAGCACGTATATGACGTCACGCGGGACCCGCCACCGCACAAGCATCGCTTACCGTAATGCGCATATGTCGCGAATGCGCGGGAGCAGGAGTCACAGACTGGTCGCATACCAATTGCGCACATCACGTAATATTAAATGTATATGATGTAACTAAAAAACACGCAGCCGTCGCACACCGTACGCGGATCCTTCATGAGGTTTCTAAAATGGCGGCTAGAATCCGCGCACCCACCTTGATGTGTACGCTTTGGGTACGCGACTCCGAAAAAAATTGGAAAAAAAAATGAAAAAGAAAATAATATAAATATATTAAAATAAAACAAAAAAATTAAACAATATTTAAGTTTTTTTGTTGTTGCAATTTTCAGAAAAATATATAATGTCATTTAATGAATAAAATATTTATATATAAACAGTTAAACTGTAGAAAATCAGTACAAAAAATAGGTATAACTACTATTACACTTAAAAATTAGCATTTATAAAACCTTTGAAATTCACTGAAAAAAAACATAGGTTTCAGAGACATTATAGTTAGAAATTAGCATTTAAAGAAGCTTTGAAATTCACTGAAAACCCATAGGTTTCGGAGACGTTATAGTCAGAAAATAGCATTTAAAAAACCTTAGAAATTCACAGAAAAAACCATAGGTTTCAGGGGTGTTATAGTTAGCTGGACATTTCACTCGTACAAAACCATAGAAATTCCTCCGTTATAGTAAGTTCTGCTACCTATAACTCGCGCGGCCGCATTGCACTTCTGATGATGTCACATATTACATCATTCATGACATGGTCAGTGACATTACTGATGACATCACTGATGACATCTCAAATGACATCACTGATGACATCATCCAGTGAATGTGGTTTAGTTTGAAATTTAAATATGTATTATATATATACCAATCTGTTTTGAAGATTGAGTGGATATATAACTGTCTGGATGGAGGATTTAGTAGCTGTCTGACTGTCTGTTTAAGTGAGTAATTAAAAGTGTCTCACTTAATACATGGATTAGTAACTAAACTATGTGAATGTGTGCATCACTGTCTCTGTTGTTGTATAACATGCTGCATCAGTTGGTCACTAAGTACATGAGTGTGTATATTAGTTATTGATTAGTTGGGTGAGTATTTGTATGGGACACTGAGTTTGTGTGCGGTTGGATGGGGTGTGTGTAACTCTATGCTCTATGAATAGATGTGTGAATGGTTGATTGACTAGGTGTATAGGTTTAAGAGTGCATGTGGAAACAGTTGTTTGGGTGACTTGGTGTATTTATTTGTGTATTGGTGAGCGAATATATGTTTTAGTTGTACATCTTCAACAAAGTAAAAAAATAAAAGGCATTGTATGTGAGAGTTGGTGTATATAAATAAGTAAGTGTAAGAGTCAGTGATTGTCAGAGTAACTATATGAATGAGTGTATAATTGTAATGGTGATTTTTTAACATATTAACTATGAGTTAATATGTGTTTGAATAAATGAGGTGTTGTTGGATAATTGTGTAAGTGAGTAAATGTAAGTGTGATAAATTTTTTTCATGAGTGAGTAGGATGTAGGATGACTACATAAGATGACTACATAAGATGACTGCTGATGTGTCAATGTCTATATATGTGTATGAGTGCATTTGATAGTGTTCTATTAATTAGTGACTGCGTGTATAAGTGATTCTGTTGTTAAATGGGTAGTTGTGTGTGTAGACTTAGGAATCAGTGAGTGGGTACATAGTAACTGGTATTAGTGTGTCAATGCTTTCAAATATGGTACTCTGTATTTTACAGTGAGTGATGTAAGGTTATACTAGTGTATGATGAGGTGTATCAGATTGTCACGTGGATGATGTAATCAGTGATGTCATTTGAGATGTCATCAGTGATGTCACTGACCATGTCATGAATGATGTAATATGCGACATCATCAGCAGGGCATTTCGGGCGCGCGAGTTATAGTTAACAGAACTAACTATAACGGAGGAATTTCTGTGGTTTTGTACGAGTGAAATGTCCAGCTAACTATAACACCCCTGAAACCTATGTTTTTTTCTGTGAATTTCTAAGGTTTTTTTAAATGCTAATTTCTAACTATAACGTCTCTGAAAACTATGGTTTTTTCAGTGAATTTCAAAGCTTTTTTAACCGCTAATTTCTAACTATAACATCTCTGAAACCTATGGTTTTTTACAATGAATGAATATATATATATTTGATTAACTTGAAGTTAAACAAAGTGTTGGACTACTGTGGGAATGTATATAAATTAATTTTTTGTCTGTTTTATTCTTTAACACGGTTAAGTAAGCACTATATTAGTAATCATATGTCATGGAAAAAATTCTCTATTGTCATTAATTACCAATTAGGGGAAATGTTTAGAAAAAATTGAATTTTATAAATAGTGGCATTTAAGCCTTTGAATTTCCAAGTATACCTTCTTGGTAATTGTTTTTGCATTGGCAATGAATGATTATGTAAAAAATGACTAGACAAATAGTAACTCTTCCATGTTTACCACAAATGTAATTAGCACTAGCACTTTTAATTGAGGGTCTGTCAATGCGTGTGGTCAGGTGATCAAGCCCGCTTGGACGGCCGAAACGCGTCTGGACATTGAAATTGGTAAATAAATAAAAGCAAACTGTTCTGGTATAACAGTGGTCTGTGCCCGTGATTTTCCTTCAGGAAAAAGAATTGCGAGTTGCTTCATATATATATATATTCACTGAAAAAACCATAGGTTTCACACACGTTATAGTTAGGAATTAGCATTTAAAAAACCTTGCAAATTCACTGAAAAAACCATAGGTTTCACACATGTTATAGTTAGCGGAAATTTTACTGATAAAAAACCAATGAAATTCCCCCGTTATAGTTAGTGCAGGCAACTATAACTCACGCGACCGCAATCTTCTGCTGATGACATATGTGTCTTTATGAAAAAAAAATATTTGTAATATATGTATAGCTAAAAATGTATGGAAGAAGACATGGGCAAATAAGTGTCTAAATACAGTATTAGCATCAGCAGAAGATTGCGGTCGCGTGAGTTATAGTTGCCTGCACTAACTATAACGGGGGAATTGCATTGGTTTTTTATCAGTAAAATTTCCGCTAACTATAACATGTGTGAAACCTATGGTTTTTTCAGTGAATTTGCAAGGTTTTTTAAATGCTAATTCCTAACTATAACGTGTGTGAAACCTATGGTTTTTTAAGTGAATTTGTACGGTTTTTTAAATGCTAAGTTACTTTACGCCATTCGTGGCGTGCGCGCCCACTTAACGCAGTTCGTTCCGTGCGCGCACAGTGAGCACGCGGTGCGCTTCGCGCACCGCGTGCCCACTTTACGCAGTTAGTGCCGTGCACGCACGTTGGGCACGCGGTGCGCTACGCGCACCACGTGCCCACGTTACGCTAGATGGGCCATGTACGCACGATGCGCTTCGCGCACCGTGCGCCCATGGAGGACATATGATGCACTTCGTTTTGAAAGGTAATATTTTAATTTTTCGTATATTTTATAAGCCATGCACAAATGGTGCCCTTCGGGCACCATTTGCACACGGGGTGGAGAGAGTGTGGATAATTTTTTTTTTTATTATTTTTTTTAAAAATATTTTTGTTTATCTCATGTGTAATAAGCCATGCACAATTGGTGCCCTTCGGGCACCAATTGCACACAGGGTGGAGAGAGTGTGGATAATTTTTTTTTTTTTTTAATTTTTTACCGTACGCGTACGGTAAGCGTAATCGGCAAAATTACCGAAAAAATAAAAATTCCGTTTTTGGCCTTGGGGGATCTTTGGGGACTCCCTCAACATGGCTATGTGTGTGGGAGCTGTCTAAACAGCCCCTTTACATGTTTTTGGGCTTTATATTTTAAAAATCACTCTCAGTGCGAGAGAGAAAATGGCGGCCGCCGCTTCCTGGTTTCGGCCGATTCGAATGTTTACTAAGATCTAAGAGCCAATCAGAATCGCGCACGCGCACGCCACCGTACGCGTACGGTAAGCGTACCGTAAGCGCACCGTAAGCTGGCTCAGATATATATATTGATTTAAAGGCTATTTTCTCAGAATCTACTGAACAGATTTACACCAAACCTACAAAAGGCACTTCCTTGACCTGAGGACTACCTCTCTGCCAAATTTCTAGTAATTCTGTTCAGCCGTTCGGGCTGTAGCCCTGACTAAAGGTCCTATGGAAAAATGCATGGGAAAAACGCGTTTTGGGACCCCCCTTTTATCTCAGCCCCCGCTTGACGAATCCCCCCGAGACTTTCAGGGTAGGAGCGGAGCATAGCGCCCCACCTATTTTGAAAAATTCGCGAGGATTCGTCGACCGGCGCCAAAGTTATTCAAAATAGAATGTTGCGGATTTCCTATGGAAACGTGGTCCTAACTATAACTACCTACTGGTGACCGCCAGTAGGTAATATATATATATATATATATATATATTCACTTAAAAAACCATAGGTTTCACACACACATGTTATAGTTAGCTAGACATTTCACTCGTAAAAAACCAATGAAATTCCCCCATTATAGTTAGTGCAGGCAACTATAACTCACGCGACCGCAATCCTCTGCTGATGACGTCAGATATTACATCACTGTATTTAGACACTTATTTACCCATGTCTTCTTCCATTAATCTTTAGCTATACATATATTAAAAATATTTATTTTTCATAAAGACACATATGTCATCAGTGATGTAATATCTGACGTCATCAGCAGAGGATTGCGGTCGCGTGAGTTATAGTTGCCTGCACTAACTATAACGGGGGAATTTCATTGGTTTTTTACGAGTGAAATGTCCAGCTAACTATAACGTGTGAAACCTATGGTTTTTTAAGTGAATTTGCAAGGTTTTTTAAATGCTAATTCGTAACTATAACGTGTGTGAAACCTATGTTTTTTTCAGTGAATTTGTACATTTTTTTAAATGCTAAGTTATTTATTTATTATTATTGTTTTTTTCAGGTTTTTCACCGTGCGCGCACCGTGAATTTTTTTTTGTTTTTAAAAATCGCGAGGTGCGCGCACCGTGCGCGCTCTGTGGGCGCACGGTGCGCTTCGCGCACCGACCACCCACGGGTCGTAGTCCGTGCCGTGCGCGCTGAGTGCGCGCACCTCGCGATTTAAAAAAATAAAAAATAGTTTTTTTCTCCCTTGGGGGTCCTTCTGTGACCCCCTGACCAAGGCTAGGGGGTCAGGAACTGTCCACTCTGCCCCCTTTTCACGTTCTCCACCTTTTTTTTCACCCCCTCAGACTAGATATTGATATGCTTTTAAATGCTATTTTCTCAGGAAATACTGAACAGATTTACACCAGACCTGCAAAAGGCACTTCCTTGACCTTATGGCTACCTCTCTGCCAAATTTCACGTAATTCTGTTCAGCCGTTCGGGCTGTAGCTGCGACTAAAGGTCCTATGGAAAAATGCATGGGGAAAACGCGTTTTGGGACCCCCCCCTTTTTCTCGGCCCCCGCTTGACGAATCACCCCGAGACTTTCAGGGTAGGAGCTGAGCGGAGCGCCCCATTAGTTTTGAAAATTTCGCGAGGATTCGTCAACCGGCGCCAAAGTTATTCAAAATAGAATTTTGAGATTTCCTATGGAAACTAGGTTTTAACTATAACTATCTACTGGCGGTCGCTAGGACCTATTTTCCATAGGAAATCCGCAACATTCTATTCCCAATAAGTCTGGCGCCGATTGACGAATCATCGCGAAATTTTCCAAACTTTCGGCCAGCTCCGCCCTGCTCCTACCCTGAAAGTTTTGCGGTGATTCGTCAAGCAGGGGCCGAGAAAAAAGGGGTGTCCCAAAACGCGTTTTCCCCATGCAATTTCCCATAGGACCTGTTGTCGCAGCTACAGCCCGAACTGCTAAATGGAATTACACCAAATTTGGCAAAGAGGTAGTCCTCAGTTCAAACTCGTGCCTTTTGCTTAAATGGTGTAAATCCGTTCAGTAGTTCCTGAGAAAATTAGAGTTAAAAGTTAGTGATATCTATGGCCGAGGAGGATCCGCGGACCATCCCTGCACCCAGCGCACACCCTGCCATGCACGAGCTGAATGCTAATTGGCTGTCAACACTCCAGATTAGGAAGTGCTGGCAGCCATCTTCTGCCTCGGTAGAACCGAAGCACAAGAAGCCCCCAAAAAAACATAGCAAAACACGAAAAGGGGGCAGGGTAGAAACACCCTGACCCCCTAGGCCTGCTCAGGGGGTCCCACAAGGACACCCAAGGCCCAATAAATTATTATTTTTGTTTTTTAAATCGAGGGATGAGTGTAGGGTCCGCGCATCCCGCTGAGGAAAAAAAAATGGGGGGCCAAGTCCTGGGGCAATTTTTCATAGTTGTGGGGACCACCACCCCCCGGAGCTTATCTTAATGTATGCAGGGGCTCAAGGCACCCCCGCAGCCCCGGGGACCGCCACCCACCAGGGCTTGTTTTTTTTAAAAAAACCCTGTGTGGGGAGGCGGGAGGCTCGAGCCCCCCCACACGCCCCGGGGACCGCCACCTCCCCGGGGCACTACATATTTAAACCCCCAAGCCCCGGGGACCACCACCCCCCGGGGCTTTAACTTAAGTGGGAGGGGGGCCCTCCTGGAGCTTTGTCGTAGTCCTGGGGACTGCCACCCCCCAGGTCCGGCTCCTGCAGTGTCCCGGGGTGCCCACCCCCGGGACACTGCAGCTTGCAATGGCAGGGCAGGAGCCTCGCGGCTCCCACCCTGCCATTGCAAACTGCTTTGCTATTTGGAAGAGAGAGCAGGGAAATCTGCTCTCTCTTCCAAATAGCAAAGCAGATTGCTTTTCCACATGGGGAGCAGCATGTTAGCTGCTCCCCATGTGGAAAAGCAATGTCGGCTCCCGCAGGAGGCAGGGAGCCAGCGGGGCCGTGGGGGGATTGGGGACCCCCCCATGGTCCCTAACGGAGGCCAGGCCCCGGGGGATGGGGTCCCCGGGGCCAGTAGTGGCCCGGGAGGGGGGCCACGCGGCCCCCCTCCCCAAAATAAAAAATAAAAAAATTAAAAAAAAGGCCTCAGGAGGGGGGCAAGGCAGCCCCCCTCCAAAAAAATACAAAAAACCCCCAAAAAGGGCCCTGCCCGGGGGATGGGGACCCCGGGGCAAATTAAGGCCTCGGGAGGGGGGCGACACGGCCCCCTCCGCAGTTTGAAAAAAAATAAACAGGGGGCAGGCCCTGGGGGATGGGGTCCCCAGGGCCAAAAAATAAGAAAAAGAAGGGGAGCTACACAGCCCCCCTTCTTAAAAAGAAACAAAAAAAAACGGGATCGGGAGGAGGCCACGCCCCCTCCTTTCATCACTCTGCAAACGTGCCCCGTGGCGCGTTTGCAGAGGGGGAACAAATTCCCCTTCAATACTGGGGGTCCCCGGGGGTCAACTAGCCCACCAGGAACATCCAGTATGCGCCAGGGGGCTGCGTTGCAGAGAGGTGTAATGAGGCCCGCCCCATTTTACACCTCTCTGCAACGCAGCTCCGTGGCACTTACTGGAGATACCTGGTGGGCTAGTTGGCCACCAGGGGACCTCAGGATTCAAGGGGACTTAATCTCCCAACTTAAAATGCGCCACGGGGCTCGTTTGCACAGTGGTGAAGGTAGGGGGCGGGGCCTGAGGTGATACTGTGCAAACACGCCCTGTGGCACGTTTTAAGTTGGGGAATTCATTCCTCTCCAATCCAGAGGTCCCCTAGGGGACAACTAGCCCACCAGGTACCTCCACTAAGCGCCACGGAGCTGCGTTGCAGAGTGTTGTAAAAAGGGGTGTGGCCTCTGAACACCTCTCTGCAACTCAGCTCCCTGGCGCATACTGGAGGTACCTGGTGGGCTAGTTGGCCCCCAGGGGACCTCAGGATTGGAGAGGAATTAATTCCCCAACTTAAAACGCACCACAGGGCGTGTTTGCACACATATCACCTCAGGCCCCGCCCCCTTCCTTCACCATTGTACAAATATTGCTCTAAAATCAGCCGAACTACGAATTCCGATTTACTCACCTGTAATCAGGAGAGAACCCTGGGCTGCATCTTTTAGCCCAGCACTGGCCCTGAAAAGTAATTCTAAGCGTACTTACCAGTAACTTGTATTTTCTTCCATAGGACTCCATTGTGTGGTTTTCACCAGAGAATTTTCAAAGTGTCCATTTTTGAAACGTACAAATATTCCTCTAAAATCAGCCGAACTACGAATTCCGATTTACTCACCTGTTATCAGGAGAGAACCCAGTGCTGCATCTTTTAGCCCAGCACTGACCCTGAAAGGTAAATCTACGCGTATTTACCAGTAACTTGTATTTCCGTCCATAGGAAGTGTCTATTTTCACAAACTAAAAATATTCCTCTAAAATCAGCCGAACTACAAATTCCGATTTACTCACCTGTTATCAGGAGAGAACCCAGTGCTGCATCTTTTAGCCCAGCACTGACCCTGAAAAGTAATTCTAAGCGTACTTACCAGTAACTTGTATTTCCTTCCATTGGAATCCATTGTGTGGTTTTCAGCAGAAAAGTTTCGAAGTGTCTATTTTCACAAACAAAAAATATTCCTAAAAAATCGTCTGTATGACTTAAACACATTCTTTCAACTGTTTACAGGAGGTTGGCCAGTGCTGGATCCAGGATCCACCACCGAGTAAGAAAAAGTAACGATAACACTACTTACTTGCTAAGTGAATTTTCTGCCGTAGGATAACATTGGTGATTCTATGTGAAAAAATTTCTAAGTGTCAACTTTTAGAATACAATAATATTCCTTAAAAATAACTACTGTAACCAAAACGCTTTTACTCAACTGTTTACAGGAGATGTCCAAGGACTGAATCTAGGATCCAGTCCTGTGGTTAGAAAAGTAATCCATAAAGTAACTAATTGCATTTAACTAGAAATTCACATTGAGCTCAATGTTGCTTTGTGTTTGAAATTGGGTTGGCCATTGCAACAACTGTAACGACTGTACTTAAAAGTCTGTTGCCTATTTGCCAAGTATTTAAACTAAAGTAATTCATTCTGAGAAAGTATATTTTGTATTGTAATGTATAATGTAATTAAAAAAAAATCTAAAAATAAATAGTTTTAAAAATGTAGTAAATCAGTATCAAAAAAATCAGTATAACATTTAATACATTAAAAATTGTCATTTACAAAACCTTTGAAATTCACTGAAAAAACCATAGGTTTCAGGCCTGATATAGTTAGGAATTAGCATTTAACCCCTTCAGTGCCCATGACGAGATGGTCTCGTCATGGGCCGCGGTTGCGCTGTGCCCATGACGAGACCATCTCGTCATGAACTCCGCCCGCTAATAGAAAGCCCGGCACAGGGCGGGGAAAGGGCGTGGCACACAAGGGGTTAAAAAACCTTTGAAATTCACTGAAAAAAACCATAGGTTTCAGGCCTGATATAGTTAGGAATTAGCATTTAAAAAACCTTTGAAATTCACTGAAAAACCATAGGTTTCAGGGGCGTTATAGTTAGCTGGACATTTCCCTCGTACAAAACCCTAGAAATTCCCCTGTTATAGTTAGTTCAGCTAACTATAACTCACGCCCCCGCAATGCACTGCTGATGCCGTCACATATTACATCACTCATGACATGGTCAGTGACATCACTGATGACATCTGACATGACATCACTGATGACGTCATCCAGTGAGTGTGTGTTTCTGTAAATTTTAAATATGTTTAATATATATATAGGGAAAAACCTATGGAAGAATGAGTGGGTATATAAGTGTGTGAATGGATGATTTAGTAGGTGCGTGACTGACTCTGTAAGTGAGTCATTAAATGTATCTTACTGCAGACTAGTGACTAAACTGTGTGAATGTCTGTATCTGTCTGTCTGTTGGTGTATAAGCGGCTGCATGATTTTGTGAATAGCTATATGAGTGTCTCTATGGGTTATTGATTGGTTGTCTGAGTATCTGTATGGGTGCCTGAGTGTTTGTGTGGGTGGGGTGTGTGTGACTCTGTGCATACATGTGTAAGTGGGTGATTCTATGGGTGCATGGTTTTAAGAGTGCATCTGTGATGGACTGTATGGTTGGGTGAGTGTATGTATGGGTGTGTTAGTGATTGAATGTATATCTCAGTGGTACATGTGTGAGTAACTACATATGTGAAAGGCAGTATATATGTGTGTAAGAGTATATAAGTAGGTATATGTGAGAGTGTGTGATTGTGAGAGTGGCTGTATGGATGAGTGTGTGCTTGTATCAGTGATTGTATAAGAGCGTAAGAGTGTGGTACTATTTTTATGAGTAAGTGAACTTGTGTGTGTATAACTGCATAGGTGAGTAAATGGGAGTGTGATTAATTATTTGCATGACTGACTAGGTGTGAGAGTACCTCTATGGATGATTGGTGGTGTGTGAGTGTCTATGTAGGTGTATAAATGCATATGATAGTCCTGTACTGAGTGACTGTAAGTATGAGTGACTGTACAGGTGAGTGAGTGGATGTGTGTGTAGATCTAAGAGTCAATGAGTGGGTATGTAGTTATTGGTATTGGAGTATCTATGGTTTTGAGAATGGACGTCTGAAATTTTGATTGAGTATATCAAAGGGTGTGAGAAGATGCACTAATTTATCACATGGATGACGTCATCAGTGATGTCATTTCAGATGTCATCAGTGATGTCATCAGTGATGTCACTGACCATGTCATGAGTGATGTAATATGTGACGTCATCAGCAGTGCATTGCGGGGGCGCGAGTTATAGTTAGCTTAACTAACTATAACGGGGGAATTTCAATGGTTTTATACGAGGGAAATGTCCAGCTAACTATAACGCCCCTGAAACCTATGGTTTTTTCAGTGAATATATATATACATATGACACTTTCCTTAAACCTAGAATCCTTCAATTTATTCACAAGTAGACAAATTAAAATCAAATGGCCAAAAGTCAAAGTCTTAAAACCCACATTAACTTCGGAATCCAAATGTCAGACTAAAGTCACTCTCAGTAACTTCTAATGTCTAGAAAAGATCAATGCTTCAATAAGACAGAACAGTTCGCGTGTCCTGAAAACGAAAGAAATGCTAAGCAGAATTAAAAGCCTTCACTTAGCTTGCTTGTGACTTTCTCTTGCCGCAGGAAGGAACGCAGGATTCCAAGGAAGCCGGAATCTTTGACGCGCTGATGCCAGAACTGGAACTTGAGACGCGCTGATGCCGGAACTGGAACTTGAGATGCATTGAAGTAACTGCGGGCAAAGTCGGAGAAGACCGAAGTCCACACAGCCTATCGCCACAGAAACAAAAACCCAAGCAAGGATGATGTGGGGTGTGGCTCTTTATAGCCAATCCGAAAGGCGTAACCGGTCGCATTGTAGCAATGTGCTTGGCAACGTTGCTGTGTCACTTGACCACTTCCAGCATGTTCTTCCCCAAATGTTTCCTTGGCAACAGTAAACAATGTGTCTTTACTCATCTTTCTGTTAATGTGCACCTGACTTCAGTTCTTTTACGTAAATGGTAGAATAACAGGATATACATAGTGATTTGTAACAACCTTTAACATGTTTTATTATACACATTATTGTAAGGTGCACAATAAGCTGTGGGAAAAACAAGGCAACACATTTAAAGTTTCTCAGAGACAACCACATGATTTATCTTCAGACCATGTCTGCAAATAACACACGCCTGGTGTGTATTCAATATGTTGATGCTTTATTAAGCTAAAGCTCTATTCTACATTTGATTGTTTTGCTTCAGTCTAGCAAGTGACATTAATTGCAGCTGTAATCAATCACTTGATTTAAAAATGAGTTCCTTGTGAACATTGTCTGTGCTTAATTAGCATTACCCAGTTCGCAAGGACCTATGGGTCGCTCTTGTTTGTTGTAAGAATGGTGTGTATTCCTGACATTCATGAGGCATTTATCGTCAAGAACTAATGTATTTTATGGAGAAAATACTTGGTAATCCAAAATATGTTGTGTAGTATGATGAGAAGGGGATAAGGAGTGAAGAGAAGGAAAAAGAAGGGCAAAGGAAGGAAGGACAGGAAGGGAAAACAATGTAAGGTTAACATGCTTAGTTTTCAATATTATGGAGCAGCACATTTGCACTTTAATTGCTATTTACACATGTTTGACTAAAGATCTAATAGTGTATATTGATGGACCAGAACAGAGGTTTCAAACCCGGGTTTACCTCAATATCGCACTTTGCACCTTGTGTAAGCTTGTTTAGTAATCAATATTTTTGAGTAGTACATTTGTATTTAAATTGCTAATTGCACATGTTTTTCTAAAGATTGTAATAGTATTTGTTTCTGCAGTAGAACAGATGTTCCAAACCAGGTTCTACCGATAATATTGCACTTTGAATAAGGATTGCACTTTGTACTGTCCTAGTCCAATAATGAGAATTTATATATACATCATGGCTAATCGATTTGGGTCAGATTGAAATGAATTGGAATACGTTCTCTTTTCTCTCTTTTTGTCTCAATTTCAACTACTGGACAATGTATTTATGCTTGTTCTGCTCAACAGAAATATATATTTTTTAAAACAGAAATGTTTCTTATTTCGAGGGAAATCCTGTGAGCTAGGGCAAAAGTCTGGTAAATTATCTTATTTAAGTAAATGCAGTATCAAACACCCATAATTGCTCAAATTAGAAATGCAGATGGGCAAAGTAAGATTGAACTGTCAGAAAATCTTGCAGTATTTGAGCACTATTACTCCACACTGTATCAAGAAGATCTGCGGTAAGACAATAGGACCATACAGGAATATCTTTTACAAGAACTGATTTACCCAAACAGGACTATCGTTATAGTGAAATATTTAATACGGAATGTACACTAAACAAGGTAAAGAAGACTATTCTTAATCTGCCTGCAGTTTTGGCCCCAGGATCCAGGGCCGGACTGGGAACCAAAACCGGCCCTGGCAAAGTGCTCGGTCGCCCCTCCCCCCCCCCCCCCCCCCCCCCCGGGGGATTGGGGGTGCCGCCAAGCTCTTTGCCAGGGCCGGTTTTCAGCCGATTTTGTTACAGGGACAATTTTGCAGATGCTGCAAAAACGGCCCTATAACAAAAAATGGGCCCAAAACCGGCCCCCACCCGCGCGGCGCACCGGGGGATTGCCCGGTGCCCGCTACGCCCAGTCCGGCCCTGCCAGGATCGGACCGTATTCAAGGGGAAATTTAAAAAGCAAAAGCTTATATAGTATCACCACTATTTTTAGAGGTCAATCATGAAGTTCAATCTACTAAACATTTACGGCCATCCTGGCATAAAGCCATTACTACTGTCTTCTTGAAGAAAGAGAAAGACCCTCTTGAAGAAAAAGTTACTTACCTTTGGTAATGATATATCTGTAAGAAACATAGGTTGGTAATAGATTCCTTACCTTAGAATTACCCCCCAGGCGTCAGACTGGATCTGGAAAGTTTTTCGTCAGCAGCACCTCTGAGCATCAGAAGGTGGCGACCGTCAGCTCCGCGTCCGTCGTTGGCATCGTGGTCGCCGTATTGACGTCGCGGTAGCTACTTAGACGCTGCCCTCGCGCTCTAACGTCAGTTCTGTACACAACATTTTGCGCCACAAACGCAGAGCCATGCAAGACACTGACCACTGGTGTACAAAACTAGGGCCCTGAAACGATGTCCTTCACCCTAGAAATCAGTTTGTAGAATGGGGAGGATGGGTGGGGCGGTAAGGAATCTATAACTAACCTATGTTTCTTACAGATATATCATTACCGAAGGTAAGTAACTTGTTCATCTGACAGAAACAGTTATAGATTCCTTACCTTAGAATAGATACCCCAGCAATACCAACCCCGGAGGTGGGTCTGCGAACAAAGTTCACACCAGAAAGTCCTGGAGAACAGAACGGCAAAAGAAGCCGTCACTCCGGACTTGGCTGTACCGGCAGTAGTGTTTTGTAAACGTGTGCAACGATGCCCACGTAGCTGCTTGACAGATGTCATTTAGAGGGACTCCTCATCCCAAAGCAGTAGTGGCTGCCGTCGCCCTGGTGGAATGGGTGTGTAGCCCCACTGGAAGCTCCTTTTTTGCTAGAGAATAGCAGGCTTTAATACATAAACCGACCCATCTAGAGATGGTACGCCTGTGTACAGCCCGACCTTTCTTGGCGCCCACGTACCCAACAAAGAGCTGGTCATCCACCCGGAACTGTTTGGAGCAATCAAGATAAAAGGAAAACACACGTTTTGGGTCCAGAGGGTGGAGCCTCTCTTCCTCTTTAGAAGGAGGCAGAAATAAGGTGGGCAAAGTGATGGTTTGCCCGATATGAAAGGAGGTGACCACCTTGGGAAGAAAGGATGGACGAGCTCTTAGGGCAACCTTGTCCAGATGTGCAGCCAGAAAAGGAGGCTTGGATGAAAGAGCCTGGAGCTCACTCACTCTTCTGGCAGATGTGATGGCTACCAGGAATGCAGTTTTAAGAGTTAAGAGTCGTAGAGGACAGTTGTGAAGCGGCTCAAAGGGAGCGCACATCAAATAGGTCAAGATCAAATTCAAGTCCCACTGAGACATTACAAAGGGGATAGGAGGAAAGAGATGAGTAATGCCTTTTAAGAAACGATTTATACTGGGGACTGGAAGAGAGAAGGCTGATCAGGAAGCTTTAGAAAGGCTGAAATGGCCGTGTGATAGCCATTGATAGTGCCCAGAGCAGAGCCCTGCTGGGCCAAAGAGAGGAGGAACAAGAGAACCTCAGAAAGATGGGCAGAAAGGGTATCCACAGCCTTTGCTGCGCACCATGCCACAAATTTGTTCCATTGGCAGGCGTATACCGTCTTAGTGGAGGGACGCCTGGCTGCAAAAGATTACATCACAGACTTCGGGAGGCAAGTCGAATGATGTCAACTGTCGCCGCTCAATCTCCACGCAAGGAGGTGGAGGCTGGACATGTTCGGGGGGAGGACCGTCCCCTGCTGCTGTGACAGAAGATCCTCCCAAAGAGGCAGTCTGATCGGAGAATCGATGGCCATGTTGAGCATCTCGGGATACCAGACTCTTCGTGCCCAATCCGGAGCCATGAGAATGACTTGGGCCCGGTCGCGCTTGATCTTCTTCAGCACTCTGGGCAGAAGTGGTATAAGCGGAAAGGCGTATAGAAGACTGCTACTCCACTCGTGACGAAAGGCGTCGCCTAGCGAGTGCCGCCTGGGAAATTCCAGCGCGCAGAATTGCTGACATTGCGCGTTATCTTTTGTGGCGAATAGATCTAACCAAGGCTCTCCCCACTGCTGAAAGTGACCTTGCACCACATCCGAGTGAAGGCGCCATTCGTGATCCATCATGCACCTGCGGCTGAGTTAATCCGTCCTGGCATTCAGTGAACCTGCCAGGTGTTGAACCACCAGGGATATGGCCTGATGTTCCAGCTGTGTCCAGAGGCGGAGGGCCTCCACAACCCCACCCCGCCTTGTTTGTTTCAGTACCACATGGTGGTGGTGTTGTTCGTAAACACCTGCACTACTCTTCTCCGAACAGAGGGAAGGAAAGCTTTGAGTGCAAGACGGATTGCCCGAAGCTCCGGAAGGTTGATGTGGAGCCCGGACTCCGCCCGAGAACAGAGGCCTCTGATCTCCGCCTCTCCCATGTGGCCGCCCCAGCCCAGAAGGGATGCGTCTGTCACCTCTGTGTGTTATGGTTGGGGAAGGAAGAGGGATCTGCCGTTGACCCACTCCTGGTTCGTGAGCCACCACTACAATTGTCATGCAGTGCCCTATGAGATCTGGATACAATCGGACAGATTCCCCTTATGCAGCTCCCACTGGAACTTCAGGTCCCACTGCAGAGCCCGCATATGCCACATGGCATGATCGACCAGCAGGATGCATGAGGCCATGAGGCCCAGCAGCCTCAGGGTCATTCTGACCGAAAACAGGGATAGAGGCTGAAAGATCGGAATCATAGCCCAAATATCCCGGACTCGCTGTTCGGGAGGATAGACCCGAAACTGTGTCGTGCCAGAACCACTCCGAGGAAGAGGAGCTTCTGAGAGGGAGTCAGATGTGACTTCGGCACATTGATGGAGTACCCCAGCAAATGCAGGAGGTCGGCTGTAGTCTGGAGGTGGGAGACAACAGCCTGGGGCAATCCCGCCTTCAACAGGCAGTCGTCGAGATAGGGGAAGACTGGAACCCGTGATCTGCACAGATGAGCTGCGACCACCGCCATAACTTTCGTGACCACCCGAGGGGGAGCACGGTGAACTGAAAGTGCTCATGGCCTACCGTGAACCGTAGGTAACGCCGGTGGGCCGGCAGGACGGGGATGTGAAAGTAAACGTCCTGCAAGTCCAATGCTACCATCCAGTCTCCATGGTCTAGGGCAGACAAGACCTGATCGAGCGTCAACATCTTGAACTTCTCCTTCCGGTGGCAGCGGTTGACGTTCCTGAGATCCAAGATAGGACGCAGGTCCTAGTCCTTCTTGGGTACCAGAAAGTAGTGGGAATAGCAACCACGACCTGCTTCTGGGGCAGGAACGCACTCGATGGCTCCCTTGGCCAAGAGAGCCGTTACTTCCTTTAGGAGAAGGCCCAGATGGTCCTCCGACATGCGATGGTACTGATGTGGCATGGCTGGAGGAGTAGCCTCGAAGGGGAGGGAGTAGCCCCTTCAGACTATATGCAAAACCCACCTGTCTGACGTGATGGTGCGCCAGTGGGGGAGGCGATGGCAGATCTTGCTGCCCACTGGCGATTGATGGGCCTGAAATGTCGGACTAGGAAGGTCTGGAGGCGGAAGCAGGGGGGGTTGGTGGACTAGCCCATTCGCTGGCCCCCAGAACCACAGTGGTGGTTCCCATGTCCCCGGCCGAGCAAAGGTTGTGGAACTTGCGTCAACCTGTGGCCCTGGGCGGAACTTAGTGGGGCACCCCTTCTGTAGCCATGAAAGGGGCAAAAAGCAGACTGTGCAGGGTGTTTGGAGAGGCCCAAAGACTTGGCCGTAGCCCATGAGTCCTTGAAACGCTCTAGAGCATTGTCTGCTATGTCGCCAAAAAGGCAACGGCCATCAAAGGGCATGTCCATGAGGGTGCTCTAGACATCCCGAGAAAAGCTAGTCGATCTCATCCAGGCTTTGCGACGAAGGGCTACTGACGTTGAAATCATCCTGCCTAGAGAGTCAGCGGTATCCAGCCCACAGCGGATGGTACACTTCGCTGCGTCCCTCCCTGTGGCAAAAGCTTGGGAGAGTACGGTTCGGGCCTCCTCCGGACACTGAGGCAGCACTTGCGCAACAGTATCCCACACAGAGTGGGAATAACGGCCCAATAGACATGCGGTATTTACCGATCGCAGTCCCAAGCTGGCGGAAGAAAAAATCTTCTTCCCAACGTGATCCAGCCTCTTGGATTCCCTTTCTGGTGGAGCGTTAGGGAAAGCGCTCTTAGAAGTAGAGGCTTGGACTACCAAGCTCTCAGGGGTGGGGTGTTGGGAGAGGCAAGTCGGGTCGCCCGGGGCCAGGCGGTAGCGTTAGGCAATCATCCTATCCACGGGAGCCCCCGTGTTGGGCCTGGAGCAGGTGCCCAAAAGAATGTCGGTTAGGGCTTCATTAAACGGCAGCAGGGGCTTCGAAGAGCTTGCTTGTGGTTGAAGCTCCTCTGACACGAGGTTAGTCTTGACTGCCATTGTAGGGAGCTCGAGGTGGAGAGCCTCAGCCGCCCTACACAACACCACTGCATAGGAAGTTCCCTTCTCCGTTGCCACAGTAGGAGGAGACAACATGCCAAGGTCTGGGGAAGTATCGAGACCACTGGCATCCCCTAGGTCCTCTCTCCAGTCTGGGTCATAATCGAACTGGTCGGTCAGAGGGTCACCTGACCCCTCCCAGTCCTACTCCTCATCCCCTGGGTGGCAATATGGCCTGAAAGGGACCCCAGGAGGGAACATAGGCACAAAGACTCCACTCGGCGCCGGATCCGGCATCGGGTGATGCCGGTCCGGCTCCGTGTCCACATTAGGATGGAGGCCGGGGTCCACGGCAGCCGGGGGCACAACCGGCATCGAGTGCGGTTGCAGTGCCGAAGGAAGTGGTGCCAGTGGAGGTGTAATGAGGTCAACTGGTGCCAATCCGGATCCAGGCCTGAATCCATGGGGGCCCTGTGGCACCAGAGCCGCCGCCAGGGAAGGCCTAGGTCCCCCAACCGAATCCACGGGGCCCGAAAGCGCCGACAGAGTCGGGCTGCCCAAAGAGTGCATGCAGCGCCTCGTAAAACTGACGAAGCTGGGCGGGGGTCGCTCCGGGTCCCGGGAAGGAATAGAAACCCGGAGTCCAATCTTCAGGCTATGCACGCGGAGCGGCGGGAGGGGCACTGCCCGCATCCCTCGTTGCGTCAGCCGACCGACAGGAAGAAGTTGAAGAGCAACGATGCTTCTTCGACTTCTTCTTGTGCTTTGACTTACCTGACCCCGAGTGCGAAGACTTGGATGAAGAGTGGTGATGGCTCCGGGACCGGCCCTCGAAAACCCACGCGACCGGGACCTCGAACGGCACGGAGACGACTGCCGGTGCTCAAGAAGCTTTCGGAACCGCTCCCACAAAGACTTCGGAGCCATGGTCCGGCAGTCGGAGCACGACTTGGGGTCATGGTCCCACTCCAGGCAAAAGAGGCACACACAGTGCGGATCCGTCACCGATATCGGTCGGGTACAGGAACCGCAAGCCTTAAAGCCGGACATCCCTACGTGCACCAGGAGTTGGTAGGACTCAAAAAGACGTCAACAAAAGTCCCTCAAAAAGTTCAGTCAAAAAGTGTCTGAAGGTACCGCTCTCTCCGGATCTGTCCTGGCTGGCGCTGAAAATGAAAGAACTGACATCAGCGCGCGAGGGCGGCGTCTAAGTAGTTACCGCGACGTCATCCCAGTGACCACAACACCGACAGACGCAGAGCCGACTGACGCCACCTTCCGACGTGCAAAGGCACTGCTGACGAAAAACCTTCTGGATCCAGTCTGACGCTTGGGTTTAATTCTAAGGTAAGGGATCTATAACTTACTGTTTCTTTCAGATTGTAGCTTATAATGCCCTAGATCCTTGCTGAATGCAGACTCTAAAACCTACATTAAACATTTTGGTGAATAGAATCAATAAAGTCATTACTGTGCTATTGTCCAAAGAAAAACATGGATTTATTCCTGAAAATACCGCTGTATAAACTAATTTCACTACCACACTTATAGATCGGGTAGACCCTTCCCTGAACCATTAAATATCTTTTTGCTGGATGTAGAGTAAGCATTTGATCCGGTATCATGGCTATTTATATGGGTTCTACTTAAGAAGTTTAATATCAGCCCTAGATTAATTGATCTCATACAGGCAGTATATCAAACTCTGAGGGCAAAAATACAGATGAGACCAGGATTAACAACTTCTTTTGCAATCACTTGTGGAACTAGAAAGGGATAACCACTATCTTCTGCACCCTATGATCTTCATATGGAACCATATATTAGGAACTTGTGGGTTTGCATGTCTATTAATCCTAAAATGAAGACAGTATCCCCATGATGGTTTACACTGACTATGTTCTGTTTTTTTCACACCAGAACTCACGACTTCGAAAGCGATCGAACAAGAGGTGTTAGAATTAGCCAAAATCTCCAGCTATAAATTCAACTCCCATAAAATACAGATTGGGGATGCCACCTGTTTAGACATATATGTAACACATAAGGCCAGATACCTAGGGATAAACATTGCTCCAACTCTCAATCGATATTTTTTGTATAGTTATGTATCCTTACTACATCAAGTTAAAAGTATATTGGCTAAATGGATGCACCTTTCAATCTCATTTATCAGCTGGACTCATTTGATGAAAATAAAGACCTTTTTTTTGATTTTGAAAAACAAAACAAAAAGGGCATGAACATGCGCCCACAACAAGTACATAAACAGTGTGGAAGGGCACTAGTGCAGCAGTAATCATCACATATATCATCAATAGTGACTTGGTAACACTTAGCAATAACAATCTGACCGTTGCAGATAGCAAAATCAAATGTACCATTATGCTAGCAGGTAGGGCCTCATTTCAATCTTCTGACATCTCCAAATCATAGTATTTGATCCACTCTAACCAAATCTTATATATTTTTTGTGGGCAACCCCTACTTTTGTACGTGACTTTTTCTGCTGCCATATGTAGATCCATCCATGCCTTTCATTCCGACACGGACAGTGTTTCAGGAGCCCCCCAATGTCTTGCCATATCCCTTTTGCCACCACCAATCCCAGATTACAGAAAAGTAGTTTTGCACCTGAGACATTCACATACCAAGGAGGATATATTTGGGTTCAACAAGCAGTGTCGCTTCTACAACCTCACCCAGCTCATGTATTATCTTTTGCCAATATGTTTGTACAGCTGAACAAGTCCAGAGGGTATGAAGGAAGTCCCCTCTCAGTCCCCTACACACCAGACACTATGGGGACACTGCTCTCCCAATTCTATGCAGGCATGTCTGATGCTAATAAACCAAATGGAGGACGAGCCTCAGCCTGGACTTAATTACCACTTCTTTCTGATCCATATAGTCTAGCTTCTCCACCTCAGATTCCCATTTATCCCTCAACCGTATCAGGGTATAGGGTACGATATGTTTGCTTGTTTTATAACCAAAGGAGACTGCCTTTTCCACTAATTCTCCCATTAATAGCTTGCCTTCTAGGGGTGCATATTCGGGGTATCTGTATCAATGCCTCTGGCCCCCAAGCGTGCCTCAGCGGAAAATATTTGGGTGTCGTGGAGTTGGTAGTCACACTCGAGGTACTGAAAAGGCATAAGGTTGTCCCCCTCAATGAGATATCATACTGTAGAAATACCAATAAGATTCCAGGTTTTAAAGCCCCACAGCTTTCCCAGTTCCTTGAAACTCGTTCCCATCCATAAAGGGATCTACCGGGTGACCCTATTTGTACACCCTATATATTTATTAATTCTGTACCATGCCTTAAACGCCACCCGAGTTGGAGGCAAAAATTGACCTGTTTCTCTCCTCCAATAAAGAAAATGCTGAACGAGACGTTTTCTGAATTCTTCTTTTTCTAGTGCATAGGTGAGGTGATTGCCAGCCATGTAACCCCAAACATTTATGGCAATCAAATGGGATGAAACACTAAAAGAGGGCCAAAGGGATTTAAAGACGATCAAGGGTTACGAACACAAACCACAATTTCATAACACAATAGAAACCCTGGGTCGGTAGAACATTAAGGAAAAGGGGGAAGAGGGAATCCAATTGGATGCCCAATAATTGCCTTGGTTCACTGACACAATGTCGACCCCCATAATATCGAACAACACAATTATAGAGTCACTGATATTGATAAAAAAATATCATCCCAAACAATTTCAACTACAACATATCGAACACAAAATATTTGAAAATTCAACATAACACAAGCCAACAAAAATATCGTCATACACAATATCGACAACGGAAACATCGCTAAAATAAGTCTTAACTCAACACAAAAATATTATTTAAACATTATAAATAAATACATTTATCCTTTTTAAAAAAGACTGAACAAAATAAACATTTCAAACATCAAAATATATATATGAAAAAAATTAACTGCAAAAACCAAACTAGTTATTAATAAACTAAAAAAAGAACATATTTAAATACATACACAACATCTACTCTTAATTACCACCCTCAAATATAAACAAAGTAACATATATAAAAACACATATTCTAACTATATTATAATATAAAATACACTTTTAAATAAATACATATAACATTAAAGAAATACATTTATAACTGCCAAAATAATCACACAGACGCTATTCCAACCAATAAAATTAAACTACAACAACACAGACCAATAGAAAGCTCCAACTAATTAAACTAACACTATACTAACCAATTAATTAACCTACATTTACCTCAAAATCAACAAACATTGGAGAAGGACAAAACTCTGCCAGAACGACGAACCAAAAAATAAAATCTACAAATGCTACTACACCTGAAGACTCTAATTCAAAAGGAGTCCCAAACGTTTAAAATAGCGAAATCGCCCTAACTTAACTTAAAAATAATTAAACATATAAACCTACTAAACAAATGCATTTTTTCTATTTATTTTAAATAGACTAAACACACAGATTTACAAACTTTACAAAATGTCTACACTACAGAGAAATGTCCTGCTCATCATTGGTTCTCAAAAACAATACAAAAATTAACATTAACAAAAAATAAAGTAAGTATATATCTTTATTTTATTTATTTATTTATTTATTTTTTTTAAACACAGAATGCAAAAGATATACAAAGATGGGCCTACAACCTTCAGGCCGGCCGCTAGCAAACAGTGAGAGCATAAAATGCAGTTATTAAACCCAAGCGGCAAGTGATAAAGGTCCCAGAAGTCGAAGGAAGCGTTGGCGGCCACACCGTCCGGACCCCCCAAATGACGGTTCCATTTTTTATAAGAAACTACAAACAAATCCACAAGGCAGCAAAAGTCAAAGCAGCATTATGAGCTCCCCTGGGGAGGACCCTACCGATCCACAGGAATAGGGGGGGGGACAGGCCGGGACAGAAACAAAGTGGACACAATACCTAGAACCAAGGTGACAAGCAGACTAGGGAGACTGGGCCACTGCCAAGTCAGGCGTCAGCGGCGGGGCACAAATCCCGCCACGATAGGAGTTCCAGGGGCCCCACACTTTCACCCATTTCCCAGGCTTACCTCTCGCCACATACACTACCTTCTCCCGAAACATACACCAATCCATGTTGTCCTTCCACACCGAAACCGTTGGTGACCTCTGGGAGCCCCACAATTGTGCTATGTCACGCTTGGCCACCATATATCCCAGAGTCACCCACCACGTCTGCGGCACCGTGTAATCAGTCGGGTCCCACACATTTAGCAGACATCTCCTAGCCTCGGGAAACAGTGTCACATGCGTGACCGCTTGCAACACCGCATGTACACCACGCCAGAATCGCGCCACCTCCGGGCATTCCCACAAAGTATGGATGAAGGTCCCTAACATACCACACCCACGCTTACACAGCCCATTCACGGCATATCCCATACGCATCAGACCCGGCCCCGTAACATAGACCCTGTGGAGTATTTTGAGCTGGACGAAGCGAAGGCGGGCCGGTATGGCCACCTCTTTCGGGGAGGCCATCGCAGACACCCAGTCCTCGTCATCCAGCTCCAATCCATCGGCGACCCATGCCTCACGAAGGCCAGTCAGCAGTCCCGAGCGATCGTTGATGAGCTTTTTATAAATCAATGAGATAGTGCCATCCGGTACATGACCATCTAGCACTCTATCTTCCAGAGGGGAGCACTCCGGGATGGAGGCAACATCCGGGAATACGGAACACAGCGCGTGACGAACCTGTACATATCGGAAGTACTCCCTGTCCTGCAACTGGAATTCCGTCTGCAGCACATCGAACGTTTTGAATCCCCCCCTCGTCCAGAGATCGCCCACCCTGCTGATGCCTATCATGTCCCACTTCTCAAAGCCTTTCGAGGTCCACAAGCAGCCCAGTCGCTCAGATGCATACAGTGGCGTCGCCCGGGTCAACCGATCCTTCCACCCCATCGCCAAGTTTGCCGCGTGCCACACCCGTACCGCGACCCGCGTAGGGCCCGTCAAACGTGCGTCGAGCGATCTAGAGTAAAGCGCACGATTATAGTCGCCACCCGGCAGTAACAGTTTGTCCATTTCAAAAGCCGGGTTAAGGGCGGGCCCATAAAGGCCGTGGTTTATCGCAGCCAGCTGGGAGGCCCAGTAATACCGTTTGATGTCTTGGAGGGCGACCCCCCCGTCATACCACGGGAGCGTCAGCTTCGCGAGGGCGATACGCGGCCTCCCATCCCAAAACAGGTGGCGCTGCAGACCCTCCACCTCCCAAAAGTAGCGCGCCGGGACGACGTCCATCGGGTTTTGTAAAGTGTATAAGAAACGTGGCAACAACATCATCTTAAACAGTGCCACACGGCCGAGCGGCGAGAGCGGCAAGCGCCTCCAACGTGCCACATCCTCCTTCAGGCGCTGGAGGGGAGGGAGTAAGTTCTGTGTATATCGGGCCGCGGCGTCCAGGGTAATAAAGATACCCAGGTACTTAAATCCCTGCGGAGCAACCTGGATAGGACAACCCCGCGGAAGGATAGGAGCCTCCCCCGAGAGGACATACACACAGGATTTAGCCCAGTTGATGACTAAGCCGGAGTTGCGGCCAAATGAACGCAACACATCCACTAACACAATCAGTGATTTACGCGGGGAAGCAAGGTACAAAAGAATATCGTCCGCGTAAAGGGATACGCGATCCTCATATTCAGGGGTCCATCGGAGACCACGAATTGAAGGGTGCCACCGCAGCCACTCCGCCAGGGGCTCCAAGGCAAGCGCAAAGAGGAGCGGCGACAGCGGGCAGCCCTGCCGCGTGCCCCTGCCCAGTTCAAACGGCGCCGATACTCTACCATTCACCGCCACCTGCGCCAGCGGTCCGGAATACAACAGTTTCACCCAGCCAATGAATCCCGGGCCAAACCCAAACTTAGCCAGCGTCGCCCAAATATATGGCCACTCAAGCGTGTCGAACGCCATAGTGGCGTCCAAGGACGCCAAAATGGCTGGCTCTCGTATGAACGGGACCCTCGCGAGCACCCCATGCAGACGCCGCAGGTTAAGCGCGGTGTTGCGATGAGGGATAAAGCCGGACTGGTCCTGGTGGATCAGATCGCACACCACGCCAACCAGCCGATTAGCCAGCACCTTGGCGAGAATTTTCGGCTCCGCATTCAACAGCGAAATGGGCCTGTAAGACGTGACCCGATCCCGCGGCCTCCCCTCCTTATGAATAACCACAATAGTGGCAAGACGCTGGTCCAGCGGGAGGGAACCCGCCGACCGGGCCGCGAGGAACATAGCACGGAGATGCGGAGCCAGCGTATCCGGCCGTAATTTGTACAATTCGATGGGAAGGCCATTAGGACCCATGGCCTTGCCAGAGGCGACCGAACGTATGGCGAGGGCAATCTCCTCAGATGTCGGGGCCGCGTCCAACAACAATTTATCCTCCTCCGATAGGGAAGGCAGCGCAATGTCTTTAAGCAGGTCATGGGAATCCTCTTCCGAGCGGGAAGATACCGGGGAATACACCCCACGGAAATACTCAGCGAAACAATCAACAATTTCCTCCGGCTCAGTGACACACACACCATCCAGTCTCTCAATCGACGGGACAACTCGACTCGCCCTCTCCTTTTTATCCAGCCACGCAACCAGTTTACCAGCCTTATCACCCACATCATACAGTCGCCCCTGTTGCTCTCTACTCAGGCCCCTGGCTGCCTCCGTGACTAGGGCCTTGTAGTCCGCCTGTTTGAGTCGGAGAGCATGCAGTTTGTCGTCCGTTAACCCACACTCCAGATCACCCTCCAACTCAGTTATCTCAGATTCGATACGGGTCACCTCCTCCCGCTCGCGCCTCCGGGAATGGGAAATGAGGGATAGGGCCTCCCCCCGGAGTACCGTCTTAAACGCCTCCCACAAAGAAACCGCAGACGACACAGACCCCACATTGTCTTCAAAATATCGCTCAAGAGATTTAACCAAATCTGCGCGAATTGTGGGGTCGCGCAGGTACCAGGGATTAATCGGTACCACCCTCCCCTCCCCCCTCGGGACAATGTCGAAGTGCAACAGGAGCGGGGAGTGATCTGAAATACCCCGAGCCAGATGTCGTACCTCCCCAACCCTCCCCGCCTGTGCTGCTGGCATCAGAACATAATCAAGCCTCGAAAGACTGCCATGAGCCCCGGAATGAAAGGTGTATTGTATCTGCGTAGGGTGTTTCAGCCGCCAACAATCCACCAGCCCCAGGGTATCCAAGAGGCCAGATAACCAAGCTTGGGCACGGGGGAGATCCCTGGGAGGGTGACGATCCTCAGTTCCGGAAATTACAGCGTTAAAATCCCCCCCAACCACTAGAATCCCCTCCGGCAGGCCCAGAAGAAGGCGCCCCAAATCAGCAAAAGTAGTTGTCTGCAACCCTGGCGGGACATAAACAGAAACCAAAACAATCACTTTACCCTCCAGTCTACCCACCAGAGCCGTATATCGTCCCCTATCATCATGGAGCACCTCATCAACCTCCAACGGGAGCGAGGTTTTGACCATAATGCCCACACCCCTCGAACCAGATGTGAAGCCCGAGTGGGCTACAAGGCGATAGCCCCGTCTGTTCATGGCACGAAAGGAGTTTCCAATGAGGTGTGTTTCCTGCAGAAATACTATATCGGGTGAAATTCGTTTTAAGAACTGCAGGACCACCCCCCGTTTTATCCTGTCCCCCAATCCATTAACATTCCAGGACAAAAGGCTCAGTCCCCTACCCCCCATCATAGCCAAAACCGATCAATCTCCCCCAAGAGAGCACTTTAGAGATAGCACAACAATACTTCTGCCTTGTGGTGCAAATAAACAATACCCAACCCCAACCCAACATCCCAAACAAAACTCCCCCCTCCCTGCACCCCTGCATGAGCCCAAACAGCCCCCCCAACTTGCAGTGTGCCTGTCGCCCCTGTGTAAACTAAACTACAAAGACCCCCTAGAGGAGGAAAGAGAACCCCCTCGAGACACAGCACCACCTCCAATGGAGGGGAAACAAGACACAACAGTCAAGAGACCCTAAGCTTGGCAGAAAAGTGGCATCATCAGGAATGAGCCCGTGTCAATACCTCATACCCGGTCCGGTGGGCACTCTCCTCCCGCCGCCCCCATCCCATCCCGATCATGTCCCCCAGACAAAGTGTCCAACCAGTCCCCGGCCATCTCAGGACGGTCAAAAAAGTGAGTGCGACCATCAGCCTCCACACGCAGCCTGGCCGGGAAAAGCATGGCGTATTTTAAGTTCATGTCTCGAAGCCGCCGCTTGATGCCCATGAAACTCAATCTCTGCTTCTGGACCGCCTGCGTGAAATCAGGATAAAAGTTCACCTCCATGTTCTCCAGCTTAAGCGGCCCTTGCAGTCTGGAAGCTTGCAAAATCGCATCCCTGTCCCGAAAGTTGAAGATACGGGCAATAAGAGGCCGCGGAGGAGCTCCGACCTTCGGTCTGCCGCCAGGAATTCTATGGGCCATCTCCACCGCAAAGAATTTACTCAGTCCTCGAGGCTGGAGATGGGTAGAAATCAGGTCCTCCACAAAGAGATCCGCCGCCGAATCCTCCCGTCCCTCGGGCACTCCGATAATGCGAATGTTGTTCCTCCGGGCCCTGCTCTCGGAGTCCTCCAGGCGCCGATCCATGAACGCACTTGCCTGCCGGAGCCGGCGCACCTCTGTCTGAAGGGCCGCTACCTCAGTCGTGAGGCCCGACGCGGTATGGGCCAAGGAGTCAACCCGGTCATTTGTCTTAGATAGATCTGCTCTAACAAGGTTGACATCGATGAGGACCGCATCGAGTTTGTGCGCCAAGGTGTCGAATTGTTGGCCCACTGAGGTCTTCATCTCAGCAATGGCGCCCATGACGTCCTGCAAGGTCAGATCCGTAGGCAAATCCGGGGCATCCGGGGGACACTCGGAAGACTTATGCGATCCGCCTGGAGACCCCTTCGGGAGGGTGTAGCGATCCATAATGTTGACTTGAAGTGCGGTGCCACGCCGGGTCGATTTGGCCTTCAGCCGATCTCCATCCTGCTTCGTGGCCATCGTCGTGTATCTCGCACCCTCACTAGTCACGCAGTGGAGAGCAAGCAATCAAGGCCGAGAGCCCCGGGGGGTCACCTCAGGAAGGCGGAGCGGGTCCCCGCAGGCAGGCAGGCAGGGTCCCCCAGCGAGGCCACCACCACACAAAGAAGCGCCGTAGTCCCACTCGCGATGACGGCAAGGGGACTCAAAAGTATATATCTTTATTATTTGTAAAACTTAACTGAATAAACTTAAAACAATCCTAACAAACAAATTATAACTAATAAACATTTTTCTTTTTATTTCCCTTCTTCAGCCTACAACATTTTCAATCACATCAAAGAAATCAACTAAATCAACCAAGAATAGTAAGTATTTTACCCAACATAAAAAACAATTAAATAAAAAAATAGGCACTAACTAAACTAAAAAAAATATGTAACACTTCAATAAAACTAACAACTTATTTTTTTTAACCAACAGAAAAAAACATTAAAGCAGGGAAACCACCAACAAACTTTGAAAAAGTTTCAAAAAAGAAAAACAACATATATGTAAGTATTTCAACCACAACTGTGTAATGCACCGTTTCGTCTACCACCTGTGGACTTCATCAGGGCGTAATAATTTATCGTTTTATCCAATGTGACAAGAGTCATCAACTCCAACCCTGAAGTATTCTGGTTGGTTCCCACTTCAAGAATCAGCGCCACACACGGAGAGATGACGATTCTTTAAGCAGGAACCAGAGCTTATATCAAGGCACCATCGCTTTCTTGACTTAAATATTTGCACAAGGAATCCAACCTGGCCCTGGAAATATGAGGGCCTAGGAATACATAAGGAAGCACTACCAACCAGAATACTGCAGGCTTGGAGTTGATGACTCTTGTCACATTGGATAAACCGATAAATTATTACGCCCTGATGAAGTCCACAGGTGGTGAACGAAACCATACATACCAAATACAATGGCAAGCAGATACTACAGAAGAGGTCACCCCAGTGACCAGTGGGAGCAATTATGGCATGACACTCCGCAAATATTCAGAAGCATACCTCAGCGGGAAACCGCTTACAAACTCATGACAAGATGGTAGTACACCCCCCAGCGCTAACATTGGAAATTCCCAATTTTTTCACCCAATTGCTGGCGCTGACAAACTGCGGCTGGGGACTTCTTGCATACATGGTGGACCTGTCCATTGCTGACCCTTTATTGGAAAGAGGTCTTAAGCCACATTAAGGACACCAATGGCTTTCCCATACCAAACACCCCCACTGTGGTTATCTTAGGAATTAGGCCCTAATGCTCCTGGCTATGATTCATGCCGACTGGCGCCATATATCACACATGCTCGAAGCTGCCAAGCAGCTAATAGCTCTCTATTGGAAGAAGCCAGTTGCACCTCCCATTGCAATGTGATTTGCACGTCTTTGGCACTCTATGGCAATGAAACTCCTCACATCCCAGGTGACACACACGGAACCTAAATGTACACACACCTGGCAGCCTCTGCTAGACTACTTTTCTAGATTGGAGTATACATGTTTCACTCCACCTAAGCGCCGCACCATTCAATTATTTGAGGACGCCACGCTATCCCATGACACTGAATCTCCACAAGAAACCCTTCAGCATGACAACTCGAGGATCCCGATATCCACCCCTTAGCCCCCGATGGGGAACTTGGTGGACCCTAGCTTAGAATGACCCCCTATCCACTCCCTTTCTTGATACCTTCATCTCTCTCACTACCGTTTATTTCTGTTCCTTGTTAACTGTCTATCACTATAGCTAATTGCTTTTAGCAAGGCACAATCGTGCCCATGACTGCTATGATTATAGCAATATGATACACAGTGACAATGATCTAAACTTGTGTAAACTTATGAAGCCAGCTGTATACTATATTGAAATTTGTTAAATGCTTCTACACTGTGATATAAGATTGCCCTCTTTTAATAAACAGATAAACAGATTTGAAAACAACAATGTAATATATATACCAAAACGTTTATTTTTCACTTATTAACAATTAACACACATATATATTTATATATTTTTTCATGCAGCCCCTGAGCAACACATTATTCAACAATCAAATGAGAGTCAATATATAAAGTCGTGTTCTGCTGAATTTCTTTTTTTCTCTTTTATTCTATTTACACTCTTTTTCCCTTTTATTCTATTTACACTCATTAAGATGGCCGCAACTGTCGTCGCTGCCGCGGTACGTGGCCTTGTAATGAAGACCTTTGGCATCCACATTGGATAGGCTTTGTTTTTACCTGTTTCATATTGGACTTTATAAGTTTGGCGCACGATTAGGACCTGAGCTTTGGACCCCGTCTCTTTTTGAATATAGAAGGTTAGATGTCTCGCGGCACGGGGTTTGTGGTGAATTGGGTATAAATACCCAACATAAGATGGAGGCGGTCGTACACGCGGCTTCAGCGCGGGGATAGGAGTACTCTCGGGATGAACATGGAACTTGCAGCAGGTATCGTGGAAACCAATTACACACTGCGCGATAGACAGTTTACTTACAGATGTTATATAGTGAGGGTGTGGAGACGGGGTGGGGATGCGTACATATTTGTATAAGCACGGATAGACTACGCCAACATTTTCCATTAAATTATTTTACCTTCACAGGGTGTTACTCCGCCCGCTCAAGACTTTTTGAAATGACGAGAGGATTTTGTTGAAAACTATTTAGAACCTACTGGTGAGCGTTACTCAGAAGTTTATTGCAGTAATATTACATATGGATTAGTTTTAACATTATCGCTTAACTGCTTTACCTGTTTATTTTGACAGACATTTTTATATACATAGAACATGAACTTGATTTACTGCTCGGAGTGTTTTGTTATCTAGAGAGGTGAGCTGGTATGCATACAGCAAGCTGCTTTATGGATCACATCACTTACTATGAGTAGGGGTTAGTTGCTTTCTTTTTTCTGGGAGCATGAAATAGGTTTTACTCAGAGCACTACTTGGGGTACATCTCTTTTCTGGTGAGAGGAGTATCATGCACATTACATGGAATGTAGTTTTGGTCTCATGAGCATGGGACACAACACAATATAATGTTTTTGTCACAATATTGTGGTGATAATAGAGAATTATGACTTTGTCCATAAGCTAACTCACCATAGGCTTGGTTGGGAAGTCCCTGATTTCCCATTTGCTAACTACGCAAGTTCAATATTTTCTTTGATGTAATCTTTGTGAGACTACAACTTGGTCTATTTCTTTTGTAGCCCTGATGAAGTCATTTGGGTTGACGTACCCATGACAAAACAGCTGTTGGCTACAAGGCAACAAGTTATAACTAGAGTGATTTCATGAAGCAAGAGGAGCTTTCATTTGATGGAAGAATAAAAGAGAAAAATAGAAATTTAGCAGAAGAACACAACTTTATATATTGACTCTTATTTGATTGTTGAATAATGTGTTGCTCAGGGGCTGCATGAATTTATTTGGGCAGTGGACATAGTCTACTCCATACTGTGAGGGTTGGTGGCTACCCCTTTATCCCCTTGGAGCACAGTGAGACTAGGTTTACTCTACAAGGGGATACAGACAGGTTTGCACAACAGATACCCTTGCCATGCATTTCCTTTCTTAAAATTACATGGATGATGGATAGCACATTTAAAATCTGTCCCAAGCCATTTTATCATCTTTGCACTATCCATGGCGAATACTAAGAAACCAACATCCCTTTCATATACTCCCTCATTTCCAACAAACAAAGTACAACCTATATAGAACTACTAACAATTAAATAACAAACAGAAATATTCTTCCTGCAAAAATAATAATAGACTTCGAGCAAGCCATAAACTATGAAAAACGAGCAAAAGCAGCAAAAAACCTTTTACTCGTCTTTTTTAAATTAATCATTATAATTATGTCATTTCATCTATCATTTTACACAAAAACATGACATAACATAAATTAAAAAAGCAAACAGCAAAACAAATCATGAACAAAAACATTTCCCACCCATAATATTTAAAAATAACTTAGTTTTGTAGCAGTAGATCATCCTCAGAAACATAAAATCCAAACGATCTCCAACCAAATCTGAATCCATCAAAATAGTAAAGCCCCCCAAACAATGTACAAATACAGCTGTTGAAAAAACGGATCCAACGATGCAATCCTCTCAATAATGAAACCCTAAAAAATTCAAAAAATAGTTTAAAAAAAAAATAAACACTCCAACAAAAAACGAAAAATAAAAGGAAATGTAAGAGAGTAAATAGTTTCAATGAAATTTATGGCTGGGGGGACAAAAATGGCACGATTTTGCACAGGCTGGCCACGTTTCCCAGGGCGAATCGCATAATTCCAGAAGTGGTGGACGACCAGGGAACGGTACGCAACGCTCCTTCAGGGATGGCACACGTGTTTGATAGCTACTATTGGTGCCTGTATGCTGCACAAACTACCGAATCATCGCTCCATGGTCTCCTCGGAAGGAGTCGCGTCAGTCTCCCCCGGTTGGAGACGGCAGCCCAGAAAGACCTGGACCGCCCCATCTCTAAGAAAGAAATTGAGGAAGCCATTTCTCTTATGTCCCCGGGTAAGACTCCGGGACCAGATGGTCTTCCCCAAGAATACTACGCGGCTTACCGCGACACACTAGTGCCCCACTTGGCTGGCCTTTTTCAGGAGGCCCTTGATCAGGGCTCCTTCCCGCCGGAGACCGATATTGCCACTATTGTGGTTCTTCCAAAATCCGAGCCCCCCTCCCATCACTGCGCAGATTACCAGCCCATATCCCTCCTCAATACAGAGATCAAACTTTATGCCACCATCCTGGCCCAACGGCTAAAGCCGCACCTGCCCACGTTGGTCCACCCGGACCAATGTGGCTTTAAGCCCGCACGCGTGACCCGTCATTGTCCCGGAGGGTGCAACTAGCTCTGGCCCACCGACACGTACTCACCCCTTATTTGGCCCTCCTCCTTATAGATTTCGAAAAAGCTTTCGATTCGGTGAACTGGGCATATAAGTCCAAGACGTGTTGACGGAGATGGGATTCGGGCCCCAGTTCCGGGCTTTGGTCCGGGTGCTGTATGCCCAGCCGAATGCACGGGTGCTATTGAACGGCGTCCTGTCCGAGGCCTTTCCCATTGCTAGGGGCACGCGGCAGGGTTGTCCCCTTTCACCCCTGTTGTTTGCTCTGGCAATGGAACCCCTGGGGGCCCTGGTGCGGGCTGACATCCGTGTTAAAGGATGGGAGTGGCCGAACGCCGACACAGACAAGATTGCGCTTTATGCGGACAGCGTCCTGCTCTTTCTGGCCGAGCCCGCTTCCTCGGGACCGCACTGTCTCCGGGTTGTTGCAGGCGTTTGGGCAAGCGTCAGGTCTTAGGCTGAACCCCGGGAAATCAGTACTGGTCACTCTTCACCTGTCAAGGGATTGTTACGATTGGCAGTCCAATATTCCGATCTGACCCAATTCCTTTAAATATCTGGGAATATGGATTACCCTGCTCCCGGAACTGGGCTGGTCCCTCAATGTGACCCCACTGGTCAAAAAGGCCAAAGAAGACCTTCAGAAATGGAAGACACTGCCCTTGAACCCTCTAGGCCGGGTCGCCTTGTTTAAAATGCTGATCCTCCCTAGGTTCCTCTACGTCCTCCAGAACACCCCATTCTGTTTCCCCAGATCTTGGTTTAAGGAGTTGGATGGCTTACTTACCCGATTTTTATGGGGCGGCGGGAGACCACGTCTGGCTCTCTCCACATGCAGGATTCCTGCCTTTGATGGGGTCATGAGCATGACGCACCTGTACCTCTACTATATAGCCACACGTTTGCTGGTGGTCCACGATTGGTTCAACGGGGGATGGTCTGACCCGGCCTACCGGCTGGAGTTGTGTGAACTGGGATTTTCTAAAGTACAAGCCATGTTGTACGGGGGACCCGTCCCGATCCGGCTGCCAGACGTGATGCGTTCGGTATTCCTGGCTTGGCAGGCTTCACTGCGCCATACCGGCTGGACCGGAAAATTGACCCAATGCACCCCCCTCTGGCATGGGGCTTGGCTCCGGGAGGGGAGTGGTCTGCCTGGGTTTAGATCCTGGGACCTCATAGGCATAACACAGATTGGGGACATCTGGGCAGGGGGCCACATGCTGTCCTTCCAAGATATGCACAACCGGTATTCCCTACACCCAACCCAATTCTACAAAAATGTACAGTTAAGACACACCCTTCACACACACATCACAGATTACACTCGGCTCCCGGAATACAGCCCCATGGAGGCCCAGACGTTATTGGGGGACTTGAGCAGGGGGTGCATTTCCTGTATATACCGCACCTTAATTAACAATACTGCCAATTCCTTGGACAAACTGAAGGACCAATGGACAGACTGGGTGGGGCCCCTGGATGAAATGGACAGGCGCGATGCCCTCATGGCGCTCAAAACAATTACCGCCTCCGCCAAACTTAGGCTAATCCAATTATACTATTTGCACACCGCTTACCTCACTCCGGTACACCTTCACCGAGCGGGTTTATGCTCTGACTCGTCTTGCGCTAGGTGCAGCCAGGCCCCAGTAGAATTTTTCAACGTGGTCTGGACCTGTCCCCGGCTGGTAAATTTTTGGGGAGCCATTGAAGAGGAACTTACGGAGGTCTTGGGGTGGACAGTTCCTCACGATCCACGGCACTCACTACTGGGGATAATAGATGGGCTAGACGGGCCCCGGAACGACAAGACCTTCTTTAACACAGCTATGATAGTTGCCAAGCGCGACATAGCGGCAGCATGGATTTGTCCCGATCCACCAGCCCTGGGAAAGTGGCGCAAGGGAGTGGACTGGTGCGCGATACAAGAGAAAGCTCTATACGCGGCTGCCCCAAGAAATACCGGAGGGTGTGGGGTAAATGGAAGGGCGCTGTCGAAGAAAGTGAATGATACTCTAACTCTTTCTATGGTTGTATGCCCCACGGGGTGCAGAACCGGGGTCATATAGACTTTGGTAATGTAACTGAATATCTACTACCCGTGATTTTGCTGATTTGTTTGTGTGTGTTGAAATTCAATACAATTTGGATATAAAAAAAATCAAAATCTGCAAAAATAGAAAAACACCCTCCCACAAAAGCACATACAACCCCACATACATCAAATATTACATTCAATATAGCAACACATTTAAAAAACATTTAACTAACACTCTATAACACGATCCTACTCTTAAAAACCATGACAAACAAACGAAACACTAAACTACCAAAACTGCACCATACCACAAAACAAACCTACATTTAACACTCTACCTACTCTATGTACACTCCTACCAACTCCCCCTACCACAGAAGTACCTTAAAAATAATATAAAACAAACTTACCTTAAGCGACGAAACAAAACTCTCAACCGCGAGGTTCCTTCTTCCAAAATGACCTAAAAATGAAATAGATAGAAAACAAAAGCAAGAAAAAAAATGGCTGCGTACTAAAACAGGAAATATGACTACTTCCCCATAGGCAAGCATGGAGATTAACAAGAAATAATTCAAACAACTTAAATATATATTTTTATATGATCAAAAACAAATATAAAAATATATAAAATATTTAACCCCAGAAAAACAGTAAATATATATTAAATACAATAGAATATCTTATATTACAATATTTATGTTATATATATACAAAATATTAAATTACCAAAACACTTTCATTAACATGCAAACAATATGACAATGTTTACCATCTAAAAATTGATTGTAAAATGAGATTTATTTTAAAAAGTTACTTTGCTACATGTGTAAAATTATTTAATATATTAAATACTATTATTTAAAAAATAATATTATTTAATATACAAAATAATGTCCAAGAAAAACTGTTAGTAGTAGTAGTAGTATAAGCTTTATTCGATATAAAAAAATATCATAAAAGCAATGCATTTCCAAATATACACATTATTTACATAAATAAAATGGTTTAAAAAGTCATTAAATCATCGTCTAGTAAGCTTATATAATACAATATCCACAATAGATTAAAATTCATAATTCGGTTGTTAAAAGGAAAAAGACTAAATCTGGAATGTGTAAACTAGAATCCTGTATAAGGGATGGACAGCTGTTCACCATCAGCGTCTGCAGGCTTCCTAGCTAGTAACTTGCTTCTAATTAGCCAGGCGGATCCCAAGAATTTAGCTACCCCACATATCAGAGTAAGGGAAGAGGTATCAGTGCAAAGGATGCGGAGAGCATTACGATGGCACATTGGGCCCAGTAATTTGCAGACCGGTTTTAGCCACCTCATTCTGGGGAGCCTATACGCCGGGCAAGCAAACAAGAGATGAGCCGTCGTCTCATTATGGTAGGCACAGCCCGGGCAGGGTAAAGATGACATAATTGGCCCTTTCCAACGTGAAACAAAGCTGTTGGTCGGCAGAGTCCCGAATCTCAGCTTCATATATAATACCCTATGGCTGGGGGTCTGGATAAAATCCAAATAAGGTTCTAATGAGCGGGTATGTTTGTGTTGGAAGAATCCCTCCGCCAGTTTCCCCAGTCTGGGATTTTGAATGACCAGCAACTGGACCCATTCCCAGTACAATTTTTTGATAACCTGTTTTGTAGGTGGTGTTTGGGTGCGCCAGGCCTCCTTTAGACCAATAGAAATTAAAAGTTTTCGGAGGTCTGTTAACCATTTTATCTTACTCCCAGAGTCCGCTGCAACTAGTTCGTCAAAGACTGCAGCGTAATGGGAGAGTTCTGGAGTCCTTTTTATACGGGCCCAGAACAAAAGGGGGCGCAAGCGTACTATGTCCTGGAATGAGTGTCTCCCTAGGTCAAAAAATAGGGGCTTCAAGGGCGTCGAGGAAGGTAGGGAAAGCATATCTCTCATAAACTTATTTTCCGACAAAACAAGATCACTCACATTCTGGAAGCCCCAGAGCTCGGAGCCATACAGGGCTGAGGAAAGTGCTTTGCCGGCATAGACCGCAAGGACAGGGGCCACAGGCCTACACCCAGTAAGACGCTGCTCTCTCAAAATAACGCCAGACGTCCTCTTGTGATTTAAGAGCATCTTAGCAAGGTAGGGGCCCCATTTCATGTCTTCAGCAAGAGAGATTCCCAAATAATCAAAACCCTCCACGTTGTCCAACGGGACACCATCTAGGGTGAAGTGGTTTTTAAAGCGTTTGGACGGGTTGATGCACATGGTCTTAGTTTTGGTGGTATTAACTATCAGGCCATGTGAATCGCAAAAAGAGGCAAAGTTATTCAAAAGTTTCTGGAGCCCCCCCGGGGATTTTGAGATCAAGAGAGTATCGTCTGCGAACAGGAGAGTCAGGATCTTCTCCCCGGCCAGTGATGGAGCATCGGCCGGGTCCTGGCATAAAAAATCAACCACCCCGTTGATGTAAAGAGAGAACAGGGTGGGTGCCAGCACACATCCCTGTCGAACTCCCCTGTTCACGGCGATTCTCTCAGTCAGTTGCCCCTGGGACCCCCATCTAACCTTGGCGTAATTGCCTTGGTGTAGACGCTGAATCATGTCTAGGACCAAAGGGGGAGCGCCAAGTTGTTGTAAGGTAAGCCAAAGTTTCCCCCGGGGAACTAAATCGAAAGCGGTCTTCAGATCTATGAAGGCAAGATACAAACTGCCCCTGCCCAGAAGTACTATCTTCCAATAAATCATAAAGAATCTGAAAACCTGATCGATTGTTCCCATCTTGGTCCTAAAGCCTGCTTGAAAGTGGGAAAGAATGTTATTGTCTTCCATCCAATTGCCTAACGTAGCTAGTAAGACCCTGCCAACAACTTTCTGAATCACGTCAATTAGACTGATTGGTCGGTAGTTGGCAGGGTCTTCCCTATTCCCCTTTTTAAAAATGGGGACCACCTCGGCACCCTTCCAAGAATCAGGTACTGGTGCACCTCTAGCTATCAAATTCAGGATCAAAAGGATAAGAGCTGCCCAGGGCTCAGCAAAATGTAAAAGCAAATCTCCAGGGAGGCCATCTGGACCTGCCGCCTTACCAGGGGCTATGCTTTTGATTGCTATCGTCACCTCGCTTAAGGCAAAGGGATCCCGGTGGTAGCCGGGAGCTCTAATAGGGGATGAGTAAGCCATATCAAGGGAAGAGGAAGCATTAACATCCTCTGTGTATAGTTTAGAAAAGTGGAGCAACCATTGGTTGGCAGTTATATGGTTGGACAGTGGAGGGTTGATGGTACTGGCCCTCTTGTTAATTAAATCCCAAAAGCCTTTCGAGTCTTTTTCGGATGATGCATGTTTTAATTTGGCCCAGTGGTCCTCATCCCAACTTTTCTTTGCCTCCCTCTGTGCCTTGATATACTCCTTCCTAGCTCTAATAACTGCGGCGGAGTCTTTTTTCTTGACTTCCAGGATGAGTGCCGTCCTTACAAGTAACAGAATACCAGGGATTCCAAGCCTTAACCTGTGGGCCTCCAGTGATGACCTTGCCTCTAATTGTGAAAAAGGAGCTCAAATTCAAAATAAAATCTTGATAGATTTTGTGAAAATTAAATAGGGTCAAAGCGGAATTGGCATAAGATGTAAAATTGCTAATCTCATCTTCTAGGGTGCCCTTTATGCTTGCCAATTTATGTTCCTTAATCGCAACTTTCTGCCATTTAAGGCGTCTACAACAATTAGTGGGGACGACTTCTCTAGTAGACAGGAACACTCGGCTAATTGCATCAGCACCAGGTGCTTGCCAGACATTATTTAATTTTAAACATAAGGGGTTGTGGTCACTATCTGTGGAAGGTTTAACTTCCATATCTAGTAGATCACACCATAGCCTGACATCTAAAAGAATATAATCGATCCTAGATGGGGAACAAATCCTATTAAAAGTGGGTGCCCCATGGGGATCTGAGATGGATCTTCCATTTACAGCTCTAAGGTTGAACTCTTGGACGAGGGCATTTAATTGGATAACCCTCTGGGACCACTTTCTAATCGGAGGGAGATTAAGGGTCGGGATGCTCCATTTAGCATCTAGTTCAGCAGTACCCAAAAAATCCTCCGCACCAAGCGGTTCAAAAGTGCAATTTAGATCACCCCCTATAAAAATATACGAAGACGGGGAGATACCGGAAAGGATGCTTTCCAGCGTTGATATAGTTGCGGATCCCAGGGTACCCTTGGATCCCCTAGCATAGATGTTAAAAAGGTCCAATGAGGGTTTGTTGTGTGCTCCACCTACTGTTAAATGCAAGATGTCATGAGAAATGCAGTTGTGGGAAGAAATTGACCAATTCAATGAAGCACTAACCCATATGTGAAGGCCTCCAGAGGGACGTCCCTTTCTTGATCTGACTGCCGGGCAGAAATAGGTGGTATAACCTGTCTTGTGTAGGGGTTTCAAGCTCCAAGTTTCCTGGAATAAGCAAATGTCGTATTTTTCAACCTGGGCATTCCATTCAGGGATGGCTAGTTTCTTTTCCAGGCCCGCTATATTCCAAGATATGATGTGAAGTGTGGAAGTGTTTGGAGTAGCCGAATTTCCAGAAACATTTATAGGAGCGTGGGGTGTCGAATTAAAGGGAATATCCTCAATCTCATATTGATCTTGAGGAATGGGGATATTTGAGGTTCTAAGACCAGTACTGGGTGGTGTTAGCAGTCAGTCCACCCTGTTCAAGCCAGATTCCCCCCCTGTTTCCCCCGATGGCATATGGGGTTTAGCTCCTAGTGGGGGCCATAACGATGATCGTCTAATTTGAATGGATAAAGAATCGGGAGAAGAAGAACGAAATTCAAGGGCCACTAGATTCTCAGCCAGATTTGCATCCACAAGTTCCAACTCTAGGCAGTCAAACGGGGAATTATGGGCCGATAACCTCTTTACCCTGATGATGTCCTCCCTAATAATAGATCTACAGCCCCGGACCTGGCGCAACCAGTGTATAGCCTTGTTACAAAGTGATACACTCCCTTCAAAACCCCGGTTGGGGGGAAGTTTGGGAACTTTGACCAAGAATACTGTTTTCTTATGATTTGGGGCCAAGTGATATGCGCCAGGTGCCTTATGAGTAATTACCGGGGCGTCCTGCTTAGCGGCGGGGTGGGTTTCAGAGTCCCTGGAAGTGCCCCCTCTACAGGTTCCAATAGGACGGGTGGAACTAATTACGCTTGTTTTCTTCGCATAGCTGGACGTAGAAATAGGGCTGGATGGCAAGGGGGAAGACGTACTTGGAGGGTGGGGCAAGACACAAGGTCGTCTAAAAGGAACCAATTGGGGAGAAACAGCCCGCAAGCTAGCAGTGTGTGCAACTAAAGGGGGAATAGTTAATGAGGGTTGGGCGGTATCCAGAGGCAGGGAAAAATTTAGCTTAACATTGAGATCCTCAATGGTCTTGCTGAGAGTGATCACTGTACCCTGAAGCGAGTCAACTTTCTCCATAAGGCTCTCGAAGAGTTCTTTGCAGGTACATGGGAGCGACAGAGGAGCCTTTTGCTCGGTATGACCACATCTACTGGGAAGGGGGCAGGCTACAGTCTCAACTATCTCTGATGCAGGTTCTAGCACTGAGAAGCGGTTGGAGCAGGGGATAGATTGTAAGGAATCATTCAAAGCTTTCTTAGATTCGTAATCTCCTTTAGCTGGAGGCTTAGGGTGGGAGACGGAGGAATCCAAAGCTGAGGTAAATCTAGTGTCCTCCATTAGTGAGCTGTGGGAAATTGGGTTGGGATGTGAAACAGTTGTGTTAAAAGTTTTTTTCTTTTTTATAAACATAGAAGGTATGCCCTTTTGGGGAATTTTACCCAACCCCTCCACATTATCCCCAACAGGCCCAATAAAGTTCCCACCCAGAATGTCCTCACAATCCAAAACTATGTTCTCGATTCTGGCCATGACACAGTTGCTAGCAGCATGCTTTAAAACCTTAGATTTTTTCCCCTTCTTGCTTCCTGTGGGGCCCCCGCTCTCCATTGCCTTTCTCTTACCCATTTCCTAGCAGTTGCAGGAATAACTATGTTTTCTATAAACACTGAGGCAGTAATGCAACACTGTGACCAATGAACTATAACAACAGGGAATAGTGTATTGAAGCGAAGAAACAGTTACGTAACACAACCCTCAAAATACTCCAATCTCGAGAATTGGCAGAGGCGCAACACACAGTACCTTGTGGCTCGTGGCCTCAGAGTTAGAGGGGGTGCCCTGTCCTGTCTCTTCCTGGCTCCGACGGGCAAGGACGGGCCCGCCCTTGGCCCGGGCTTTGCCCGGGTGCTGCCCGCGCGCGTCCCGCGCTGCGGGAGGCGCCCCGGCCAAATAAGGCCCACCAGCTAGGTCACGTGATGCGTGATGGCGTCGGATGCGCTAAGGCTTCTGGGGAGTGTAGTTCGAGCCTCACGCTGCCGTTCCCCTCACGGCGTTTCTGGACAGAGTGTCGAGCAGGTAAGGTAATCAGGGCGAGATCAGCGTGGCAGCCGTTTCCCTCACGGCGGATGTAGGATTCTGAAAGTGCGTCCCACGCTGCGGGAGGCGCCCCGGCCAGATAAGGCCCACCAGCTATGTCACGTGATGCGTGACGGCGTCGGATGTGCTAAGGCTTCTGGGGAGTGTAGTTCGAGCCTCACGCTGCCGTTCCCCTCACGGAGTTTCTGGACAGAGTGTCGAGCAGGTAAGGTAATCAGGGCGAGATCAGCGTGGCAGCCGTTTCCCTCACGGCGGATGTAGGATTCTGAAAGTGCGTCCCGCGCTGCGGGAGGCGCCCCGGCCAGATAAGGCCCACCAGCTAGGTCACGTGATACGTGACGGCGTCGGATGCGCTAAGGCTTCTGGGGAGTGTAGTTCGAGCCTCACGCTGCCGTTCCCCTCACGGCGTTTCTGGACAGAGTGTCAAGCAGGTAAGGTAATCAGGGCGAGATCAGCGTGGCAGCCGTTTCCCTCACGGCGGATGTAGGATTCAGAAAAACTGTTAAAGAAACTATAACATTGTAAAATAAATATTAAATACTTTTATAATACAATTAAATAAAATGTATTAAAAATATGTGTAAAAACAAATGTACTTACATGTCTTTTTTTCTTTAAAATAAATTGAAATTTTCAAACATAAAAAGTTCATGTATGTGTAAACATTTTAAAAATATGACTATTTCTGTGAAATGAAAATATTTTGCAAACAATGTAAAAAGATAAAAATTGTTTCAAAACTACAACTATATTGAAAAATAAAATTGTAATAATATAAAGCTGTTTACAAAACATTCATGTTTAAATGTGTTACACTTTATGAGTTAGTATTATTTGAAATAAAAATTGTAAACACTAATGTTTAGTATTTATAATAAATGGAAAATATAACTATCCCCAAAAGATCTTAATCACATCTACTTGTCTGGACACAATATATATTTTTTAATTGATTGTATGAAAAAATTGTATGCGTCTTATTTTCTATATTTAATCCAATTCCTTAAAATAACTATAATATAACATTGTGAAAAAATACACAATTAACAAAATATATTTAAATAAAAATATAAACCCCCAAAATTATATATCAAACCCTATAAACAATATTACACTTAAAATATTAAAGTACTAAGGGGCCGATTCCGATGGCCGGTCGGACACCTGTCCGTAGCCTTATCCTGCGACCAACAGGTACCCGGAGCCGGTCCGTCCTGTAGAGTAAGTACGATGCGCATAACTGCCAAAAAACACGACCCACACGTAGGCTGTGAATCAAGACCCTTTCTCCATCCGAGCCGTAACTCCTAAAGAGGAACTGTGTCGCCAGGAAGCAGTATCCATAGCAGTTTCCGGCATGACAAGTACGATGCGTACTTCCTACGCGCCGGACTGGTCATCACGTACGGCACGTTACAGCATCCGGAAAACAAGCATAGATGCTACGATTCGCGCCACAAATCAATACAGGGCTACGAGACGGACCAGCTTGCAGTGGGTACGAGACGGAGCAACAAGCAGCGTGTACGACACGAACACATCATGAATCCCATCGCGCAGGTCATACCAGTACTCTACATCTATGACCGGATCAGGAACCAACGCCGACAGCGCAGGCGGTAAGTCAGACACCTACCACAACAACAAACGACACATACCCGCAAAATGGAACACACACACAGGGGATCCACATCCCGGCCACTAACAACAGCCCACCATAGGGGTTGCATGGCCAGCACCACTAACACCCCCACCCATGGGGGCCTGTTGCCCATCACTACTGCCACCCCCACCCATAGGGACTATGTTGCCCATCACCCCTGCCACCCCCACTCACAGGGAACCTGTTGCTCATCACTACTGCCACCCCCACCTATAGGGACTATGTTGCCCATCACCCCTGCCACCCCCCACTCACAGGGCTTATGTTGCCCATCACCCCTGCCACCCCCACTCACAGGGACCTGTTGCCCATCACTACTGCCGCCCCCACCCATACGGACTATGTTGCCCATCACCCCTGCCACCCCCACTCACAGGGTACCTGTTGCCCATCACCCCTGCCACCCCCACTCACAGGGCTTATGTTGCCCATCACCCCTGCCACCCCCACTCACAGGGGACCTGTTGCCCATCACCCCTGCCCCCCCCCACTCACAGGGGACATGTTGCCCATCACTACTGACACCCCACCCATAGGGACTATGTTGCCCATCACCCCTGCCACCCCCACTCACAGGGCTTATGTTGCCCATCACCCCTGCCACCCCCACTCACAGGGCTTATGTTGCCCATCACCCTTGACACCCCCACTCACAGGGGACCTGTTGCCCATCACCTCTGCCACCCCCAGCCATAGGGATTATGTTGCACATCACCCCTGCCACCCACACCCATAGGGGACCTGTTGCCCATCACCCCTGCCACCCCCACTCACAGGGGACCTGTTGCTCATCACTACTGCCACCCCTACCCATAGGGACTATGTTGCCCATCCCCCCTGCCACCCCCACTCACAGGGCTTATGTTGCCCATCACCCCTGACACCCCCACTCACAGGGGACCTGTTGCCCATCAACCCTGCCACCTCCAGCCATAGGGCTTATGTTGCCCATCACCCCTGCCACCCACACCCATAGGGGACCTGTTGCCCATCACCCCTGCCACCCCCACTCACAGGTGACCTGTTGCCCATCAATACTGCCACCCCGACCCATAGGGACTATGTTGCCCATCACCCCTGCCACCCCCAGCCATAGGGTTTATGTTGCCCATCACCCCTGCCACCCACACCCATAGGGGACCTGTTGCCCATCACCCCTGCCACCCCCACTCACAGGGGACCTGTTGCCCATCACCCCTGCCACCCCCAGCCATAGGACAGGTGATGCACAACACATCCAGCATACGCAAACATCAGGTATGTCCGCAAAACACATCCCCATGACATCATGACAACAGTGTGTAGTCTGTGACAAATGCCCACAACAGTGATTATGGCTACGAGCATACAATGTAAGTAACAGCACGTGTGACCAACACATGAGTGTGACATACACAAGGCAAGCATCACCATAGCACTGTGGCAATGTAAAAAGAACACCCCCTCACTGTGTAGAGCAGAAGTTAAGTGGGGTCTCACAAAATGCAGCAGATGTGGAGCATTGTGGTGATGGGGACCAAACCCCCCTCATCACAGTGACCAAAGGGTAAGTGTCATCATGGTCAAAGCTGCAAATAACGAACAGCATGTATGATCCCTGCTCCCAACACATCAAACACTTCTGGTGCAAACTAGTGGTTGTGTCCCATACACACAGAGATGTGGTGAGGCTAACAGTGCTGTGAAAACATAACACTCTCGGCCATGTGCAGACAAGCACCACACATGGGGGCTGACAATGCATACAGCGCACAATGACACAACAGCAGAAGTGACCATCACCAAGCATGCACACATCTCGAAAATAGACACACCAATCAAAACAACATGTGTAGACTGTAGGTGTCAGCTCACAAACTTACATTTCATGCCAGCAATGGCACCCAACAACCAGGATGAATGTTCACAATGATGTGAAATGACTCACAGGGACAGCAGGCAAAATCACAGAAACAGCATCCCGACAAAGGCCCACAACAGCAATGCAAATGCACTGGTGCAGATGCACAAACAGGAAAACTCACACTGCACATCAGACACAACATGTGTGTGTGTGTGTCACAGTATCCCCAGGCAACTACACAACACATGAGGGGGGCTGAACCACAGTGCCACAGATGTGGACACAGTGCCATACAAAAGTAAACCATCATTGGGACACCCTCAGTGGGCAATCAGGCATTGGGAGATGAGAGGGAGCACAACAGACACATGTGACATACACATGCACATACAACACACACCATGGGCCCAGGCCATGTCACTGGACAACGCACTAACTTGAGGGGACACAACTCCTGTGGGAGCCCAGCTGTGCCAAACATATTCACCGCAAGTCCCACTCATGTCTGCAGAACACTTGGTCAGTCAGCCATCAGTTACCACACAATGAAGGCTCTGGTCGCAACAGCCTTGGTACGGGAATCTCCCCTAAGTCAGCTGCACATACCCAAAACATATGTCTAGCAAGTTGCACAGAGGACCCAGTTGCTCCTATTACAATGATGCACACACCTGTAGAGCCAGTAGTGATAAACGCAAAGTATGTGGAAGTGACAATTTGGACAATGGGAAGCACATCACATGTGCAGGGGTACAAGCCACATATGTGACCATGCCAATGAAATGCTCACAGAGAGATGTACACAAATAGTTGAACCAGACACACCCAGGTAGCTGCAAAGGATGACATGGATACCCACCAGAATCGGATACATATCTCATGGACCACAGGGAGTACCTCACATCAACACATCAGTATGCAACATTGTAAACCAAGCATTACAGGTGCAAGGGCATGTAAAACAACATCAACATGATGTACAGCTAAATCAAGTTCACAGGGACAAAGAAAAAAAGCTTTATTCAGCATATGAAAAGCGAAACGTCTGTTCCAACAAAAGGCCAATGGCCAGTCCATGTCCAAGTGGCAAGGAGTGAACTAGACTGACAAATTCAGTATATGAAATGCTAAACATCTGTGCAACCAAAAGGCCAATGGCCAGTCCATGTCAAAATGCCAAGGAGTGAACTTGCTTGCCTGCACTGCTAAGGACCGGGGTCATCCCCTCAGAGGGGCATACATGGGGGCAGGCCAGGCACCGCAGGAACAGGATCAAGGCACTGCAGAAGGAGGCAGTGAAGAGGTGGGGGATGCAGGCGAGACACTTGCAACTGCAGTGTAGCTGACTGAAGTGGTGCGTGCTGTCACAACTGTGGGGCACAAGTCAGATGGGGTGGGTGCCGGCACAACTCCAGTGGGCAGGTCAGATGGAGTGGATTGGCCCACTGCAGTGCCCAACTCAGACGGGGTGGTTGTGGACTCCAAAGCAGTGCCTACATCCATGGGAGCGGAATGGGGGACAGGTGAGGTCAGCAGGGTGGGGGGTGGGTCAGTGGCACCAACTGTCTGACCAGGTGTGGAGGAGCAAGTGCTAGGGGGGGATGGCCGTAGCATTTTGGGGATGGTGTATCTGTGTGTGGGGGAACCCGGGGCAGGGAGTGGCGGGGGAACCTCTGGAGTGGTGGCCTGTGGGATGGAGGACGGAGACTTTGCCGTGGAGCTGCGTGGTGGCGGGGGATCTTGCTCTTCTTGCGCCGGGGGGACTTGCGGGTGGGCGTCTCGGTCTGACTGCGCCTGGGAGAGGGTGTCCGGGTGTGAGGGGCACTCCCTTCTGTGGGTGGGGACTTCCTCTTCCCCTTGTAATCAGGATCTACTGGGTCGGTGGGGAAGAGGCCAAGGTCACAGAGGAAGAGCTTCTGGGGGGATGGGGTTGCAGGTGAGGCAAGGGAAGGGGGCTGGGAGGGAGAGGTCTCGGAGGACTGTGGAATGGTTGTGGATGACTGTGTGTGTGTCAGCAAACCAGCCCCTGTGAGTGTGGAATCAGTCCCCTGCGCTTGCTTGTGTGCACGTCTAGCCCTTGGTTTGGGGGTTTCTGTGCTTGGGACAGGTAGGCTGCTAGGAATTGTGGGTGGTGCAGGGGTAGGAGGGGTGTGGGACTGTGGGAGGAAGGACACTGCTGCCGTCAGGGAGGAGGCCAAGGACTAGTTGGCCCTTTGTAGGGCAGACATGCCCGAGGAAATGCCCTCCATGAATGACACCAGTTGTGTCAACAGACCTGTGTGTGCATGGAGGACCTTCAGCATCAACGTCTGCCCTACATGGATCTGTCGAAGTAAGTCCACAGAATTCTCACTCAGGGCAGCAGGGGACACAGGGGCAGGGGGTGCGGTGCCTGGCACAAAGGAGACATGCTCACAAACACTGGAGCCCACAGGGACCTCTGGGATGGGAGCCGATGAGAGGGTGGTGGTGGTGGCGGAGACAGCCTCACTAGCTGGTGTTTGGTGGCCGCTGACACCCGCCTCCACAGGGGAGTCATCCTCAGAGCTGCTGTGGCCTTCAGCTGGGGGGGTAGTGCTGACGACTCCTCTGTGTGGCTCAACTCGCCCTCCGTGCCACCGGGTCCACCTGACTCCTCTCCTTCTGTCCCTGTAAGGCTCTGTGGCTCCTCCTGGTCCGTGAAGCTGTCCCCCTCCTGTGGCCGTGGATGTATCTGGATAGGAATAGGAAGTAACAGAACAACATCAGTCACCTGCACCAACTGCACACACCACAGCGAGTACATCACAGGGCAAGCCCTGGCATCATCAGCTGAACACAGCTCAAAGTGCCAACACTGTTTAGGATGAGACAAATGTCATTCTCAACATCAACCATGGCACACATATCCCTCCTTGACTTTCACACATATGTCCGTTGCATGTTGGATGCTAACACACCAATGTGCCAACATGCACCACCCACACATTAGTTGTACATGCAAGTGAACATGTAGGAGTATGTCACTAGACACACAGCACATCTCTTGCGACTGACTCAGTATAGGTGTCCGGATGAAGGGATGGGCAGAGACTCATTTCACATGCTTGGGATGCATGCCAGCAACACACACTATGATGTACTCATGTCCTGATGGGAAAGGCCACAATGGGGTGCATGGTGCACACTTGAACACAACGCAGGCTCACTCATAGCAAGTGCAATGCCATGGCACTGGGATGCCCTCAAAGTCAGTCAACACTGTCTCCTGTCACAGGGGCAGGGCATCGAGACAACAACAATATGCACTGACTCACAATCCTAGCTCAGGGGTAAATCTGACTCTGCAGATGACTGGCGTACTTGCCCATCCCATGCAAACAACATATCCAGGACCCAGAAGACCCCACATCATGCAAATCATTCATATGAGTCTCAGCAAACACAAATCCATGTACATTAACACATCACAGTCTGCCATGCATATAACCTAGCTACATGAGGGACACCGTTGCATACACCATTGTACGCTGTCAGATGATCACACACCTATATGTCACACAGGTCTTGTCTCCCACAGTCACATTGCAGATGTCATGCTGACCCTATGAATCATGGACACCCCAGTTATACGTAGCAACAAGCCACACCCTAATGACACAGAGGCACACACCTGAGGGCACATGTCACTAAGCACAACCTGCAATTTCATACACAGGAGTGGGATTACAGAGTGTTTCTGAATGCCCTTGAGGGGGCATGACTGGTCAGGACTAAGTGAAACAGTGTATTGCCCCGGACAGTAGTCAGGTGGCTAAGCAATTGTGACATACTTGATATACATACTCCTGATGTCCAAAAATTGGAGTCCCATGCTGCATGGTTTTGTTTTGAATACCCCAGAAACATGTTGCGAGTCAGACCAGCAATTGGTACACATCTCAAGGGCACACACAGTTCACATGTCAGATCTCAGGCATTGTGTAAACAATTGACCTACCCATGAAACACACAACAGAGTCACGGGAACTGATGTTGACTGGTACCTGAAACATAGCTGACTGCAGGGACACAGTGCCCTAGTGACACAAGCAACAGACTGTAGGGGCCACACCTGTGGAACAGTTGAGGAGGGTGCATCACACAAATGAGGGACCTGATTTTGGGACTACAAGACCTACGTAATGTGGAAGTGTGACCAGGACAAAAGACTGCTATTTGCATGTCAGACATAGTACACAGATCAGGCATGGACTTACCCCCTGCCTGCTGCTGTCTGGCCTTCAGCTGCCTATCCTGGTCCGGGAAGACCACCGCCAGTATCCGGAGCATGTGGGGAGTCAGGGTCCGGTGTCCGCCCCTCCTGCGTGGAGGTGACAGCTTCAGCTGGACTCTAGCTATCCTCCGGGTCCAGCCACAAAGGTCCTGCCACCTCTTCTGGCAGTTGCGGATCCGGCGCTTGTAGACCCCCACAGAACGAACAGCCCGGGCAATGGTCAGCCAGATCTCCTGCTTCTGGTGGGCATCAACCCGTGAGTACATTAACACACATGCCCCAGATTTGTGCAGCACACTATTGGATATACATGTCATCATCACAAAGGGAAATAAATTACACAGGTAGTGCAACCATGGGCAATGAAAACTCACATGCATGTCTGACATGTTAACAATGCCTGGATAGTTTAAGCTTGCAACAATGCACTTTAGCAGCAGGAAAACTATTCATTACATGTACCTACACACTTTGGTGGATGGAAGTAGTCAGTGAGAATACTTGCCACTGGTGTACACACTGCTAGTACTGCTAGTCAGACAACATGCATAATTAGGAAGGCAGTGGACAGCACACTCACCTGCTCCCCTGGTGTCCCATAGAGCTTTCTGTACTCTGGAAGGAGCCCGTCCAGCAGGGCCTGGTTCTCCTCCTCAGTGAAGGCTGGAGCCTTCTCCAGTGTACGTGCAATAGCAGGAGCCAGAGGATGCATAGACAGCAGCAGTGGTAGCAGGGATGTGGTCCAGTAGCATGTAGTGCAGGCAAGTGAGCTCCCTGGGGGCCAGCCAGCCTTATATGCAGAGGCAGACTCTGTGCCATGTGTCCCAAGTGATAGGTCCAACACGGTTGCATCCTATGAATCTGGCCAATCCATTCAAAAGTACGACTCATACACACCTTCCGCATCGTTCAAATCTTCACCTTCATGGAACACTTGAAATTGCAACATTGTTGTAGGGATCCAACTGAATTTCCAGTGCACAACTCGTACAAGTTTTGAATCCGCATCCGTCTCCATGACAGTCCTGAGCCAATGGGTGCGCCCGGCTCGTTCAACTGACTGTACAACGCGTATTTTGAATATACACATGCACCCGTCTCCATACGATTCAATGGCCAAGGCGTACGCCTGTCTCGGACCATGCCTGTCCGACGCACAAGCATGATAGTCACCCGCGTCGGACCTCATTGTAGGCAATGACAATGCGTACGCACGGCTCGGTCATGACCCGTGCAATGCGTACGCATTGTCACCCACGTCGGACCTCATTGTATGTAATGACAAGGCGTACGCACGGCTCGGTCATGACCCGTGCAATGCGTACACATTGTCACCCACGTCGGACCTCATTGGATTCAATGACAAGGCATACGCACGGCTCGTCATGACCCGTGCAATGCGTATGCATTGTCACCAGCGTCGGACCTCATTGTATGCAATGACAAGGCGCTCGGTCATGACCCATGCAATGCATACCCATTGTCACCCGCGTCGGACCTCATTGTATGCAATGACAAGGTGTACGCACGGCTCGGTCATGACCCGTGCAATGCGTACGCATTGTCACCCGCGTCGGACCACATTGGATTCAATGACAAGGCGTACGCACGGCTCGGTCATGACCCGTGCATTGCGTACGCATTGTCACCTGCGTCGGACCTCATTAGTGTGACTATTAGACGGATGCAACACACATATACTGGCCATGGACACCTGCACACACCTGCCAAACTATAGCATTGGCCACACAGTGTCCCATGGCATGTGAGGCTGCATTCCCTGGGTGTTTGAGGGGGCACAGCTGTTTTTTTGTCTGGCACTTTGTGCAGCCACTTCCAGGCTGTACACGTGTACATGGGGGCAGAGTCCTTTGTGTGTTGTGCACATTAGCACTGTGATGTGCAATTGGACAGTAATGGGCATGAGTGAAGGCCACAGTGTCAGGTTGGATATGTTTAAGACATGTCACATACACCCTGAGTCCTGGGGGTGATGGCATGTACGTCACAGCAAGACCTGTAGCCCCAATACTGATGTGCACCCACAGTCTGGGTGCATGTTGTGTCTCTGATGTGTCTGATCACATGTTTCCAATGGGTGACAGTCTCCACATCCATGTGGTATATGCATCAACCTTGATGGGGTGTGTGTCTAAGAGACATATATGTAGGGCCGGCAGGAACAACAGTGGCCACTACCTGTGGGACTTACGCTTGCCTTGTGGTGTGTACGTGCTACGCCATGTCCATTGCTGTGTTGATGTGGCAATACAGGGAGCCTGGGTTTCTGCATGGCAAAGATCTGTGATGCCTGGGAGACATGAGTCCTCATTCACTGGGGTGGGTATTTTGAACGTTACAGCAGCACATAGGTTGGGTGACACAGGCAGATGATTAGCCCATTGCACTACATGGCACTCATGTGGACATGTGGAATTGAGATGTGAGGTGGTGGTTGTTGGACCCGGCCTCGTAGAGTGGCCCTCCGTGCCCCCGCACCACCGAAACCTGGTGCCTGCAGCCCAAGCACGCGGCCCGGCCGACCCTTCCCACCAGGACACCTGCACCAACCCCGGACATCCCCGTCCATGGCCTCTCTCCTTTCGGCCACCCCGGGCCCGCGTGCCCACTCCATGCAACAAGATGGCCGCCCGGCTCCAGCGCGACCCGGGCCTCGAGGCGCCACTCCGGCTGGAGGACATCACGCTTCCAGGGGATGAGAGAGGGAGGAGCAGTTTCTATCGCACCTCTAACTCCCCTGGGACGATGGGTTTCGATCGGCCCGCCGGCCTCCCTGCGGGCTGGCTCCGTGCCTGCTGGGTGTCTGGGACTCCTCCCGACCCGGCCCTGAAAGGATCAAAAGACAATAGCAGGAAACCCCGACAAGCGGCCCCCAGGTGACAAGACCCCTGCCTGCACAGACTCCGGACATCAAAGCGGGGTCGACCTATAACAAGGGGTGCTCTGAGACTGTCCGGCAGATTCGACGCTGGAACAACGAGAGCCTGCTGACGTGGTCGCGGCTCCTGGAACTTGAACCCACCTGAGCCCTGCTGAGTGACTCGCGGCTCCCTGAAGATCGTAAGACCTCCGAACTCGTACCTGAGCCCTGCTGAGTGACTCGCGGCTCCCTGAAGATCGTAAGACCTCCGAACTTGTACCTGAGCCCTGCTGAGTGACTCGCGGCTCCCTGAAGATCGTAAGACCTCCGAACCTGTACCTGAGCCCTGCTGAGTGACTCGCGGCTCCTTGAAGATCGTAAGACCTCCGAACCTGTACCTGAGCCCGCTGAGTGACTCGCGGCTCCCCCAGACTCTCACGGTCCCGCCGGACCCCGACTCCGACCACGTATCCCCCAGCTCGAGGATTGTGAGCTGTGCGCCGGATACGTCCCTGCTTTGAACCGTTACCAGAGACAGTCCCGCTACCCCCTACCTTTCCGAGACTCTTGAGCCCGTGCTCACCGTGTACATATTTGCAGTGATACCTATTTGATAAAGCTTGTTTTCTGAGAATACCCAGTGTGGTCTCTCTGTGTCGTGTGGTGCCAGAAGTACGATCCTAGTTGCGAGATTCCTCCCCCTGGGGAATCTCTCGCCAGTGCCCGGCTACAATACTACACGGGTGGGACTCAGGGAAGTCAGGACCCCCCTTCCGGGCTCCTCTGAGGTCGCCGTCTAACAGTGGTCTTGTAGGTGACATATGTGTCCATGACCAACAGCACACACCTCAGTACATTGTGTAATGTCATGAGCTAGCATGTGATAGTGATCGTGGTCATGGCCACATGGGTGGATGTACTGACAATCTTCCTTTGTGCATCTCTGTACTGCAGGGCACCAGCTGTCCATCGGCCGTTCCCAGACCTGGCAACCATGCAGGAACGCGACAGCATCAGACGGTACCGCTTCAACCGGCCACTGATTGAGGAGTTGGCGGAGCAGTTGGCGCCACATCTGCTACCTGGCCGGACATACCCTACAACACTGACCCCAGAGGTGAAGGTGATGGCAGCCCTGCACTTCTTTGCTACCGGTACCTTCCAGTACACTGTGGCTACTGCTGGTGGTATGTCGCAAACGATGTTTAGTCGGGTGCTACGCGATGTCTTGGAGGGGATGTTGTGATTCCTCGACCTGTATTTCAAGTTCCCGAGCCAAGATGAACTCCCTGAAATTAAGGATGCCTTTTATACACTGGGGAGGATGCCAAACGTCATTGGATCCATTGACGGGACACATGTTGCCCTGATACCACCATAGGCACATGAGCAGGCATACCGGAACAGGAAGCACTACCATTCTATCAATGCTCTGGTGGTCTGTCTTGCTGACATGTTGATCACACATGTGTGTGCACGGTTCCCTGGTTCGGCGCACAATGCCTACATTATGAGGAGTAGTCACATTGCAACGCTGATGGCACAGATGCCAGATCAGCGTGCCTGGCTTGTCCGTGTGTACTGACTGTTTTTCATTGTGTGTGTTTGTCAGTGTTGTATTCCGCACTCCTACAAAACTCAGCTACTTGTTCATTTCTGTGTGTGTAGGTGACTCTGGGTACCCCAACATGCCGTGGTTGCTGACACCCCCCAGGAACCCTGTGACACCAGCCGAGCTGCGCTACAATGAGGCACATGGTCGGAGCAGGAGGGTGATTGAGCGGACATTCGGCAACCTGAAAAGCCGCTTTCGCTGCCTGGACAAGACCGGAGGGGCCCTCCCATATGAGCCTGGAAAGGTGTGCAAAATAATACAGGTCTGCTGCATGCTACACAACATGGCGGTGCGGAGGGAGGTGCCTCTCATCCAGGATGACGATAACGACGACCAACGTCCGGCACCTATGGAGGATCCCGGCCTGGGCCAAGATGCCAGTGATGATGAACATGATGGTGACGTCCGCTCCCAGCTCATCAACCACTTCTTCACCTGAATGTGAGTTTCCAGGGTTGTTATGTCAATGTATGGAGATAGCTTGGAATGTGTTGAGCCAGCTCTGTTGCTGTCTGAGTGTGTCTGTGTGCCACTTGACTGGATGCGTGCTGTGATGTGTCCATTCAGGTGGTGTGTACTCCACAATAGGGTAGTACTGCTAACTAGTGTTTGTGTAGGTGTTTTGCAACATGTTTTGTGCATGTGTATTGCATTTCTCTCCTGTTCGTCTGTACCTTTGACTGTATCTTGTCTGTCCTTCCCAGGGTCCTTTGCCTGTTGTGTGGTCAACACTGACCCCCAACACCCAGAAGCCAACACAAGTGTGGAAGTTGACAATTCCCATCAACTGATGTACCACACATCCCTGGACTTCCATTCTCCAACACATTGTCAGCGTGTGTCCACTATTACATAGAATTACCGTGCAACTAGTGTGGAATAAACGTTTTGCTGATGTGTAATGAACCTGTGCTATGCTTTGTTATGTGCGTTGTCTGTCTTCCCACATATGAGTGACATCTGCTTACCTCACCTGTGGACTTGTTACCACTGACTGTGCTTGGTGTTGTGTCTGTGCATGCCAATGTGTTTCAGGTCAACATCATTGTGTGGGATGAGTAACACGGCCATGGTGAGTATGTTTTGTGTTGCCATAGTGGTGTGTCTCCCTCACATGTGTCACATCCCCATGACTCACCTTACGTTGGTCACATTGTTGCAGTATTTGGCATGCACTGTGTTGTGTAGCAGATCGACTTCGCCCTGAACATGACAAGTTGGAATCACAACAGAGGCAAGTATGGTGTACTGGTGAGTTTATTTACAAACATATGTGAGTGAAGTGCACAGGAAGGTGGGTGCTGTACAGTGGTTTGGGAATCCAAAGTTCACATTGGAGTTGGAAGTGCTGGTAGATGAAATGTCCAGAGTAAAATCCACAGTCGTCTGCTACATTGGCCCAACATGAACCCTCCATGTAATGTGGGCGAGTTGTGTGCGATTGCACAAGGTGAACGGGTTGCGCACAAAGAACATTGTCCACAACAGGTTTGGAGGCCCTGGGGGATGTGCTGGGACATCTGCCTCTCACATGTCCTCCTTTGGACGACCCCTCTTCTTCCGGGGGGGGATCCTCATGTGCAGGCCTCTGCTGTGCAGGGGACTCTCCGCCAGAGTCGTCCTCCCTCTCTGTGGCGCTGGCAGATGGTGTTGCGACAGATGTTGTGGGCACACAGGGGGGTGTGCACAGGTTGGTGTTGATCTGGCGGAGGCATTGTAGTATGTCCCGATGCACCGCAGTAAGGGCATCCCACTTTGCCTCTATGCGGCATGGTAGGCGACCTGCTCGTGTTGCATGTCCTTGAGGATCCCCACTACCAGGCCAAGTCCTCCGGTGCTATCCTGGTACGCATCTAAGATGCGTGCCAGCTGGCGGTCATCATGCAGTCCTGACCCCTCTGCAAGGCGTGCCCTGTGCCTCCCACCCCTTCCAGCATCCCTCTCCACATGGGCAGGACCAGCGGCGGTACGCGCAGGTGACACTGGGACCCCTTGGGTGGTATTGCTGGTGGTGTTGGCTGTAGCTTCCGGGTGGTCGTGTGTCCCTGTGCTGTGGGTGTTGATTGTCCTTGGTCTGTCCGTGTTGGCGGGGATGCCCTGTTGGTGTCCAGATGCTGGAGGCGTGGGTACAGGGGGGGCAGATGTTGCTGCTGCTGGTGCTGCATGATGGCTCACACCGGAGGAGCCAGGTTGGTCGTCGTCATCCGAAGAGGACAGTGAGAGAGGCAGACCAGGGAGCTCAGTGTCCACCAGAGTCTGGGACTGGGTATCCTCGTCATTTGGCGCTGGGTGCTCAGCACGACCTGTGTTTGGAAGAGACACACAATGTGATTTATGTTTCTACATGCATCGTTGGTTCACAAACATGACATCTACTTTTCAAACAGATGCCTGCCTGTACACTGCTTTTTCCCAGCTTGTCACAGACAGAGTTTGATCTTGTTGTTGGCCATTTGCCAGCATGGACTTGTGCTCCCCACAACAGAGTCCAGTGTCAGACATTTTGTCAGTCCCTTCCCACTCCCTGTGGGGCGAGTATGGTTCAGGTTGATCTTGCAGGGCCATGTGGGTGGGTGTAGGTTGTCTGTGACTGCGAGTCCCATCATACTCTTGGCTACACCCCCCTTCCCAGCATGCCCATGCTTCCTCCCTCTTGACTCTGCTTTCCTGTGAGGGGGTGTGACATCAATGGCAAAATGGCTGACTGTGAAATCCTGGTGATTGTTTGGCTACCAGTCCCAGCAAGGCCTTGTGCTCCCCACAACAGAGCCCAGTGTCAGACATCTTGTCTGTCCCTTCCCACTCCCTGTGGGGCGAGTATGGTTCAGGTTGATCTTACAGGGCCATGTGGGTGGGTGTAGGTTGTCTGTGACTGTGAGTCCCATCATACTCTTGGCTACACCCCCCTTCCCAGCATGCCCATGCTTCGTCCCTCTTGACTCTGCTTCCCTGTGAGGGGGTGTGACATCAATGGCAAGAGGGCTGACTGTGAAATCCTGGTGTTTGTTTGGCTACAAGTCCCAAGTGAGCCCCTGTGCTTCACACAGCAGCACCCAGTACGGGGTATCTTTTGCTGATATTTCAATGAGGTGTGTGTCAATGCATTGTATCCGGTGAGTTGTGTGGAGTTTGTGTTGGGGGGGGGGGATGTCTCCCCATGCTGAGTAGTATGGTCAGGGCTGTCAGTCCTCCTCCCATCATGAAACGTGCATCCATTGTAGGGCGTGCAAGTTGTCTTTCAGGATGTCAATCAGTGGTGTCCTGCTTCTGATTTGCACACAAGCCCTAGCAGGGCCTTGTGCTCCCCATAGCAGGAGCCAGTGTCAGCCATCTTGTCAGTCATTTTCCACTCCCTGTGATGTGGGCATTTTTCAGAGGGGTCTTGATGGGCCAATCAGGAGGGGGGCATTATCTGTGACTATAGGCCCCATCATGCTTTTGTCTACACTCACTTCACCTGCAGCCCCACTATTCCTTCCTGACAGTCAGCTGCACTGTGAGGTGGTGTGTTTGTGGTGGCAAACTGTCTGGCTGGGTGTATTTGGCTTAGTGCCACTGGCTTGCTCTATTTGTTTGTAGGTTGGTGCATGTCATCACACAGTCCCCAGTCACTATGAGATGGCAGGTATTGTGTTTGTGTGACTGACATACACATCTTGGGTTGATTATCTATTGGTTAGTGTAGCTTTGCTTGGGGTGCATGGTTTCACTGTCCCCTTGCCACACAATCTTGGGTATGTTGTTTGTGTACTCCCCAGTCTCTGGGATGTCTGTTAGGCCATGGACGCTCTCTGGTGGTAGGATATCCCGCACCTTCTCCTCCCAGGTCCTGAAGTAGACTGGTTTGGCAGGAGGGCCACCGCCGGTGCGCTGACTCAGGGCGTGATCTTTCTCGATGAGTTTCTTGACCCTTCTGCGCACGTCATACCACCGGTTCTGGATATCGTCCTTTGTGCGCAACGTTGGTGCTTGTGCGTTCACCTTGTCCACAATCCTCGCCCACTCACAGGTGTGTGTGAGGGTGCAAGTGATGTTGGTTTTGCTGTGTGTATGTGTGTGTGCTTTTGTATGAGGTGCTGATGGTGGGTGAGTTGTGTGATGGGTGAGTTGTGAGTGTGTCTGTGGTTGCTGTGTACTGGTGTTTGCTGCTGGCTGTGTCTCCTGTTTGCAAGGGATGATGGTAGTGATTGTAGTCCTTTATATAGTTGGAGTTGTGGGTGTGTCTTTGTCCCATGTTTTTTGGGGGGTATTTATTGGCTTAGTCATTGCTTGCTTGGTCCTTTTTTTGTGTTTTTTCCTTTGTGTTTTGTAGGCATGAAGGAGACGTTCATGTGACGCAAACAGACGCTGCTGTTGTCTCGTGCGGGCTTCTCCGCCTCGTTCTCGCTGCCTGTCTTCTGTGTTTGGTACGTGTCGTTCGCGGCGGTCTCTATTGCTTGTGTGCCGGGTTGTCTGTGCGTGTCGGTTGTGCGGCTTGGTCTCCGTGCGAGTCGGTCTGGTTTTACACGCATTGCATCGTACTGTGCTAATCGTACATCGCGGGTACTGGTCGGTCGGGTTCATTCCGGGTTCGTGTCGGTCGGTGAAAATCGCATCGGTTTTCCGTCCGGATCACTATTTTCCCTCCGGCTCGGTCATAAGGCTTGTATTCCGTACATGTCGGTTGTAATTCCCTCGCGTTGCATCGTACTGCACGGGTCGTACGGCGCTGGTCCGTGTCAGTCGGTATTCGGTCCGGGTCCGTGTCGGTCGGTTCGTTTTGCGGGCGGAATCGGAATCGACCCCTCAATGTTTAAAAATAACAAACCCTAACAATTTAATTAACCAACTTCCAAATCAATTAATAAAAAAATTACATATTACACTAGCCCATTAAAAAAGACTCCAAACAAAACATACTCAGGAAAATTTCCAGACACCAAACCATAAAAAATTACTATTCCAACTTCAAAGCAACTACATCCAGGGAAAGTGCTGGATAATAAAACCTAAAAAATTACTATTCCAACTCCAAACTAACTAAATTCAGGGAAAGTGCAGGACAATAAAACCTAAGAAATTAATATTCCAACTCCAAACTAGTGCTTAATTTGTAAAATATGAAGTCCAGGTGCTCAAATGTTTGTCGGAGGCCGCACCCACTTTTCCCCGGCTCCTCCCACTTCCTCCACGGGGTCCACACACAATTAATCCTACGTATGTAAATCATCGTATAGGAAATGTTACATAAGCCAGGCCCAGAAGACTACAAGGTGTTGGAGTGACATGTCGTCCATACGGGTATTCAGTATAGTTTAAGACTGCTTGGTCTGGAAAAGCACAACCTCTGAATTGGAAATGGAATATCATAATTGGGGGTTCTCTTTAATAATAAGAATTAATTTCTACCCAAATTAACCCTTTTTGCAACATTAATCTATGCTCTAAACTTAACTTTGCACTGTGCATGCAGTTCTTTGACAACAGTTATGAATTCACTGTTCTATATTAGGAGTTTTAACTTATAAACTGCAACAAAAGTTTGTCTCTTAGAAAAGCAGTAACCCACTGACCACTTTACATTATGTGCACTTTTCATCAGCATGGTACGAATTCTTTACAGCAGGCATATTAACCCTCAACCTAATGAGGAGTCAAAACCTCTACTAGACACAACTCCCATCGCTCTCCAGGGAGAACATTAATCATTGAGTTATCTTTAAATCTTTATTGTTGCTTGGAAATTGCTGGAGACAAGGAACTTGGCAGCAGATGCTTTTAAAATAAAAATAAACTTGCAAACACTGCGCTCCTTGAAATCAGCACCCAGTTTGGTGGTACCGGTCGCACTGCCCTAGAGCCGACCATGAGACCAATTAAACACTGGTGTCACAGTGTTACTTCACTGTGGCACAGAGAGGGTGCAACACTGGCAGCAAACCCTAATTCTATGTCAGGACCGGAGGCTTCAGATTATGCTTATCTCTCCTCGCTTTATTACAATCCAAAAAATCAAGCAGCCAGAAAGATAAACAACACATTATCAAACAAACAAAAAACTACAACTCCCTACAACCAGGGAGGAATGCAAGTCCATAGTCCTTCCACCATTTCCAGCATTCACTGTACATAGTCCCATGTTTGTCTCTCCTCCTCCTCTTTCTTCGCTGCTTTGCAGCAAGCTAAGTTCCCTTTCCGTTCTTTCTCTGAATTTGTACCATTTGTGGTGAATTGATGTTGCCTGGGGGTTTTCTGGCTTGTGCTTGGTTTCGCTAACGTATTGTGCTGTGTTTATTTGCAGATCCCCTCTCTGCCGCAGGAGCGTTTTCTTTCCGCTCCTTACGCGGCTGGCCCCTGCTGGTGCGGTGCCTTAGAAGCCCGCTAGAGGGACTCGGCCCTCTCTTTGCTCACGCGGCACCGCTCCTCACAGAGGAGTCGCGCGACGAGAGTGAAGAGTTGAGAGTCTTGTTCCCGCCTGCCTCACCGTGACGCCCGTGTTAACGGGTAGTATTTCCTCGGATTTCTTATTATTCATACGCCCCGGCAGGGGTCCGTATTCGGGTTTAACCCGTTTTTGTTGACGCGCTCGATCGAGCGTTGTATTTGCACAAGACCCGCTTTTGTTGTCAGCGCGCAAACACGCCCCTACCATTCCTCACGCATTTTGTGGTACGCGCGCAGGGAGGCAGGAGGCTCGGTCAGTTTCTTTAGGGCTGTGCATGTGTGGGGGTCAGTGCAGCCCCTATTGTGAACCTTGGGGTTACCCAAATTTGGGCAGCCTTTCAGCCTGCCTTGATTTTGTTGGGTTCTCCCCCCACATTGAATCTCGGTGCTTTGCACCTATTTCTTAGTTCCTTACATCAGGGTTTCTTATTCTGACTCCCAGCACAGTCATTTGGGAATTTATATTGGGAGTTGCTTTTCTCTGACTGTGGAAGGCCATACTGAGTATTACGAAGAGGAGGTCCAGGGTTATTTGCCCTGGGATGATGATTTTTTTTGAGGCAGTGGACACCTCAATCTACAGGGTTGTCAATGAGGGAGTTGGCCCAATGGAACAACCCCTCTCTGAGAAAATAGTCTAGGAGTAAGCGAAATTGCGGCAGCACGTGCGGATCCCTCTGCGGATCCTAACCAGCGGCCTGGGGAGAACCCGCCACCTACTAAGAAGCACCGTCCCGAAGGGGTGGACATGGATGCATTCGCACGCCTTAAGTCTGCTTTTGTGGCTGCGGTGGTGCCTTCTGTTCCTCCGCCTCCACCGGCGGACGCCCCGCAGGAACCCCTAGAGCCCCCATCCCCTGCCACAGATGATGATGGCACGCAGGGGGATACAGACGACGAGGCGGGGTCTTCACGGCCTTGACTTCCGTCAGCGGCCCCTTCAACCTCCACCTCTACAGTTCAGGAGAATTCTGACATGCTCAACCCCGACGAAATCATGCACCCTCTTTCAGCGGCTTGGGTCCCCGGCAATAAGGTGGCCAGGTTTGTGGCTAGCAGGCTCCGGAAGCCCCTTGAAAAGGAGGCTCGAGGATGAATTTGTGCGGAGTGCCCTAGACCCTCGTTGGAGAATAAAATTGCTTTCACGCCGGAGCTGGATCCCAAGATGGACACTTTTTGGGCTAAATACATGAAGGATCCCAGGAAGGGCATTGACAGGTCCTGGCGGTCGTGTCAAGATAAACTGCCCGATGCCATCGATCCCATGACAAAAATACTGGACATGGCGGAAGAGGTGAAGTTCTCGGGGTCTCCCATTTCTCCTGAAGTCCTTTCTAATTGGGCTAATTGTGCTCTGTCCACCAAGCGCCGTCGCTCGCTTTTGATTAAGCTAGATCCCAAGCTAGGTGATTTGGCCTCCTCGGAGGTGGGAGCTGTAGCGCAAGGGGGCCTCTTTGACGACCCCTTTGTTAAGGAACTAGGGAAGTTTGTTGCAACTTTCACTTCGCTGGACAAGGCCCAGTCCAGTATCAAAATCAGCAGGTTTTCCGCGGGGCCGGGCGAGGCAGGGGCCGCTCGCCCGGCCGCCGATTCCAACAAAACTCCAGAAAGGAGACAAGGCTCTGGTCGTGGACATTATTACACCTCCGCAAACTATGCCAACTTCTATCCGATGCGAGGACAGCGCTTCCAATGACGCGGGGCTTCAAGACCAACTCTGGCGGCAATCCTAACGGTAAGTGTGCTTCCAGCATCTCAGGTTCGCATTGGGGGTCGACTAGTGGCCTTTCGGGGCACTTGGGCGGACATAACTTCAGACGCATGGGTTCTCCAGACCATTCAAGGTTTTCATATAGAGTTTCACGGGGACTCTCAGCAGGAGGCTCCTCCTCGGCCGATTTCTTTCGGCACCCTAGATGCTCAGTTGATCGACGAAGAGGTCTCCGAGCTGCTCTGCAAGGGAGCCATTTGCCGATCAACGCTACATCCCCACGGTTTCCTCAGCAACATTTTTTTGGTGGACAAGGCCGACGGTGGCCGGCGTCCAGTTATCAACCTCAGAGACTTCAACGGCTGGTTGGTTTATCGTCATTTCAAGATGGAGGGAATCCATCTGCTCCGAGACGTCCTCCTGCCGTCTGATTGGATGGTGCGCCTGGACTTGAAGGATGCCTATCTGGTGGTTCCCATCCATCCGCAGCATCGTCGGTTTCTGCAGTTCAGCTGGAAGTGTCTGGTGTTCGAGTTCACCGCCCTTTCGTTCGGTCTTTCTTCAGCGCCATGGTGTTTCACCAAGGTGCTCCATCCGGCGGTGGAGTTCCTCCGCGCTCAGGGCAGTGGCATGATCGTGTACTTGGACAATCTGCTCCTCATGGCGCAGTGCCCTCGGATCCTTGCCTCCCAGCTCCAGCAAACGGTATCTCTTTTGCAGGGCTTGGGATTCGTGATCAACGAGGCCAAATCAGTTCTTCAACCTTCCCAAAAGGTAACCTTTCTTGGGTTTGTGATCGACTCCGTTCCAGCAACCCTGTCTCCCGTCTCGGAAAATGGCGAAGATTCATCACGAGTTGCGCCAAATGATTTCCAAGCCCCACATTTCCTTACGGCATCTAGCCCGGGTGGTGGGCCTTCTTTCCTCGTCGATTCAGGCGATCTTTCCGGGCCCCCTATATTATCGGGCGCTCCAACGCCTCAAGGCGTTTCATCGGAGGGGGAAATCTTACGACCATGTAGTTCCCCTCTTGGAGGAAGCCAGGGAAGAAATAACGTGGTGGTTGTCCCACATGGAGGCCTGGAACGGGCAGGCAATTTTCAGCTCGGTTCCGGATCTTGTCATAGAGTCCGACGCCAGCAGGTCAGGCTGGGGCGCGCGGAGCGGGGACTTTTCCACCGGAGGAGTGTGGTCTGCAGATGAGCAGAACCTCCACATCAATTGTCTAGAACTTTTAGCGGGGTCCTTTGCAGTCCGATGTTGGACCAAGGACAGAGTGCAATCCTGTGATCTTCTGAAAATGGACAACGTCTCCACGGTCCGTTACGTCAATCGATTGGGAGGTTCCCGTTCACGGGCATTGGCGAATTTGGCAAAAGATTTTTGGGGCTTCTGTCTGGATCATCACATTTCGGTCACAGCGCAGTATCTTCCGGCCCGGACCAATCAGGTCGCGGATTGGCATTCTCGGAACCTGTATGATTCCAGTCTCTGGAAGTTGCCTGCCTTGATTTTGTTGGGTTCTCCCCCCACATTGAATCTCGGTGCTTTGCACCTATTTCTTAGTTCCTTACATCAGGGTTTCTTATTCTGACTCCCCGCACAGTCATTTGGGAATTTATATTGGGAGTTGCTTTTCTCTGACTGTGGAAGGCCATATTGAGTATTACGAAGAGGAGGTCCAGGGTTATTTGCCCTGGGATGATGATTTTTTTTGAGGCAGTGGACACCTCAATCTACAGGGTTGTCAATGAGGTAGTTGGCCCAATGGAACAACCCCTCTCTGAGAAAATAGTCTAGGAGTAAGCGAAATTGCGGCAGCACGTGCGGATTGCTCTGCGGATCCTAACCAGCGGCCTGGGGAGAACCCGCCACCTACTAAGAAGAACCGTCCCGAAGGGGTGGACATGGATGCATTCGCACGCCTTAAGTCTGCTTTTGTGGCTTCGGTGGTGCCTTCTGTTCCTCCGCCTCCACCGGCGGACGCCCCGCAGGAACCCCTAGAGCCCCCATCCCCTGCCACAGATGATGATGGCACGCAGGGGGATACAGACGACGAGGCGGGGTCTTCACGGCCTTGACTTCCGTCAGCGGCCCCTTCAACCTCCACCTCTACAGTTCAGGAGAATTCTGACATGCTCAACCCCGACGAAATCATGCACCCTCTTTCAGCGGCTTGGGTCTCCGGCAATAAGGTGGCCAGGTTTGTGGCTAGCAGGCTCCGGAAGCCCCTTGAAAAGGAGGCTCGAGGATGAATTTGTGCGGAGTGCCCTAGACCCTCGTTGGAGAATAAAATTGCTTTCACGCCGGAGCTGGATCCCAAGATGGACACTTTTTGGGCTAAATACATGAAGGATCCCAGGAAGGGCATTGACAGGTCCTGGCGGTCGTGTCAAGATAAACTGCTCGATGCCATCGATCCCATGACAAAAATACTGGACATGGCGGAAGAGGTGAAGTTCTCGGGGTCTCCCATTTCTCCTGAAGTCCTTTCTAATTGGGCTAATTGTGCTCTGTCCACCAAGCGCCGTCGCTCGCTTTTGATTAAGCTAGATCCCAAGCTAGGTGATTTGGCCTCCTCGGAGGTGGGAGCTGTAGCGCAAGGGGGCCTCTTTGACGACCCCTTTGTTAAGGAACTAGGGAAGTTTGTTGCAACTTTCACTTCGCTGGACAAGGCCCAGTCCAGTATCAAAATCAGCAGGTTTTCCGCGGGGCCGGGCGAGGCAGGGGCCGCTCGCCCGGCCGCCGATTCCAACAAAACTCCAGAAAGGAGACAAGGCTCTGGTCGTGGACATCATTACACCTCCGCAAACTATACCAACTTCTATCCGATGCGAGGACAGCGCTTCCAATGACGCGGGGCTTCAAGACCAACTCTGGCGGCAATCCTAACGGTAAGTGTGCTTCCAGCATCTCAGGTTCGCATTGGGGGTCGACTAGTGGCCTTTCGGGGCACTTGGGCGGACATAACTTCAGACGCATGGGTTCTCCAGACCATTCAAGGTTTTCATATAGAGTTTCACGGGGACTCTCAGCAGGAGGCTCCTCCTCGGCCGATTTCTTTCGGCACCCTAGATGCTCAGTTGATCGACGAAGAGGTCTCCGAGCTGCTCTGCAAGGGAGCCATTTGCCGATCAACGCTACATCCCCACGGTTTCCTCAGCAACATTTTTTTGGTGGACAAGGCCGACGGTGGCCGGCGTCCAGTTATCAACCTCAGAGACTTCAACGGCTGGTTGGTTTATCGTCATTTCAATATGGAGGGAATCCATCTGCTCCGAGACGTCCTCCTGCCGTCTGATTGGATGGTGCGCCTGGACATGAAGGATGCCTATCTGGTGGTTCCCATCCATCCGCTGCATCGTCGGTTTCTGCAGTTCAGCTGGAAGTGTCTGGTGTTCGAGTTCACCGCCCTTTCGTTCGGTCTTTCTTCAGCGCCATGGTGTTTCACCAAGGTGCTCCATCCGGCGGTGGAGTTCCTCCGCGCTCAGGGCAGTGGCATGATCGTGTACTTGGACAATCTGCTCCTCATGGCGCAGTGCCCTCGGATCCTTGCCTCCCAGCTCCAGCAAACGGTATCTCTTTTGCAGGGCTTGGGATTCGTGATCAACGAGGCCAAATCAGTTCTTCAACCTTCCCAAAAGGTAACCTTTCTTGGGTTTGTGATCGACTCCGTTCCAGCAACCCTGTCTCCCGTCTCGGAAAATGGCGAAGATTCATCACGAGTTGCGCCAAATGATTTCCAAGCCCCACATTTCCTTACGGCATCTAGCCCGGGTGGTGGGCCTTCTTTCCTCGTCGATTCAGGCGATCTTTCCGGGCCCCCTATATTATCGGGCGCTCCAACGCCTCAAGGCGTTTCATCGGAGGGGGAAATCTTACGACCATGTAGTTCCCCTCTTGGAGGAAGCCAGGGAAGAAATAACGTGGTGGTTGTCCCACATGGAGGCCTGGAACGGGCAGGCAATTTTCAGCTCGGTTCCGGATCTTGTCATAGAGTCCGACGCCAGCAGGTCAGGCTGGGGCGCGCGGAGCGGGGACTTTTCCACCGGAGGAGTGTGGTCTGCAGATGAGCAGAACCTCCACATCAATTGTCTAGAACTTTTAGCGGGGTCCTTTGCAGTCCGATGTTGGACCAAGGACAGAGTGCAATCCTGTGATCTTCTGAAAATGGACAACGTCTCCACGGTCCGTTACGTCAATCGATTGGGAGGTTCCCGTTCACGGGCATTGGCGAATTTGGCAAAAGATTTTTGGGGCTTCTGTCTGGATCATCACATTTCGGTCACAGCGCAGTATCTTCCGGACCGGACCAATCAGGTCGCGGATTGGCATTCTCGGAACCTGTATGATTCCAGTCTCTGGAAGTTGGATCCCCACATTTTTCAATGGGTCCAGACTTTATGGGGTCCGTTACCGGTGGACCTCTTTGCCTCCCGTCTGGACAATCAGATTCCCCGGTACTTCAGTTGGAGACCGTATCCGATGGCGGTGGCAACGGATGCCTTCCTTCAGGACTAGACCACGGAGAGCGGGTATGCGTTTCCTCCGTTTTCAATGATAACGAGAACAGTGGCCCAAATTTGCCGTCAAGGGGCGGCAGTGATCATGGTAACACCTTGTTGGAGGTCTCAAGTTTGGTTTCTGGTTCTTCTGGAACTTTCTTAAGATTTTCCAATCCTACTCCCCCTGTTTCCTCACCTGCTTTGGAATCCGGACGGGATGCCGCACCATCTAGTCACGCAGGTACGGCTTCACCTCATGGTGTGGCGGCTTTCAGGCAACGTTGGTCGCTGCCAGACCTTTCGAAGCCGGCTGCAACCCTCTTGTCAAAGGCTTGGGCAGATAGCACCACGAAACGTTATAGGTCCGCTTGGACGAGATGGGTTTGTTGGTGTTTTCGAAGGGACTTGGATCCCGTGGTCGCGGATGTCTTTCATGTCTTGAATTTTCTAGCAGATTTAGTGTCTGACGGGCTGGCGTATCGCTCAATAAATGCAATTCGATCGGCGATTTCCGCGGGTCATGTCCTGCTAGGTGGGAACCCAGTTGGGGAACACCCTTTGGTCTGCAGACTCTTGCGCGGTATCCGGTTGTCTTTGCCTCCGAAACCTCGATATTCGGTCCTTTGGGACGCTAACTTAGTTCTGAATCTCTTTTTATCTTGCCAGCCCAATAAATACCTTTCGTTGAAAGAACTGTCTTCTAAGTTGACTATGCTGCTATGTTTGGTCTCATGCAGGAGAGTTTCGGATGTCCGAGCTTTGGACATTTCGGCAAGAACTTTTTCGCTAGAAGGGGTAGTTTTTACAATAGGGCGTCCTACCAAGTCACATACCCGAACATTGTTGTACCCGGCTTTTCGGGATACGCCTAAATTGTGCGTGGTAAATTGTCTCAAGGCATATGAGGACTTGACCCTGGAATTTCGCCCTCCGGGTGAACAACAACTCTTGATAGCACTCAGGAAACCACACAAGGCTGTGTCTTCTCCTACAATTGCTAGACTGTTGCGTTGGGTCATGCAAGAAGCGGGCATTGATACGAAACAGTTTGGTGCTCATTCAACTAGAGGAGCCATGGCCTCTAAGGTGTTTGCGTTGGGAGCGTGCCTGGAGGATTTGATGCGAGCAGCGGATTGGTCTTCGGACTCTACGTTCAAAAGGTTTTATTTTAAACCGGTACTGGATGTGGCTCAGTTAGTAGTAAGTAAGCTTTGAACTAGCATAATCTGAAGCCTCCGGTCCTGACATAGAATCGGAATTTGCCAAGCAGAGTGAGGGTAAGTTCCAATTCTATTAAGGACACAGAGGCGAGGATTATCCCACCCGGAGCGCGATGGTGCAAACCCGCCTGTATGGTAGTAAGTAAACATTTTTTGGTTCTTCTTGGTGTTTGCTAAGATGTTGTGCATTCAACCTCGGTTCTATGCTGTCGATCTTGTGATATTTTTTGCAGACTCTTTGAGTTTTTCTATACCCTGACTTTATCTTTGTCCTTCCAGGAAATGATGGGTCGAAACAGGACCAGTGATGAATTGGCGTAACTCGCGCGAAGAAAGAGGAGGAGAGACAAACATGGGACTATGTACAGTGAATGCTGGAAATGGTGGAAGGACTATGGACTTACATTCCTCGCTGGTTGTAGGGAGTTGTAGTTTTTTGTTTGTTTGATAATGTGTTGTTTATCGTTCTGGCTGCTTGATTTTTTGGATTGTAATAAAGCAAAGAGAGATAAGCATAATCCTCGCCTCCGTGTCCTTAATAGAATTGGAACTCACCCTCACGCTGCTTGGCAAATTCCGATTCACCTCTACAGCAAGCACTGCATGTGTGGACTGCGACGGGGACTAGGGCAGAAATAAAATGAAAAACATGCCCACAGCAGTGGATGGCACTTGAACAGAGTGTTGCTGAATCCAGCGGCATTCACAGGGACTTGCTCCAAAGACCAGTTTGGCTGCTGGCACAGCAGTTACTTTGCCCTGCAATGTGCATGAAAAAAAGTATATACCGAGTGAATACTGCATGGAGTGTGTGCCACTACCTGTGCCAGCAAACAAATACAACTAAGGGGTTTGTGCGTTTTGTCGCATTCACTACGGAGGTGCGTATTAGAATGTAAAGCATGAGCATCCTCCACTACCGGCACGTGTCAGGTGGGTAAAGGGAGCACACCTTACCTTACAACAGCAACCACACCACTGCACAAACAACCTGAGCCACAAGCACGAGGCTTGATGACGTATGAAATAAACGTTTACAGGTGCACCTCTCCATATTGCACACGGTGGAGAACAGGAATTATTAAAATACCGTAACCAAAGTATATCGGAAAGAGATAAAAATGAACGGAGAACAGCATTTTATGCAAGCCAACAGTCAATTCAACCATCTCAATGATTAGACAGAAAGGGGCTAAGGCCAAAGGGCAAGGCCCTGCCCTTCTTCCAGTCTCCCGGCCCAGAACATTGCACACGGTGCCGGGGCATGATTGCTCAGACTCAAAGTCTATTTACCAAACACTGTGACTGTCACACCACACTCAATAAAAAGCAGTGTTCATTTGGCTACTTACTTGGTTACTGGTGGGTTTTCCTTTATTAGGCCTGCTTAACACACACTGCAACTTGACATGCAGGCTGCTTGATATTCTTCAATACGTTGTGCTGAACTTGCGGTGACTCATGCAGTGCATGTGTGCAGGCGATGGAATTTTGAAAAAAGGTTACACACACGCACGTTGCTGCCGCCCCTACCCCACTTAACTAGCCTGAATAGTGGCCTGCCTGCCGCAACACTGAACTGAAGGCAAATTTGCACGGAACTACGGATATGGATTTACTATCGGCTCAGCACAGCAGCACTCTTCACCGGGGACTCAGGAGACTGTGATAGAGTGTGAATTACACTGTAGTGAGTCAATTATTTATAATGTGACATATCATATGAAGTTCAGTTGCTGATGTGAGTTGGCAGTGGTCCTCAGGTGTAGACCCGGCCCTGAAAAATAAGTGTCGTTGCTAAGCACCGGAAACCACCGTCACAAATTAAGCACTGCTCTAAACTAACTAAATCCAGGGAAAGTCCTGAATAATAAAACCTAAAAAACTACTATGCCAACTCCAAACTAACTAAATTCAGGGAAAGTGCTGGACAATAAAACCGAAAAAATTACTATTCCAACCCCAAACTAACAAAATTCAGGGAAAGTGCTGGGCCATAAAACCTAAGAAATTACTATTCCAACCCCAAACTAACTAAATCCAGGGAAAGTACTGGACAATAAAACCTAAAAAATTACAATTACAACTCCAAGCTAACTAAATCCAGGGAAAGCGCTGGATAATAAAACTTAAAAAATTACTATTCTTAAAAATCCAGGGAAAGTGCTGGACAATAAAACCTAAAAGATTACTATTCCAGCTCCAAAATAACTGTATCCAGGGAAAGTGCTGGAGAATAAAACCTAAAAAATTACTATTCCAACTTCAAACTAACAAAAATAATTAAAAAATCACACCCTAATCCAGAAAAACATAACTAATCAAGTTCAAAAATTCAAAACTAAACAAAAACGAATTACTATTTTAAAACCAAATTAATTGAATAAACATTTAGGGCCTCATTACAATGTCTGGCGGAAAGACTGTGCCAGACACCGACCGACTTGCGGTCGGCAGTTCCAACTGCCGGATTGCGATGCAACTGAACACTGTATGGTCGGAGTCCCATTGTTCCCTATGGGAAGTCATGTTCCGCCGACAACCGGCCATAACACAGGCTCCTATGAGGAAATGGGGTGTTTGCTGAAAACCCTGCACCCTGTTGCAGGCACCCCACAGTTCTCCAGGGGGTCCCCTAGGTATTCCCTCGGCCATCAACCGAAGGCCGCGGGGCCACAGGGGCCCTACCAGAGGCCACCAAAGTCACTTTCCGCCAGCCTTTCCATGTTGGACAGGCCGTTGCGGAAAGGCTGTTGGAAATCGACATCGTAATCCCTAGGGCGGAAATGCTGTCCATCGGGGTGTGCGATGGGGGTCCGACCGACATAAATACTCCGCGAGTGACTCGAAACCAATTCCGAATGACCGCGCAGTATACATTCCGACCACGAACATTATAATCAGACAGTCGGAATGGAAACCGACCGAGTTGGTCGGAAGAGATCCGATGCGGTCTTGGAGATTCCGAATGTCGGGAGGAGGCTTTCCGCTCAACATCATAAACAGCCCCTAATTACATAATGAATAAAATGAAACATTTACTAAAACTACTCCTACCTCCGAAAAAAAATTAAATCATCATATAATAACCTAAAATTGTTTTTTTATTAAATATGATTTTTTTTTACAAAAAAGAAATATACATATAAACTTTTAATTTACAAATAAACATAATAAAAATGCTGAGAAACTTAAACTTTACACAATTCTTTTAAATTCCAAATACAAAATATTTTTAGTTTTTAACAATTTTTTCAATTAAAGATATACAACAGTATAAAAAATTAAATAGAAAATAATGTAAAATTGTATTTTTTATAATTTTCCCCTAATTTGAAATGTTAACAATTTTTTTGTATAAAGTTAAAATGTATAACATTTTGTAAAATGTGAAATAAATCAGAAATGTTACCTTTTCTAACTTTAATTTTTTGACATTTTTTTAAAATAATTTTTTTATTACATTTTATACATTTTTGTGAACATTTACAAAATTTCCAATTAAAACTATCAAACATTTTATATATATTGATCATATAATGAACATGAATAAATAATAATATTTAAAATAGAACAAACCAACAATTCTTTTTTTAAATAATTTTGAAATCATAAAACTAAAATAAAATCAATAAAAAAATGTTTTAATTATCAACCCCTCATAAACTAACAAAATACAATTCCATTAAAAAAAGACATTATTTTATATTAGTTAGAAATTATTTTATTTAAACAATTTTTGTGAATACATTTAAAAAAATAAATACAAATTAAAATTATTTATTTCAAACAAATACATTTTAAATCACTCCCCACCCTTATCCCCATAAATCCAACATCCCACTCCTAAAAAAAAAAAATCAAAACTGTTTACAAATATATCATTTCCTAAAAATAAATACAAACTTAAAATAACTACAAATATATTCAAAAAAATAAACTCAGATATTATACTTTAAAATAAAATTACTAAACAAATTGATATTATAAACAACTATATTTTCAACATCAATATTTTTAAATTCGATATCTCATAGTTACACAAATTTCAATATTTTCAACATCAATATTACCTCGATATTTTTCTTCCACGACATTCTTGACTCAATATCCATGTCAGTCGATATTTCTGCTTCGATATTCTGTCTCTGCACCAATAGGCTCTTATATCTGGGAGGGCAATACCTCATTATATTGATTTCGCTGCAGTGTCTTAAGGGCCACTCTGGGATTCTCGTTGTTCCATAACAGCATCCTAACCTCATCATCAATTTTAACAAAAATCTCATCAGGGATCTTAGAATAGGTATTCTGTAGGGCGTATAGGAAGTTTGGGAGGGTGACCATTTTAAATATGGCTGCCCTGCCCAATATTGTTAGGGAACGTTCCTTCTAACTATCTGCATCAGCATGGGATGCCTTCTGTACCTTCATTAAGTTCCATTTTAGGCATCTCTCCAGGTCTAATGTCACGGGAATGCCAAGGTCTTGGAATCCTTCCTGATCTATTTGCAGTATCCCAGGGAGAACCGACAGGTCAAGATGTCCTCCTTTAGGAAAGAGAACCGATTTGTCCCAGTTTATAGTATATACTGAATGGGCACCTTATCCTCATAGGCCTGAAATATCGTGGGGAACAACTTTTCAGGACGAGTCAGGTATAAAAGGATATCATCTGCGTATAACGAGAAAGTTTTCCTCATCAATCAGCGATTTGACAGCCCTTAATATTCGAATGGGCATGGACCATACAAACCAGAGGCTCCAGTACCAGGGCAAACAGGAGGGGAGACAGGGGGCACCCCTTTTGGGTTCCCCTTCTTATGGGGAATTCCGCAGATAGAACTCGAGTGACCCGCACTGCGGCCATGGGTGCATAATAGAGCAGCGCTACCCACCTTTAAAATTGTGGACCAAAATCAAAACTCTGCGGTGTTTGCATCATAAAATGAATATGAATAATTTAAAAAAAACTCGTTATTATTTTCGTGCCCATTTTTACCATTGCGAAGATGGATACAAACGCTGCCCCGGCACCACCTGGGCAGGCTATGTCTGTCAACAATAACATTTGATGAGAAAAAAAAAAGTGAGGTTCTATTGTAAAGTATTTTCAAACTTTGGGGAAAATGTGCAAATATCTACATAATTAGTAAATTCTTATAAATGTATTTCCAGGGACTGGAGAGATTTAACCCTATATATTTAAATTTGAGCTTTTAATGATCTTTGGGAGTAATACATAACATTTATTGATGCAAATGAGTAATTGAAGCTGACTTAATTTGTAGCATCTCACCCGCTTTCCTTTTCTGCTCTCTTGTCTTTCATTTTTGTTACTATCTTCATAATATATGGCACGGTTAAACCTACATAATCCTTGTAATGATTGGATAGCCAAGAGAGTCAATTTGAATTCTGAGCAAAGTCAAAACTGTTCTTCGATTTCATGACAATCAAGGGAGGATTTTTTTTTCAAAGTCCTTGCATTTTGCAAGCTGTGGGGTATGCTTCATTATCTGCTTTTTTGCCAAGAATTTAGTGATGTATTTGACAAGAAAAAAGCAAATTTCTTACCTCTGCACAGAAGTTTCGAATACATGATAGAATTCGGAACCAGTTGTATACAATCCTTGAACTCCAGTTCATGTTCTAACAGAGTCAAAGACAAATTATCTCAGGAAGAATCCAAATGATACTTGGCCAATAGTTTTATTAGACCCTCACAGTCTCCAGCTTCTTCAACTTACATATTCGTGCCTAAGAAAGGGGGTGAATTGAGGATGTATGTAGATAGCAAGGACCTTAACAGAATTATTGTGAAGAACCTTTACCTCTTACACTTCATATCTGTCTTATTTTATCAGAAAAGGAATGCAAAACTATTCACTAAATTTATTTAAAATGAGATCATCTAGTCACAGTCTGAGAGGGTGATGAGTGGACAGTGCCTTCCTGTACTAGAAGGGCTATTGACAAAGGCATTTTGGAGGACCTAAAACATTCTCCCGTAGGACACAGGTATAACTTCCCTCATGGTGCTTGGCGTAGCAATGTTGCTGCAGCTGCACCTCAAGGAAGTTACTTATTCAGGGGTTGATTATATCAAGGCTAGATTACTGCAATGCGATCTTCCATGGCGCCCCGGAGGCCACACTGAGGAAGCTCCAACAAGTTCAAAATGCCGCTGCTAGGTTATTGACTAGTATGCCCAGGAGACAGTCGGCTAGACCAGCCTTGAAGACTTTGCATTGGCTCCCTGTGCGGGAGAGGGTTAAGTTTTAATCCCTCTGCATAGCACACAAAATCCTGCAGGGTAAAGGCCCCCCTATATTAACAAAGCTGGCGGTGCCCTATAAAGCCTCCAGAACCTTGCGCTCTGACCAGAAATCCCTCCTCAAGGTCCCTAGGGTGTTCAAGGCCCGAACGGGTGGCAGAAGATTTGCAGTTCACATAGCCACCCTTTGGAACGCACTCCCGTTGGAGTTGCGTTCAGAAACTGGCACTCTTCGCTTTCGAAAACTGTTGAAATCTTACTTGTTCCCTCTCTGAGGTGCTCTGTGTGTTCTTGGCCAGGGTGTGGCTGATCAAGCGCTGGGATGCCCGAGGGTAACTACGCGCTATACAAAACCGCCTACAATTACAATTGCTATGAGGATGTTGGTGTGCAAGCATCTAGACCTCTAGTTCCTCGGATATGGATTTATTATCGGCTCAGCACAGCATCACTCTTCACCGGGGACTCAGAAGACTGTGATAGTGTGTGAATTACACTGTAGTGAGTCAATTACTTATACTGTGACATAGCACATGAGGTTCAGTTGTTGATGTGAGTTAGCAGTGGTCCTCAGGTGTAGACCCGGCGCTGAAAAATAAGTTCCGGTGCTAAGCACCGGAAACCACTGTCACAAATTAAGCACTGCTCCAAACTAACTAAATCCAGGGAAAGTTCTGGATAATAAAACCTAAAAAACTACTATGCCAACTCCAAACTAACCAAATTCAGGGAAAGTGCTGGACAATAAAACCAAAAAAATCACAATTCCAACTGCAAACTAACTAAATTCAGGGAAAGTGCTGGACAATAAAACCTAAAAAATTACAATTCCAACTCCAAACTAACTAAATCCAGGGAAAATGCTGGATAATAAAACTTAAAAAATAACTGTTCCAAAAAATCCAGGGAAAGTGCTGGACAATAAAACCTAAAAAACTACTATTCCAACTCCAATCTAACTAAATCCAGGGAATGTTCTGGACAATAAAACCTAAAAAATTACTATTCCAACTTCAAACTAACAAAAAGCATAAAAAATACCACACCCTAATTCAGAAAAACGAATAACTAATTAAGTTCAAAATATCAAAACTAAAAAAAATAATTGAATAAACACTAAACAAAAACAATTACTATTTTGAAACCAAATTAATTAAATAAACATTTATGGCCTCATTACGATGTTGGGCGGAAAACCTCTGCCCAACACGGGCTCTGAATCTAGACTGACCAAGTTGCGGTCGGCAGTTCCAACCGCCGGATTGCGATGCAACTGAACACTGTTTGGTTGGAGTCCCATTGTTCCCTATAGGAGCTTGTGTTCTGCCCGACAACCGGCCGTAAAATAGGCTCCTATGGGGAAATGGGGTGTTTGCCATAAACCCTGCACCCTGTTGCAGGCACCCCAAGGTTCTACCCCTGGGTATTCCCTCAGCCATCCACCGTAGGCCGCAGGGCCCCCCAAAGTCACTTTCCTACAGCCTTTCCGTGTTGGACAGGCCGTCGCGGAAAGGCTGTTGGAAAACGACATCGTAATCCCAAGGGCGTAAATGCTGTCCATCAGGGTGTACGATGCTGGTCCGACCGACACGAATACTCCCCGATTGGCTCGGAACCTATTCGGAATGACCGCGCAGTATACAGTCCGACCGCGAACATTGTAATCGGACGGTCGGAATGGAAACAGACAGAGTTGGTCGGAAGAGCTCCGATGCGGTCGAGGAGATTTCGACTGTCGGGAGGAGGCTTTCCGCCAAACATCGTAATCAGCCCCTAATTACATAATGAATAAAATGAAACATTTACTAAAACTACTCCTACCCCTAAAAAAAAATTCAATTATCATATAGTAACCTAAAATTTTTTTTTATTAAATATGATTTTTTTTACAAAACAGAAATATACATATAAACTTTTTTTGATACTCAAATTTTTATTGGTGTTTTTCAGAACAAAAATACATCGGTAGCAAATCAAGCAAATTATTGAGATGAATTACATTCGAGAAAAGCCGACAGGAACTCACGAGGCACAGGTGGGATGAATACGACATATGCTTACAGAAATACAAGTACACAACACATTCGAACCCTTCAAGCGGGTAATAGGTTGAACCATTTGCCCCATAACTTGCCGAATAGTTTGGGGCAGACGCGGGCCTCAAAGAGGGGCTCCTCCTGGGCCCCACACCAGTCCACTCCCCGCCTCCATTTCTTCACAGTAGGTGCCTAGGCCTGTGACCAGAGCGCTGCTATATCCCGCTTCGCCAACGCCGTTCCCAGGAAGCCCTTATCGGCCCTGGATCCATCGAGGCCATCAAACACCCCCAAGAGGCAAGTGTAATGGGTCGTGGGGGACCTCCCACCCAAGGGCCCGTGTGAGCTCAAGCTCCAACCCTCTCCAGAACGGCGCCAGAGCAGGACACTGCCAAACCACGTGGTAAAAATATGCGGGAGCGTGAGTGCAGCGTGTGCGGGGAGGGTCGCATGTGGGCGCTGTGCAGACGTGCTGGAGGTAGTAGAGTTGGACGAGACGCAACTGGGAGGAGGTTGTCAAGGTCTTGGTGGCCATAAGGGCGTCTCTCCAATGCGCCTCCTCCAGGGGACCCAGCCATCATTCCAAGCGGGCCTGGAGCCGCTCAAGGGACGCGGGGCCATTGTTCACCAGGGATCAGAAAATCCGTGACACCCCCCCTCTGCCTAGGTTCCCCATCATCACCTGGGCCTCCAAGGGGCTAAATTCCGGGAGAGAGGTGGGAAACGGAATGTGTGTGTGTGGAGTGCATGCCTGAGTTGTAATTACCTGTAAAATTGGGAGGGAAGGAGGGAATGGCGTTGTTGTAGGTCTGCAAAAGATCTGATATGGTCCCCCACCCAGACGTCTCCGAGTAACGAGATCCCAACGACGGAAGTCCTGGAGGGATGAAACCTCCCGCAGCCAGGTTCCACTGCACAGGGGCGTCTGTTTGGTGAGTTTCCGGTCCCACCTTACATGTCGGAGGGCTGTACGCCAGGCCATGAGCACCGTCCTAGTGATTGGGGGCAGAGCCTGCGGCACGGGGCTTCCGGACAGGTACGCTTGGATCTGCACAAAGTCCATTGCCCTGAGTTCCACCTGGTACGCCGGGTTGGACCAGCCGCCCGCGAACCAGTTGTGGATCATGATGAGCCTCGTGGCCAGGTAATAGAGGTGGAGATTAGTCACTCCCATGCCCCCGTCAAAGGAGGGAATGCGGCAATGTGCTAGAGATATTTGCGGCCTCCTGTTACCCCATAAAAACCAGGAGAAGATGCCATCTAATTCCCGAAACCAGTTGCCTGGGAGGTGGGTGACGATATTTTGTAATATATAAAGGAAGTGGGGGAGGACCATCATTTTAAAGAGGGCACTTCTGCCCAGGGGATTGAGAGGGAGGGATTGCCATTTCCTGAGGTCCGCCTTGGCCCTAGCGTAATATTCAGTGCCCACTCGAGTTCCGGAAGGAAGGCAACCCACACACCCAAGTACTTGAAAGATTGCCTGCGGAGAGGAATGGTCGTTTGCCAGTCAAAGCACGCCCGGGATGGATGTAGGGGGACCAGGGTGGATTTCATCGGGTTGAGTCGGAGCCTGGAGACCCGCTCAAAGGCAGAAAGGGCGTCCAGGCATCTGTGACCGGAGCTCTCTGGGTCTGCCAAAAAAAGGAGGACGTCATCTGCGTACAGGGGTATCTTGTCAATCTGAGTCCGATCCCAGGCCCAATCACGGATGAGGGGTCTTGATGGATGAGGGAAGCCAGGGGTTCCATCGCCAACGCGAATAGAAGCGGTGAGAGCTGGCAGCCCTGACGGGTGCTCCTCCGGATGGGGAGCGTCTCAGATAGCTCGCCGTTAATGAGGACATGTGCCCTGGGATTACAGTAAAGGACCCGAATAAGGCGACGGAAAGGGGGGCCGAAACCCATCTTCTCCAGCACGTCTTCAGGATAACCCCAGTCCACCGTATCAAATGCTTTTTCAAAATCTATGAAAAGCAGAGCCCGGTACGGGGTGAGGTGATGACGGTGGGCAAGGGCCATGTGGAGGCGGCGTATGTAATGTCGGGTGCCCGGGGCAGGCATGAAACCGTATTGATCTGGATGGACCAAGTCCTGCAGGTGGGGACGGAGCCGCTGGGCCACCGCAGTGGCAAAGATTTTGGCCTCTGTATTGATAAGAGAGATAGGGCGGTAGTCCGCACAGTCAAGGGAGGGTGGCTGTGTCTTTAGGATGACCACAATAGTGGCCAGATCAGTTTCGGGCGGTAAGGACCCTTCGTCTACCACGTGCTTGAACAGCTCCGTTAAGTGGGGAACCAATTCATCACGATAGGTCACGTAATACTCTTGGGGTATCTGTCGGGCCCAAGCGTCTTGCTGGAGTGCAACAGTGAAATGGCCCCATGTATCTCTTCTGGGGTCCAGAGTCTCTGAGACCGTCTGAGGAAGGCAGGGCAGCTGGGTTCCAGTCCCAGCCAACAGATCCACCAGGGAGGTCCGAGGAGGGTGGGCTGCATAGAGGGCCGCGTAATATCTAGCGAAAGTTTGGGCAATGGCATGGGACGTCACGTGGTGAGTCCCGGTTTCATCCCGAATCTCGGGGATGATGCGGTTAGCCTTGGGATAAGACACTAAGTTATGAAGCAATTTGCCATTTTTGTCGCCCCAACCATAAACGCGTGCCACTGAGGATCACCAGAGCATTTTAGCAGATTCTAGCGAGATCCAGCGGATCTCTTCGCGGATCAGTGAAAGCTGCCGAGTGGAGTCGTTGCTGTCGTCTGTAGTTTGGACTCCCGCCAGCTGCGCTGCTTGGGCTTCCAGCTGCACGAGTTGAGAAGACTGCTCAATGCGTTTTGCGTGGACCAAGCCTCTGGCCACACCCCGGACCACGGCCTTGCCGGCCTCCCATAGCATTCCCGGCGAAGAAACCGAACCCACATTGGCTGAGAAATAAAGTTGCAGTTCTCGTCCGAGAGACTCAACAAATGTGGCATCCTGCAGGAACCAAGCGTTCATCTGCCACGTTGCACGGATGCCAGCAGGGGAGGTCCCGAGACGGAGGGAGACGAGTCAGGTATAAAAGAATGTCATCTGCGTATAACGAGATCTTTTCCTCATCAATCAGAGACCCAGCGATTTGGAAGCCCTTAACATTCGGATGGGCACGGACCATAAAAACTAGAGGCTCCAGTACCAGGGCAAACAGGAGGGGAGACGGTGGCACCCCTTTTGGGTTCCCCTCCTTATGGGGAATTCCGCAGATAGAACTCAATTGACCTGCACCATGTGTGCCTGATTGAGCAGCGCTACCCACCTTAAAAATTGTGGACTACAATCAAACCTCTGCAGTGTTTGCATCATAAAATAAATAAGAATACATTTTTAAAAACTCATTATTTTCATGCCCTCCCATTGTACGGACTTAACTATTATTTTAAACACTTGCATTCCACTATATCCAAATTTATTTGGTAAGCGAAAAGTGAACAAAGATCTATTAAAATATTAAAACATCTCATCTTTACTTGGGCTTTTTTTCACACTGGCGACTTTACTACTCGGCGAGCCTTGGTAATTGTATCAAATTTCTGTTCCATGATGACCCAACTAATTGGCTGCATATATTAGCTCAGTGACATAATGGACGCAGAGAAGGTGGGAAAAAGTTCAATAGTCGTAGATTCTCCAAGAAAATCAGACTCAAGATTAGCGAAGATCTAAGTAAAACCTGGAAAGACATACACAAATTCCCGACCTTCACTACTTGATAATCCTGAACTCCCCGAACTTGCAGCACGACTTTGGGAGGATGCTCTTAGCCCATGCCACGTCTCTATCTCTGAAAGGTACCCTTCTCCGATACAGCATCAGTCTGATGATTTAGAAGACTAGGCGAATAGATGGTCGGAGGTACTAGGAGAGACAATTACGAGCCTTGAGCTCGCCTATAGTCTCAATCACTATTGTAAAATTATCACTGCAACTGAGTATAGAGCTCGAAAATAACACACTATTTTTATTTTTTATTTTACCCCTTTCAAACTGAGCAAATGGTATAACACATTTTTGTTACAATTGTTATATCACACATTTTATTTATTAAAAGATTTTGGGGGTACAGGGACAGAAGAGTGGACGCTTTATGCATTAGCCATCGTTCAATTGACAATCACCAGGAAACAGTCATCAGCCATTGTACCTACATGTGAGGGCTGGTGAAGGGAACTTGTGTAGGTTTATGAACTAGAGTATTACACAGCTAAAATGTGAGGTTCTTGACGACTTTGTATGACAAGTTACATATGGACCTTGTGACATTGATGTTTATAGTTAACAATGTTTAATTTATTGTATAGCATATTCCGCACTGCGACAATTGTATATCGTAAATGTTGACATTTTTACCATTGCCAATATGTATACAAACGCTGCCCCGGCACCACCTGGGCAGGCTATGTCTGTCAACAATAAAATTTGTTGTGAAAAAAAAAAATGTGAGGTTCTATTGTAAAGTATTTTCAAACTTTAGGGAAAATGTGCAAATATCTACATAATTAGTAACTTCTTATAAATGTATTTCCAGGGACTTGAGAGATTTAACCCTATATATTTAAATTTGAGCTTTTAATAATAAGCTTCACTGATCTTTGGGAGTGATATATAACATTTAAAGATGCAAATGAGTGATTGAAGCGGACTTAATTTGCAGCATCTCGCCCTCTTTTTCTGCTCTCTCTTCTTTTATTTTTGATACTATCTTCATGTTTTATACAGTATGCTCCTCCAATAAAACAAATAATAATAAAAATAATATATGCCACGGTTAAACCTACATAATCCTTGTAATGATTGGATAGCCAAGAGAGTCAATTTGAATTCTGAGCAAAAGTCAAAATTGTTCTTCGATTACATGACAATCAAGGGAGGATTTTCTTTTCAAAGTCCTTGCAGGAGTTGGCATTTTGCAAGCTGTCAGGTATGCTTCATTATCTGCTTTTTTTGCCAAGAATTTAGTGATGTATTTGACACGAAAAAGGCAAATGTCTTACCTCTGCACAAAAGTTTTTATTACATGATAGAATTCGGAACCCGTTGTATACAATCCTTGAACTCCAGTTCATGTTCTAACAGAGTCAGAGACAAATTATCTCAGGAAGAATCCAAATGAAACTTTGGCCAATAGTTTTATTAGACCCTCACAGTCTCCAGCTTCTTCAACTTAAATAGTCGTGCCCAAGAAAGGGGGTGAATTGAGGATGTATGTAAATTGCAGGGACCTTAACAGAATTATTGTGAAGAACCTTTACCTCTTACACTTGATATCTGTCTTATTTTGTCAGATCAGGAATACAAAACTATTTACTAAAATGATTTAAAATGAGAACATCATTTAGTCACAATCTGAGAGGGTGATGAGCGGACAGTGCCTTCCTGTACTAGAATGGCTAGTGACAAAGGCATTTTGGAGGACCTAAAACATTCTCCTGTAGGACACAGGTATAACTTCCCTCATGGTGCTTGGCGTAGCAATGTTGCTGCAGCTGCACCTTGCTATGAGGATATTGGTGTGAAAGCATCTAGACCAGTTCCCTAAAGATTGGATTAAGAACATTGGCACTCTCTAATAAGTATCCTGAAATTGTGTGTAATTTCAAACTAAAAGTTGAACTATTTTTGTGAATTTGTTTCAGCGCTAAAAGACTGCTTATATGTGTACTACAGACGTACATTTGACATAACAGGGGTGAATCTGAAAGGGCATTTCATATGTATACAAATCTTAATGCACATGTGCATAAGGTATTGTAATGTATCCTAATATACCCTAATATACGGTATGTGGATCACAGGATGTTAATGATGTTCTAATGTTTTTAGTAATCAAGTAGAAATGATTTTCATTTTCATCTTCCTCAAAACAGAGTAGAGTGACACAGCTTGAAGTAGCTATCCTAACGTGGAGAGAGGGTGGGGTGTGTGTGTGTGTACGTATGTATGCATGGATATATTTACTGAAAAAAGGTTAAAGTGAAGGTATGGTTAGCATTGTTTATAACACCTCAACATATGTTTATAAAAATCGGAGAAATTTCCCTAAAAAAATGGTTAAGGTGCATGGTTATGAATTAAAATAAATAAATAAAATCACTGAAAATCGCAAGTTATGGTTAGGAGCAAACTCCATGACTTTTATAAAGGCCATGCAAATCATAACTCGCGCAGCAAAAGTTAAATGTCATTACCTCAAGCTTAATGAAAGAGATGCAATTAGATTAGTTGTAAATCACTTTACAGATGAGATTAGATATCATGTAACCCCTACCACTTTGACAGAGGCGACCAAGAATGAAGTATTAATAACTGGTTTGGTTTTATATTTTAGTTAATTACATTTCACGTTCAGGTATTCTTATTTTTTGGTTAAAATGTTGCGAGGTCCAGAAGGGTCTATCGGACTCAGAAGGACAGTGATCTGCAAATCTAGCATAGGATTTGCAAATCCCGCCATATATACTTTTTATTTTAATTCTAGTGGGTCATTTTCCCCCCTCCCCCCACAAAGGCCTGATTTAAGGGTAGATTTATTCTGCCCACTTATACCCTTTTTCTTTTTGACTTTCCCTACAAGGTACTCACTGCACTTTGCTGGGTAATGGTGGCTGCAACAAGAAATGTTTCTGTTAATGCCAGCCAATCAGAGAACAGCAGTTCCCATATCTGGTGCTGAATTTGTGCAATCAACAAAGGGAGAAAAAGCTCTCTAATCCAATGGAGGGGTTTTATTCAACTGCAGTCGCAAATCTTTGGTGGATGTACAAATCCATGAAGGGTTCGCAAATTCATTGTCCAAATAACTCTAAAATGTAACCTCTTCATGCCCAACCTCAGCACTTTTTAAAACTCAAATTTCTTGAAAATTACTGAAATGATTTAAACCAATCTAACAAAGACACAGCACCTCATTTATAAGGTCCCTTGCGCATCCGGTGTGTGACTTTTTGTGATGACGTGCAGTCCCCTCTGAGATATGGATGACGTCGGAAAGATTCCCCTGATGCTGCGCCCACTGGAACTTCAGGTACCACTACAGAGCCCGCATGTGACACCTGGTATGATCCACCAGCAGGATGCAGGAAGCCATGAGACCCAGCAGTCTCAGAGTCAATCCCACCGAGATCCGGGATAGAGGCTGAAACATCGGTATCCTAGCCCGAATACCCCGGACTCGCTGCTCAGGAGGATAAGCCCGAAGCTCGGGTGTATCCAGAACTGCTCCAATGAAAATGAGCTTCTGAGAGGGGATCAGGTGTGACTTCAGCATGTTGATAGTGAACCCCACCGAGTTCAGGAGGTCCGCCGTAGTCTGGAGGTGGGAGACGACAACCTGGGGCGAGCACGCCTTCAACAGCCAGTCATTGAGATAGTGGAAGACTGGAACCCCTGATCTGCGCATATGAGCTGCGACCATCGCCATCACTTTCATAAACCCCCATGGGGCGCTGGTGAGGCCAAAGGGAAGCATGGTAAACTGAAAATGCTAGTAACCTACTGTGTTCCGCAGGTAAAGCCTGTGTGCTGCCAGTACGGGGATATGGAAATATGCATCATGCAAGTCCAACTCTACCATGGCGCAGGAGCCTGCTCCATATTTACGAGGCAGCACTAAGCCACTTTTTTTGGCTTAATGCTGTCTTGTAAATATTGCTCCCTTTAACGCAGTCTTCTGTGTTAAAGGGGCATGCAATGGGAGTTGCTGAGAGCATTTGCAGCAACACCCATGTCTTTTTGACAGTGACCCAGATTTAAGAGAAATCGTAAATCTGAGGCAGCGCAAAAAATTACGCTTCCCCAAGAGAGGCATAAGGGAGGCACAACAAGAAGAAATATCTTTATTTCTCTTGTTTTTCCTTTTTCTATGCGTGCTGCATTCTGCAGCACACACAGAAAGAAGAAAAAGCCTCTTGTTATTATTTTTCTGCAGAAAGGTTTCCCTTGCTGCACAAAAATAATCATCCCCGCAACGCAGGCACCCTTGCACCATTGTGCAAAGATGCCTGCATTGATGCACAGCAGCCCATTGTGCACTGGCGCAGAGAAAAAGGACAGGAATGCGCCCTATCTGATAGATACGGCACATTCCTGCCTTTTTCATTTGCCGTAGGGCAGTGCAGCAGGAAGGCCTGTGGCGCTGCCCAAAGGCAAAGCCACATAACTGAGGCCCACCATCCTTGAGAACAGTTCTTCCTTTGTGCCAATTTCTGTGTTATTCATTTCAGCCATCTGTGTTGAAGAGCAAAGAACCCTAATGAAAATGAAATGAGAAATGGCACTTTTGGGGACCCATCTGTTTCTTGGCAAAACTTGACGGATCTGCAAGAAACATGCCATGAAGAAGTCACAGTGGATGTGCGTTCTGTTGAAAAAGGTATGTACATATCTGGCAAATGGGTCCAAATTTAGTAAGAAAACCAAAAATGCATTTACTGTTAGATATTTGGGGGCTTTTATCCCGAAAATGTGATGGCGTAAAAACACATCTCACATTGAATGACAGTCCTCAAACCATTATGCGGTGCTTTCCCATTATCAAGGCTGCTAGTATTATTCAACATGGAGTACCACATTATGTGGCATGGGTTTCTAAATTATGCTGAAAATGCAAATTATACAGCACTTTTTCTGGAAGTATTATTTTTGTCTATTTTATCTTGAAACAAGAATGTTTTTCTAAAGTTATGCGGCATAATATGGGGCAATTGAAGTAAAACCATAATTATGTGGTACAAATTACATATATTTCATCACATAAATCATTTTACCTTCATCGTTGTCCATTATTTTATCCATAATTTATTTTTGTACGGTAAACTTAACTATTTTAATGTCAATCAGAGCCCATTGTTAGCTGCACTTTAAAGAACACAGCTTTTTTAAACTAACTACTATAAAATAAAAATGTAATGTTTAAAATTCATTATGGGTAACGTATAATATGTCCCTATTTTGCCATCTCAGGGTTCTGGTTATGTTTATTAACCACTTTTCTTTTTGGCAATTTATTTATGAGGTCACCAGAACCCTTCAATGTCAAGAGTGGATCGTAATGAACAAGTTACTTACCTTCGGCAATGATGTATCTGTAAGAGACATATATTAGTTATAGATCCCTTACCTTAGAATTACCCCCAGGAGGCACACTGCATCTGGAGACATTTTTTTCTCTAGCAATACCCTTGCGCATCGGTAGGTGGCGTCGGTCGACTTCACGTCTGTCGTTGGCGTCGTGATCGCCGGGATGAAGTCGCGCTGTCTATTTAGATGACGCCCCTGCGTGCTGACATCAGTTCTGACACGACTTTCCACGCAAGAAGTGAAAATCCATAAAAAACACAGACCGCTGGTGCATAAACTACGGCCCTGAAAGGGAGTCCCTCACACTAGAAATCTCTTCTCAGTACGGGGAGGATCGGTGGGGCGGTAAGGAATCTATAACTAATATATGTCTCTTACAGATACATCGTTACCGAAGGTAAGTAACTTGTTCATTTGAAAGAGACCATTAGTTATAGATTCCTTACCTTAGAATAGATACCCCAGCAATGCCAACCCCGGAGGTGGGTCTGTGAACTAAGTTCACACCAGAATGTCCTGGAGAACAGAACGGCTGAAAAAGCAGTCTCTCCGGACTTGGCTATCCAGGCAATAATGTTTAGTAAACGTGTGCAAGATGTCCACATGGCTGTCCTGCATATGTCAACAAGTGGGACTCCCTGTACCAAAGCAGTAGTGGCTACCGCCGCCCTGGTGAGTGGGAGTGCAGTCCCAGTGGAGGTTCCGTTTTCGCCAATGAATAGAAGATTTTAATACATGGGACAACCCATTGAGAGATGGTGCGTTTCTGGACGGCCCAACCTTTCTTGGCACCCACATAACCTACAAATAGTTTATCATCCACCCGGAAGTCTTTAGTGTGGTCAAGGTAGAAGGACAGCACATGTTTTGGGTCCAGACGGTGGAATCTCTCCTCCTCTTTGAAAAGGTGCGGAGGCGGGAAGAAGGTGGCCAAAGTGATGGTCTGACCTATGTGGAAAGAGGTAACCACTTTGGGTAGAAAACAGGGACTAGTGCGAAGGACCACTTTGTCTGGATGGACTGCAAGAAAAAGAGGGTTTGAGAATAGAGCCTGAAGCTCACTCACCATGCGAGCAGAGGTGATGGCAAGCAGGAAGGCAGTCTCCAAAGTAAGAAGTCAAAGAGGACAGTTATGAAGTGGCTTGAAGGGAGCCCACATAAGGTAAGTAAAGACAAGATTCAAGTCCCATTGGGGCATTACGAAAGGAGAAGGAGGAAAGAGATGAGTAATTCCCTTCATAAATCTATTGAAAAGGGAAGGCTTATCAGGAAGGCGAAGAAAGGGAGATATGGCCGAGAGGTAGCATTTAAGAGTGCCAAAATAAGGAACAACAAAAGGACCTCAGAAAGAGGGGCAGAAAGGGGATCCAATGCCTTTGCTGTGCACCATGCCACAAATGTGTTCCATCTACAGGCATATACTGTTTTAGTGGAGGAAAGCCTGGCTGCCAAGATGACGTTGCAGACTTTGGGAGGACGGTCAAAAGCGGTCAATTGTTGCTGCTCAATCTCCACGCAGGGAGGTGGAGGCTGGACAGTTCTGGGTGGAGGACTATCCCCTGCTGCTGCAACAGAAAATCCTCCCGAAGAGGAAGTCTGATCGGAGAATCGATGGCCATGCTCAAGAGCTCTGGGTACCAGACTCCTCGTGCCAAGTCCGGACCCACAAGAATGACTTGGGCCCGGTCACGCTTGATCTTCTTCAGCACTCTGGGCAGAAGTTGTACAGGCGGAAAGGCTGAAGGAGGCCGCAATTCCACTCGCGATGAAAAGAGTCGCCGAGCAAGTGCCGCCTTGGAAATTCCAACGTGCAAAAGTGCCGACACAACGTGTTCTTTTTGGTAGCGAACAGATCTAACCAAGGCTCTCTCCACTGCTGAAAGAGACCTTGCACCACCTCCAAGTGAAGACGCCATTCGTGATCCAGCATGCACTGAGTTTGTCCACCTTGACGTTCAGAGAACCTTCCAGGTGTTGAACCACAAGGGATATGCCCTCATGTTCCTGCCATGTCCAAAGGCAAACGGCCTCTTGACAGAGGGTCCATGACCCCACCCCACCCTGTTTGTTGCAGTACCACATGGCGGTGGCCACCTGCCCTACTCGTCCTTTGACAGAAGGAAGGAATGCCTTCAGTACGACGGATCGCCCGGTGCTCCAAAAGGTTGATGTGGAGACTGGACTCTGCCGGAGACCAGAGACCCCTGATCTTTGCCTCTACCAGGTGACCATCCCATCCCAGAAGTGATGCATCTGTCACTACTGTCAACTCTGGTTAGGGCAGGGAGAAGGATCTGCCGCTGACCCAATCCTGGTTCTAGAGCCTCCACTGCAATTGACGTGCAGTCCCCTCTGAGATATGGATGACGTCGGAAAGATTCCCCTGATGCTGCGCCCACTGGAACTTCAGGTACCACTACAGAGCCCGCATGGGACACCTGGTATGATCCACCAGCAGGATGCAGGAAGCCATGAGACCCAGCTGTCTCAGAGTCAATCCCACCGAGATCCGGGATAGAGGCTGAAACATCGGTATCCTAGCCCGAATACCCCGGACTCGCTGCTCAGGAGGATAAGCCCGAAGCTCGGGTGTATCCAGAACTGCTCCAATGAAAATGAGCTTCTGAGAGGGGATCAGGTGTGACTTCAGCATGTTGATAGTGAACCCCACCGAGTTCAGGAGGTCCGCCGTAGTCTGGAGGTGGGAGACGACAGCCTGGGGCGAGCACGCCTTCAACAGCCAGTCATTGAGATAGTGGAAGACTGGAACCCCTGATCTGCGCATATGAGCTGCGACCATCGCCATCACTTTCATAAACCCCCATGGGGCGCTGGTGAGGCCAAAGGGGAGCATGGTAAACTGAAAATGCTAGTAACCTACTGTGCACCGCAGGTAAAGCCTGTGGGCTGCCAGTACGGGGATATGGAAATATGCATCATGCAAGTCCAACTCTACCATCCAGTCCCTGGGGTCGAGGGCAGACAGGACCTGAGCCAACGTGAGCATCTTGAACTTCTCCTTCTGGATGAAAGCGGTTGAGGGACCTGATAAGATAGAGTGCAGGCCTTTGTCCTTCTTGGGGACCAGAAAGTAGTGGGAATAGCAACCACAACCTACTTCTGGCACAGGGACCGTTTTGATAGCTCCAGAGGCCAAGAAAGCTGCAACTTCCTGGTGGAGAAGGGCCAAGTGATACTCTGACATGCAATGGTAGGATGGTGGCATGGAGGGAGGAGTAGTCTTGAAAGGGAGGGCATATCCCATTTGGACTTTTTGCAAAACCCTCCTGTACGATGTGATGTTTTGCCAGTGGGGGAGGGGATGGCGAATCCTGCCGCCTACTGGCCTCTGGTGGCCCTGAAAGGTCGGTCTAGGATGGTTTGGAGGCTGCTGTAGGGGGGTTATGGGTGGACTGGCTCGCCCGCTGGCCCCCAGACCTGCATCACAGGGTTCCACGTCCGCGGCCATGCACAGGCTGGGCAGCTTGCGTGAACCGGTGGTCAGACTGGGTTGAACGTGGTGGGGCACCCCTTCTGCAGCCACGAAAGGGGAGAAAAGCAGACTGCGTGGGGCAAGAAGTTGCCACAAGGCCCAAGGATGTGGCCGTAGCCCTAGAATCCTAAAAGTGCTCCAGCGCCGAGTCTCACCAAAAAGGCGATGGCTACCAAAGGGCATGTCCAATAAGGTGGATTTGACATCCCCAGAACAAACTGAGGTCCTCAACCAGGCGAAGCACCTCAGGGCTACCGACATTGAAACCGTTCTGCCCAGTGAGTCGGACGTATCCTGCCCACATCTGATTGTGAATTTAGCTGCGTCCCTACCCTCTGCCACAGCGCGGGTGAGAATGGCCCAGGCCTCCTCGGGTACTGTGGCAGCACTTGCGCAACCGTATCCCACACTGTATGGGTATAACGGCCCAAGAGGCATGCAGTATTCACCAACTGCAGCGCTAAGCTAGCGGAAGAAAACATCTTCTTCCCAAGGTGGTCCAGCTTCTTGGTTTTTGTACCTGGGGGTGCAGTAGGGAATTTGCCCTTAGAGGACAAGGCTTGGAGCACCAAGCTTTTAGGGGTCAGGTTTTGGGAGAGGAAAAGTGGGTCACCCCAGGCTGGGCGGTGGCATCGGGCAATCATCCTGTATACAGGAGCCCCTGTGCTGGGCTTGAACCAAGTGCCCAGAAGGACGTCGGTGAGGGCTTCATTAAAAGGCAGAAGGGGCTCAGAAGAGGCCGCCGCCAGTTAAAGCACCTCTGTCAGGAGGTTAGAACGGACTGGCACCGTAGAAAGCTCCAGGCCCAAGGCCTCAGCCGCGCTACGCAACACCACTGTATATGAGGCTCCCTCCTCCGTAGCCATGGTAGGGTGGGAGAGCATGCCAATGTCTGGAGTGGTATCCAGACCACCGGTGTCATCCAGGTCCTCTCGCCAGTCAGGCTCCTCAAGTTGATCAGCCAAAGGGTCATCAGACCACTCCCAGTCCTCCTCAGGTTGCCATTCCGATCTGAAAGGAAAATCAGGAATGAACAGAGGCACAAATCTACCTTCCGGCGTCGGTACTGACGTCCAGCGACATCGGTCCGGCGCAGTGTCCAAGTCGGGGGTGAGGCTGGGGTCGGCGCAGGTAGGGGGCATGACCGGTGCCGGGGGCGTCGACACCGGGGTCGGAGCCGGGGAAGGTACCGTGAGGTAGACCGGCATCGATCCGGTTCCAGGCCTGGATCCTCAGGGGCCCAAAGGTGCCAGGGCTGGAGCCACCGGCATCTTAGGCCCAGGGCCCCCAGCCAAGTCCGTGGGTCCCAAAGGCTCGCTGGAGTGTCGGGCTGCCCAAAGATGCTATGAAGCGCTTCATAGAAAGCTCGCAGCTGGGCAGGGGACGCTCCGCCACGATGAAATGGAGGGTAGTGCGGAGCCATCCCAGGAGCAGGCTCCAAAGACGGAGCTGGAGATCGACGATGCACAGGGTCCTGCGTCGCATCGGCCAACGGACGGGGAGAAGGCGAAGAGTGATACTACATCTTCGCCTTCTTCTTGTGCTTCGACTCACCCAAAGATCTCAAAGACTTTGATGAAGAATGTTGGTGGTGGCTCCACGACAGATCCCGCGACCTCCCTCTCAACCAGTACCTCGAGTGGCACGGAGTCAACTGCCGGGCCTCCAAGAGCTTTTGGGATCACTCCCGCAAAGACTTTGGATTCATGTCCAGACAGTCGGAGCACAACTTCGGGTCATGGTCGTGCTCCAGGCACCAGAGGCACATGAGGTGGGGTTTGTAACGACATCAGACGGTTACAGGTCTCGCGCGGCTTGAGTCCGGTCCGGCGATGTGACATCCATCATGCACCAGGAGTCGAAGACTTAAAAGATGTCGACAAAAGTTGAGAAAAGTTAAGTCAAAAAGTGACTAAGGGGCAAGCTCTCTCCATATCTGCGCAAGGCTGGCGCGGAAAAAGAACTGACGTCAGCGCGCAGGGGCAGCATCTAAATAGACACTGCAACGTCATCCTGGCAATCCCGATGCTGGACGTAGACTCAACCAACATCACCTACCGACGCGCAGGGATACTGCTAGAGAAAAAAGAATTCTCCGGATCCAGTCTGATGCCTGGGGGTAATTCTAAGGTAAGGAATCTATAACTAATGGTCTCTTTTTGATACAGGGTTACCCAATAGCACAAGAATAGTTATAGTTAGGTCAGAGTTTCCATAGGAAATGCACTTGTTATTTTCTAAAAAAACTTTGGTGCTGTTAAACGAACCTGCATGAAACTTTCCAAAAGAAATTTCATCCACTTTGGTTCCTTCATGGAAAGTTTGGCACTGACCAGTTAAGTTTGGTTCAAGTACAAGGGGACGTACCAAAACATAAATTTCCCATCTTATTTCCCATAGGAATGTTTACAGTTCCTTAAAGAAAAAATGACTGAAAGGAATTACACGAAATTTATCACAATGTTAGAACTTTAGTCAGAAAGTGTGCTTTCATTAATTGGTCTAAATCCGTTAAGTGGTTTTGAGAAATGTACTCTTAAAGTGCTGCTCGGCTTGGCCATGGAGGGATTAACCTCCAGAAAAAGTTAGTGATATCAGGACCATTTGTGCCGGATATGTTCAGATTGGCCATTGAATTGGCCAATATTTATCGTCTGGCCACAACATGAACAGTATGTTGTGGCAGCCATTATAGGGCTCAGAGACCCCATACCTATGTCTTGAAAATGAAGTAAAATTATATAGGAGAGCAGGGTGAGCACACTGTCACCCACAGACATGTTTGCCTCCTCCTCCCCAATTGGCTGGCTACAACATGTTTTGGCACCCATTAAGGACTCAGTGACAATATACCCATTAAAATGCATTGTAGTAAACACCTGTATGTTAGGGTGGGAGAGTTGGAACCCATACTCCTAAATTCTCCAGACTGAGGTAAAGAGTCAACAGAATGAAGCTAAAGCCCCGGAACTGATTAAGGTGGTACAGCAAAAAGAAGACAACTAACTTGATTACCTCAACATTTGTTATCAAAAGCAGTGGTGTACTTATATACCTGATAAGAGAAGAGAATTACAAAAATGTAAATTTATCAGTGGCACGATGGAAGGTGCCTGAATTTACTGTTTGCTTATGTTATAATGTGGTTAGGGACAGCTGACACTCTGTTTTAGGACGCCTTGAGGTACAGACCTCACCTTTGATTTTGTGACTTCAAGGTACTTGACCCTGGTTGGAGTTACTTCTTAGGAATACTCTAACGGGTGACATCTTGATTTCCCACATCTTTGCTAAACTTACCCTAGACTAGGATTCCCATTTTAAGATAGTGTAGGGATAGTTAGGGATTTGTAGGGCTTTTACTTTAAACTTGATGCAATCCAAATTGCATTTTGGTCTTCTGACAACATATGTTGCAGTGATCGAGTTACTTGTTTTCTTTTTACTGTATCACCTCAATCGTTTTCAGAGAGATAGCTTTATTCTGTTTACTTTGTATTTTACACTATAATGCTTCTATTGGTGTATATTAATCTGTTTCAGAATTTGAATTAAACAACCTAACCTGAATTTGGTAGTCGATCTGGATTTTTACCTGGAAGCGTGGAAATGTAAATTCTAGATATTTTGAAAGGAGTTTTCTCTTCATCCCTCATGCTGCATAAAAAGAACCATCAGCTTAAAGAATTTAAGGGTATGGGTGCTAGCTCTCCTATGGGCAATCTGATGTAGCAACTGAGAAAAAATAAAGTTACCAATATATATCAGAATCGCTCTAAGATGTTAATATCTCTGCATAACCTTCAGTTTGTTACAGGGGAAGCGATGGGCCCTCAGAATTTGGCATCGATGCCTCTCTTGTAAGCTGGGAAATAACTTTTAATGTAGATGGACAATGAAGCTACGTTGGTCTCCCTATGCGCCTTCTTCTATGCCCAGGATTTTTCAATTGTTTCAGCGCTGTCTGCTGATCTGTGACTGGGGGTGAGTGTTTGAAAAGTTTCAGCACTCTGTCCATCATCTCCTTGTGTTTGCTTTACTCTACATGTACTCCATTGGAAATATGCTCACAGATGACATGAGATGATTATTCCAACTTGTGTGTCCATTTTTCTATTGTACTGATACGATTTCCAACTAAAGTAATTTGTTTAGAAATTTTCTCTACCGCAATTGTTTTGAGATTAGCGGTGCATTGAGCTGCAGAGTCCTTGCGGTACTCTTACCAGTGGGAGCTTAGGAGGGAATCAGCGGCGCAACGAAACTTGAGGGGGCCCCCCTGCAGGATACGTGGAAGGGGCCCCTCCAGTTGACCTCTTCATATAGGACTTTCACAGGGTACATGTCTTGAGGGGGGCGGGGTAGGCAAAGGCCTGCCTACTCCACTGTCCGCAGGTCTGCTTCCGAGGCTGTCGGTGCTTCTTCAAGGGTTGTGGTCTGTGCTGTGGGTTTGACAGACTAAGCACTTCAAGTCTCTCTCCATCACTCATTCTCTATCACTCACTCTCCTCTGTGTGCGTCTCAATCATATAATATTGTTTTTGTCTCTATTCATCACTCCCTCTCCCCCCTGCGTCTCAATCATATAATGTCCTCTTTGTCTCCCTCATCACTCATTCTCTATCACTCACTCTCCTCCCTGTTTGTTTCAATCACACAATAACCTGTCTCTCTCCCTCCTTCACTCTGTTGCTCTATCACTCACTCTCCTCCCTGCGTGTCTCCATCAGACAATCTCATCTGTGTGTATCTCCAACTCTTCCTCTCTATCACTCACTCTCTTCACTCACCTCCCTGTGTCTTCATCATATAATATCCACTTTGTATGTCTTATCACACATTCTCTATCACTCACTCTCCTCTGTGTGTGTCTCCATCACACAATATCCTCACGGTATCCTCACGGTCTCCATCACTCATTCTTCATCACTCACTTTCCTTTGTGTGTGTCTCCATCATATAATATTGCCCATATTCACCACTCCCTCTCTTCACTCAGTCTCCACCCTGTGTCTCCATCATATAATATCCTCTTTGTCTCCCTCGTCACTCATTCACTATCACTCACTCTCCTCCCTGTATGTCTCTATCATACAAGATCCACATTTTCTCTCTCCCTCCATCACTCTGTTCTATCACTCTCTCCTCCCTGCGTGACACCATCAGACAATCTCCTCTGTGTCTGTCTCCATTACTTCCTCTCTATCAGTCACTCTCTTCACTCTCTCTCCTCCCTGTATCTCCATCATATAATATCCTCTTTGTCTCTCTCATCACTCACTATCACTCACTCTCCTCTCTATGAGTCTCCATTAGATGATGCCCTTTGAGTCTCTCCATCACTTCCTCTCTATCACTCACTTGTGTGTCTCCATCACAAAATATCCTTGCTTTCTCTCTCCATCAATCATTATCTATCACTCACTCTCCTCTGTGCGTGTCTCCATCAGACAATATTGTCGTTGTCTCTCTTTACCACTCTCCTCCCTGTGTCTCCATCATATATTATCCTCTGTCTCTCTCATCGCTCACTCTTTATCACTCACTCTCCTCCCCGTGTGTCTCCATCAGATCATCACCTTCGAGTCTCTCCATCACTTCCTTTTTATCACTCACTCACTCTCTGCCCTGTTACTTGCTTTGTCGTTTCCTTCTCCTTTTATCTTTATCTCTCGCACTCTTTCCTTCCGTTCTCGACCACACAAAGGTCTCTTCTCCACATCACTTATGTCCACTCCTGTCCCCATAATTCTCTTTCTCTGTTGCTGCCTCTCTCTGTTCATCACTCCCTCTAGTCCATCTCCTTCACCCACCCTGTACTCACTCGTCTTTTTCTCGATCACTTCCTCTCACACTCTTTGTTTGTCTCCATCCATCCCTCTCCGTCTCTCTTTCTGAGTCCCTCACTTCTCCTTGTTCTCTCCCCATCCCAATTCTTCTGTGCCCTCGCTCCTGCAGTCTTTTTTGTCATTCCCTCTATCTGTAGTCTTATTCCTCCATCTATTTATTCGTCCTGTACACTCTCTCATCAGTGCCATCTCTTCTATCTGTTTCTCCTTTATCCGCTCTCGGGTGTCGACCTTTATTTCTCTCTCTGTCCTTTCTACAACACTCTCTTCACTTTCTCTGCACATCTTTCCTAAGTATCTATTTTTATTCTCTCTCCCCGGATCTCCTTCTTCGGCGCCTCGTCAGGGGTAGTAAGCGCCATATAAATACAATTACAGTGACTTCTGTAATGGGCGGCCGCTCCTTCTCTCTCTCTGCGTTGCGGTCTCCTCTCCACCTCTCTCTCCTCGCCTCTCTTTCCCTTCTCGTTCTACGTCAATCAACTCCTTCATGCTCATCGGGACCTCTCTTACCTGCCTTCTGTTCACTAATCACCCTCCCCAGTCTGTCTCTTTCACCATCACCTCCTCTCCCCTCTCAGACTTTCCCATCCTTTTCTCCCCCTCCAAGGCTTCACCCCGTTCTGTCTCTGCCTCTCGTCCTCTCCACCAGGCTCATTTAAGGACGTGTCCACCCGCTCTACCCTCCTCGCAGCCCCTCGCTCGAGCTCTCGGATGAGAGTAGTGTGCTGAGGGGGCCCCCTGCAGCTCGGGGGCCCCCGCACCGCGAGGGCTGCAGGGGCCTGTGTTACGCCCCTGGAGGAAATATACGATCCTGAGTGTGGGTTACTCAAATTTCCTGATGTAGTAGGCATGACAGGAGATTCCTTTGGTATCGCCCATGAAGTTAGCATCCCAATCATCTGAGGCATCAGAGATGTCTGACATTGAAAGTGAAGCTTCTTGATGATCCTGCTGTAGCTTGGGTATCTCTGAGAGCAAGGGTGGTCCCAAACTAGTTCCGGAAGGGATTAAGTGAACCTTCTCAATCTGAATACAGTAGTCACTCCCTTGTGTCAGGACCAGGACATCCAAACCACTGCTGAAATGAGCATTGGTAGTCAGATTTAGTGAAATACCCTACCCTTCCCTGAGTGCGTGACCCATATTAACCTTGTGGGAGATGGCATGCTTTATTTCGGTATTAGGAGTCAGAGATTTGTTCCCGATTTTATTACAAGTCCGGAGGATCATATAATGCAGTCTTTTCTTGATTTTATTCAACAGCAGCCAGGAAAGAGAAAAAAAACGAAATTTCCCAGAAAAACTGATAACAGGACTACAAACTGTGACATCACAATATAACAGTCAATGGGAAGTAGAGTAATCCAATAACTATCTTGACTGAGAGCAACAAATCCTCTTTTCTTGCTACTCGCAGTCAAGATAAGTTTAACATTCACCCTTCATTAATATTGATAGGTATTGCTTTTCTTATTCTGTATTTATGTGCCAGTCTGTAACGCCCTGAACGTCTCAGGATCGTTTAACAGACACGATAATGAGAACGCAACCACTTGTGAAGGTTTAGTTATTTTAATGAAGGCAAAAATAATACAAGGAATAAACAAAGGTTATAGTCACTGGAATCCTCCAGGCTAAGTACGTTACCAGCCCACAGCACGGATGGTCCTAACCGTCCTCTGCATATACGCCGATCCCGGCGTATGCCAACAGAGGGCAGAAATGAAATGGCCGACAATGCCAATCGGTAGGCTGTGAGGGGCACGAAGAGTGTTGGGGAGAATCGAGGAGTCAGGGAAACACCCACCCGGGGTCTCTACCTGAAGGGAGCAGCCGCTCAACCTCTTCCTCAGACTGCACCGGGACGCGGAGTCACCTCCTGGTGATGCGTCACCGATACCCCAATCACAAGCAAAGAAGACTGAACCGAGAGCAGCCGCTCGATCGATCCTGTGGACTTCCGAGTCTGTAACGCGGCAAACACCTCCTGGTGTGCGTTACAGCTGGCAGTCCCTGTATCTCTGGTCGGGCTGGGAGTTACGACTCCAACCAGCAAAAGCGCCACTGCGCTTTGACTCAACCGAGTCAAAAAGCGAAGCTCAATGGTTATCCGGTAGAGCTTCCGGGTCCTTCACAGGTGACGATGGGGCAAGACACGGCCCAGGGAGTAACGACTCGACCTACCTCCGTTCTTGCCTTACTGGAGCACCACTCCGGAACACTGCTCTTCACTAAGCAGGTACGTCGGTGTAAACACAATATCCGACAGCGTTGTACCTCCCGGTTCCTCCCTTTATAGGGCGTGTTTTCCTTGAGTTATGTAACAGCTCTCCTGTTTACATAAGGGCGTGTTTTCCTTGAGTTATGTAACAGCTCTCCTGTTTACATAAGGGCGTGTTTCCTTGAGTTATGTAACAGCTCTCCTGTTTACATAAGGGCGTGTTTTCCTTGAGTTATGTAACAGCTCTCCTGTTTACATAAGGGCGTGTTTTCCTTGAGTTATGTAACATCTCTCCTGTTTACATAACCTCTCAACCGCTAAGCATCCTGGGAGATGTAGTCCGTTTTCGCTGGTTACCGTTTTCCTCCCCTCGCATGACAGGAATTCTTGACAGTACATCCTCCCTCTCAGCGGCTCCCCACGGGTCCAGCGCTGGCAGGAAAACGCCGATGGAACAAGGAGACCAAGCGCGGAGCATGAACCCCTTCAGCCGGTTCCCATGACTGCTCCTCCGGGCCATAGCCTTTCCACGCAACCAGGTACCACAGCTTCCCCCTGCGCCATTTGGACGCCCGTATGCCCGACACTTCATACTCCACCTCCGACTCCACGCATACCGGCCTAGGTGTCCCAGACGGCTTGGAGGGTGCTGGTTTGAGCAATGATACATGAAAGACAGGGTGTATCCGCAATGACTGGGGCAAGCACACCTTCACGTTCACGGGACCCATACACTTGGTAATTCGATAGGGGCCCATGTACTTGGGATGGAACACACTGTTCTTTCGAAACCTCATGTTTCTTGTGGATATCCAGACGTAGTCTCCAGTGCGGTACAGTGGCCCGGGCCTTCTCTTCCTGTCTGCCGCAGCCTTGTATCTTCTCTTGGCCTCTATTAGGACAGCCCTTGAGCGCATCAACGTGTCTTTTATGTGTGCCACCCTGTCCGCTGTGGCGGGAATCCTGTCCTCTCTGAACGGATGTAGAAATGGCAAGAACCTGGGATGTTGGCCATAGTTGCTATAGAACGGAGATGACTGTGTGGAGCTGTGAGTGGCGTTGTTATAGGCGATCTCTGCAACCCATAGCAAGTCGACCCATTCTTCCCTGCCCTGGTCCACAAAACATCGCAGATACTGTTTGAGCGTTTGGTTCAGGCGCTCGGTTTGGCCGTCCGTTTGAGGGTGGTAGCTGGTGGACAGGGCGGTCTTAACATGCAGCGCAGTGCACCAAGTCTTCCAGAATTGCGCAGTAAACTGCGACCCCCGGTCCGACACGATCACCCCAGGTAATCCATGCAGTCGTACCACATTCTTTAGGAGTAGTGACGCCAATTCCCCGGCCGTAGGGACTCTCTTGCAGGGGATGAAGTGCCCCATTTTCGTCAAGTAATCCACCACCACCAGTATTGCCGTCATCCCCTGGTCTACCGGTAGGCCCACCACGAAGTCCAGTGATATGCTATCCCATGGTCTATCCGGGGTCGGAAGTGGATGTAAGAGCCCTTGGGTTCGGCCATGGTCGGCCTTCATGGTAGCACACGTAGGACACTCCTGTCCCCACCTCCTGACATCCACTCTCATGGTTGGCCACCAGAAATGCCGTCCCATGCTAGCCACCGTTTTTTCAAAGCCCAAATGACCTGCGCATGGAGAGTCATGGCACCAGATGAATGCTTGTTTCCTTAGCCTAGGCGTGGGTATCAATAGGCACCTGCCCTTCAGGGGTATCCCGTCCTTCAGCTGCCATTCTCTGTGACTGAGGAGCCACCTCCGCCATGCGAATGACCTGATCCCTCTCTTTATTCCCCTCAGGAAAGTATCCGGTTGGATAACCCCCAATACCATCCTCGGGGAAATGATGGAATGCTCGGTCGCAGGCAATGGTTCCTTAACTGCAGATTGACGGGACAGGGCGTCCGCCTTCCGGTTTTCCGTCCCCGGCCGATATGTGATGCGGAAGTTGAACCCCGCAAAGAAGATCATCCACCGCAGCTGTCTGGGAGAAAGGTGTCTTGTGGCCGTCATGAACTGTAGGTTCCGATGGTCCGTGTACACCGATACCACATGTCTTGCCCCCATCAACCAATGCCTCCATTCGGTGAAGGCGTCCTTGATTGCGAGAAGCTCCTTCTCCGCAATATGGTAGTTGCGTTCGGCGTCGTTGAGTTTGCGGGACATGTACGCAACGGGATGAAGCACCCCTGTGTCGTGGTTGCGTTGGGACAAGATAGCCCCCAGCGCCACATCCGATGCGTCCGCTTCCACCACGTAGGGGAGATCCGGATCGGGGTGAGCCAACACCGGCGCCTTACCAAAGGCGCTTTTCAGGGCCTCAAAGGCTTTGTTCGCTTCAGGGGACCAGACAAACTCCTTGGACTTCCTCAGTAGCTGTGTGATTGGGGCCACCAATCCTGAAAATCCATCTATAAACCGCCTGTAAAAGTTGGCGAAGCCAATGAAACTTTGGACGTCCTTCACGCTTTGGGGCACCGGCCATTCTTTCACCGCCTTGATCTTTCGTTCTGCCATCTCCTGTCCCTCTGGACTCAGCATCACTCCGAGGAATTCCACGGATGTGACGTGGAAGTCACACTTGCTGAGTTTACAAAACAGCATGTTTTCCCTCAGCTTTTGGAGCACAGCTTTGACGTGGTGTACGTGCTCCTCCACACTGGACGAATAGATGAGGATGTCGTCGATATATACGACCACGTAGATATCCAACTCCTCTCTGAATACCTCATTCAAAAAGTACTGAAAGGCTGCCGGGGCGTTGCACAGACCGAACGGCATGACGAGGTACTCAAAAAGGCCGAACCTGGTCTTAAAGGCGGTCTTCCACTCGTCTCCGTCCCTCATGCGCACCAGATGGTATGCCCCTTTCAAATCCAACTTGGTGTAGATACGAGCTTTCTTGACCTGTTCCAGGAGTACACTGATGAGAGGCAAGGGGTACCGATTCTTTACGGTTATCGCATTCAATGCCCTAAAGTCCACACAGGCTCTCAGCTCCCCATTAGCCTTCGGGATGAAGAAGAGTGGCGAGGCGGCCGGAGACTTGGACGGGCGGATGAATCCTAGCTTGAGGAGTTTATCCAGGTACCCCCGGAGATGCACGTTTTCAGGCTCCGTCAGGGCATACAGCCTGCCGCTGGGAACGCTGGCCCCTGGCACCAGGTCGATCTGGCAGTCAAACTGTCTATGTGGTGGTAGCACTTCCGCCTTCACCTCATCAAATACATCCTCAAAACTGTGATAAGCCTGGGGGAGAGCCACATCTTTTTCTGCCGCTGTAGCCACCGTCTGACTCCCGCTCTCATCTGCGTCAAGGGATTCCGTTCTTATTCCACAATGCAGGATGCAATACGGTGACGTCAGTTCGATGCGATGTGTTGGCCAATCCACAGAGGGGTTGTGTTTCTGTAGCCACGGCAATCCCAATATGACGCCATATTGGGGCGCTCGGATGATATTAAAATCGATTTGTTCCAAATGGTTCCTCCCACATCTCATCGGAAGGACCCCCGTATGCTGCCTGATGGGCCCCGTCACCAATCGCCTTCCGTCTACAGCATAGACGTCTTCGGGTACAGCTTTGGGAAGAAGCACTAGCCCTAGCCTGCATGCCTCGTTGTGGTCCATAAACATGCCAGTGGCCCCTGAATCCACCATGGCCACAACGGGTATCCACTGGTCATGCACTCCCACGTGCACCGTGAGAAACAGGTGTCGTTGTCCCTTAGTGACCGAGTTGGAAAGTGAAGGGATGGATGAGTGACTCCAAGATGCCCCTTCTTTGGTCTGGGAGTCCTCTAGTTTTCCGCCGGTACGTCCACCACGGCTGTTACCGACCGGTTGGCCCGATAACGTGACGTCTTCGGTTTGGCAGGGCATTCACGTACGTAGTGGCCTTTTTTGCCACAATATAGGCACAATCCTTGTTTACGGCGTGACTCTTTCTCCGTGGCTGTGAGGCTCGCTCGTATTGTGCCGATGTCCATGGGTTCTCCCTTGGATGCGGTGGAAGTTTCAGGACTTCCCACTGTCACATAGGATGGAAGGGATTTTCCTTTTCTCCCATGATCCCCCTTTCTTTCACTTAGCCTATGTTCCAGCCGTAATACCAGGTTGATAAGGCCCTCACATGTCTTGGGTTGTGGGTCAATATGAGCCACGGCGTCCTTGAGCTCATCGCACAGCCCGTGATGGAAGAGCGCCGTCTGTTTAGCAACAGGCCACTTGGTTTCCGCAACCAGCCTTCGGAACGCGTTGAGATACTGCACCAGGTCGTTGGATCCCTGTCTCAACTCAAGCATTTCACGGTCCGCCGTGTACGAGTCAGCCCTTCTGTCGAAGACCTTCAGGAATTCCTCGCGAAAAGCACCCCAATCATATAAGATGGGGTCGTCCCTGCTCACCAGAGGTACGGCCCATTGTGCCGCGTTTCCAGCCAAATAGGATATAAGGAAAGCCACACGAGCCTGACTCGTGGGGAACGCCCTTGGTTTGCACGATAAATGTAGCGCCACTTGTGTGAGGAATACCTGCACTGTGTTAGGATCCCCACTGTACCTCTCTGGTGTTGCCAAGGGGACGGCTACCGGCATTTCCACTACTACCGCAGGGGTCTGGTTCGTGAGGGAGGTGCTGGGCGTGAGCGGGTCCAATTGGATAGCATCCAGTCTGGCTTTTACATCGGCTGTTTCTTGCCTGGAGGCAGCCAATTCAATTTGCACGGTTGCTAAAGCAGCCAGCACATCATCAAGTGTTGCCATGTCTGTTATCGACCGGGAGACAGTTAGTGTTATTAAGGTCGGATATTTTGTAACGCCCTGAACGTCTCAGGATCGTTTAACAGACACGATAATGAGAACGCAACCACTTGTGAAGGTTTAGTTATTTTAATGAAGGCAAAAATAATACAAGGAATAAACAAAGGTTATAGTCACTGGAATCCTCCAGGCTAAGTACGTTACCAGCCCACAGCACGGATGGTCCTAACCGTCCTCTGCATATACGCCGATCCCGGCGTATGCCAACAGAGGGCAGAAATGAAATGGCCGACAATGCCAATCGGTAGGCTGTGAGGGGCACGAAGAGTGTTGGGGAGAATCGAGGAGTCAGGGAAACACCCAGCCGGGGTCTCTACCTGAAGGGAGCAGCCGCTCAACCTCTTCCTCAGACTGCACCGGGACGCGGAGTCACCTCCTGGTGATGCGTCACCGATACCCCAATCACAAGCAAAGAAGACTGAACCGAGAGCAGCCGCTCGATCGATCCTGTGGACTTCCGAGTCTGTAACGCGGCAAACACCTCCTGGTGTGCGTTACAGCTGGCAGTCCCTGTATCTCTGGTCGGGCTGAGAGTTACGACTCCAACCAGCAAAAGCGCCACTGCGCTTTGACTCAGCCGAGTCAAAAAGCGAAGCTCAATGGTTATCCGGTAGAGCTTCCGGGTCCTTCACAGGTGACGATGGGGCAAGACACGGCCCAGGGAGTAACGACTCGACCTACCTCCGTTCTTGCCTTACTGGAGCACCACTCCGGAACACTGCTCTTCACTAAGCAGGTACGTCGGTGTAAACACAATATCCGACAGCGTTGTACCTCCCGGTTCCTCCCTTTATAGGGCGTGTTTTCCTTGAGTTATGTAACAGCTCTCCTGTTTACATAAGGGCGTGTTTTCCTTGAGTTATGTAACAGCTCTCCTGTTTACATAAGGGCGTGTTTCCTTGAGTTATGTAACAGCTCTCCTGTTTACATAAGGGTGTGTTTTCCTTGAGTTATGTAACAGCTCTCCTGTTTACATAAGGGCGTGTTTTCCTTGAGTTATGTAACATCTCTCCTGTTTACATAACCTCTCAACCGCTAAGCATCCTGGGAGATGTAGTCCGTTTTCGCTGGTTACCGTTTTCCTCCCCTCGCATGACAGGAATTCTTGACACAGTCGTACTGTTTTGTTAATCTGTTTTGACTTAGCTTTTACGAGAGCGCGCCCGCGCTTCCTGCACCGCTTATTTTTCTTCTTGAGCTCGCCGCTTCAGGTTACCTTCCTCACGCAGCCTCAAGCAGTGCCCTGCCATATCCAAGGCCTTTCTTCTCCTCACCCTCTTGCGGTGTACTATTCTCTTCCTTGATTATCCTGCATTGCAGCCCTTCCTATTGGGCGACTCCGCCCTTTCCACATGTTTCTCCTCTCCATTACCGCACCCCTTAAAGGCTCTGTTCCTTTTAAGGCTGTCTCAGTTAACATTTTCCTACCATTTTAAAAGCATTTTTTCCAATTACAAGTCTTTCATTGACTTTTCTGTTTTCTTTTACCCATGATAATTGTAATAAGGTTATTTTTCCCATATTTTCTGCCATTATGTCTGAGGAGGAGGAAACTCAGGCTTTTAAAGATAATTTAAAATCCTTATTAAGAAGACAGTCCATCAGGCTGTTGCTGTTTCTATGCTGGATTTTCAAAAAACCTGGAAGCTTCTCTTTCAAAAACTCTTAAACCCCTACATACGTTACCTTAAAAAAGAGCAAGAAATGTGAGGCAATCCCTGTGGAGTCCTTCAAAGCCATTTCAGTAAATATTGGTCCTTCCACTCGAGAGGTTTCTTTTACGGGGCTCCCCTCTCCAAGTTACCCACTTAAAAGACACTGACTATGATGTATTGGATGACATGTTTAAGTTTGATGGATTTTCTTATCATATTAATTATTGGACTCCGGAGAAAAGGTGTAAAATTTCTCCTATTGATGGTGGTGCATCTCACCCAGTGTCTAATTAACTTGTTGATTATAATGGGGAACCTATACTTGATCCCTCCCTTATTTACCATCCCAATTCCACTGAATGGTTCCTTTCAGATCATGTGGCCGAGTACATTTCCTTCAACCTTTGCTATGCTCTTGATAAATCTTCCCGCAATAAATTGAAATCAGAATGTTCCCACCCTTCCCTTCGGAATAACATCATGGCCACTCCTGTCATTGACCCAAACATGTTCATTTTTTACACCAAATATGCAAAAGACCCTTAGAAGGGAGTTGATAGGGCCTGGTCCAACTTTCAAGACGGAATTCTAGACTTGGTTGTTCGTCTGGCCAGAATATTGGAGTTGGCTGAGGAGGCAAAGACCAAGGGCACACAAGAGGATCCAGATACCCTTTCCAACTGGGCTCAATGGGCTATATGCTTTTTGGGCAATGCCAAATTTCCACATTTCACAGGAAAGACAGAATCGTTCGCTTCTAAAAATAGACCCATAACGGAGTAGTCTAACCACTAAGGAAGAAGGATCTCTTGCTAAAGGCCTTCTATTTGGAGATTCTTTTATTAAAGAACTTGGGAAATATGTCTGCACTTTTGCAACTATAGATGAGGCCCAATTCTCCCTTAAGAAACGTTTCTCGCCTCAGGTTTTTGCCAAGGCCGGTAAAGGTAGGAGTCGCTTTGCCGGCTGTTATCACACAAGGGGACAATCCCTCAACAGAGGCTCCTATGATCACCAATCCGAAGTCGACACCTATACTCGTTACGAAACCCAGTTATATCCTCGTTATTCCAGAGGCTTCCGCTATAGGAACAAAGGAGAATAATACTCAGGTAAGAGTTTCCAGTTCTAGCCCTTCTCCCTTAGGAGGCAGATTCACACTGTCTAAATGCATGGCTTTCTCTCACCACAGCTCCCTGGATATTACAAACGGTTCATGGATATCACATAGAACTAACAGCTCCCAGTACAATTGCATCTTCCTCATCCTCTTCTGTTTTCTCAGGCTCAATACCTTCTGATTCAAGACGAAATACAATTCCTTCTTTCCAAACAGACTATCAAACAAATCCAGTTTGATCCCTCAGGTTTCATCAGTACCATATTTTTGGTACGGAAAAAGAACAAGAAATTCCGACTTGTACTAAATCTTAAAGTTTTCAACAGCTTTGTAGTGAATCAGCACTTCAGGATGGAGATGATTCTCCACCTCAGTGATTTTACTTCAAGACGATCGGCAAGCCAGACTAGGGGGCTTATTTACAAGTCTCTTGCGCCGCCGGTACATCACGTTGCGTGACGCACCGGCGGCGCAACCTGCTGTCCGATATTTACAAGGACACATAAAGCCACCCTGTGTGGCTTTACGCGCGCTTGCAAATATCGCCCCCTTCTTACGCAACACTTTGCGTGTCAGGGGCATGACATGGGTGTTGTGCAGTGGTTGTTCCCACACAACACCCATGTATTCTGATGCATTTCCAGACTTACGCGAAATCGTAAACCTGGAAATGAGTCAGAACGCTATGCCACCCCAGAGGTGGCATAGTGAGGCGCAACGAGGAGAAATGTTTACATTTCTCCTTGTTTTTTCCTCTTTCAATGCATGCTGCATTCTACAGCACGCATGGAAACAGGAAATCACCCTTCCTGCACTAAAACAATCTCCCCACAATGCAGGCATCCTTGCATCATGGAGCAAGGGTGCCTGCACCGGCGCATGGTAGCCGACGCCAGTGCAGGGGAAAGCACAGGGATGCAAGATATTGTTGTAAATATGTTGCATCACCGTGCTTTGAAATTGACTCAGTGCGGCGCAACCAAATTGCTTGCAGCACACACTGAGTCAATTTCATTGTAAAAATGGCCCTACATGTTCAAGATGCTTACCTTTCAATTCCAGTGCATCACTCTCACAGGAAATATCCCCAGTTTCAGTGGGGGCCTTCCTTTTCCCACTTCTAAGCTCTTCCTACCGGCCTTTCATCTGCTCTTTGGTGTTTCACCAAGATTTCTCAAACCAGTTGTAGCTTTTTTCAGAGCTCAGAGAATCAGATTAATCATTTATCTTGATGATATTCTGATTATGGCCCAGTACAAGGTTCTTTTTTCTCATTTACAACTTTATCAAAATCTTCTTCTTTGGTTAGGGTTTCTAAACAATGTTCAGAAGTCAGCTCTAATTCCTTCTCAACAACTAGAATTTGTAGGTTTCCTGATAACAAAAAATGTTCTATTCTACCACGCCCTCAACCCAAAGTCACTCTTTTAAAAAAGGGGCTCAGTCATTCATTAACTCTCACTTATTTTTCTCTCAGCTTCCTAGCCCGTCTTGTTGGGCTTCCAGCTTCCTCGAATCAAGCAATTTTTCTGGGCCTACTTCATTATTGAGCCCTTCAAAGGTTAAAAATCCGACATCTCCGCAATGGTCTCCCTTATTCAGACCCTGTTTCATTAGATCCAGAGTCCAAAGAAGAACTCCTCTGGTGGTTGACTCACTTAGACGCCTGGAACGGGAGAAGAATTTTCTCTGCCACCTCCGATCTTGTCTTAGAATTCGATGCAAGTTGGACAGGTTGGAGCGACAGATGCGGTCAGTACTCTACTGGAGGTACATGGTCTCGTCAGGAGTCGTTCTTCCATATCAACAGTTTAGAGATGCTTCCATGTTCCTTTGTCATCCTATCCATTACAAAAGACAAAGCAAAATGCACCATTCTGTTACGTATGGACAACCTTACAACGTTCAGAAATATAAATCATCCTGCGGGCACAGGATCCAAACTTCTGGTGGACCTCGACAAATGTATTTGGGAGTATTGTCTTCAACTGAATCTCTCAGTCAGAGCAGTTTATCTCCCAGGAAACTTGAACGTCGTAGTGGACTGGTACTCCATCCACGTTAGGACTCAAGCGATTGGCAGCTGCATCCTTCAGTGTTCAATTGTCTTTCTTCCATCCTTGGCAACATGTCAATCAATCTTTTTGCCTCTCAACTAAATACCCAGCTTCCCTCCTTTTTCTGTTGGAGACCAGACCGTCATACTCTGGTTACAGATGCTTTCCTTCAATCTTGGCTGCAGACTTTTCTCTATGCTTGTCCCCCTTTTCTATTGATCACATGAATCTTTGCTAAGGCTCACAGACAATTTTCATCTCTGGTGCTAATAACCCCCTTTTGGCGAGCTCAATCTTAGTATCCAACTCTGTTAGAACTGACCTCGGACTTTCCTGACCGGATTCCTCACTTCCCCGACTTGCTTCTCAGAATGGTTCTAGAAGGTTCCCTCTTTCTGATCACTTGGAGGATTTTGGGTCTTCCTGGAGAACTCCAGGAAATCCATGGGAGGCTATCAACCACAAGCAACAATCTTGGGCCTCTGGCACTTCAAGACTATACAAGTCATCCAGGTTGTCCTGGTGTAGCTGGTGTATGGGCAGGATTTCAGATCCCTGTTCAGCAGATGTAACTCTGGTTGTTATTTTATTTTTGTAATATATTTTATTATTTTCTGTTATACAACCATTGTATAACTCACACAGACGTAGCTGAAGGTGCAATCTACAGAAGTACTTCAGTAGTATATATTATAACATCTGATTACAAGTTGGTACAAACATTTCTTAATATATACATTGGTACACCAATCTGGTTGTCAACGGGTGTCTTGTGTTCCCCCTGGTGTCATCATACTTGCATTATTTTGAGGTTGAGAATCACCCCTATAGTCGTAATTCTGTAGTATTTCTTCCATGGGCCCTATATTTTATCAAATTTCCCTGGACATCCTCTTAACTTGTATGTTACTTTTTCAGCTGTCATATATAGATCTATCCTCTTTTTCCATTCCTGCAACGTGTGTGGAGTTGGGGCCCCCCAGTGCTTTTCTAGGTCCCTTTTCCCCACTATTATTCCCAGGTTTGCAAAGAGTAGCTTGGTTCTGGGTAGATCTATTTCTGTGGGTATTCCCAGTAGTAGGTATTTGAGGTCCATTTGTATTGGTGCCTCTAGTATGCGGCTAAGTATTTGGCTGAGGGAGGTCTAGTATGTGGTGATTGTTCTACATTGCCATAATATATGGAGGTATATTACCATATGTGTATGGCATCAAAAACAGTTATCTGTAGCTGCCCTCCTGAATTTATGCAGCCGGACCCTGTTATAGTATGTCCTATGCAAGATTTTAAATCGTATCAGTCGGAGGTGTGCTTTTATTGTTACCTCCTTGATGTGCATCAGTGCTGCCTCCCAATCTAAATCTTCAAGGCGTCCTAGTTCTCCCTCCCATTTCACCCTTAAGGTTACTATTGTAAGATGGCGACCAGAGCAGACGTGTTTGGTGCTGCTCCGTCCCAGCCCGCCGAAATGTCCTGTATTTATGTGGGATCCTGGGCCCGATCACTTATAGGCTGCGAGCACTGAGCTACTTGGCTGCCTGACTGGGGGGGAAAAATTGTCAGCCACTGGGTGTGAAGACCAGCGGTGTGGCCCTGTACTGTCGACTTGGAATTCTATGATGGGGCTTGCTCGTAGAAGCCCATAACATCCGGAGCCAAGGCAGGCATTGCCCAGGATAACTGGGGAGCGCGGACGCTGGACTGCAAGCCAAAGACCGTGGCTGCCGGCATGCACACAAACTACCAGCGGCGGTTTTCTGTAACGGGCGGGCGGGCGGCGCCCTCCCTTTCGTGATCGCTGCCCGCCCGTCGCCTCGCTCGGCAGCTGCGCTGCATTTCAATTTAAAATCACAAGCGGAACGGTGCGCACGCGCCCAGCCTACCTGCCAGTGCCCAATTACAGCGAAGTCCTGCTGCTGCCTGCTTGCGACGCTCGGAGTCAGACTCCAGCGTCATTGCATCACGCAGGCCAGGCAGCAGGGCAGGCACAGAATTCATGCAGTGTGTGGGGCAAGTTTGTGACACATGCGCTCTGCGCATGTGTCACAAAAAGAAACTTTCGATCTACCGGGCGGACATAATGTCAGCCCGGTAGTTATATTGACAGCCCAGTTAGGGCCCGCAGCCCCTCCCACTTATGACGCCAGTAAGGTGTCAATTCCAGAGCAGCCTCGGGCGGGTACTGTATAAGCCCGAGGCTGCATTAGTCACCACGTTGCCCTGCCTCACCCCTCCCTTTCACCAGTCGTCACTGGATGGGGTGGGGTCAAGCATAACTGATCCCACCCATCTCTATGACGAGTAGGGAAAGGTAGGGTTTTTTTTATTTTTCGTTATTACAATAATGATTTCCAGCATTATTGTAATAACTTAATATAAAGTGATTAAAAAAATAATAAACTCACACACATTTCCTTGTGTCACAGAGTCATGAGACTTAACTCATGACCCTGTGAGGTGGAGTCACATGATACATGCTGCTTTCACTTTCAGTTCCACTGAACCAGCAGCAGCTCTGATTTGAAGGTGGCAGGAGCAGGTCCAGAGACGCACAAAGCACACAGCAACCAGCATCGAGGCCATCAACTAGCTGACTAAGACAGAAGCAGCTGCCTGATAAGGTAAGTGTGAAATAATAATTTTGTACTTTTAATTTTTTGTGCAATGTTTGCATTGTTTAAATATGCTGCTTTATATAATTATTTTAGCATATTGCCCAGTTGGTTGACCAGGTCTAGTATAATGCTCATGAGTGCATTAAAAAAATATAGCAAGGGTTAAATTTGATATTAACCCTTGCAAGTTTTTTAAATGCACTCTATGGGGCAGATTTATGAGGGACTTGCGCCCCTTTTACGCCGCTGCAGCGGTGGCGTAAACCCTGCGCCACATTGCGCCACATTTACATCGTGACGCATCTATGGAGATGCATCACGGTGTAAAGCCCTGCGCCACGTGAAACCTGCGTCAGGTTTCACGTGGGCGTTTCGACTCAGGGGAGGGCGTTCCGTCGCAGGAACGCCCCTGAAAAGTGACTCAGCGAAATCTATAAGATTTCACTGAGTCACTTTCCCAACGCTGATGCGTCAAAACCCTGCACCTGCTTGAAGCAGGCGTAAGGCTTGACGCACCATGTTAGGGATAGGGTAGGTTGGAACAGTGCTGGAGTTGCGTCGCGCTTGCGACGCAACTTCATCACTGCGCCAACCTTACGCTGGCAGATGCGTCACGTATCTGCTTGCCCTTGCGCCACGATGCACCGCATTGTAAATGCGGCGCATCTGCGGTGGCGCATGGGCAAACTTGCGTGACGCATCTTCCCTGGCGCATCCATGCTGATTTGCAGGGATGCGCCAGGGAACATAAATCTGCCCCTATGTCTGATGCAAAGCGGATCATGTAATATGCAGGTGACAATATTTTTACTTTATGTTGCCAGATAAGTGGGTCACTGCTTTTAACACAGAGATAGTTGTTATCGACAGTTCATAAATCGTAATCCTTCTAATAAATGTAAATGTAAATGTCAAGGTACTTATAGAGCGCACTGTCACCAGACGGCCACCTTGCGGTGTCGCCTTTGCGGTTTCCTGGCGCTGATACTCATACCGCTGTGGAACCCCTCCTGGCTTTCCCTGTGAAGTGTTCACTCCTGGGCACCCCCAGGGTGAAGCCAGGCATCCTTAGCGCTGTTGGGGCCGGTGTGGAGGCTAAGCAAGCTATTGCCCAGAGTTGCAGCGTGGGGCCCGTGATTAGAATAGGCACCGAGGCGGGAATAGACAGGTCCGAGGAAATTGAGCCCGAGTCCCGCCGAGGCGGGAATCGAACCCTGGTCCCTGGCCAGAACTCTGCTTCAGGGTCTGCCACTCTAACCATTGAGCCACACTCCTCCACACAGCACAGTGAGCTATAAACAACATGCAACTCTTACACCTTGTGTCCCTCACTCACTTATGTAACACAACCTGTACATTCATTTACACACTCATTTTCATAAAGCGCAACTCCTTACCCATAAGTGTTTCAAGCAGTTTGGGGGTGAGGGGAGCGGGTGAGAGGAGCTGCGGTTCAGTCGAAGAGCCAGGTCTTGAGGTCCTTCCTGAATTGGTCCTTCCTGAATTGCGGACGTAATGGTGATTGCCGGAAGTGGACAGGCAGGGAGTTCCAGGAGTTAGGAGAAGGATCTTTCTCCAGCAGTGGTCTTGCTGATACGTGGTATGGTGGCCTGGCCCAGTTGGATGGAGTGGAGATGTCTGGTGTATGTGTAGAAGGAGAAGTGGTTGTTGAGGTATCAATCCATCATGTGTTTGTTAAACGCGACTACTCACCAGTAAGGGTCTCAAGGAGGAGGGGATGTGCAGATTCCAGTCCATCAAGGAGGGGGTCTGTCGAAAAGCCAAGATTTTTAGGTTTCGCGTGAAGATGGGAGTGATAGTGTCTAAGGTGGAGCGGTAAGGCATTCCAGGCTCTGGCCGCGAGGAAGAAGAAGGAGCGGCTTCCCGATCTGGTTTTTCTGGCACGGGGGACAATGGCGTAGGAGAGCTGGGCTGATCGTAGGGCACTTTTGGGTGAGTGGAATTTGAGTCGGCTGTTTAGGTATGCTGGTCCGGTGTTGTGGCGGGCTTTAGGTGCGTAGGTGAGAATCTTGAAGGTGATTCTAGCCTCGATGGGGAGACAGTGGAGTGTGAGCAGGTGCTGGGAGATATGGCAGTGTCTTGGCAGGTTGAGGACCAATCTTGCGGCGGCATTCTAGATGTTTTATAGTTTGCGGGAAAGGTTTTTGTTTATTCCGGCGTAGAGTGCGTTGCCGTAGTAGTATCTGCTGGTGATGAGGGCGTGAGTGACGGTATTTCTGTGCTTGAGGGGGATCTATTTGAAGGTCTTAGATAGGAGGCAGAGGGTGTGAAAGGAGAATGCAACGGAGTTGACCTGGCGGTCCATTTTGAGCTCGGAGTCCAGGATGATCCCAAGGTTGCGTGCGTGGTCCATGGGTGGGTGGGCTTCCGAGGGCGGGAGCCACTAGGTGTCGTTCCAGGCGTCGGGGTGTGGGCCCATGATGAGTACTTCTGATTTGTCAGTGTTGAGTTGTAGGCAGCTGCTTTTCATCCATTTTGCAACAGCTTTCATGCCTTCTTGAAAGTTGTGTTTGGCTGCATTGGGTTCGCTGGATAGGGATAGAATGAGTTGGGTGTCGTCTGTGTATGAAACAATGTTAAGTCCATGGGTTCTGACGATGGGGCGAGCGGAGCTATCTAAACGTTGAAGAGCCTTGGGCTGAGGGAGGACTCCTGGGGGACTCCGCAGGTGGTTGGTGTAGGGTCCGAGACGAAAGGTAGGAGTCTGACCCGCTGTGTTCTGCCGGAGACGAAAGAGTGGATCCAGTCGAGGGCCTTGTCCCGGATCTCTAAGTCATGGTGGGGATGCACTGCAAGATCTTATGAAGTAGATGGAGCGTGCGTAAATAGGAGATTGAAACGGCGTTGATTTGGGGGTTTATTGAGAGCGAGGAGTCCAGGAAGATGCCAGGGTTTTGCGCGTGGTCAGTGGGTAGTGGTCATTGTGGGCCCCCTCTGTGTGTATAGGGAGGTGCACTGGGGGGTACCATGAGTTCCATGCACCAAATGGCAGGCACTGCACGGTGCCTGCCACGTGGTGCAGGGATATGCTGGGCATGCTCTTTTGACATTGCAGACGGTGCTGCAGCCAGCAGCACCGTCCGCAATGTTAAAAGGCCAGGATGCACCCGCAGTATGGCTGACACATCCTAATTGCACTGGTGGGACTGCCGCACGTCTGGTGGGTGGTCAAAACCATCATAATGAGCCCCTTAGGTCTTGTTTGAGCTAAGCTTGAGGCAGCTGTCCTTCATCCAGGTGGAGACTGCTTTATCTCCTTGTGGAAGTTGCTCTTGGTGGCTGTGGGTTCTTCTGTGAGGGAGAGAATCAGCTAAGTATTGTCGATATAGGAGACAATGTTGAGACTGCGGTTTCTGATGATGGCTGCAAGTGGAGCCCTGTAGATGCTGAAGAGGGTGAGGCTCAGGGAGGATCCCTGAGGCCCTTTGCAGCTGATCTCAGTGGGTTTTGAGTTTAATGGTGGAAGTCTGACTCTCTATGTTCGGCCGGTGAAGGAGTTGATCCATCCAGGGCTTTATCGCGGATGCCAGCGACGTGGAGTCTTGCTCAGAGGGTTTGGTGGGAAACGGTGTTGAAGGAGGCTGAGAGGTCCAGGAGGATAAGGGCAGCTGCTTCGCCTCGGTCGAGGCATTTGCATCTAGGTGTGAAGCTCTAGATAGCTCCCTGGAACAAAAGAATGCCAATGGCCCTTTAAATTTGGCCTGATAGAATCTGATAAGCCCCCCCACCCCCTTTGCACGTTGCTGCTTGGAATGAAAGCAGACAACCTGGAGACGCTGCTGAATATGTACCTCTTACAAATGGGGATTTTGGTTGGCTAGGGTATACACCTAATCCAGCAATAACCCACCATTATAGTCAGATTAATTCAGATACACATGTAAGATTACCTCTGGTCATCATCTGGTAGCTTGGCGAAGAGCAGGCAGGCTTATCAAAGAGGCAATGTGTAAAGTATTAGTGCAACACATAGTAAAGTAACACAGTAAAAGACACCACAAAAAAACTTCACACCAGTTGTAGAAAAAGAGGCCATCTTTATCTAATTAAAGCTAAGCCTAAAGGACAACAGTCTAATAAGTGTATTAAGAATTATGCCAGTAGTAAAGTTAATTGCTCATTCTCCAGGGCCATCACAAAGCAAAGATGCAGGTGCTCCCTTTGAGGGAGTCATAGTAACATAGTATCCTCAAATGAGTCCACTGGTCACCTCCGCCTCGGAAAGGTCTTCAATGCAATGGGGGTTGAAGTCAGGCCGTGGGCCCTCGAGAGAGTACCTGGGGCTTGGAGTCGCTGCTCTGGCTGTCTGCGGTCTCGCACACGGAGTCCACGGGGCGGGAAGTTGAGTTGGGTACCAGCATGGCCGAAGGAGCACAGTCAGGTCTATGGCCCCATCCTGCTGTGTTGGAAGGCCTCACACATGGAGCCAATGTTGGTAAGAGGCACAGAGGCAGGCAGGGCTAGGGTTCAGCCACAGTAGAGTCACATGAGGTGTTCCCATGACTCTGCTCACTAAACCAACAGGATTCTAGAGTTCATGCACAGCACCACAGGCACTCACTGCAATGCACACATACTAAAACATACACACACATTGTTTCACATATATTCGTTTAAACGTGTATGCACTTCTTTGCAGAAACCAGCAACTTTACACAAAATTACACAAATCACAATGCTTGCAGAGACCCAGGATCTCACTTGCACTCATGCACATTCTATTAAAACCACCAGAATTTATTATCTTAAATGTTTGTGTTTATTTGTTTTGTGTAAAAGAGTGTTGTACAGGTAGCACATTTGCTAGAAACATTACATGAATACAGTGCAGTAATTGTTGGTAATAATTCTTGTTTTAATTCTTTTAACACATGAGAAATTGGAGTTAAGACTGATCGTAATATAATCACATTCAAGATCGGTACTGCGAGATATCGAAAGAAGACACGTGGTGGCTCCGGCCCTGCGGCGACAGAACCTTTATCGAAACTCAGCTTCCTGGTCCTAGACCTCAGGCCAGAAGGTAGGACATGCTTTTGTATTTCCCGCAAAGGTCCACATTCAGCTATGTATGGGTGCCAAGTGTGTGGTCTTTAGGTGTGGAGGCCTGTTGGTTTATCCTAGCAAAACAGTGCAGAGAGTATGAGGTTGAATTTTAAGGGGATAATTTTGTGTTTTTTCATGATTAACTATGAGAAGTTCAAAAATGTTGATTTTTAAATCTTTTATTATTGTATGCTCTCTTTCATTTATCTAACTAGCCTAATAATCCCTTACTATCCCTTAATGCTTACCGTCCCTAAAGATATTAAACCCCAAACTGCCCATACATTCTGTCGTTTCTTGATGCATAATAAATGGACTACTCTTTAATGCTACCCTGATTCATAATAGCCCTGAACTACTCCTTAGTGCTACCCTAAAATCCCGTAATTATCCATTAACGCTAACTTGACCTGAATCATTACAATTCATTGCTAGTCTCCTGACCCTTATTTTAGATGCTCCTGTCTACTTTGGGAGGATGGCCCTTAGCCCTGCTACCAGTACACTTATGTTTCTTGTATAATGCATGAAAGCCACTACTTATTTTCATTCTATTTTTTCAGTCAACAATGTTTTTCACACCAATGTTTTTCAGTCTACTTTTTCCGTACCATGGGGCAGATTTACGTTTCCTGGCGCATCCCTGCAAATCAGCAGGGATGCGCCAGGGAAGATGCGTCACGCAAGTTTGCCCATGCGCTATTGCAGATGCGCCGCATTTGCAATGTGGTGCATCATGGCGCAAAGACAAGCAGATGCGTGACGCATCTGCTGGCGTAAGGTTGGCGCAGTGCTGAAGTTGTGTCGCAAGCGTGACGCAACTCCAGCACTGTTCCAACCTGCCCTATCCCTAACATGGTGCGTCACGTCTTACGCCTGCTTGAAGCAGGCATAAGGATTTGACGCACCAGCGTCGGAAAAGTGACTGCGTGAAATCTCGTAGATTTCACTGCGTCACTTTTCCGAGGGTTTTGTCGACGTAACGCCCACCCTGCATACATTAAACCTGACTCAGGTTTAATGTGGCGCAGGGCTTTACAACGTGACGCATCTCCCTAGATGCGTCACGTTGCAAATCTGTCGCAGCATGGCGCTAGCTTTGCGCCGCCGCTGCGTCACAAATGTGATGCAACGGCAGCGCAAAAGTGGCGCACAGGGCTTGTAAATCTGCCCCAGAGTTTGTACAGTGAGTAGGATATATAAAATCTATCTAATGTGTTGTGACAGTGTGACTCCTGTCCATTTAGTAATAGGATCACTGATATGACTAGCACTGTCTAAAGGATGTAATTATAGTCTGTCTTGTGTGTAGAATACCTCCATCCATATATTTTTTGAATTTGGAAATAGTCTAACTGCAATGGTAAACTCTTAATTGGAAAAATATACATTTATTTTGCTGTGCTTGGTACAGACGGCTGCTGGATATATCAGAGATCTGCCTAGAACTCTTTTAAAGGGTATTGCTCAATGCAAGTCGTATGCTTTTTACAGAAAATTTCAACATGTTTTGTATTATTTGCCATCTAAAGTCAAGTCCAAATGTATAAGTACTTTGTTTTAGGTTTACTCCTAACATATACTGATTTTATCCTTCTAATAGTAATTCAAGGACCCCATAATTGGAATATACCCTTTAAATTCTAGGCAGATCACTGAATTGACATGCTTAAGCTTTTCAATCGCCACTGGTGTTGTGCATGCAATGGCACCTAGCCTCAAAGCTTACATCATATTTTAATTATTAACAGGATCCCAGGAGGAATTCTGAACTAGTTACAAGGCTATACCGCTTGGGGGACAGCTGTACGTGCTGCTGCAGTTGCATTCCTGTCAGAATGAGGATGGATGACTAATTGCTGTTACTATTGTGTGCATGACAATTCATATTAGTGTATTCATTATTTTGCGTGATATAGTTTTTGTGTCTTCAACCTAGGGAATATTTAAAAACAGGTTAGGTTTTCTATTTCCAGTCTGATCTATTGCTAGATACAATGAACACAGTTGACAGTTTACTCGTACACCCCTTTTTGGGCTTGACACATGCTGATAAACTGCAAGTGAAAACATTAGGAGCTGATAAACCTGAAATTAAAATTGAGCAGTCTGCAAAAGATAGGGGACAGGGTTATACACGTCGGTTTACCAGAACATGGTATGATAGGATAGAGTGGCTTACTGGTAGCGCTTCTAAAAATGCTTTATTCTGTTTCCCTTGCTTACTTTTTGGAGGTGAAGTTGCCTGGACAAAAACAGGAGTTACTGACCTAAAGCATCTGGCTGAAAAAATAAAAAAACATGATTCCTGTAAATCTCATTTGACAAATATGTTGAAATTATCTCTTTTCGGAAAATCGGACATTGTACAGCAATTGAACGAAGCATACCGTGTGGGAGTAAGAAAACATAATGCAGAAGTGGATAAAAACCGATACATTTTATCAAAATTGATTGACTGTATTCGTTTTTGTGGTGCCTTTGAATTGGCATTACGGGGCCATGATGAAACTGAAGAGTCTCTAAATCCTGGCGTGTTCGGGGGCCTTGTTGATTTTGTCTCCAGCATTGACAGTGCTATGGAAACACATTTAAGAACAGCCACAGTGTTTAAAGGCACGTCTAAAACTATTCAGAATGAATTGCTGGACTGCATGCTGGAAGTGATAAGAGAATATATTACACAGCAGTTGAGAAGCACTGATTATGTAGCTATCCAAGCTGACGATACAACTGATGTCTCTACTAAGACACAGTCAGTTCTAGTCTTCCGCTACATTGATGGAAATTGCAAGGTAGCTGAACGATTTTATTGTTTCACACATCTAAAAGACTCATCTGCAGAAACAATTGCCTCAGCCATTCTTAATGAATTAAACATTGTTTTCCCTGACCAATGTGCTAAAGGAAAACTAATTGCTCAAAGCTACGATGGGGCCAGCGTCATGCGTGGTGCAACAGGTGGGGTGCAAAAGAAAATCAGGGATGTTTACCCAAATGCACATTATATTCATTGCCATGCCCACCAACTTAACCTAATTATGGAACAGGCTTCCTCCAAAATATCTAGAGTTAAAATTTTCTTTTCAGAGATTGGAGGTATAACAGCATTTTTTGCACGTTCCCCGAAAAGGACTGATATTCTTGAACAAATAGTTTCAAGAAGACTTCCAAGAGGGTCTGCAACTCGCTGGAACTTCAATATTCGAGCAATATTGATAATTTATGAATACAGAGACGATCTTCTTGAATGCATGTCAACCATTGCAAACAGTGGTGATTTTGAGTCAAATACTATATGTGAAGCTAAGGGATTTAGTAGAACATTAGATGATAGAGAGTTTATATTCTTTCTGTTTCTTTTTCACCGTATAATGCCCCAGGTAGACATTTTATATAATCAATTGCAAAAGCGAGACATTGACACTGTATATGTCCAGAAAGCTACTACAGACTTTGTGACAAGCATCACCAAAGTACGGGAATCCATTGACAGTTTGGATTCTACACTGCCACAAGAATGTACATTTGTAAACCGAAGACTGCAAATAAATACTTTGACCCAAGAAGCAAAAGAAGTCTGTGACATTATTGTGGTCCATGCCAGAGAGCGCTTTGCATTCACAAAGCATCTTGTAAGTGCAACACTATTGCGAAGTGACCTTTTTGAAAGACATGACAAATCTTTCCCAGCTGAGGCACTCGCAGAAACGATAGAAGCCTATCCTATGTTAGACAAGGCTAGATTGCGTACAGAACTTTCGGTCCTGTATGGAAGACGTGACTTCCGTCAAACTACTGGTGGTGCCATGGCTTTATTTAGCTTTTTGTGTGAAAACAACTTAGAGAAATCTTTTTCTGAGACCATAAAGCTTTTAAGAGTTGTCATTACTACACCCATGACAACAGCAGAGTCTGAGAGATGTTTTTCCACACTAAAGAGGGTAAAAACGTTTTTGCGAAACACTATGACTCAAGCTAGACTTAATGCATTGGCTATGCTGTCAATGGAAAAGGAGCTAATAAAGGAAATACCAGAATTCAACAAAAGAACAATTGAAAAGTTTGTTCATATTAAAGATCGACGAGCAAACTTTCTATATAAATAGAAAATATTAATCTGATGTGTAATCATAGTTTCAGGTGTTTATAGCTCGGTTTGTTTTGTTTGATAACATTAGGAAGTACTGTTGGACATGTACTCATTCCATTTAATATTCATAAAACTCCTGTACAGTTGATATGTGTTTATATATGTGTGTTTATGTATCTGTGAATTTATAGATATTTGTTTTCATATTTTATTATTTTTTAAAATATTTTTGTTGTTAGTGTCTAAAAATATGTTGGTTTTGAGGGTATATGTCTTTATATGTACAACATTTAGTTATTTTCGTAATTTATTTTTATTTAACTGTTTTCTACTGTACTAACAGGGACAAGAACCCTTCTACCTGTGATTGACATGCAAAGTATTTAAATATTATTATTATTTTTTTAATTGTTTAAAAATATCATATTGGTTTTGAAAGTTCTTAAAATGTACATTTATTTATTTTCATAATTTCTTTTAATTCAATTTTTTCTGCTGTGCTGGCTGAAGAGCACAAGGACCTGAGTGTGGCATGCAAAGAATTTATATAGTATTATTTAAAATAATTGTGTTTGTGTTTACAAATATCATATTGGTTTTGAAGGGATATTTCTTAAAATATACATTTATTTATTTTCATATTTTATTTTTATGTAGCCATTTTCTACTGTACTGACAGGCACAAGGGACTGAGAGTGGCATGCAAAGTATTTAAAAATAAAGTAAAACGTTTTTACCAAGCCTGCTTATACATATAAAGTTTGTGTTGTTTCTTTCTAAAATAAATTAAAGATTGTTGATGGATATTTCTTATATTTTAAGCAATGCATATTACACTCATTTCATAACTCATTTTTATTTAGTGGTTTTCTAAAATACTGATGGACCCAAGGGCCTCAGAGCGCTATATGAACTATTTTAAGTACAATATTTACTTCATTTTGCAAAATTGCCTCGCTCAAAAATGCAAAGCTTTTGCTGACTTCCTAAGAATTAAATGTTTGTTTCGAATGGATATTTCTTATACTTGTAGCTATTTAATGTCATGAAGATTACTGGGCAATCAACATTGAATAGCTGATGCAGAAAAGGAAGTGGCCAGCCTTCATTTCGGGTAGGATCAAAATTACAAGTGTGTTTCTTTGCGGATGTTTATGCACCTATGTTAGGTGTTTTCTATTGGAATGGGTAGAGACAAAGCGGTTTTGCTTAGTACCCCTAGCCATCTTCAGAAGTCAGACTTGCTTGGCAACACAGAAATTCTCTGAAATTATGTATGAGTTTTCTTTTATGAATGCCTAGAAGAACTGATTTTTCAGTCCATTTATCACATAAATAGTGCTGAAAATTGCACCAAAAAATGCCAATTTTTAAAAAATTTCTTCACGGGGGGAGAACCCCCCCGAACCACCCTTATTGCCGTCGGGCTCGCTCGCTACGCTCCCGTACGTTCATGCCTTTTGAAATACGCCCCACCAGTTTAAAATTCCACCAGCCGCCACTGCAAACTACTAGCGCCGAGTGGGAGAAAACATCCTGCAACCGCCGAAAGCGGTGACAAGTGATAATATCCTGTTCTGCCGACTCTGGGCCTGGAGTGGGACCCACCCTTGAAGGCCTGACGCAATTGGAACTGGGACGTGCACCATTCCTAACACCCACGGCGCCTGATCTAGGAGCAGCGTGCCGGAGATTGCAGAGCCCCCTCCGGTGAGCAGGGAGTTATCTGCACAGGTGGGGGTGTGGCCTTAAAAATGGTGCCGAAAAGAGACAGGCATGGCCTCAGCACAAACAGATCCGCATAAAGCCAAAAACCTGATATTACGCTACGGAAGTCTTAGACCCTGTGCCATGGGAACCACCTATAGACCCAGAGACTTAGAGGTGCACCGGGGAGTGCCTGAACCCAACGAGGAAGAAACTGCTCAGGCCCCCATATGTCTGACAGAGTGATGCGGTGTACTTGGGTTCTGACTTGGGGGAGCTGACCATAACCTATGGATACTGGCACCCAAATGGGACAGTCCCAACCTCTGCCTGTGAGCGGCTTGTGGACTGGCGGCGCAACACGGCAGACCTGGGCATTGAGCGGTGGGCCCAGGGTATCAAAGGTGTGTCGCTGCAGGCCTAGAATATAAACAGGGGGGGTCCCCCAGATCCTTGAACATTGCAGGCAAACGACGATTGGCCAGTCGGCTGAGCGATGGAGCTCCCCAGAACACTGCTGCTGTCACCGTGTCAAGATAGTCCTGAGACCTGTCCAAAAGAAGCTATCCAAAATTTTCGGGAGCTAGTGCCATATTGTGGCGGGCTTGCAACCCGCTTTGAAGCAACTGCCCAGATCTCTGTTGAACTGTGCTGTGAGCATGCATGCATCTGGTTTTATTTTAAATTGCTTGTTTTTAATTGATTGTGATGAACTTAAGTTGCTCATTTTTATTGTGATTTATTATTGATTCGTGTCTATTTACTGTCTGTACTAAACAAATTTTGTGTTTTTAATGTATTGTGTAGAATTAATAAATGTATCAATCAAACTAGATTTTTATTAGTTTATACCTGGGTTTCTCTGTGTTCCTGTTGGCACGCAATACAATCCTCCTTAGTTTGAGATGAATGAATGAAACAACTGGGTTTGAACTAGGATATGCATGGTAAGATTACTCACTATATCAGATCTTACTGTAAGCTCATTTTTTGTTCCAAAGGATATCCCTTCTGATTCACTTTATAGTGCCCTACTCCTTTGGTCTAGAAGGGGCCCCTCTTTTCCTAGATAATACATGCATGCATTGCCCATAGAAGGGATCAATTGACACCATAAAGCAGATCTACAGCTCGAAGTGCCGAGGCCGCTCTAACGTAATATCACCAGAGTCACAACACCGTCGTATGCACACATAGTAGAGGAGCTTGGCCCTATAAAGGGGCATTCAATTGTTACGGCACACCATAAATCTACAGCTATATATAGACACAACACCTGAAAACCTGATGTTTGCCCCTCTGGTCCTCCTACTCCCCCCTCCTATAATGAAAATGGCCAGAACCAAATCAGAGAAACCTCAAATACAAGCGTGGGCCATGTCTGACTCAGCAAGCGGAACTTTGGAGACAGCCCCCACAGCGGGACAACACCCAGGAGCGACACCTGATCACACAGATCGCTTTGATGCAATCAGGGCAGTCATATTGGACATTAAATCCACCCTAGGCCCCAAAATTGACTCGCTCTGTATTGAGATGACCCTCCTGCGCGAGGATCAAAAACCGCTTACGGTCTAACCAAAAAAGCTATTTCTCTCACCTACCATAAGCTAATTAATAATCAGAAAGATCCCACACAAGCTTTAAGAGACAAATGGCAGATTGACCTAGGAGACATGGATGACCAGGACTGGCAGGAGGCATTGGCGTCCCCGCGTGAGGTGGCGATCCTGTCCCGACTACAGTTGGTGCAATTGAAGATCCTGCATAGAACATACTATACTAGAACCATGCTTCACAAAATCAGCCGGGCTGAGACGCCGCTCTGCCTGCAGGGATGTGGGACACGGGGCACCTTTTTCCACACGATTTGGGATTGTCCCCGCATAGCACAATATTGGGAGACGGTAATGGAAACCATTACCCGGGTGTGTGGCTTTGAAGTGTCCCCTGAGGCAAAAAGATGCCTCCTCAATATATGGGAGCCAACCGACCTTAATCACGCTGCACGGGACTGGGCGACCCTGGGGTTCATGTTAGCTAAGCGCAACACCGCACAACACTGGGCTGCGCCCACGGCCCCCATGAAGCGACACTGGTGCCAAGACATGGATAGAGCAATGGTGGCTGAAAAAGCAGTCTTCACACACAGAGGGTGCCCTAAAAATTGGGAGTGGGTGTGGGACAAGTGGAACTCTTTCCGTGGCTATATTTGTACCCCCCGGCAGGAGAATCAGATCCGGACCTAAGCGACTAGCCCACAAAGACCAGTTAAGGGCCGGATACACGCCCTGGTTTGAGGATCCCTGCACTTTGACAATTTGGGAGGTGACTTACTGTAGCTCCATACAAGACAGTACCTGTGTAAATAACCAATACTATATGAGACGGGATTATGGATAATATGGAGTGTTACCAGCACGTTTTGTTTTTCCTTTTTTGAGTAGATGATAATTCTTTCAAAGTTTAATACGATATAGAATGAGAAAACTTGATTTTGTCTATCTAAATGGTATAACTTGGCTGATTTCTGCTGGATGCGCATGAGTCATAAGAGCGCACACTGTTCTACAACCATGGACCCACGTTAATGTACCCAAGAAATGTCGCAACGTTATTTAAGAACTTTGGGAGGTCCTCAGAAATAATGCCTAGATCAGCTTATAGATGATGAAAAAACGCATATGACACGCAATGTAGAAATAATATGCTAATTGGATACCGTTTTGCTATTTGTGTGTTTGATGTATAAAATCAATAAAATGTGTTTATTAAAAAAAAAAAACGCTTAAGGAACGGGTGGAAAACTCTGAATCAACTCTGGCGTCTTTGAGACCCATGGTAAAGGGGACGGAGGAACAGCTTAAGTTGCTACAAAAGGAGGTGGGATACCTACGCGATAGGGTGGAGGACCAGGAGGGCAGATCGCATAGCAACAACGTCCTCATAGGGGGTTTCCCAGAATGGGCAGAGGGCAAAAGTATGGAATTATATTAGGAGCAGTGGTTCGCAGACACGAATATGCAAGGCAAGCATTCTAAGTTTTTCTCAGTGGAAAGAGCCCACAGGGTACCTGGAGGTCCTCCTCGCCCGGGGGCCCCACCGCGTCAAGTGGTTTCTCGCCTTTTCAATTACCGCCAAAGAGACCACATCCTTCAGGTTACAAGAACACACGGACCGTGGACAACTGAAAATGCCACGGTCCATATTTACCCAGACTATACTTTTGCTGTACAACAACATAGATCCTCCTTCATCACAGTAAAGAAAAGCCTATGTGAACACAATGTAAGACACGCACTGAATTAACCAGCCACCCTGCGAATTCAACATAATGGCAAGACCACCTTCTGCACTAAACCTGAGGCCGCATGGGACTGGATGGAATAAAATGCCTGGTGAACACTAGGGACTCGGCCTCCATATCCCAAGGGTCGTGGCAGACACAAAGGCGGTGTGAACAGCATTCTAGACACCGTCCACGGGGTCCCACCAAAGCGCAAGCGGAACAGCAAAGAGCACAAGCTGTACAGAACGCTGGCTGCTGTGCTGCACTCCACCCTGCCCCATCCTCTGGCTCTGAGCTCGATAATGCACCGGAAGACACCCCTTCTTTGATAGATTCACAGAAGGTGGCCCTGGAAGCAGATGGTCCGAACATCATGCCCCAGACGGCAGATGACTTCATGTAACAGGGATTATACAGGCTTGATGTTTTAGAAAAATGTGAGCAACAGCTGAGGCAGGTGCCCTGAATTCCCCTGTTTCAACACAGCAAAGTGGGCCACGCTGGGGCCCAGACCAGGAACTTATGCAGGCGGGCATACTGGAACTATCTGTAGACTTTGCCCCTCACTATATCACTCACTTTATGTGGCTGTTATAGATTTAGTATTTGTTGTTTACTGTAATATCTCATGTTTGGTGGGATCTTTCTTTTTTCTTTTATATATTCTTGTATGCTTATTTAGCTTCGTACTGCAGATGAGTGCGGATGGCTGGCTGCCCGTTGGCGCTAGGGAGTGGGAGTTGGGGAATGTTTTCAGTTAAAATGCTTAACCCTTGCCCAATCATGTACTTGTCATTGTGTATAGACTTAAACACCCTTATATCGTGCAACATATATACAAATGTGCCGGTTTGGTGGAAACATTACCATGGAGGCAGAGCATAGCCTTACGTATTATTACTTTTCTGCGCACATGGCTGCACAAGTAGATAATATTATACTCCTAACTTGGAATGTACGTTTGTTAGCAGGCTGTGCAAAACGCCATAAAGTGTACCAAAACCTGAGGAGACGAGGGGTCACCATTACGCTTCTACAAGAAACGCATGTGAATACACAGTTAATTGCATCCATGCGCAAAAGCTGGAGGGCACAGTGATGGGAACCACATATTTGAGCTATGCCAGAGGAACCTCGATATGGGTGGCACCAGGGACACCACTTGAAATACAGTCTACAAGCACTGATCCGGACGGACGGACGGTATACGGCTCTAGAGGGGATATTAAATGGTCAACCAATAACACTGATCTCATTATACACCCCTAATTCAGGTCAAGCCCAGTTTTTACAAACACTCACGCCGGCGTTACTGCAGAACCCTAACATACCCACGATTTGGGGTGGGGACTTTAACTGTAATCCCACCATGACACTAGACCGTTCACCTCCCCACCAGTAAAGGGTGCCCAAAATATTACCCTTTCACATCACCTACGGTCCTGGTCCTCCATGACCCTCTTATATGAAGCATGGTGGGAACTGCACCCTACACTCAGAGAATACTCCCATTACTCCGGTCTCCATGACATCCTTCCTAGAATAGATCTGATAAACTGCTCATCAGAAGCCCTGCCACTGATATCATATGCTGACTATCTCCCCTGCACACTTTTGGCCCACAACTCTTTGCAAATAAGTTGGACTGGTGGACCAACCCGATCCAGTATCCCAACTTATCGCCTTCCCTTGGAGGCACTCGAAGATGCACCATTGCGTGACTCACTCACACAAATGATCACAACATATTTTTTAGGTAATGAAGGTACGGCCTCCAACGTTGGTATAGAATGGGACGCCTTCAAATTGGTCTTACCCATGATAAAAGCGGTATATGGGACATGCATTACACTTACAAAGGAAATAGAGGGTCTGGAGGGAGAAATACAAAATCAAGAACAGCACCTACCCACGAACCCACAGGCAGCACCAACACTAGCTCATGCCGATTATCCCGCAAAGAGACTCTAGACAAGTTATGCTCACTGGATTATAAAAAGTACCTGGCAAAAAAGCACGCGGAGGGGTACAAGGCCGGCAGGACACTTGCCTGGTTACTAAAGACAGACACGACCCATACACCAATTACCATCATATATAACTCAGAGTGCCGCCTGGTCAACACACAAGCCGAGATAAACTCAGCCTTTCAAAAATACTAAGCAAATCTCGATAGTGCCTCCTCATCACAAACTGGGACAGATACGCTGACATTTTTAGAGCACATTACACTCCCCAAATCCCACACAATCAATATGAAACTCTGGAAGCTCCCATCACAACTGATGAAATAACAGTGGCTATGCAGCAGTTGGCAAGAGGGAAAACCCCTGGGGGAGATGGATGGCCTCTGGAATTCTATGTCACTTGTAGCTAGTCCCATGTCTCCATCATGTATATATGGATGCATACGAGAGCCACATTGTTCAAGGATCTGGGCGACTCCTCCTGTTTATATTCTAGGCCTGCAGCGGTGCGCCTCCGGTACACTAGGCCCACCGCTCAATGCCCAGGTCTGCTGTGTTGCGCCGACAGTCCACAAGCCACTCACAGGCAGGGGTTGGGACTGTCCCAATTCAGTGCCAGTATCCATAGGTTCCGGTCAGCTCCCCCAAGTCGGAACCCAAGACAAGCTGTACTGGTAGTACTCCTCAAACCTGGCAAGGACTCTCAACAAATAGGATCTTATCGTCCATTGTCATTACTGAATACAGATTACAAGATACTGGGCAAGGTTCTGTCCAATACAATGACGGAGGTCACACAATTGCTGGTACATCCGGATCAAAACGGATTCATACCCAGCAGAAATACTAGCCTTAATTTACAATGCCTTTTCCGATTACTAGACAGGGCACGCAGATCGGGAGAACTGGCGTGGATAGCCTCTTTAGATATAGGGAAGGCATTCGACACTCTGGGCTGGGAATATCTAGACATGGTACCAGCAAGATGCGGCATTGACCACAAGTTCCTGAAATCGATTTTATTGTTAAATAGCGCACCACAGACCAGGGTAACAACTGGCCGTTTTATCCCAGACAGAGGTGCCCCTTTCCCCATTTATTTGCTCTCTGGCGATGGAACCCCTGGCCTGCACACTGCGATACTGAGTAATGGACTGGGGCATCAACGCACATAACCAATGGCACATAACATCATTATTTGCAGACGACGCAATAATCTACATCCACTAAGTACTCAGTACTAGAAGATCTGATGGCACAACTGGAATCTTTTGGGTGGGCCTCTGGCCTCAAATTAAACTGGGAGGAATCTCTCCTGTTCCCTATGGTTCCTCAATCCCTACAGCAACAGGTGACTTTACCTCCAGCACCTCTTACCCGGACATACAATTCATTTAAATACCTGGGGGTGCAAATATTATCACTCACAAACTAACGTCATAGAGGGCAATTTGGGGAAGGCAATCAATAGGGCTCGGTCTTCTATGGCATTCTGGATTGAACTACCCCTTTCCCCAATGGGTCGAATAGCGATATCCAAAATAATACTATTGCCTCGATTATATATTTTTTTACTATACCATTCCCACTGCCAAATAAAATGTTTTGTGAAATGAAGTCTATTCTAACTTTCTTAATCTGGGGCAAGTCCACAGCCCGAGTAGCCCTCATGAAGTACTATGCTACAATCACAAGGTGGGTGTGGGGGCTTCTAATTATGAGAATTACTATGCGGCTGCACAACTGCAATGGCCGATGAGGTGGTTAGTGAATCATAATATCTCTGAACTGGGGCATTGGTCACCTCATAACAATCAGACATTACTGGAATGGATGGGTGGATCGAATGAGATGATCCCAAAGCACCCGGATAATATCTTAATGTCCACAGCTCGTAGCTACTGGCTGGATATGTACGGACCACGCACTAGGCACCACTTTATGCCCCAGACCTACCTAGAGGGGTGCTTCCCAACTCACAAAGGGACATACAACGTCCAGAATTGGCAGAATGGCGCACCACAGGACTTACGATCTGGGGGGACCTATTCATCGATCCACACACTGTGAATTTGAGACACTTGTAAATGATTATGGAATATCCCCTGGATCGTTCCTATTATACGTATCGCTAACACAACAGTTAACCCAGACGCAGGGTACTAGACAAGCCGAGCTGAATACCTCTGACGTACTTCAAACGCTCCTGACACCTGGCAAGGGTAGGAGAGCAATTACAATGCTATATAACTCACTCAAACCGGACACTATGACCCTTATGGCTCCCCTCAGGGAATATTGGGAGACTGCACTCGAGACCACATTAACTGATAAACAATGGGCGCGGGGTTTATCATACCCAATAATAATATCAATCAACGCTCAAATCAAATTCACACAATTTAACTACCTACACCATACCTACTTAACCCTACACAGACTAGCAAGGGTGTATGAGGGCTCCTCCGACATCTGTCCCCACTGCCGAGGCACCAGAGCCACGTTCATACATATGGTGAGGGACTGTCCAAATTTAAAAACATATTGGAACGAGTGAAAACCACCCTTTTAGAAGCTACCGAGACATCAGTGATAGCACATGGGCTGCACTTCCCGTTAGTAATCACCAAATGCACTACTAGGAGGAAAAATATCAATACATTTATGGACTTGGCACACGGACTGGCCAAACAGACTGGCCATGATGTGAAAATCAACCCAACCACCATGTACACGCACATGGCTTGCAGACCTTAAAACAGCGCTAATCGCAGAACACTTGCAGCTACAGGATACCGCGCATACACAAAATATAGGCGCTAACCCCCAGAGGGGCAGAAATACTTAATGTACATAGAATCGAAACTCCGCCAATATGGACACTATGGTACCGTTCCACTGAACTGACTCTCCTTGGCAATGCCCCGCCACAGACCTCCCTTCCACCCAATCTCAATCGGGGCCAACACAGCTAGTCGCATCAACACCTCGACCTTGTGCACCTTCCCCCATGCACGGATACAACTGCCCAAAGGCCACACGCTCCTCCTCGGGCACAGTTATCCTAAGATCTAATCCCCTTTCCCACACTCATGCCAGGACATCCGTCAGGTGATCCACCATGCAATACAATGCAACGTATTGAGCACGTATAATACAATAGGGACTGTTTCATAACTCTATAGGGCATACAGAGTTAATAAAGTTGTTTCTATCTTATAATGTTCTCACCGAGCAATACGGACACAGCAGTTCCATAATATGTTATCAAATACTTTTTTTTTTTATTATTTGTTTATTGAAGTTTTCATAGAACAAAACCAGTAGAGATATCATTACATCATTACATGTCGTACAGAATACAGAAGAGCCAGTCATCACAAGTGTACACAAAATCAAGATGGTAGTAAACTACAAGTGCATCAATGTTCAAGACAGTCACATGAGTATAAAGCAAGAGTGTCATTAATTAGCAGTGTTGGCCAGCAGGTAGGCAGTAAAGGGGGCCCAGATGTCCCGTGGACGGGACGCACAGGGGAGGTCCTCCGCATAACACGTGAGTTGATCACGACAGTATGTAATGTCTTGCAGCCAACGTACTAATTTAGGTGCTGGGCAGCCATCCCAGTGCAGTGAGACCCTGCGCTTCGCCAACTGCAGCACCAGCGAAACAAGCTTGCGATTCACAGACTTAATATGCAGGACATGTCCCAATAAACAAATCTTCATAGTACCTTTGACTACCTCACCCACCATAGTTGACAACGCGGTCGTGACCTCACCCCAAAAAGCCGCCACTTTTGCACAAGCCCAGGATAGATGCTGAAAATCTGCGTTATCAGCTCCACATCTCCTACTACAATGAAAGTCTCGCAACCCATATTTATAAAGTTGTACAGGGGTATAATATACCTGAGGGATATATTTATAGTGAATATATTTAAGATTACCATTTGCAGCAAATTGGCCCGTTAAGCGGCAACTCAATTACTGCTCCTCTGCCGTCAGTGGTTGTGGTAGGATGGCATTGCTAGAACACCTGACCTCCTGAGGCGGAAGCCGGGAGAGACGCATTGCTGCACTTTTAAAAATTGATTGTACTTTTGTGATTTTAAACACAATTCCTACCTTCACTCTCCCTTGGGCACTACCGCGCTGCAGTTGAGAACGCTGCCGCGGGATACTTGATTGTGTTGCCGCCATTCCCCGGGACACAGAGGCCACGCCCACTATCAGGCCACGCCCCCTCCTATCAGGGTATTTAAAGCACGCTGATTTGCTAGCGCGACCTAGAACACCTGACCTCCTGAGGCGGAAGCCGGGAGAGACGCATTGCTGCACTTTTAAAAATTGATTGTACTTTTGTGATTTTAAACACAATTTCTACCTTCACTCTCCCTTGGGCACTACCGCGCTGCAGTTGAGAACGCTGCCGCGGGATACTTGATTGTGTTGCCGCCATTCCCCGGGACACAGAGGCCACGCCCACTAACATCAGGCCACGCCCCCTCCTATCACTCACTTCCTACTTAACATGTGCGTGTTCCGGACGCGCAGCGGACGAGCGCAGCGGGCGCGACGTTTGCGCGCCGAAGGCGCGCCTAAGGCAAGCCCGTCTACGCCCGTCCGCGACCAAACCGCGGCCGGGGCCGGACATGCTGGCGGTGAGTCTGCACATAAGGGCAGAATCGTGCGGTCGCGGGAAAACCTGTGGTCTTTAAATACCACGGTTGATGCCTGCGCTCACAGGACCGACCTTGGGACTACCACCCTCCCTCAGGCTGGTGGGGAGTGCGGGATACTACTAGGAATGCCGGATGGCTGGAAGATGGAGGGGTTGATTAAACCCAAGCCACCAACCAACAGAGACCTCAGAGCGGGCCTTCTGAATTGCAGATCCCTTGTTAAGCATGCAGACGACATCTGGCTGCTACTGGAAGGGCATCAGTGGGATGCGCTGTTTTTAACAGAAACGTGGCTCAATGAGGACAACATGACCGCCATTGCACTGGCTGTACCCTCCGGGTATAAAATATGCTTCTCCAACCGGATAGGCGAAAAAAGGGGTGGGGGTGTGGCTGTCATATTTAAAGAACAGCTCATACTTACATCTTCAACCCCTACTCTTATTCAGGGACTAGAGGGACTACACTTCTGTTTTCAGGTGGGACCTCAACTATCCCTAGCGGGACTAGTTATTTACCGCCCTCCTGGGGGAGAAGAGCCCCACCTGACCACTTTGATGGATATTATCATCCAGAGCTCCCTCCTTCACCCTCAATTTCTCGTCGTTGGTGACTTTAATATTCATATGGATAGGGAGGAATGTGTCCCTGCAGAAATTCTGAGGTCCACATTATATACAGCCAATCTAAGACTCATCAACAAGGGCCCCACGCACAGAGCGGGCCACACGCTTGACTTAATATTTTCTAATATTAACAACGTGACGGCAGAGACACCATTGCCGCTGGTATGGTCAGACCACTCTCTGATTCCATTTCAACTAAAGTTAGCGGCTGACAAACCTGTGACAAGCAAGTGCTCTTTCATGAAGAGACAATGGAAGAAGTTAGTCCCCGCTACGATGGGACCAGTTGTTGTCCAGAACACACCTACCCTCACCTCAAATGTCGACATTGACGCACAGCTACTTAATGACTGGGTCGGAAATATGGTGTCATCCATTGCACCAGCATCACACGCTATATCCAAACGAGATTCCCCGTCCGCTCCCTGGTTCTCTCAGGACCTCAGAATACAAAAATCTGATTGTAAAAGGCTGGAGCGGTTTTGGAGGCTAAATTACGGACCCCTAGACAAAGTCTGATACAAGGAAGCATCCAAAAAATTGCATAAAGCGATTAGAAAGCCAAAAAAACAGTTCTACGCTGATTCTATTCAACAAGCTGAACATTCGAGCAGAGAAACCTTTAAAATAGTACAGTCTTTCTTCAAACCTAGGTGTATTGAGAGGGAGGTTCCCCCAACGACCACGCTGTGCAACAGCATCTCTGACTTCTTTGACTCAAAGATTAAACAAGTCTATGAGTCCTTTGGAACAGAGAAGAAAACGGTAAAAATGGACCTGGCTGGTAAAATGTCGGAATGCGCTACCTTGACACAATTTGAGCCGATAGCTCTAAACGCAGTTACGCAAGAACTAAGTCGATGTAAGTCAGGATCACCTGACGACCCCTGCCCTCCTAAACTCTGGAACACCATAGCTGATTTTGTGGCTCCCACCATTCAGCAAATATGGAATAGGTCCATCTCCCCCGGGGTGTTCCCGAACATCTGGAAGCACGCCACTCTCCTCCCGCTAAAGAAAAAACCCAAATGGGGACCCCAAGGACCTTAGCAATCTTCGTCCAATCTCTTTGCTGGCAGCACCAGGCAAAATGCTTGAGAAACTAATCCAGCGCCAACTGAATAAATTCATTGAAGATAATAAAATACTACACGAGACGCAATCAGGCTTTAGACCCGGCTTCAGCACTGAGACAGCACTAATTGAGGTGGCAGAGTCAGTGAGGTGGTCGATGGATTCAGGAGACTCAGCGATGCTGGTGCACCTGGATCTGTCGACCGCTTTTGATACGGTCGACCACGCTAAACTGCTGTCACGACTAGCGGATTTAGGCATCCAGGACCAGGCACTGGGGTGGATACAGTCGTATCTGACCCAGAGAACACAGAAGGTGGTGCTAGGGACTGTCTCTTCAACACCTAAGGCTCTCAGCTGCGGTGTTCCCCAGGGATCGGCTCTTAGCCCACTTTTATTCAATATTTACCTGGCTCCACTCTTCACGCTGATTGCCAACTGGGGGGTCAAGGCAATTTCATATGCCGATGACACCCAACTGGTGTTCCCGTATTCAGAAGTGTCGGAGGCGTCCTTTTTAAGTTTCAAGGGCTGTCTCCAAGATGTGGCTTGTTGGATGAACACAAATAAACTAAAACTTAACGCTAACAAGACGGAAGTGATCTTTTTTGGCAAAGGCCCCCCTCCTCCATCTGATCTCTGGTGGCCGGCAGAGATGGGACAAGCCCCCTCGCCCAGCCACTCGGCAAAAAATCTGAGAGTGCGGTGGGATGACAGTCTGTCCTTTGCATCACACATCCAGCAAATAGTTGGTTGCTGTCTGTGTAAGCTGAGGAATCTCCGTAAGATTCTGCGACTCTTACCAGTAAGCTGCCGAAAAACAGTAATCCATGCCACAGTGACATCGAGGCTGGACTACGCCAACGGCCTGTATCTGGGCTCACCAAAATACCTTATACAGCGGCTACAACTGGTCCAAAATGCGGCTGCGAGACTACTAATGCGGATCCCTTTTAAGCACTCGGTCTCTCCGCATCTTCTCTCACTTCATTGGTTACCAGTCGCAAACAGAATAAAATTTAAGGCACTTACATTGGCCTTCAGATCACTGTATGACACCTGCCCAAACTATCTGAAAGCCCGATTGCCAAGATACACCCAAGCTCGCTCCCTCCGATCCAACAACCGTGTTCAGATTGCAGTCCCTAGAGCAAAAAGAGCATGGCTGGGAGGACGGACTTTCTCGGCCAATGTGGCAACGATTTGGAACACCCTGCCCCCTGCTCTTCAACAGGCCCCCTCCGAGGCATGCTTCAAGCGCATGCTGAAAACCTGGCTCTTCGCTCAACCACGCTAGACGCCAACACCTTTAGCCCTCTTGGTCAAAAAATTATCTTGTTCTTGCAGCGCCGGGACACCTCCTTGCGAGGTAGCTGTTCGCGCTTTACAAAATTCCGTATTATTATTATTCCATTTTGCTAGCGAGGCTGCTGCTATTGGCACCTCATCATGTTGGGAGGCTGCGTATAAGCGTAAAACTAGCTTTGTGGTGTTCTGTGCAGTATACAGAGATTGCAGAGCTTCTAGTGCTGGTGCCTCTGCTGGGAAACTGGGATACAACGATTTTAATGCGGCCGCAATCTGTTGTAAATAAAAGTCAGCATCACTACATTTTCCCTATCACCCACAAAGTCCTTTAGTTGCAGAAACTGACCACCTGGATATATGTCCCCCATAGTGTGCGCCCCAGCAGCATGCATCATTCTAAGGGACCCCACCTCGCCAGTCACCGATATAGCCATATGTTGTAGTAGAGGAATCGCCGGCGCATATAGTGGCAGCTTCTTGGCCCGACGTCCCAGGTCCTGCCGTGCTTGAAATGTACATTTCACTGTGTCTATTTCGTCCCTTTCAAGAACTGTAGCGTTATTCACAACCATTGCTTTTAGGGGGATTGGGTGGGTAGCGCCGGCCTCCACTGCAACGTGCGGTGTATACGGTGGAGCCTTTAGCCAATAATATGCATAATGCGCCTGAGCACATAGATAATATAGCTGCATATCAGGAACAGCAAAACCTCCCATGTCATACTGTCTTGTGAGTGTCTCCCACTTTACTTTTGATTTTTTGCCCCCCATGCCAAAGTAATTAACAATGACCTTAGCGTGAAGAAAAAATGCTGCGTGAGGCGTATGGGTATGTTCACAAAAAGGTATAAAAACCTTGGCAGCACCACTATTTTGATGAGCGCCACTCTGTCCGCAAAGGTAAGAGGCAGCTTAATCCATTTCGCTACTTGGTCTTCTAGTCGCGTGATGGCAGTACCATAATTGACGCTAACAACGACTTGAGAGTCCCTATGAGCCCAGACACCCAAGTACTTGACTGGCTCAGTCGTCCATTCTAGAGGACATTCCAACTCAAACGGGGTAGTACTGTCCGTCAAGGGGAATACAGTCGACTTATTCCAATTTATGGCAAGGCCGGAATATCATTCAAACCTTACATATTCACGGATCAACCTGTCTAGACGTACTGCAGGGTCGCGCACGTATAGGACCATGTCATCTGCATACATGGACACTGCCAACGGCTGCTGTAAAAAACGCAAAGCTGCATCGGCATGCCGTTGTCATAAAATACAGGCTAGGGGCTCCATAATTAGCGCAAAAAGTAAAGGCGATAGTGGGCACCCCTGCCTTGTACCACGCCTAATCGGAATCGCACCCGAGGTCTGGCCATTAACCCGTATGCGGTCCATTGGGCTACTGTACAGCAAATTAATCCAGTTAGTATAAACGTAGGGAACCCCTATATGTCCACGCGATGGAATCAAATGCCTTTGCGGCATCAGGCAAGACCGCAGCCGCCGACATATCAGGTTTCAGGAGATGTAACACCGCGAACAGTCCTAAGGTTATGAGCAGTGGAGCGGGTCGGAATAAACCCTGACTGGTCTGGTAATACCATAACCGGTATTAGCAGGTGTAATCGGGTCGCCAGCACTTTTGCAAGGATTTTGACATCCGTGTTCATCAATGACAAAGGTCTATAGGAGTCACATTTGTCTGGGGCTTTCCCCGGCTTCAATAGTGTGATAATAAGAGCCTGACGCAATGTATCCGGGAGTCACTGCTGTTCATATGCCTCATCGAACATGGCCTGCAGATGTGGCACCAAGATATCCACATACTCCTTATAGAACTCTGCCGGGAGCCCATCCGTGCCTGTGGCCTTACCATTCGGCAATGCTGCGATAGCATCCCTAATCTCACCCACTGTCAATGGATGCATCAGGAAATCCTGCTGTCTCCTCGACAACCACACCAGAGCGATGTCATCGAGGTATTGAGCAATATCTTCCTCATTCGCAGTAGGCCTAGCCTCATACATATCTCTGTAATGTTGTGTAAACGTGCCAAGTATTTCCGATGTATCACAATAAATGTGCTCACCCTCTGTAATTGATTAAATCAAGCAGCGTTTGGCCCAGGACTCTGCAATCCAGTTAGCCAAAGCACGGCCTGGACGACCCCCTTCCCCATAATATTGGGCTTGCCAACGTCTGGACATATGCTTCACCTCTTGGTCTGCTATCTCATTGTATTCTGTAACTTTGGAACATATAGAGGCAAGCAAGGCCGCATCAGGTGTCTCTTCATACTGCCGTTCTAGTTGCCCCAGTTCCCTTTCCAGCCCCACCATTGAGGCACGGAGCGATTTAAGCACCCCAGCTTGCAAGCCTATGCACACGCCCGTATAGTGGCCTTGAAGGCTTCCCATATAGTGCAGAGACTCTGCACTGATCCTACATTTTCCGTGAAGTAATTGTCTATAGCCTCACGCACTCCCTCCATGAACACTTGATCTAACAGCTCAGAAGGTTGCAGTTGCCACTGGAATTGAGGGGGCATGTAGGTGGGTATCGTCATACTGACTTGTACTGGGGAGTGATCAGATAAGGTACGAGGAAGATGCACAACCCCAGTGGTCCATGTACTAACATCTGCAGTAATCAACCAGTAATCAATACGGGACAACGAATTGTGAGCATATGAATGGCATGTACCCTCTTGCACCCCGGGGTGCCACAATCTCCATACATCCAGTAGACTTAGATTCTGCATACCAGTGTGGATCGCTTGTGTGGCCTTCTTGGTGACAGCGTCTGAAGCAGTGCGGCAGTCTAGTGTAGGATGAAATATCGCATTAAAATCCCACCCACATACCAGTGCAGTAGGCGGTAACTGATACACTTTGTTCCATAACTCTGCATAGAAATCAGGGTCATCTATATTTGGCCCATACACGTTTACTATGGTAACTGGTTTACCACATAGCTTACCTTGAATGAGCACATAGCGGCCATTCTCATCAATTTCCTCATATGTGCTAACAAAGGGAACATTCTTTTTTATTAGGACCATAACTCCACGCGCATACGAGGAATACGAGGAGGTAAATCTGGCGCCTGCCCATTTAGTGGCTATAGGGGAGGCTGCCGCCTTGGTGAGATGTGTTTCCTGCAACAATGCCACCTGTATATTATGACGGTCAAGGTATTCCAACACCTGCCTAGTTTTTTTGGGATTATTGAGCCCCCTAACATTCTACGTTAACCAGTTTATTCTACCCTCTGCTTGCGGCATTCGCACTTATAGCAACAATATACTCTGCATATATAGCATGTGACCTACATACAGCAAACATTCGCCAGCTTTGTATTCTGTTAATCAAGAGTGAATCTCTAAACATTTCCCCAACAAATCCCCCCACCCACCCCAGCATCCCAATCACACTGAGGGATCACACATAACACATCACACATAACTGAACAGCCAGCCTAACCCCCCCCGTCCACAGTGAGCAGCTAATCCGCTCATTGGAGATAACTGCAGTTAATAACTGTGCGGGAAACACCCTCATGGAGGACACTAGTCGCCCACTGACCCCCTTGTTGTAATAAGGGGGGGTCAGAGTACACTCAAGACTCTCTTTGTGATGAGTCCTACTATCAGGGGACCCACATCAGGTTGCCTCAAAGGTCCCCAGGCAGGTCCCGGCACATTACGCCACCCACTCCGACACCCAAACAACAACATCAGAAACATAAACAATCAATCATACCAAGACCGCTATCCACTTTCGCCAACACGGTATATAGTCGCATTTAGAAGCCAAATTAACACAGTCACTAACGTTAGAGACCTCTCCCATGTTGCATAATTTACCATAGTGTACAACTCAGACAAAAATAACAACTGCGTTACCTCCCAACTCCATTCTCAAACCAATGAGTCTTCAAACCATTCCGTCAATCATACACAAGGGTGTCGAAAGGCCGCCCTTCAACACTACAATACCAGTTCTACCGAGACAGTTGCATAGGCCATCAGTCTTCGTTGTCCGCCTCATCTCCAGCCACTCTTGTAGTCTCTCTGTGCTCAAGCTGCTTGATGTAGTGCATAGCGTCTTTGGGAGTCGTGAACAACTTGGTCTTACCATCATGCTGTATTCGAAGTCGCGCTGGATAGAGCATGGCATATTGTACCTTCAGCGCTTGCAATCGCTTTTTAGCTGGTTGAAACTCACGCCTCGCCTGTTGCACCGCTGTTGTGAAGTCCGGGAAGAGCTGAACCTCCACGCCCTGATGTTTAGTAATGCCCATCTCCCTCGCCAGCCGAAGTGCCGCATCGCGGTCCCTAAAGTTAAGTAGCCTGGCGATTATTGGTCGGGGGGGCGCCCCCGGAACAGGACACGGTGCCAAGGATCTATGTGCCAGTTCAACCACCAGCATATTGGAGAAATTCTCTGCGCCAAACAAAGTTTTAAGCATGTCCTCTATATATAGCTCCATCCTCCCAAAATTGGTGGACTCCGGGACCCCAAGAAAGCGCAGATTATTACGTCTGTACCTGGCTTCCAAGTCCTCATTCTTCGCATTTATCACTGACAGCAACTTCTCCATCTGCGCGCAGGATTTAGCAGTGTTGTCCACCGTGTCCTCAGCGTTGGAGATACGTTATTCGGCCTCTGCTAAGCGTTCTCCATGTTTGTCCAGCTTAGACGCCATGTTATCCATGCGGAAGTTAATGTTGTCAATTTTACCATCAATTGTGCGTAAGCTCTGCTGCACGGTCAGCAACATTCACTCCAGCTTACTAGTGCCACCAGCCTCCATGTCTGTCTCTGTGTCTGATGTTGCCAGTAAACGCCGTTTTCTTGAGGCGTTTGGATTCAAAAGATAGTTTTGGCTGCAACTGCTTATCTGGTTTCCCCATCTCGACAGTGAAGCTGCATGGCGCGCCACTATCCTGTAAGCACGTCTCCACTAGATAGACCCAGACTCCCGGTCACTCTCCGCTTGACGATCTCTGGTCAGCAGCAGTCAACAACTCCGTAATCCCACAGACTTGGGGACTTAAATGACAGTACCCTTAGAATGCACGCAACGAAAAGTGAGAGCCCCCTGGTGCTCCGCACAGACACTCCCGTCCTACTCCACCTTCGGGGGGTAACCTTCAAAAATGTCCATGAGAGTGTTGTAGAGTTGTGCACGGGAGAGATGAGCTGAAAGGGCAAGAGCGATTTCTAGCGTGCCCCTGCAGTCAGACTGAAAAAAGCAGGCACCTCAAGGAGCAGACAGTCTGATGTGGATCACTTTCAGGAGCAGGTAGCCCGTGCTCACAGCCTCCGCCGTCCCTGGGAACAGGCTCCGCCGCTTGTCATTATGCGCACCCTAAAATGGCGGGCGCCGAGAGCCCCACGCCTCACCGCGGGAAATTCGGCCGGAATGCACCCGCCGGTGCAGTACGTATAGGCGGCAAAAAGCACCGTTGGTAAGCCTGCACTCACCCACAGCCGTCGTCCAGGCAATCTGATCGCGGGGGCTCCATATGTTTTCCGCCCCCACCGGCAGCCTCAGCGTCGGAGCCCAGACACACCTTCCCGGGCAGCGCGGGCCGTCCCGGATTCGCTCTCCTCACCGGCAAAGCTTCGCATCAAGGGTGTTCACGAATTGCGCCTCACAGCGGGTCGCAGAGTCGCTCCGATCCCACCGCTCCGGCCACATCAATTCCTGCCGCACATGTATCGTCTGAAGCACAGCAGCATGCCCCCTCAAGCCGCCACAGATCTCACAGGGCTCCGGCCGCCATTTCATGCAGGTACCGCGAATCTGCGCTGACCGGCAAATTTGAGCGCGTAAAGTGCACCAATATACACCACAAGCAGATCGATTTGTTGCCCATATGCAGGGGAATCAGAGCCGCCGCAATGCACCACAGGATGCCACAGAGATATTCAGGATATTTGCAGGATTTTGGCCCTGACCAGCAGAGCTGCACTAATGTGCGGCCATCTTGCTTCGGGCTCTCTAGCGTCCCCCCCATGTTATCAAATACTTGCATATATATCATGAATGTCTAATTCTGTATCTCTGTACTAGATGTCATACTTCAATGCATGTATAGCCTCAAACTGCTCTGTTATCCAAACAAGTTAAATTGGAAATCAATAAACATCATTAAAAAAAAAAAAGGTTACTAGTGTGTCTGGTTGATTATTGATCAGTTTTTTATATGTCCAGGATATTGCCTTTTGACCTATTTCTCCCATGAGTAGTCTTCACACTAACGGTTAATATTAAGGCAATGTCTCAGTTTCGATCAGCTGGGATTTCCAGGCATGAGTAACTTGTCGGTATTTGTAGTATTGTGTTTGAGATAGTTCAAATTCTTTCTGTACGAAGTCGAACGAAGCTAGGGCCCTTCCCTCCAGCATGCCTCCTACTTTCAAAATCCCCAGCATGTCTCAGTATTTGAAACCTTGCAGCTTTGCAAATTCCTTTAGCCATGTTCCCACACATAGTGGGGTCTCCTGTGTCACCCGATTATCCCAGTGTATTCCTTTTTCAGCTTTTTTCCAGGCCTCAATCACCGCTTGTGTAGCCGGGAGTAGTGTTTTAGTGTCCTTCTCCCCATAGATGTAGTGGGTGTGGGATTGGGAACTAAATTGGGTTCTTTCTAGTGCATAATGGGGTGGTTAATCGGGTCGTGTTCCCAGTCATTAATGATAAGGAGGTGGGCTGCCTGATTGTAAGCTCTGATGCTAGGAAGGGATATACCTCTGTTGTAATGATTTCTTTGAAATGTACGGCGAGCTCTTCTTGGGTCTGTACCCTCCCAGAGAAACTCTCGGACCGTCCCATCTATTTCGTTGAATACCTCATCCAGCAATTTCTGATATGTGTTTTGGAGTATGTCTATAAGTTTTGCTAGTGTTATCATCTTGTACATGGCTTCTCTACTGAGGAGTGTCGGTGGGAGTGCTTTCCATCTGTCTATGTCGTTCTGGAAGTCTGCCATCACCTTGTAGGTGTTATGCTGCATGCCTCTTTCTCTGTCCAGGTGGTTGTTAATTTCTTAGCCTCGTTAGCTTCTCTGGGAAAGGTCTATTGTACGATCAATACTTCTAGATCTGCCATTTCAGCTAAACATCTCTGGATGGATGGAAGACCCATTGGAGAACATCCCCTGGGAGAAAGATATAGTGAGCCTTCAGTTTTCAAATATAGCGCAATGTGGGATGTTAATTGGGTGTTAAAAATGTTTATTTCATGGCAAGATAATGTTTCTCTTTCTCTCAAACCATTATCTGCACAGTTGACAATGCTTTTATGTTTAATTTCATTGAAACGTTGGTCAGGTGTTAAAGCATGAGATGTCTCTTCATTCCACTATTCACCCCTTGGTGTTTCCTTTCAAGTACACATATGTACCAAAACGAACTAATAGATAATTCAATATCCTTTCTTCCCTTCTCAAACAAAACTATGTGTAGGAAATTGTGTAAGAACTTGTTTCACGAACTGCAGATTTGAGACCTCCCTCTTCTATTCAATTGCTTATTTACCTCCCAGAAACCCCACAAACCAGTTTCTTCTCCCACTTTAGGGTAAAATGGATTATGTCCTTGGCTGGTATTGATATCCATTTGTTTGGTACCCATTCAGCCAGAGGGGCTATGGCCTCTAGGGTCTTTTGAGCAGGTGCTACTTTGCACGACATTCTCAAATCTGCAGTTTGGTCAAATGTTAATACTTTCAGAACTTTCTACTTTAAAGCTATTTCTATTGACTCTGATTCTGTTACTGAAATGCTTTGAACATGCATAATATGAGCCTCTGGTCTTGTACGAAAATTAAGATTTTCCTAGCCGTGGTGTCAGAAAGGCTAGATTTTATTAAAGACACGGATGTGAGTTTTATCCCATAACTGTTTCACTAACCCTCCCTGGCTGTTTTTCTGCAGTGGCAACACCTTCTTTTGCCTCTGCTATCTCCACCTAATTCGGATGAATTATTTTGCTCAAATGTAATTCGCCGAATCATTTCATGGATCACTCCACCTGGGTCGTAACAGTGCTCCTCATATCCTTTTGGGCTGGTTTGCAGCCACTGCAACATACAACCTTCCTTTAGCATAGACTCCACTTATGAAGGCAGTACAACACTTCCAAATAATGTTTCCTGGTCACATTGGTCCATTCAAATCAATAAATAAATACATATTGGTAGAAGTAGTTTCCTCTGGTATGTAGGTGTGTTCAGAGCACCAAGTCACACCTCATGCAGCCACAAAACACTGTACTTAGTAGCGATGGGTGGAGTGCACACCTTTCATTTAGACCAAGGTACAGCTTTTAATTCGAAAAAGATTAGTGGAACCATTTGTGGAGGTGGAAGTACCCCTTTAATTCTCACATCTCCAAGGTCAAGTTCAAATGTTGGAGTAGGGACAGCCAATAGTATGCTTACACAAAGCATTGACAGAGTGATGTTTTTAAGTAATGCTGCACACTGGCTAAGCAACCTATTTAGTGCACATAGAGCTTTGAGAAATATGCCAAGGCATGTCCAGATGAACTGCATGCCTTATTAAATATTGGTCGTGTATGTACCGGATCATCCCAAAAGGAAGAGTCCTTGTGATCAGTCACAGCTTGATTTGTGATATGTGCAGTTCCTTCACCACAGTACAAGTGAAGAGCAAGCAGCCGCATTCCCACTGCTGGCTGCTGTTATTGTCTGATTATCCAAGGTCAGTGAACTTGTGGCTGAGAAGTTGGTAGAGGAGTGTGTGTCAGCTAAAGTGGCAAAAAGGAACAAGAACAGTGATTTTACTATTACCAGAAAAAAGAAGAAACAGGTGCCTATCGACTCAGTGAAGCTGTACATGCGGCCTATCGCATACAGACAACCAGTGCTGCTGGCAAAAATACAGCAAACTGTGTAACCGTAAAACGTCTTGGAAAATGTGTCGCAGTTGGAACACTTTCCTAATGAAGAGCAACCAGGTCAGAGCACAAATAAACAATCAGAAAGCACTGTGATGCTTAAACATTCTTTAATAACACCACCTATACCTCCACTAGCACCTGCCCCAAAATATGCTGAAACTGTGTTGAGCTGAAGTACCAGAAAGTCACCACACACTTATTATGAAGTATCAGAATATGAAAAGATTGTTATGGATAATACGACTGTTGATGAACAGAACTATAAATATGAAATAACTATTGTGGAAAACGTGCACCGAATTCGGCAAAGCACATGAACACAGCTTAGAAGTGCAATGAATACTTATGCAAAGATTCCCTAGACTTAAGTCTGGATAACACGGACATTGATTTTATTTATAATTTGGCTGGCTATTGTGGTGTTTCTTATCCAAATGGTGAATACATTGTAGAAATTGAAGATCCAAAATCGGTATCAATGAAGCTAAACAAGAAAAAAGGATTAAATAGGGTCAAAGGTGTGTTCGATATAACAACCCAGTTGTAAGATGGTATCTATTGGTAGAGCTTGAGTTACCAAATCCTAGTATCTGTAGAGAATCTACATGTACCATCCACTTTCTGCTGGAACTTGGATTCTATCTTATCAGCAAGACTTTTTCCCGTGACATGGGTAGGAACACCAAAAATAACGTGCTTGCATATCTACGAATCTTTGATTCCATGTATGATTCAGATCCTCATCTCAATGCAGATAATTTTCAATTTCAAATACTACTAAGATGGCGTTGCTGCAAAATCAGCGGAACACTATGCAGTGTTGATGTGGGAGAGTGAGTAGTCTTAAAAATCGAGAGGTACCCTTACAACGGTAGGGGACATGGTTCACTATGATATAATTACAAAAATATCCCCCACGTGCCAATATCTAATTCTTATTGCATTCCTCACTACTCTCACTCACCATTCCTCAATCATTCTATAGACTCATAATACTGAACCCAAACATATGCAAAAATGTATATTATGTATTATTTTGTAGTGGTTTACATAATAAAATCACTTAAAAAAATTATTAAAAGATATTATTTCTTCAGAATGACATAGGTGTTTGTCTTTTCTTTTTAAACCTCCTTTGCCTTTCTATGTCAGTTAACTTCATACATCAAGTGACACAAATTGAGAATCTTATTAAGAACCAATTAAAAACATCTGCACAGTGTACATATTATAAAAACAATACAAAATATCACAAGAAGTTCAACTGCGAAATAGCAAATAGTTGTTGGCGCAACGTTTCGGTGGATGAAGTTTAATGAAACCACCTTCTTCAGGACTCTAATATTTGACAACAATCATCTATAAAAAATCTACATAAAATGTAGGGTTTTTTTCCTCTATACATTATACATAATCACATATACAGAGTTCAGTTTTACCCAAGGTGTATACATTACCCCACATTCATCGACAATAACCACCATACTCCATTATTTATATATTAGTATTCAGAGTATTTTCAATTTCCCTTCAATTGGTCTATCACACATAAGTTTTCTTTTAAATAGGGATGTTAGTCCCCACCTATTCTTACATGTACAATTATCTTCAGTACATGATCTGTGTTTTGCTTCTCATCAGATACAATCCTACAATAGGAAAACCAAAATTCTGTTACTCAATTTCTTCCAATCGTATAAAGGCTCCTAAATAATTCTATATGGTAATGATATCTTACCTATTTAAGACCCCTCACTAGTATTTCTCCTGTGACCTTTAAATATTCTGTCCAGGTATCTCTATTGATATTAGAGAGGAGGTTTACCTAGGGAGTTCAGGAAAACATTTTTTTATTATTGTGTCATCCATCTTTAAGATTCATCTAAATGGTCATAAGGTTCTCAATGAAAAGAGTAGCCTCGCTTACCTTATAATTCAGAGTTTCACCAAGAATTTCAGTTGGTCTTTGGTGTTTTATGAGGGCTCCTTATGCATCTCATTTCATAATGTTCGCCCCTAGTTTTCTTATAATCAATGTTGGTATCTAAAAGCAATAAACAGTGTGGAATATTATATTTGTTAGCAGAATATGAGGTTTTACATAGTTTCTTAAAACCTGCACTCCTTAATTCCTAAAAATGCGCTTAAACTTTATTTAGCTTATATGGTTATTATATGACCATAAATTTCTAAATATTTAGAATAAAAGGTGTACATCTATGTTATTTGCGTGTCTGGTTGATACTAGTTCTCCTTTAGATCTTTTATCCCCACCCCCAATACCTATGGGGTTAGCGTATAGGAACTAATCACTATTAATGTTTCCATACACCAGAATTCCAATAGAAGAACGTTTTTCTTCCGAAATTATCAATTACACAAATTGTTTTGCGAATACAAGCTCCCCACCACATTCCCCTCGTTTAACTAGGAGTCTGTGCATTAATACTAATCCTGCCAGCATTAATCACGCATGCTACTCATTGCTTGTACACCTGTGTTTGTCACAAAATTCCTGTTTTTCCATAGAAACATTTTATTGCCATTGTAATCAACAACGTGACAGCATCATGAGCAATTACGTTATAAATAATCTGTTCATATCCGTACACATTGCTACTATTGCTATAAATGTGGCTGTTACCTACTCTATCCCATTTCCCTCTATTCTCTCTAGTAGAACAGAACTGGAATTCCTCAATCCAATAACCCCCTGTAGTTCATCCTTGCTCCACATATTTTTAGAGGTTTGAGTGGACACACTCGAACTTTGTAGATTGGTCTCTCCCTGATTCTGCTGTCGTCTAAACTTGCCTCCCATCTCCATCAGCTTAGTGCCTCCTCTGCCCACCACATCTCATGCAATGTCATGTTTAGCAGCTACTAGACCTAGTCCAGAAATGGAAATGGGTACTCCGGTATTCCACTATATTTAAAATTGCTATTTGTGATGCTAATGTTATTGCGGTACACACTACTTCACAGATTCTGTCACAGAATAGCTGGATGATGGAACACCAGCATACATGGATATGAAGTCTCTTCTTTTCGATTTGCATCTTAAGCAGATTGGAGATGAATGTGTTTGAAAGTGCCTAAGTAGCTGCCTGGTTAAGTAGATATGGTATGGGGAGTGGAATGTATGAAACTGTATCTTTTAGAAATAGCAATCTCACATGGGGGCATTAATGCTGTTATCTAGTCACTGTCTTCAAGTTGGCCAATATCTGCCTCTCATAGCTCCCTTAGAGTTAGAAATATGTCCAGGGCATGTCTTGAATACTGGAGGGATCATCGTTTCTCCTAGGCATTCTATTGTGAGCATGACCTCTAATATGTTGAAGTTTGGTATGGGTGTGGCAGCATTGAGATATGGCTACAATACATGGCATGATTATAAATAGCGATAATATTGCAAGGGTAGATACTAAAATCTGTCTATGTCACCAAAGGATCTTGTGCGGTCTGTATTAACTACATCTGTCAGACTCAAGGAACCCCTAATCTGTAGATTAGAATGTTGCTGCACGAATGACGCAGAACATACCAGTTTCCTTACCCATCAACTGTGCTGAACATGTCCAAAACTGCACCCGGTGCTAGTGGCGAAAAGTGACTAAGGAGGATAAGTATATGGGAGAAGACACACAAGAGATGTGGTTGGTTTGTAGTCGCACAGCTCGTCTTTTGCATGTGGATGCTCTGTCAATTATTTTGCAGCTTGTCACACACGCATCGGCCGCTCCTTCGCTAAGGTGGAAAAGTGTCGCCCCACTGCTTCAACTGCAAGCTCAATACAAAAAATAAAATAATAACTTTCTGTTATTATCATTTTATGTTTTCTATCGAGCTTGTAGTCAAAGCCAAGTTGTTAGGAAGGGGTGAGCCTGAAATCCCCACGTGAAAGGGAGGAGGAGTGGTGGCTACACCTTAAGTGCGTATGGTGGTTGGGCTGGCTGTCTTGGACCCAACCTCCCAGTCCCCGTCTGAGCGCCGAACCACGACGCTTAGACCAATCACAACGCTAGTGTAAGTCAGCATCATGATTGGTCAGGGGATTCTGGGAGGTTGCGTACTTCCTGCTGCAGGTTATTGAGGAGAGGCGGCGGCCAGTGGTATTAAGGTAAGTGTTTTGGGAAAAAAAATGTTTCCACCCCTTCCATTATCCATTCGCCCGCCTCACCACCTCCATTTGGTGGCATCCGCTACTGCACACACAACAGCTATGTTTGTATGAAACAGAACATAAGACACTCTTACTGTCTGTTCTAACATTAACTTAAAACATACCCATTTTCTTCATGTACATGGATGTCACATAAATGGTACCATTTTATAGAAAATGAGACATACACAAGATTTACTCTAATACAGGTAGTATGTCGCACATGATAATTAACAGTCAGCAAATTTGACAATATCCAATGGCCCAAATGCTAAGGCAGCACTTTAAAACACAGTGTACCACTTTCTGTGGGGCATGGGAAGCTGAAAAGGTAGGAATGTGTCACTCACACTCTTCTGAAAAATTATTTTTTTCTTTAATTTTAATTTTAATTTTCTTTCTTGCACCTTTGCTTCCTTTGTTTCTTTCTTTTGTTGATTTGTTTTTTTTTCCTTTTTCACTCTCCATATTTCTATGCTTCATTCCTTCTTTTTCTTTTGCTTCCTTTCTCCATTTTCTATTCTTAGTGTTCCCTACTATCTCTCTTTCTACTTTCTTCTTTCACTTTTTCCTGTTTATTTATTTTAGTCCATTCTCCTTTTCTCCATTGTTTAGCTTGTTTTTTCTTACGTTTATTTTCTCTTTTCTTCCCATTCATTCTCTGTTATTCGGCCTTCTCTTGTCTTTTTCTCTCATTCTCTTCTTTCTTCCTCTACTTTTTTCCTATATACTCTCTTCTTTCTCATTCACTCTCTCATACTCTCCCCCACCTTTCTCTCTCATATTCACTCCCCTTCCTTACCGCTTCTCTCTTTTTGCATCCTTTTGTATTTTCCTATCTCTTTCAATGGTTTTCTCTGTCTCTTCCCTTCTTCCTCTTATTTGTTTCTTCTGCTCCTAACCTTAATTTATTGTCTCTTGCTTCCTCCTCTACTCCTTATTACTCCTTATCACTCAGATTTCTTTTTCTATCCCCTGTTACTTCTTTTTTAGGTCTCGCTGAGCCCAGCGCATGCGCATGCTCGGAGAGACATTTTGGAGGTGCGTTTTCAAAGTGCTGCTGTCTGGCCTAGCTCTTGCGTTCAAGCGAGCATGCATGTGCAAACCGTTAGCCTTCAGCAGCAGTTTGAAAACTCATGCTTTAGCGCATCATCGCGATCACTTTTGCTTTCAGAGCGATTGCGATGACTTTCGCATTTACGGCCGCGCGGCATTACTTTTACTGCCGGGCGGCCAATGCTTGTTTCTTTATCTTATACTGTATTGCTGTTAACAGTCTACAATAAAAAACAATTAAAAAAAGGTCGTAGAGAACGAATACACAAGTATATTGCAGTTTCTTTATCTTCTTTAAAATCGTCTGATTTTGCCACACATCATCCAAGCTGCTCATGAAAAACGCTGTTAGTTTAACCTCTTCAGTGCCCATGACGAGATAGTCTCGTCATGGAGCACGGTTGCGCTGTGCCCATGACGAGACTATCTCGTCATGAACCCCACCCACTAGTGCAACGCCCGGCACAGGAGGGGGAAAGGGTGTGGCACTGAAGGGATTAATGTAAAAGATTATTCTATATGTCTCTTGAAAAAAAATAAGACAAATGTGGGAGCTATCTTTGGTTTAACAATTATAATTTCAATTCCCAGCAGCTGTTCCTAAAATGTAAATACACTTCAGAAGCAAGGCGCTGCATAGTGTCACCGGTGAGGCGCAGATTTTGCTTTCGCTTGAAAACCGTCGAGTGGTGAAAGTCTAATCAAGAACAGCAGAGGAAAATGACCTGTTTCGTGCTGCTGATTCACATTACATCCTCTGCACATGACATTTGGCAAATGTACTAAGCAGAACACGTAGTACTTCGTGAACTGTGCAGAATATTTTGCAAACACTTTTTATCACATAAGTCAAGGCTAAAGTAAATACAAACGGGATTTCGCCCTGGAGATGGTTTGTTTATCTCCTAAATCCTGAAATGCTGTTTTTTTAAATGTATTTAGCGGCAACGTTTAACTCACGCCCAGAAATATACTTAGACAAAAGTAAATAGAGACCTTTTATTAACAAAGCCGTTATCTGGGGTGTCAGGGTTGTTGAGTGCGATTCTGAAATTACTGATAAATATACTGATAAATATAACAGCTACATTAGCGATCTCAGATGGTCAATCCGCTCACCCAGAAATCAAGTATTGGCATAGCCAATAGGTCTCGCTTTTGGGACCTTATAAGTGTTTAGCCATGCAACAGTTGATGTTGTTGCACCAAGGATAGTGTGCTGCATAACTAAATACTTATAAGGTCCCAAAAGCGAGACCTATTGGCTATGCCAATGCTTGTTATTTCTTCCTCTCCTTCTGCCCTTTATCTTCAATTCTTTATTGCTTTATCTTAGTATTTCTTTTCTTTCTTCCTTTGTTTAAAGAGTGCCTAGCTTCTTAAAGGAATCTCTTTATAATAATTTGTGTGTCATTATTGTTTGACTGCTGTACAGTGTGCCGATCACTGCCAAGATATGTTTACATGTAGAAAGCTATGACGTCTAAATGTTATGTTATGTTATTGTGTATTTGTAGCGCGCCCAGCTACTCCTAGGAGTGTCCCGGCGCGAGCTATGAGGACAGTAGAACAAAGGAGATTAAAAGAGGTGTGCTTTGAGGTGCTTCCTGAACAGATTGGAGTCCTTAATCGCACGCAAAGATAGCGGCAATGCATTCCACAGCCTGGTAGCCTTAACAGCAAGAGATCTGCCCCCATACGTTGAAGACAAACGCAGGGGGTGGAGGCAAGAAGCTGCGACGAAGATCTCAGAAGCCTGGTAGGCTGGTAAAAAGAGGAACGCTTTTTAAGATAGGATGAGATTAAATGAGTCTTGCATAATGTATTATTGCTAATGATCCTTCACACTCTCTCAAAATTAGAGCAGTGCCATCCCTTTTACTGTATGACAATGAGAATACAAGTTAAAATTCACATTTAGCAACTAGTGATTTGTGGATCCTGACACCTGCAGCTTGTGACATTGTTGAACAGTGACCTCAACACAGTGAAGCAGCTTTTGGCTGCAAGCACAACAAAGGGTTGAGATTGTTAAATGCTGTATACTGCTTTTGTGTAACTTTTGGATGACTACCGGCGCAGTGCCCTTACCCCTCATGTTGCGCTGATGGTGGTTGAAGGGTGGGCCGGTGAAACGAAAGTTGCGCTGTGAGCTCAAGAACCGGCATTAGAATTCAGGCCTTGGAGAATTCTGAGGAGCTGCTGGCCCTTGTCAATGCAACCAGGAGCCGTGTGCCTTCATCACCGTCATCAGCCTATCGTCAAGGGAGTTGCCGACAGACATGTGCAGTAATGTGTGCCTGTGTGTGGTTACATGGTAACCTCTGTTCAAGCTTAGCGGTCATTGGAGGCTGGGTGACGTTAATGAGGGACTATGCGCTGCAACATGCGTTGAGACATTGTTGCCTCACAACCTCAGCGGTAGCTTCGTAGTCATTGAAGGCTACTTCACGCTGTCAGCTGATGCAAGTGACATACGCTGATATTACCATTCCCCAAGAGGTTCCAGCGGTGAGCTGCTGTATAACAGTGTACCTGAGGGGTGTGCGACTGCATGTGGTGTGCGGCCTAAGTGAGTCTTTGGGGCAGGTCCTTGCCTCTGTATGGTCCGGTGTATGTCAGTTTTTCAAAGTTCACCATAATTCCGTAATTGAGCGCTTTCATCAGCTCGAGGCAATACTACAAAATATTAATAACTTTACCCTTTGCTTTGACTGGTGATATAGCCCTCTGCCTTGCCCTTGGTGATGTGCTACACATACAGGCACAGGGTCTTCCGCAGACTCACAGACAAGTACATACTACCCACAGTGCCGAAGTCTTTTGCTTCATACTCACCTCCATTGTGGGGAACTACTCCTATCTGCTGCCCATGCTGATTCTACCATATAAAACTTGACTTTGCATATCTTGTATATGTTAATTATTTTCATCATGTGATGTGGTCTATGGTATTGGTTGTGTGTTAGTTAATCTAGGGGTGCTTCAGCCAGCTAGCTACCATTGTGATAGAACGCTCAACACATTTACTGCTTATTTATGGTTATTTGCCTTATTTTGTGTGTCATGCAGACCATCACATCTTCTCGATTTTTTCTTGCATCGAACGTGACCCACCGGTACCTTGGTTGAAATGGAAGAAGGTTTTCAGTCATCAAGCAAGATTGTGTGGAACATCACTTAGTGCTGAGCACAAATCGTCCCTGCTGATGTGTTATTTGTGTACCGAAGGTCAGGAGGTGTTCAAACACCTTCCTGATCTTTCTGATGCTGCAAATCTTAACGAATGTGAGATGTGTCTAAAAAAATTAGACTTGCATTATCTTCCCAAATTGAGCATAGTGCTCTTACGTTACATGATGCAAAGACAAGGTTAGTCAGTGGAGCAGTATGTGACAGAGGTTTGCAGACTGGCTTCAACTTGAAGTTTTGGTGGCAACAAACGACTGAAGGACAGGTTATGTTGGGGTGCTCGTTAGAGAAAGCAAAGGAAAATATGTGGCAGACGGACACTCCTTTTTTGCGAAAAGTACTCACAATTACTAATATGTATGAACATTTAAAAGCATGTGTCAAGATCATTAGGAGCAGCAATGATAGCACTGAGAAAACTGATAATGTGGCGATAAAATTGGTTCAAGACAAATCTGCTAAAAACAAAACAATGCAAGTTAAAGCTGCAACCAAAAACAAAACAATTGTGAGGAAATGCTTCTGATGTGAGAATGCTGGCCACATGGCCAACTACAAGGATTGTCCTGGGTGGAAGGTGGTATGCAACGAGTGTAGGAGGAAGGGACACTTCGTGAAGTGTTGCAGATCTGAAAACAGAACAAAGAGTACGTGAGGTTTGGTGTTGATGACGATCATGATAGTTCGATTGGGATGGTAACCATACTGCAAATGAAAGATGATGCACCCGTTGGACCTTTCAAGACCATTCTTGTTCATGGCGAGCCCGTCAGAATTGTGTTCAACTCAGGCTCAAATATATCACTCATTCCAAAGTCTTTCTATGACCATTGTTTGAAAACAAAGGTAAAATCGTTGAAACCGGATGTGAACCCGAAGGGGTACAGAGGTGAACCTATTAAGTTACTTGGGTGATTTTGGGGCACCTTTTGAGTTTAAGGATTGTGTAATACCAGGTAAAATCTACATTTCAATCAAGGGAGATTCCTTCATTAGTTGGTTTCACCAACGTGACTTAAACGTATATTTTGACCCTAATGAGGATCCGCTGGTGAGGGTCAAGTTATGTCCCCACAGTTGGGACAATTGCAACTTGTGATGACATATAGGTTTAAAAGTTTCCTGAGGTCTTCGGGAAAGGTTTGGGTTGTCTCAAGAAATATATGCACTTGATCAAGCTGAAAACTGGGGCACAACCAACAGCTGTCAATGTACAAGGGGTTCCAATATTGATATGGGAAAGTGTGAAGGTGGAATTTGGTAAGACTGTGGACAATGGCATCATCTAGGCGCTGGAGCCTCAGAGTGGGTTGCACCAGTTGTTGTGGCACGCAAGGCCAATGGTGAGGCCAGGCTTTGCTTGGACCTTAGAGACCTTAACAAGTCACTTGTTGTGAACCATTACCCTCTTCCGAATATTAATGACATGTTATGTTCCCTCACTGGTGCCAAGCATTTTTCCTTGCTCAATCTTACATCGGTTTTTCACCAGATCAAGCTTCATCCTTCTTCACTCCCTTCGGCACCTTCAAATTGCTCAGGATGTCGTTTGGGTTGATTTCTGTGGCACTGGTTCTTCAAAGGGCCATGGAGAGAATTTTGGAAGGTACCAAAGAGGTGAAAGTCTAACAGGATTACATACCGGTGTATATGACTGATCGTGGTGAGCATGACAAGAGGCTTTGTGATGTGCTGAGGAGGTTGCAGAAGAGTGAGCTAACATTAGAATCTGAGAAGAGCATATTTTATGTGTCTGAAATAGAGTACTTAAGACATTTGATTAGAAAAAATGGCATTCGATCCAAGAGTGCTTTGGTGTGTACCATCAAAAACCTACCATATTCCCAAGACAAAGCGGAATTGGTGAAATTCCTGGGCATGGCTGAATTTTATAATACATTTGTGCCCAGGTTTGCTGGCAGAACCATGTGTATGAGGGGTTTGCTTGACAAGTGCATGGAGTTTGTGTGGTATATATCTTCTGAGGGAGAGTTTAATGACATAAAGGAAAGCTCAGAGGGTGCATCTGATTTGAGTAGTTTTGACATCAGGGAGGAGACACTGGTTATGACGGATGCCAGTTCTAAAGGATTGGGGCAGTCTTGATTCAGAGGTCTGGTGGTAACTACAGGAGGATTCTTTTTATTTCAAGAGGCTTAAGGGGTGCTGAGGTCAGCTACTTGGTTGTTGAAAAAAGGCATTAGGTGTTTATTGGGCCTTAAGGAAGCTCAGAAAGGTTCTTTGGGGACCTAAGTTTGTAGTCAAAACTGATTACAAGCCATTAAAGAAGTTTTTTCTGAAAAAAGGCATTGACTTAATTTCACATCGCATCCATAAATAGGTGATTGCCCTTCAGGAGTTTATTTTTTAGGTGTATTATGTCCCTGGGGTATGTAACATTCAGGCTGACTGCTGTCTGAGGCTGTGTCACACACATGAGGAAGATAGTGTGGAGGATGGAGATCATTTTGCAGGGGAAGATTTTGATGAAGAAGTGAAGGTGTGTCTGGTGATGGATGAGTTCATCCAGGAGTCAGAATGGAAGAGAGAACTCCAGAATGATGAGTTGTTGCAGAAGGTAGTAGGGATTATTTTGGGTGGTTGGTGTTCCAAAGGCAGGGCTGCGCAGGAGGTTAGGGCATTGGCAAGTGAAAGACAAATTGTGTGTTGTCAATGGTTTGTGGTTGAGAGGGAATAAGTTGGTTCCGCTGGGTGAGATCAGGAGGAGTTTGGTGGACCATGCCCATTCTAGCCATATGGGCATTTCTTGTCAGTCAAAAAATCTTTATTTCGTCCGCTAGGGCCATAAAAGCACATAAAAACAATGCAGTATATACAATTTATAACAGCATACTTTGAGGTATCTATAAATAGATAGCACGTTTAGAATAAATGTGCTAGTTTATCAGAGATCATAAATTACAAGGGTCATCTCTTCTGGACGTCCTCCGACAAGAAAGTGTGCAGTATACTTATTCTACATAACCTCTACATTTGCCGTGGAGTACAGGACAATAAAGTGCATGTGCATTATCAAGTAGCCAATATTGGCCATAGAGCTATTTCATTCAAGCAGATTAGCTTGAAGAAACATAACTAGTACATTTTGAAGCAAAATATCCTAGTGTAGAGGGATAGCAGTCATTTTTTTTTAAAATAAAAGGGACAATGACAATAAAAAGTAAAATATAAGGATTGAATTTTTAAAACTTTTTAAGAAACTCCTATAAACACTCATTTTATACAGAATAATGGTGTACGGGAGAAGCAATGGTTGACAGGTGCGGAAAGAAAAGAGAAGGGTACATATTCTGGAGGGGGTGATAGCTGATGCTGGGCTCAGAATGGCTTATAAACTCTTCTTTAAAATATCTCTACGAGTATGCCACGTAGAATGTAAAAAACGTGAGATGGAAAACACAGTGGGCACTTGAGTGTCATACTTAAGTAACCTAAGGCCTCGGAACAATGTCTGAACCCCAGGTTCCTGCACAGCTGTACCAGCCAGCGGGCCCTTGGCATCCTGCATGCAGGGCAAAAGAAAAGTACATGCATTTCAGTTTCCTCCACATTCTGGCACGCAGGACAGTCCCGACTGCGGTCGCCCAGCTCCTTGGTAGGGAACGATCGGAGCGGAAGTGCCCTGTGTCTGAATTGGAGGAATAGCTTCTTAGCAAGAAGCGGCTGGATGTTATCGAACGCCAACTCTAGCCTATATTGCAATTTTACTTCCATGAATCCCAGGGCTAAGCACCAGGGCGAATTCCTCCATAGCTGAAGCAGTTTTAATTCTCTATACGTTCTCAACGAGAGACTTCGAAAGCAAAAGGGTGTCTGCAAACATCAGGGCGGGTATCTTACGGTTCACTAACCTAGGGGCATCAATATCTATTCCTGCCATCAAAGACTCTATTAATCTATTTATAAAAAGGGAAAAAAGAGTCGGGGCCAAGACGCAGCATTGACGCACACCTTTCTCTACGGGGAAGGGGGCTGAAAGTTCTCAATTTTTACCATATCTTATTTGAGAGAAATTGCCTTGGTGAAGGCGTTTCATCTCGTAACAAAGGTAATCTGGAGCTCCTAATTCCATTAGTATTCCCCACAATTTATCCCTCGGAACTAGATCGAATGCAGATTTAAGGTCCACGAATATAAGATAGAGGCTGCCACCCTCTATAGTCACAGTTTTCCAGTATAGGAGCTGTAATCTAAAAATGTGATCGATGGTGGAGATCTTAGCCCTAAACCCAGCTTGGAGGGGTGTGAGTACATTGCGCTCTTCTATCCAGGTCTGGAGTCGCCCCAAAAGTACACATGCATATATTTTCTGGCTTACGTCTAAAAGGCTAATGGGGCGATAATTGGCAGGACTAAGTGGAGAACCCTTTTTAAAAATTGGAATAATTTCCGCCCCGGCCCAAGTAGTGGGGATTGCCATGCCCTGAAGGATGGCGTTGAACAGGGACCATAAATAAGGAGCCCAAACAGAGGGCTCGTAGCGGAAAAGGTCGCCAGGAATCTTATCCAGTCCTGGCACATTTGCTGGTAAGATCGTACCCAATGCTTTCGTGATCTCCTTTAAGGAGAACGGAGGCGTGTGTCGATGTGTTGTCTCTAGATAAGGGGGAGTCGGTACCAACCCAGCTTCCTCCTCTGACATTGCATATAGAGATTTAAAATGGGCTCTCCAAACTTCCTCCCCTAGGTTTGCTGATATCACCGGTTTACCTTTGGTCAATCCAGTGTTAATCAGGTTCCAGAATGCCCGCATATCATGGTTTTCCAGTGCGGTTCAAAGTTTCCAAATTTTTCACATTCCCAACTGCTTTTTGCCTTAGCTATGGCAGTTTTATAGATCGCCCTGGTTTCCTTAATTTGCAGCCGGTTATTTGTTTTAATGGCGGCTAGGAGGGCTGACTTAGCTGCCTTGCACTTGTTCGCTGTACCATGGGTGTCGTGGTGTTCTGTTTGACCTAGTCTTTCTACTAGTGAAAAAGAAAGAAGCCAGAATGGATAGCAAGTCGATGGTTATTAGACAGTTTGGTTTGGGAGGTTAGAGTGTCATTCGTTGCAGAATGTTGGTAAGCTACAGTGAGTAAGGGTATGATTTGCTGGTATAAGGAAGCAAGATTAACCTGTGATTGAGAGTTCCCCCCAGGGCACTCTCCTTCCTCCATTGGCCAGAATGAGACTGGGAACAGGTTGTGATAGTGACTTTCTTGTTGCTGAAATTATGAGCATCGACATCAGAAGTATCTTAGATGGGGATTTTAATATCAATCCAGATCAATATCAAGTGAAACAAACCAGCCGACACGTGTTTCGTCACAACGTGGTACAATTGTGACTCTTCAGGGCTGGGAAGGACACAAAACAACAAATGAAATAGAAGAAAAACAAAAGAAAAAAACTGACTGGCGTATGAGAAACGATATAGAACGGAGTGCTGATGAAAAGTGAACACCTCAGATAACGTGAAGACCCTATGCTGTGGGAAAACATCAATTTAGTGACTTCACACTACATAGAGAACAAAAATGAGTGCAAAACAACGTGGTGGAATAAGCAATGAATATTGATGGCAGCGCATGTACGTAGTTCTAAAAAGAGACAAAAGACAATGAGCAGGAGCTAAGTCTGAGTATATAAGCATGAAACATTTGAAATTAGAACATTGGTGAGGACTGCAGTTTTGTGACTGGTGACATGATGCGAAAAATAATGGATACTGCAGAAAACTTGATTGAGAAGTAATACGCAAAGAACAATTTTGTCTCTTTTTAGTCCGTTTTTTTCTTTTGTTTTTCTTCTATTCCATTTGTTGTTTTGTGTCCTTCCCAGCCCTGAAGAGTCACAATTGTACCACGTTGTGACTAAACACGTGTCGGCTGGTTTGTTTCACTTGGTATTGATCTGGATTGATATTCAAATCCCCATCTAAGATACTTCTGATGTCGATGCTCATAATTTCAGCAACAAGAAAGTTCCAATTTTGGTTTTAACACGAAAACCACTATCTATATACGTGTGCACAGGACTTTGCTCTATATCTACTGTGTAGTGCCTCGCCTACACATTTGCAGGGGTTTTTTCATTTGGGTTTGTTTCCCCTGACCTGTTTTTGCACAGTGCGTTTCCATTTTCATCATACATTTTAGCGTACATGCAAGAGCGCCATTGCTTCCTGTTCTCAATCTAAACCCTTCACCGATACGATTACTCAGGTTGTGATAGTGCACCGAGTGAGCCCCTATCATGTGGTGGAGTTATATCTAGTACGAGGGCATTATGATCGGTCTCATGGCGAGGAGTGATCTTAAAATCAAGAACCTTGTGCCACGATTTGATGTCCACTAAGATGTACTCTATTATTGATGCATGCCCTGGTTTATTAAAGGTGTACTTCCCGGGCCTATCCGATGCCAAATGGCCATTACATGTCCTTAATGAGAAACTTAGTGTAAGTGCATGCATCTGTAGGGCCAGCGGAGTCCATGCCCGTATGGGCGGAATGTTAGGCTCTGGAATAGCCCAGACTGAATCCTCCTCATTTGAGATACTTATGGGGAGACCATTCAGAGGTTCAAACTGACAGTTAAAGTCCCCTCCTATAATTACCCAATAGTTTTCTGGGATTGTTAAGAGAAAGGTGGTCAGTAGTTCAGGGGAGTGGGAGGTTTAGCCATGGCAAACCGGGCGTGAATAGACGTTAATCAGAGCAATTCTGACTTTTGTGGTAAAAGATAAAAAAAATGCAAAGAATGTCACGTGATGGCATCTCTATCTGCTGGAACCTCATTATGTTTTTGATTATGTTTGTATTCTAGAAACCCCTGAAGAAGGGATTTTTTCCCGAAATGCATTGGGTGATTTTAAATAAAGTGCGGCATGTGGAAACAACTTTTCTCCTGTGGTTTTATGAACAGTGAAAGAACGTAGATGAAAATGAGTAAAATGAATTGAACACAAAGAAGAGAATGAAAGATGAATATTTTTGGACAAAATTGAGGAGTAAATAAATGAATTTAATTCATTGGATTCGTTGGTGATTGGCTGTGCAGCTTGATGGGGATCGCAAAATGGTCCCCTTGTGTTTCTTATCTCTATCTGTTTGACCTCGCAACCAAGGTGGACGCCCACCCAGATACTTAAACCCCCAAAAGGCCTGCCCCAACCCCCCTGGTCAGCTGGAATACTATATGACGCATAGCCCACGCTATGTGTTGTCGCCCTTGCCCAAGTTTCCTGGAACATGCATAACTCAAATAACCCCCAATCTGGAATATCCAGTTTGGAGGTGAGTTCCGCTATGTTCCAGAATAATAGCCGCAGACCTGCTGAGCCCATTTCATTGGCTGTGTTGATAGGGAGATGGCCGTTGAATGGGTCCATTGTGGGTTAATGGTCCCCGCCTGCCCCATTGGCCTTTGGTCATTACCCAGGTCGCGAATGCTATCTGCGGTTGGAAGGTGCTTTGCAGTAGGAGGTAAAATATAAATATTTGGCTGTAAATTCTGTTGGAATTGATGGGGCGATAGGTGGCCCATGGGGGTCAACTTCAAATTTTTACTAGTTACGTCGCTCACTCTTCCCCAAACCCTTTATTTAAATCTCCTTTCTGCTTCCTAGAGCCCACCTGATATACAGAGGCGTCCTGGTGCGACGGTTCCACTCTATTCTCTATTTGGCAGCTGGGACTTAGATTTAGAGGCCCAGTGTGTGGTAGTCAATCGATTCAGTCTAGACAGCTGTATCTATTTGCAACGGGGATGTTATAAAAGAGTGGTCCAGGGGGGTCTTGGATCTGTCTGAGGGGTGGCCTATTCTGACTCCTCGTCCCCCTGTCAGTACCTACTCTTCTCATGTTATGTGGGTTTGTCCCTAATGGGAAAAAGTATCCAAGAGGGAGGGAGACTATACCTCCATTGTCCCTCTGGTAGCCACACTCTAAGAGGATTTGCACAATCCGTGGATCTCTGAAATTTATCACTATACAATCCCCGGGGACATCTTTTGGTCTCCAGCCCACCCAGCTTACCCTACGTGTGAAAATGATTTCATTTGCATCTTTGTAGGAGAATTGCCTATGTTTGGCCAACCAGAAAAATACATTTGTTTTTTACTTCAAAATGAGACTCCCTACACCCCTTGTTCAGTTCTGGTACTCTTGATAGCACAACAACATATGGGGTTGAGGCCGGAGGGGAGATTGATACATGTGAGGGCAGTCCCTACTTCAGAGGGTGCTAACCTTTCCCTGGCCCTGAGGGTTGAGCCTTGTTGCAGGGAAGCTGATACTTATGGTCTAACCAGAGGGGGCCTAGAAATACTCTTTGTAAGATTCCCTTGGGGGGTCTTCTGGAGATAGTTTCTTGGATCAGGTCTCTGGGGTGGTGGAATTCTCGGGCAGGGATCTGCCGTGTCCTGATTGATTAAGTTAGGCCTATTGTGGCTAGTCTGGGTATTAGAGGCTGGGGAGACTTGCTTAGTGGAGTGCTATTTGTAGGACTAGAAATGTAGTTGTCTCCACCCCCTTAAGAATTAGCTCTGCCTTACCCACCCAATGATCAACCAATAGTGTCAATTTCTCAACCCGTCCGTTAAAATGTTAAGTTCATCCTTTACAATGGACCTAAATTGTGTTTGGAGGGCCATCACCAGGTTGGTCACCCAGGGTGGTTGCTCGAGGTTGACCTGCGGTACATCCCCTAATCCAACTGCCTCAATATTACTGTTCATTACTTTATTCGCTATTTCCGCTTTGGACCCCAAGTAGTAGCAGTTTTGTGTTTCCCTTTTTTTTGCTGGTACTCTCTGAGGGCGTCTCAGTGTTGTGTATTGCGCAAGCCTTTGCGTTCGCCTTGGGGGTTCTGGTGATATGTCCAGTGTTGATGGTAAAGGCAAAGAGAGACTACCAGGATCCTGGGTAATAGTGCATGGGGCTATGACCGGGGTTAGTGAAAGGCGCCTTTCCGTCCGCTCGATTTCCGTAGCAACAACTCCTATTGCCCTTTGTAGCATTTTGTCTATTGAAGTTGGTTGTAAAGGAGGTACAGGTGAAAGAGCAGCTGTAGTTCTTGTTTTACCCATAGCTGCTAGTGGCAAATGGCTCAAAGTTTATTGAGGACTAAAAGGCAGTTGGCCAAGTTACTGCTTCCAAATGGTTCGTGTTAGGATGTTGCCCAGAGGGCATTTTGTTGTATGAATTGTAGCAAAAGCTGCTGGGAGAAGTGCTAGCCACAGATAAAAAAAAAGTAGTCCCGATGACTTCTAAGGAAGGCAAACACACATCAATTGGAGATAACACTAACCTTGGCTGCACAGTCCGTTATAGTAGATAGCCCAGGCAAGTCCGCTGTCAGAGGCAAGAGGGGTGGCCCAACCCAGTCTCGTCCGGGAAGCCCTGGCCGCTTTTGTGCGCCTCCTGGCATGGAGCAAAACGTTGGTGCCTTCCCCGGTGCTTGGAATTGTGGGGTATGGAGTTCCCCTCATGGCTTCTGCAAGGTAGTGGCTGGCGGCAAAAAGGGATAACAACACGGCTCCCGCACTGCGGGAAGCCCTGGCCACTTTTGTGCGCCTCCTGGTGCGGAGCAACACGTTGGCACCTCACCCAATGCTTGAATTGTGGGGAATGGAGTCCCCCTCCTGGCTGCTGCAAGGTAGTGGCTGGCGGCAAATAGGGATAACAACATGGGCATTTAGAAAACAAAGGAGTTAGAATTAACTACTGGTGTGTAAACATCTGCTATTCAGCGTCAAGATGCCTACGGATGAACGTGCACTTTACATAACATAACGTGAATTTGTAAAGAGTGATAAAGTACTTAAATGCAGGACTCAGCCCATGGTTGTAAGAGAAGAGGCTACTGAGCCTTGGAGTGGCACAGCATTAGACATTTTGAGACTAGTCAGGTGCAGTCTTGCGATAGGTATGTCATATTTTATATAGACATGTATTGTTGTTGGCAAGAGATCAAGATCGTAAACACGGGTGAGTCCAGAGAGGTACTAAAGTTTCTGGAGGAACTATTTGAGAGGGAGAGGTTCCCCTCCTCTGTGCTCACCGATAATGGAGTCCGATTAACCTCTAAAGTGGTGGAGACTTTCTTGAAGGACAGAGGAATCAAGTATAAGAAGGCAGCGTTGTCACCTCGATTCCAATGGTGTCATGGAGCGCTTTATCAAGGTGCCCAAGGAAACCCTTCAACAGTCTTTGGTGTATAGTGGAGTGGGAGAATACAATGAGAAGAATGGGGCGCTAAAATAGCTTAACACCACACTCTACTACGGTGGTTTTACCCTTCCAGTTGTTTCATGGAACGGTCCCCAGTTGTGAGACTGTGGCCGGACGGTGGGTGAGACGGTGGGTGATTGAAAGCTGAAAGTAAGTGAATGATCAGGTTGGTAATGTGAATGGGTGGAGAGACACAGCATGAGAAGGAACGGAGGAAAAATCTCTAGGATGAGAGGAAAGCTGTGAAGGTGACTGCTGTACAGGTGGGGGACTGGATACAAAAACCAATCTCCACACAAAGAAGAGAAGCCGTCTAAATTCAGTCAACAATTCAAGGTTGTAAAATTGTTTAAAAATGCAGGAAAAACAAGTGATCATTAGATATGAAACCCTAACAGGGTAGCTAAGTTCTACCCTGTGGAGAGGGATTCGGGGTTGCGAAGTAGTTGAAATAAAGTCCCGATCAGCAGAAATCTGTTCAGGAAATAAAAGCGCTGCAACCTCTGCTGTGCAATCAAAGTCAGTACTATGCTGACATTTAGGACTAGAATTAGGGTTAACATGTATGTTCACACTGTTCAAGATTGTGAAAGGCCTTTCCAAAAGGCGAGAAGACTGCGACTTAGAAATGTTTATCACAAGGTTATGAGGTAAAGTAGAATTGGTAGTTTAATTCTTTCTCAATGAGGCTCTCCCAATGACCTCCTCACCCTTTGATCTGCATTTGAGACTCATTTGACATATGATTCTATACATTGCAAAATGCTTATTCAAAGATTTTGTGGGTTTGCTAAATGAACAGCACATCCAATCATAGTCATTTTTCCAAGAATTTAGTAAAAACAAACATTTTTTGTGGGTGCTCCCATGGTGTTATACTATCCACCCACCAGGATGTATTTACACTAGAGCTGACCACCAGCCTAGAACACCTTACAGAAAAAATACACCGAAGCACACCTCGTCGTAACAATTGTTTTAATCGTAACCGATCAGTCTTTGAATAGAATTGATGATTCTTCCTTCAATGAAGTATATTCGTGATTCCCATTTGTGTATTTTGGTAAAGAACTCTAGAATCAGATTCTTCTTGTTCACTTTGTTTTATTTCACAACCATTAGTGAGCAGCAGCAGCCGACGTACGTTTCGCCCCCTCTGGGCTTTCTCAAGGCTTTAAGCGAATGAACGCCGATTATTCCTGGGCTTCCATATTATGATGTCATCATTTCTGTTGTCATGTTTTCTGTACAAATGTACAAGTTGCAATGTCACTCCAACTGTTCATTAATTCAGTCACTTGGACGGCATATATTGCTCCTATCCAAGAAGTGCTTAATAAAATCACCTTTTCCACGGTTCAGACCATGATACGTCTAATCTCCATGAAGTTGCAGTCTCCGTACCCTGTGGAGTGACATTGCAACTTGTACATTTGTACAGAAAACATGACAACAGAAATGATGCAATCCTCCTTTTAAAAATTATAATGCATGAAAGGCCTGAAGAGGACCCAAGGGAATGGACAGATATGAGGAATCCATCGACTGATATTCCTGTAGGCGAAGATGAGTAAGGCATAAAGAAGCGCTCATAGTGCTTAGATGGTGTAGTCCTCCTTCTTTGACACTGCAAATTAGTAGTGTGGGAGGAGACAGAATGGGAGCCTGATTTAACCTTAGAGGAAACATTTGTCAAAATGTGATGAGCACTGAACAAGGGTGCTATATGTGAATCTACAAATGGTATGTAAACATAGTATGGCATATATGTTGACGGTGTAAAAATGATCCAACATCTAAGTTTCCTATGTGCATGAGCTCATTGTTGAGTTATTGTAATACTATCATATTAGACGCCTGGAAATATAAATAAAGATGATGAAAAAAACAAAAGCCTAGACTGGGTTCTGAAAGCCATAGTAATAGTTGCGTTATGACACTTCTGATAGAAAATGTTTTGATCCTGGCAGCCAACTAACTCCCTCTTCGGACATCCCAGCAGAACTTGAGACAGGGTTGCGTGCTGACCTCGTCCCTCATGGCCTCTTGAGGGGTTCTTGGACAATCAGAGATTGGACTTTGTGAGGATGAGCCATTACCAACCCTGTTATTTACAGATGATGTTGTGCTTCCCTCCTTTACTGACACATTGATGCATAAATAGGTTGCTCAATGCCTTTTGTAAAATATTGCCAGTGAAATGCCTTACCAGCAGAGCTGAAAAAAACAAAATAGAGAGAGTATGCTCGACCAGGCCTCTTAAAAATCTTTTACAATAAATGGCAGAACATTTCAGACTGTTACAATATTGGGTTACCTGTGGATTAGGTATTTAAAGAACATATGATGGAAAGAGTAGGTTGAGAAAGGTGCAGACTTAATAAGAAAAATGCTAATTAACTAACTAGTTTTATGTTGAAGTTTAGAGCACAATCTGGGGCAAATGTTTTCAACACATACGTTTCTGTGCCTATAGATAATGCAATGATAGGGGACTGCTGGGAGACCAAGAACATCCTAACTAGTGAGCACAAATATTTTAGGGCTTTATTGGACCTCTTACAAGGACTACCTTTGGCCCAATAAGGATAGATTGGAGAGAAAAGTTGATTGGGAACAGTAACATATTGAGACTTGTCTTATGCAGGAAACTAATATGTACATACACGTAAATGTGGAACTACTTATACAGATTTAGTTAAAGATGTATTGACACCCCCAGCCTATATTGGTATTTCGTGGATCTGCCAAGCCCCCTTTCAATTTGGATATGGTGAAATATGGGACCATCTAAAATGCATCGTTTTGCCACTAGCTTCTTAGACTATGCATTGGAGAGACATTAAGGAGGTTTATGGAGTGTGTGCATGCGATAGTATCTCGAAAGCACAATTCTTTTTTTCAGTCCACAGGACGGCCTTTGAAAAACCCAGTGGCTCAAACTTCTGCTCCTTGCATAAAATATTTCTAATGTGCTCAATTTCCTAGTGCAACATTTACCTAATTAGTCTGGAACGAGGGAAGAAGTAAAAGATAAGATAATGTTAAACGGTGCTTTAAATGGAACCACAGAAGTGCAGGTACTCACTCTTTAGAGTACCTGTTTGAGTTTTAGAAGTGCAGGTACTCTCCAATTAAATGTATTGTAGCAGTACTGAGAAGTGCACGTACTCCACCTTTGAAAATGAATAAGTGCAGGTACTCAGTACCGGACAGTACCTGCCCATTAAGAGCACTGATTATTTATGTGTGAATAAGCTTTATCATCAGTCATCATCTCCTTTCACTGGGTTATCTTGCATTATTACCAATTGACACGCCTGATGAAATCAGTTTGCTTCAACTTATTTTTCTTTGGACTTTTTGACTGCGACTAATAAGCTATGTAATTTATGTATTGATCGCACGGTGGCATTCGATTGAGTAAAACATTGCTATGAAGTGCTCTATTGTGAATGTATAGTTTTTCTTTTTGTATTTTGCTAAGACTTATGTATGTCAATGCGATATATTTGAACATGATTGTTTTTAATGACACAGTTTATAGAGCTAATGTATTTACTAGGTCCAGTACTGTCAAGAAACTGACCTCTCCTTCACCCCTGACATGGGGACGTTCCGTATTTTAAAGCTAAGATGTTGCACACGTCTACCTCCCCCTTCTAACACAACCAGTGTAACCCCTTGACAGGGTCTATCAACAAATGGCTTTACAACGCAGTCATTACAACGACCGCAACACTACCGCACAAGTCTTTACCGTGCATATGCCTTTACCCCACATGACTTTATAACGTTGTTAAGGCATGTATGGTAAAGGCATATGCGTTGTAAAAACGTAACAGGTAAGTATAACACAAACTAAATAAATAAAAATATATGTTTGTTGATATAAATTTATTGTTTTATATATATATTTTTAGGTCTGTATATATATATATATTTGTGTGTGTATTACCTACTGGCGGTCGCCAGTAGGTAGTTATAGTTAGGACCTATCATCCATAGGAAATCCGAAACATTCTATTTGGAATAACTTTGGCGCCGGTTGATGAATCTTCACAAAATTTTCAAAACTGGTGGGGCGCTCCCGTCCTCTCCTATCCTGAAAGTCTCGGGGTGATTCGTCAAGCGGGGGCCGAGAAAAAAGGGGGGTCCCAAAACGTGTTTTCCCCATGCAATTTTCCATAGGAACCGTCAATCGCAGCTGCAGCCCGAACTGCTGAACGGAATTACACGAAATTTGGCAAAGAGGTAGTTCACACTCGTGCCTTTTGGTTAAATGGTGTAAATCCGTTCAGTAGTTGCTGAGAAAATCAAAAGTAAAATCATAGATATATCTGGGCGGAGCCTAACCACACATCTCATCGTGAGATCTGATTGGCTGTCAGCACTTCATCCAAGAAGTGTTGGCAGCCATCTTGGGACCAATATACACGATAGCACCTCATTAAAAAGCATTGCCGTTAATAGAAGGTTTTAAGACTTTAGTTACATTATAAATCATTTGTTGATGGTACCATACTCATTTTAGGAATTGTGGTGTGTTCTAAGGTGATTTTACCATGTGAAAAAGCCTTCTGCTGGGATATCATGAATCATGTTTGAGAGAAAACTATTTTCTCATGCTTTTCCCACAGAGGTTTGGAAGGTGAGCTATAAGCTAAACTGAGAGCATATTTTCTGTAAATTCACATTATCTTTCTCAGTCTGACATTCTCAGTAAAACATGTACATCCAACAAGTAAACACCCAACTGTCAGTTGATTCCTTTGTGTTCTACTGCAGCTTCCCAGAGTGTTCCAAAGAACAACTAGAGCGCTAACAGTCCTACTTATGATAAACGTATGGCACACCTGAAGCTATCTTGATTGGAATAAAGTGGTAACTCTTAAAACATTTAATTTAAAAAGGAACAGAATGAGGGGGTTCATTTTGCCATAGAAAGTATGATTAGTGCCGCAGAAAGAAAAATTAGGGCACATTTTGAGTGACTTCTCAAATCCTCTTCTATTTCATTAAAAAATTCTGACATGCAGACTGAAACATGCACTTTCAATACCAGCGGCAGACTTCCCTGGTGAGCAGTACCTTTACTACAGTGATCTAATGAGCAACTAGAGTGCTAACATTCTGAATTTATGGTAAATGTGTGACACATCTGAATGCCTTCTTGATGGAATCAAGTTAAAAAACTGAAAGTATTCCTACTGAGGAGACTGTAGTAAATGAGGAAATTAGGAAACTTCATAACAAATAAGTCTCCCAAGATGGCCACCAGAGACAAAAGAGCCCAAATGTAGCACAAATATCACCCAGATGTAACCCAAGTATAGCCCAATGACAGAATGTCCCAGAGTGTTCTAAAGAACAACTAGAGCGCTAACAGTCTTACTTATGACAAAAGTATGGCACACCTGAGATGTGTGGTTAGGCTCCGCCCACATATATATGTGATTTTACTTTTGATTCTCTCAGGAACTACTGAACGAATTTACACCATTTAAGCAAAAGGCATGAGTCTGAACTGACTACTACCTTTCTGCCAAATTTGGTGTAATTCCGTTCAGCAGTTCGGGCTGTAGCTGCGGCTAAAGGTTCTATGAGAAATTGCATGGGGAAAACACGTTTTGGGACCCCCCTTTTTTCTCGGCCCCCGCTACACGAATCATCACGAGACTATCAGGATAGGAGCGGACCGGAGCTGGCCAAAAGTTTTGAAAATTTCGCAACGATTCGTCAATCGACGCCAAAGTTATTGGGAATAGAATGTTGCGGATTTCCCATGGAAAATAGGTCCCAAGTATAACTACCCACTGGCGACCGCCAGTAGGTAATATACACATACATATATATAAATGCATATGCATATATGTGCATATACATATGTTCATATGTGTGCGTGTAGAGAGAGGTAGAAAGAGGTAGAGGTGGAGGTAGAGAGGTAGAGAGTAGTAGAGAGAAATGTAGAGAGAGGAGTAGAGGATGAGTAATAGAGAGTGAGTAGTAGAGAGTAGTAGAGAGAGTAGCAGAGAGTGAGTAGTAAAGAGTAGTAGAGTGAGTAGTAGAGCGTTGGTAGAGAGTGAGTAGTAGAGAGATAGTAGTAGTGAGTAGTAGAGTAGTAGAGAGTGAATAGTATAGAGTAGTAGAGAGTGAGTGGTAGAGAGTAGTAGAGTGAGTAGTAGAGAGTAGTAGAGAGCGAGTAGTAGAGAGTGAGTAGTGGAGAGTGAGTAGTAGAGAGCAGTAGAGAGCGAGAAGTAGAGAGTGAGTAGAAGAGAGTGAGTAGTAGAGTGAATAGTAGAGAGTGAATAGTAGAGAGAGTAGTAGAGAGAGTAGTAGAGAGAGTAGTAGATAGAGTAGTAGAGAGAGTAGTAGAGGGAGCAGTAGAGAGTGAGTAGTAGAGAGAGAGTAGAGAGTGAGTAGTAGAGAGTAGCAGAGAGTAGTAGAGAGTGAGTAGTAGAGAGTGAGTAGTAGAGAGAGTAGTAGAGAGAGTAGTAGAGAGTGTGTAGCAGAGAGTGTGTAGCAGAGAGAGTAGTAGAGCAGAAGAGAGTGAGTAGTAGAGAGTGAGTTGTAGCGAGTAGTAGAGAGTGAGTAGTAGAGTAGTAGAGAGTGAGTGGTAGAGAGTAGTAGAGTGAGTAGTAGTGAGTAGTAGAGAGTGAGTAGAAGAGAGTAGTAGCGCGTGAGTAGTAAAGAGTGAGTAAAAGAGAGAGAGTAGTAGAGAGTGAGTAGTAGAGAGAGAGTAGTAGAGAGTGAGTAGTAGTGTAGCAGAGAGTGAGTGGTAGAGAGAAGTAGAGAGTAGTAGAGTGAGTAGTAGAGAGTGAGTAGTAGAGAGGGAGTAGGGGAGAGTGAGTAGAGAGAGTAGTAGAGAGTAGTAGAGAGTGAGTGGTAGAGAGTAGTAGAGTGAGTAGTAGAGTGAGTAGTAGAGTGAGTAGTAGAGAGTAGTAGCAAGTGAGTAGTAGAGAGTGAGTAGTAGAGAGAGAGTAGTAGAGAGTGAGTAGTAGAGTGAATAGTAGAGAGCAGTAGCAACTAAGTAGTAGAGAGTGAGTAGTAGAGAGAGTAGTAGAGAGTGAGTAGTAGAGAGTGAATAGTAGAGAGTAGTAGAGAGTGAGTAGTAGAGAGTGAGTAGTAGAGGGTGAGTAGTAGAGAGTAGTAGAGAGAGTAGTAGAGAGAGATTGAGTAGTAGAGAGCTTGAGTACTAGAGAGTTGTAGAGTGAGTTGTAGAGAGTGAGTAGTAGAGCGAGAGTTAGTAGAGTGCGTAGTATAGAGTAGCAGAGAATGAGTTGTAGAGAGTAGTAGAGTGAGTAGTAGAGAGTGAGTCGTAGAGAGTGAGTAGTAGAGAGTAGTAGAGAGTGAGTAGTAGAGTAGTAGAGAGTGAGTGGTAGAGAGTAGTAGAGAGTAGTAAAGTGAGTAGTAGAGAGTGAGTAGTAGCGAGTGAGTAGTAGTGAGTGAGTAGTAGTGAGAGAGTAGTAGAGACTGGTAGAGACTGAGTAGTAGAGAGTGAGTAGTAGAGAGTGAGTAGTAGTGTAGCAGAGAGTGAGTGGTAGAGAGAAGTAGAGAGTAGTAGAGTGAGTAGTAGAAAGTAGTGTAGTAATGAGTGAGTAGTAGAGTGTGAGTAGTAGAGATTAGTAGAGAGTGAGTAGGGGAGAGTGAGTAGTGGAGAGTTGTAGAGAGAGAGTAGTAGAGAGTGAGTAGAAGAGAGTGAATAGTAGGCAGTGAATAGTAGAGAGTGAGTAGTAGAGAGTGAGTAGTATAGAGTGAGTAGTAGAGAGAGAGTAGTAGAGAGAGTAGTAAAGAGAGTAGTAGAGAGTAGTAGAGAGAGTAGTAGAGAGTAGTAGAGTGAGTAGTTCAGAGTAGTAGCGAGTGAGTAGTAGAGAGAGAGTAGTAGAGAGAGTAGTAGAGAGTAGTAGAGAGTGAGTAGTAGAGAGTGAATAGTAGAGAGTGAGTAGTAGAGTAGTAGAGAGAGTAGTAGAGAGATTGAGTAGTAGAGAGATTGAGTAGTAGAGAGTTGTAGAGTGAGTTGTAGAGAGTGAGTAGTAGAGAGAGAGTTGGTAGAGAGTGAGTAGTATAGAGAAGTAGAGAGTGAGTAGTAGAGAGTAGTAGAGTGAGTAGTAGAGAGTGAGTAGTAGAGAGGAGTGAGTAGTAGAGAGGAGTGAGTAGTAGAGAGTGAGTAGAGAGAGTAGTAGAGAGAGTAGTAGAGAGAGCGTAGTAGAGAGTAGTGTAGTAGTAAAGAGTGGAGTAGTAAAGAGTGAGTAGTAGAGTGAGTAGTAGAGTAGTAGAGAGTGAGTAGTAGAGAGTGAGTAGTAGAGAGTGAGTAGTAGAGAGTAGTGGAGTAGTAGAGATTAGTAGAGAGTGAGTAGTATAGAGTAGGAGAGTAGTAGAGAGTGAGGACTAGAGAGTGAGTAGTAGAGAGAGTAGTAGAGAGAGTAGTAGAGAGAGTAGGAGAGAGAGAGTAGTAGAGAGAGTAGTAGAGAGAGTAGTAGAGAGTAGTAGAGTGAGTAGTAGAGAGTGAGTAGTACCGAGTAGTAGAGTGGGTAGTGGAGAGTGAGTAGTTGAGAGTAGTAGAGAGCGAGTAGTAGAGAGTGAGTAGTAGAGAGAGAGTAGAAGAGAGAGTAGTAGAGAGTGAGTAGTGGAGAGAGTAGAAGAGAGTGAGAAGTAGAGAGTGAGTAGTAGAGAGTGAGTAGTAGAGAGTGAGTAGTAGAGAGTAGTAGAGAGAGAGTATTAGAGACTAGTAGAGAGCGATTAGTAGAGAGCGAGTAGTAGAGAGCAAGCAATAGAGAGTGTGTAGTAGAGAGAGAGTAGTAGAGAGTGAGTAGTAGAGAGTTGTAGAGAGAGTAGTAGAGAATGAGTAGTAGAGAGTAGTAGAGAGTTAGTAGTAGGTAGAGAGTAGTAGAGAATGGGTAGTAGAGAGTAGTAGAGTAGAAGAGAGTGAGTAGAAGAGAGTGAGTAGTAGAGAGTGAGTAGTAGAGAGTGAGTAGTAGAGAGTGAATAGTAGAGAGTCATAGAGAGTGAGTAGTAGAGAGTGAGTAGGAGAGAGTGAGTAGGAGAGAGTGAATAGTAGAGAGTGAGTAGTAGAGAGTAGTAGAGAGAGTAGTAGAGAGATTGAGTAGTAGAGAGTTGTAGAGTGAGTTGTAGAGAGTGAGTAGTAGAGAGAGAGTTGGTAGAGAGTGAGTAGTATAGAGAAGTAGAGAGTGAGTAGTAGAGAGTAGTAGAGTGAGTAGTAGAGAGTGAGTAGTAGAGAGGAGTGAGTAGTAGAGAGTGAGTAGTAGAGAGTGAGTAGTGAGAGTAGTAGAGAGAGCGTAGTAAAGAGTAGTGTAGTAGTAAAGAGTGAGTAGTAGAGTAGTAGAGAGTGAGTAGTAGAGAGTGAGTAGTAGAGAGTAGTGGAGTAGTAGAGAGTAGTAGAGAGTGAGTAGTATAAAGTAGGAGAGTAGTAGAGAGTGAGGACTAGAGAGTGAGGACTAGAGAGTGAGGACTAGAGAGTGAGTAGTAGAGAGAGTAGTAGAGAGAGTAGTAGAGAGAGTAGTAGAGAGTAGTAGAGTGAGTAGTAGAGAGTGAGTAGTAGAGAGTGAGTAGTAGCGAGTAGTAGAGTGGGTAGTGGAGAGTGAGTAGTTGAGAGTAGTAGAGAGCGAGTAGTAGAGAGTGAGTAGTAGAGAGAGAGTAGAAGAGAGAGTAGTAGAGAGTGAGAAGTAGAGAGTGAGTAGTAGAGAGTGAGTAGTAGAGAGTGAGTAGTAGAGAGTAGTAGAGAGAGTAGTAGAGACTAGTAGAGAGCGATTAGTAGAGAGCGAGTAGTAGAGAGCAAGCAATAGAGAGTGTGTAGTAGAGAGAGAGTAGTAGAGAGTGAGTAGTAGAGAGTTGTAGAGAGAGTAGTAGAGAATGAGTAGTAGAGAGTAGTAGAGAGTGAGTAGTAGGTAGAGAGTAGTAGAGAATGGGTAGTAGAGAGTAGTAGAGTAGAAGAGAGTGAGTAGTAGAGAGTAGTAGAGTGAGTAGTAGAGAGTGAGTAGTAGAGAGTGAGTAGTAGAGAGTGAATAGTAGAGAGTCGTAGAGAGTGAGTAGTAGAGAGTATGTAGTAGAGAGTAGTAGAGAGGGAGTAGTAGAGAGTGAGTAGTAGAGAGTGAATAGGAGTGAGTAGTAGAGAGTGAGTAGTAGAGAGTAGTAGAGAGAGTAGTAGAGAGATTGAGTAGTAGAGAGATTGAGTAGTAGAGAGTTGTAGAGTGAGTTGTAGAGAGTGAGTAGAAGAGAGAGAGTTGGTAGAGAGTGAGTAGTATAGAGAAGTAGAGAGTGAGAAGTAGAGAGTAGTAGAGTGAGTAGTAGAGACTGAGTAGTAGAGAGGAGTGAGTAGTAGAGAGTGAGTAGTAGAGAGTGAGTAGTAGAGAGTGAGTAGTAGCGAGTAGTAGAGAGTGAGTAGTAGAGAGAGCGTAGTAGAGAGTAGTGGAGTAGTAGAGAGTGAGTAGTAGAGTGAGTAGTAGAGTAGTATAGAGTAGTAGAGTAGTAGAGAGTGAGTAGTAGAGAGAGTAGTAGAGAGTAGTAGAGAGTAGTAGAGAGTGAGTAGTAGAGAGTAGTAGAGTGAGTAGTAGAGAGTGAGTAGTAGCGAGTAGTAGAGAGTGAGTAGTAGAGTGGGTAGTGGAGAGTGAGTAGTTGAGAGTAGTAGAGAGCGAGTAGTAGAGAGTGAGTAGTAGGGAGAGAGTAGAAGAGAGAGTAGTAGAGAGTGAGTAGTGGAGAGAGTAGAAGAGAGTGAGAAGTAGAGAGTGAGTAGTAGAGAGTAGTAGAGAGAGAGTAGTAGAGACTAGTAGAGAGCGAGTAGTAGAGAGCAAGCAATAGAGAGTGTGTGGTAGAGAGAAAGTAGTAGAGAGAGTAGTAGAGAGTTGTCGAGAGAGAGTAGTAGAGAATGAGTAGTATAGAGTAGTAGAGAGTGAGTAGTAGAGAGTGAGTAGTTGGTAGAGAGTAGTAGAGAGTGAGTAGTAGAGAGTAGTAGCGTAGAAGAGAGTGAGTAGTAGATAGTGAGTAGTAGAGTAGTACAGTGAGTAGTAGAGAGTGAGTAGTAGAGAGTGAGTGGTAGAGAGTAGTAGAGTGAGTAGTAGTGAGTAGTAGAGAGTGAGTAGTAGAGAGTAGTAGCGTGTGAGTAGTAAAGAGTGAGTAGTAGAGAGAGAGTAGTAGAGAGTGAGTAGTAGAGAGTAGTAGAGAGTGAGTAGTAGAGAGAGAGTAGTAGAGAGTAGTAGACAGTGAGTAGTAGAGAGTGAGTAGTAGAGAGTGAGTAGTAGAGAGTGAGTAGTAGAGAGAGTGAGTAGTAGAGAGATTGAGTAGTAGAGCGATTGAGTAGTAGAGAGTGAGTAGTAGAGAGTGAGTAGTAGAGAGAGAGTAGTAGAGAGTGAGTAGTAGAGAGTGAGTAGTAGAGTAGCAGAGAGGGAGTGGTAGAGAGAAGTAGAGAGTAGTAGAGTGAGGAGTAGAGAGTGAGTAGTAGAGAGTAGTAGAGAGTAGTAGAGTAGTAGAGTGAGTAGTAGAGAGGGAGTAGTAGAGAGTGAGTAGGGGAGAGTGAGTAGAGAGAGTAGTAGAGAGTAGTAGAGAGTGAGTAGTAGAGAGTGAGTAGTAGAGAGTGAGTAGTAGAGAGTGAGTGGTAGAGAGTGAGTGGTAGAGAGTAGTAGAGTGAGTAGTAGAGAGTGAGTAGTAGAGAGTAGTAGCAAGTGAGTAGTAGAGAGTAGTAGCAAGTGAGTAGTAGAGAGTGAGTAGTAGAGAGTAGTAGAGAGTGAGTAGTAGAGTGAATAGTAGAGAGTAGTAGCAAGTGAGTAGTAGAGAGTGAGTAGTAGAGAGTGAGTAGTAGAGAGAGTAGTAGAGAGTGAGTAGTAGAGAGTGAGTAGCAGAGAGTGAGTAGTAGAGAGAAGTAGAGAGAGTAGTAGAGAGATTGAGTAGTAGACAGATTGAGTAGTAGAGAGCTTGAGTACTAGAGAGTTGTAGAGTGAGTTGTAGAGAGTGAGTAGTAGAGTGAGAGTTAGTAGAGAGTGCGTAGTATAGAGTAGCAGAGAATGAGTAGTAGAGAGTAGTAGAGAGTGAGTCGTAGAGAGTGAGTAGTAGAGAGTGAGTAGTACAGTAGTAGAGAGTGAGTGGTAGAGAGTAGTAGAGAGTAGTAGAGTGAGTAGTAGAGAGTGAGTAGTAGGGAGGGAGTAGTAGCGAGTGAGTAGTAGAGAGTAATGGAGTAGTAGAGAGTAGTAGAGAGTGAGTAGTAGAGTGAGTAGTAGAGAGTAGGAGAGTAGTAGAGAGTGAGTCGTAGAGAGTGAGTAGTAGAGAGTGAGTAGTAGAGTAGTAGAGAGTGAGTAGTAGAGAGTAGTAGAATGAGTAGTAGAGAGTGAGTAGTAGCGAGTGAGTAGTAGAGAGTGAGTAGTAGAGTGTAGTAGAGTAGTAAAGAGTAGTAGAGAGTGAGTAGAAGAGAGTAGGAGAGTAGTAGAGAGTGAGTAGTAGAGAGTGAGTAGTGTAGAGAGTAGTAGAGTGAGTAGTAGAGAGTGAGTAGTAGCGAGTAGTAGAGAGTGAGTAGTAGTGAGTAGTAGTGGAGAGTGAGTAGTAGTAAGAGAGTAGCAGAGAGTAGTAGAGAGTGAGTAGTAGAGAGTGAGTAGTAGAGAGAGAGTAGTAGAGAGTAGTAGAGAGTGAGTAGGGGAGAGTGAGTAGTGGAGAGTAGTAGAGAGAGAGTAGTAGAGAGCGAGTAGTAGAGAGTGAATAGTAGGGAGTGAATAGTAGAGAGTAAATAGTAGAGAGTGAGTAGTAGAGTAGTAGAGAGTGAGTGGTAGAGAGTAGTAGAGAGTAGAAGAGGGAGTAGTAGAGAGTGAGTAGTAGCGAGTGAGTAGTAGAGAGTGAGTAGTAGTGAGAGAGTAGCAGAGAGTAGTAGAGAGTGAGTAGTAGAGAGTGAGTAGTAGAGAGAGAGTAGTAGAGAGTAGTAGAGAGTGAGTAGGGGAGAGTGAGTAGTGGAGAGTAGTAGAGAGAGAGTAGTAGAGAGCGAGTAGTAGAGAGTGAATAGTAGGGAGTGAATAGTAGAGAGTAAATAGTAGAGAGTGAGTAGTAGAGTGAGTAGTAGAGAGAGTAGTAGAGAGAGTAGTAGAGTGAGTAGTAGAGAGAAGTAGAGAGTAGTAGAGTGAGTAGGAGAGAGTAGTGTAGTAATGAGTGAGTAGTAGGGAGTGAATAGTAGAGAGTAGTAGAGAGTGAGTAGGGGAGTGAGTAGTGGAGAGTAGTAGAGAGAGTGTAGTAGAGAGTGAGTAGTAGAGAGTGAATAGTAGAGAGTGAGTAGTAGAGTGAGTAGTAGAGAGTGAGTAGTAGAGAGAGTAGTAGAGAGAGTAGTAGAGTGAGTAGTAGAGAGTAGTAGAGAGTAGTAGAGTGAGTAGTAGAGAGTGAGTAGTTCAGAGTAGTAGCGAGTGAGTAGTAGATTAGTAGAGAGTCAGTGGTAGAGAGTAGTAAAGAGTAGTAGAGGGAGTAGTAGAGAGTGAGTAGTAGCGAGTGAGTAGTAGAGAGTGAGTAGTAGTGAGAGAGTAGCAGAGAGTAGTAGAGAGTGAGTAGTAGAGAGTGAGTAGTAGAGAGAGAGTAGTAGAGAGTAGTAGAGAGTGAGTAGGGGAGAGTGAGTAGTGGAGAGTAGTAGAGAGCGAGTAGTAGAGAGTGAATAGTAGGGAGTGAATAGTAGAGAGTAAATAGTAGAGAGTGAGTAGTAGAGTGAGTAGTAGAGAGGGTAGTAGAGAGAGTAGTAGAGTGAGTAGTAGAGAGAAGTAGAGAGTAGTAGAGTGAGTAGTAGAGAGTAGTGTAGTAATGCGTGAGTAGTAGAGAGTAGTAGTGAGTAGGGGAGAGTGAGTAGGGGAGAGTGAGTAGTGGAGAGTAGTAGAGAAAGTGTAGTAGAGAGCGAGTAGTAGAGTGAATAGTAGAGAGTGAGTAGTAGAGTGAGTAGTAGAGAGTGAGTAGTAGAAAGAGTAGTAGAGAGAGAGTAGTAGAGTGAGTAATAGAGAGTAGTAGAATGAGTAGTAGAGAGTGAGTAGTTCAGAGTAGTAGAGAGACTGAGTAGTAGAGAGATTGAGTAGTAGAGAGTTGTAGAGTGGGTTGTAGAGAGTGAGTAGTAGAGAGTGGGTTGTAGAGAGTGAGTAGTAGAGAGAGAGTTGGTAGAGAGTGAGTAGTAAAGAGTAGTAGAGAGTGAGTAGTAGCGAGAGCGTAGTAGAGAGTAGTGGAGTAGTAGAGAGTGTGTAGTAGAGTGAGTAGTAGAGAGTAGTAGAGTAGTAGGGAGTGAGTAGTAGAGAGTGAGTAGTAGAGAGTAGTGGAGTAGTAGAGAGTAGTAGTAGAGTGAGTAGTAGAGAGTAGGAGAGTAGTAGAGAGTGAGTAGTAGAGAGTGAGTAGTAGAGAGAGTAGTAGAGAGAGTAGTAGAGAGAGTAGTAGAGTGAGTAGTAGAGAGTGAATAGTAGAGTGAGTAGTGGAGAGTGAGTAGTAGAGAGTAGTAGAGAGCAAGTAGTAGAGAGTGAGAAGTAGAGAGAGAGTAGTAGAGAGTAGTAAAGAGTGAGTAGTGAAGAGAGTAGTAGAAAGTGAGTAGTAGAGAGTGAGTAGTAGAGAGAGTAGTAGAGAGTGGGTTGTAGAGAGTGAGTAGTAGAGAGAGAGTTGGTAGAGAGTGAGTAGTAAAGAGTAGTAGAGAGTGAGTAGTAGCGAGTAGTAGAGAGAGTAGTAGAGAGTGAGTAGTAGAGAGAGCGTAGTAGAGAGTAGTGGAGTAGTAGAGAGTGAGTAGTAGAGTGAGTAGTAGAGAGTAGTAGAGTAGTAGGGAGTGAGTAGTAGAGTGAGTAGTAGAGAGTAGTGGAGTAGTAGAGAGTAGTAGAGAGTGAGTAGTAGAGAGTAGGAGAGTAGTAGAGAGTGAGTAGTAGAGAGTGAGTAGTAGAGAGTAGTAGAGAGAGTAGTAGAGAGAGTAGTAGAGTGAGTAGTAGAGTGAGTAGTAGAGTGAGTAGTAGAGAGTGAATAGTAGAGTGAGTAGTGGAGAGTGAGTAGTAGAGAGTAGTAGAGAATGAGAAGTAGAGAGAGAGTAGTAGAGAGTAGTAAAGAGTAGTAAAGAGTGAGTAGTGGAGAGAGTAGTAGAGAGTGAGTAGTAGAGAGTGAGTAGTAGAGAGTGAGTTGTAGAGAGAAAGTAGTAGAGACTAGTAGAGAGCGAATAGTAGAGAGCGAGTAGTAGAGAGTAGTAGAGAGCGAGTAGTAGAGAGTGAGAAGTAGAGAGAGAGTAGTAGAGAGTAGTAAAGAGTGAGTAGTGGAGAGAGTAGTAGAGAGTGAGTAGTAGAGAGTGAGTTGTAGAGAGAAAGTAGTAGAGACTAGTAGAGAGCGAATAGTAGAGAGCGAGTAGTAGAGAGCAAGTAATAGAGAGTGTGTAGTAGAGAGAGAGTAGTAGAGAGTAGTAGAGAGTGAGTAGTAGAGAGTAAGTAGTAGAGAGTGAGTAGTAGAGAGTTGTAGAGTGAGTAGTAGAGAGAGTAGTAGAGAATGAGTATTATAGAGTAGTAGAGAGTGAGAAGTAGAGAGTAGTAGAGAGTGAGTAGTAAAGAGTGAGTAGTGTAGAGTAGTAGAGAATGAGGAGTAGTGGAGTAGTAGAGCATGAGTATTAGAGTGAGTAGTAGAGAGTAGTAGAGGGTGAGTAGTAGAGGGTGAGTAGTAGAGAGTAGTAGAGAGTGAGTAGTAGAGAGTAGTAGAGAGTAGTAGAGAGAGAGTAGTAGAGAGTAGTAGGGAGCAAGTAGTAGAGAGTGAGTAGTGGCGAGTGAGTAGTGGCGAGTGAGTAGTAGACAGTAGTAGAGAGCGAGCAGTAGAGAGAATAGTAGAGAGTGAGTAGTAGAGAGTGAGTAGTAGAGAGCGAGCAGTAGAGAGAATAGTAGAGAGTGAGTAGTAGAGAGTGAGTAGTAGAGAACGAATAGTAGAGAGTGAGTAGTAGAGAGAGTAGTAGAGTAGTAGAGAGTGAGTAGTAGAGAGTAGTGGAGTAGTAGAGTGAGTAGTAGAGAGTGAATAGTAGAGAGTAGTAGAGAGTGAGTAGTAGAGAGTAGTAGAGAGAGTAGTAGAGAGATTGAGTAGTAGAGAGATTGAGTAGTAGAGAGTGAGAAGTAGAGAGAGAGTAGTAGAGAGTAGTAAAGAGTGAGTAGTGGAGAGAGTAGTAGAGAGTGAGTAGTAGAGAGTGAGTAGTAGAGAGTGAGTTGTAGAGAGAAAGTAGTAGAGACTAGTAGAGAGCGAATAGTAGAGAGCGAGTAGTAGAGAGCAAGTAATAGAGAGTGTGTAGTAGAGAGAGAGTAGTAGAGAGAGTAGTAGAGAGTGAGTAGTAGAGAGTAAGTAGTAGAGAGTGAGTAGTAGAGAGTGAGTAGTAGAGAGTTGTAGAGTGAGCTGTAGAGAGTGAGTAGTAGAGAGAGTAGTAGAGAATGAGTATTATAGAGTAGTAGAGAGTGAGAAGTAGAGAGTAGTAGAGAGTGAGTAGTAGAGAGTGAGTAGTAGAGAGAGAGTAGTGTAGCGTAGTAGAGAATGAGTAGTAGAGAGTAGTGGAGTAGTAGAGCATGAGTAGTAGAGAGTAGTAGAGGGTGAGTAGTAGAGAGTAGTAGAGAGTGAGTAGTAGAGAGAGTAGTAGAGAGTAGTAGAGAGAGAGTAGTAGAGAGTAGTAGGGAGCAAGTAGTAGAGAGTGAGTAGTGGCGAGTGAGTAGTAGACAGTAGTAGAGAGCGAGCAGTAGAGAGAATAGTAGAGAGTGAGTGGTAGAGAGTGAGTAGTAGAGAGTGAGTAGTAGAGAGTGAGTAGTAGAGAGAGTAGTAGAGTAGTAGAGTAGTAGAGAGTGAGTAGTAGAGAATAGTGGAGTAGTAGAGTGAGTAGTAGAGAGTGAGTAGTAGAGAGTGAGTATTAGAGAGTGAGTAGTAGAGAGTGAGTAGTAGAGAGTGAGTGGTAGAGATAAGTAGAGATTAGTAGAGTGAGTAGTAGAGAGTGAGAAGTAGAGAGTGAGTAGGAGAGAGTGAGTAGTAGAGAGTGAGTAGTAGAGAGTAATAGAGAGATTAGTAGAGAGATTGAGTAGTAGAGATTGAGTAGTAGAGAGTTGTAGAGTGAGTTGTAGAGAGTGAGTAGTAGAGAGAGAGTTGGTAGAGAGTGAGTAGTATAGAGTAGTAGAGAGTGAGTAGTAGAGAGTAGTAGAGTGAGTATTAGAGAGGAGTGAGTAGTAGAGAGTGAGTAGTAGAGAGTGAGTAGTAGAGAGTAGTAGAGAGAGTAGTAGAGAGTGAGTAGTAGAGAGAGCGTAGTAGAGAGTAGTGGAGTAGTAGAGAGTGAGTAGTAGAGAGTAGTAGAGTAGTAGGGAGTGAGTAGTAGAGAGTGAGTAGTAGAGAGTAGTGGAGTAGTAGAGAGTAGTAGAGAGGGAGTAGTAGAGTGAGTAGTGGAGAGTAGGAGTGTAGTAGAGAGTGAGTAGTAGAGAGTAGTAGAGAGAGTAGTAGAGAATGAGTAGTATAGAGTAGTAGAGAGTGAGTAGTGGAGAGTGAGTTGTAGAGAGTAGTAGAGAGTGAGTAGTAGAGAGTGAGAAGTAGAGAGAGAGTAGTAAAGAGTGAGTAGTGGAGAGAGTAGTAGAGAGTGAGTAGTAGAGTGAGTAGTAGAGAGTGAGTAGTAAAGAGTAGTAAAGAGTGAGTAGTAGAGAGTGAGAAGTAGAGAGAGAGTAGTAGAGAGTAGTAAAGAGTGAGTAGTGGAGAGAGTAGTAGAGAGTGAGTAGTAGAGAGTGAGTAGTAGAGACTAGTAGAGAGCTAATAGTAGAGAGCGAGTAGTAGAGAGCAAGTAATAGAGAGTGTGTAGTAGAGCGAGAGTAGTAGAGAGTGAGTAGTAGAGAGTGAGTAGTAGAGAGTTGTAGAGTGTGTTGTAGAGAGTGAGTACTAGAGAGAGTAGTAGAGAATGAGTAGTATAGAGTGAGAAGTAGTGAGTAGTAGAGAGTGAGTAGTAGAGAGAGAGTAGTGTAGAGTAGTAGAGAGTGAGTAGTAGAGAGTAGTGGAGTAGTAGAGCATGAGTAGGAGAGTGAGTAGTAGAGAGTAGCAGAGAGTGAGTAGTAGAGGGTGAGTAGTAGAGAGTAGTAGAGAGTGAGTAGTAGAGAGCGTAGTAGAGAGTAGTAGAGAGAGAGTAGTAGAGTAGTAGAGAGTGAGTAGTAGAGAGTAGTGGAGTAGTAGAGTGAGTTTTAGAGAGTGAGTAGTAGAGAGCGAGTAGAAGAGAGCGAGTAGTAGAGAGCGAGTAGTAGAGAGCGAGTAGTAGAGAGCAAGTAGTAGAGAGTGTGTAGTAGAGAGTGAGTAGTAGAGAGTAGTAGAGAGTGAGAAGTAGGGTAGTAGAGAGTAGTAGAGAGCGAGAAGTAGAGTGAGTAGTAGAGAGTAGTTGAGAGCGAGTAGTAGACAGTGAGTAGTAGAGAGTGAGTAGTAGAGAAAGTAGTAGAGAGTGAGTAGTAGAGTAGCAGAGACTGAGTGGTAGAGAGAAGTAGAGAGTAGTAGAGTGAGTAGTAGAGAGTAGTGTAATAATGAGTGAGTAGTAGAGAGTGAGTAGTAGAGAGTAGTAGAGGGTGAGTAGGGGAGAGTGAGTAGTGGAGAGTTGTAGAGAGAGAGTAGTAGAGAGCGAGTAGTAGAGAGTGAATAGTAGGGAGTGAATAGTAGAGAGTGAGAAGTAGAGAGTGAGTAGTAGAGTGAGTAGTAGAGAGTGAGTAGTAGAGAGAGTAGTAGAGAGAGTAGTAGGGAGAGTAGTAGAGTGAGTAGTAGAGAGTAGTAGAGTGAGTAGTAGAGAGAGAATAGTAGAGAGTAGTAGAGAGTAAGTAGTAGAGAGTGAGTAGTAGAGAGTGAGTAGTAGAGAGTGAATAGTAGAGAGTAGTAGAGAGTAGTAGAGAGTGAGTAGTAGAGAGTGAGTAGTAGAGAGAGTAGAAGAGAGATTGAGTAGTAGAGAGTTGTAGAGTGAGTTGTAGAGAGTGAGTAGAAGAGAGAGAGTTGGTAGAGAGTGAGTAGTAGAGAGGAGTGTGTAGTAGAGAGTGAGTAGTAGCGAGTAGTAGAGAGCGTAGTAGAGAGTGAGTAGTAGGGAGAGCATAGTAGAGAGTAGTGGAGTAGTAGAGAGTGAGTAGTAGAGTGAGTAGTAGAGCGTGAGTAGTAGAGAGTGAGTAGTAGAGAGTGAGTAGAAGAGAGTAGTGGAGTAGTAGAGAGAAGTAGAGAGTGAGTAGTAGAGAGTAGGAGAGTAGTAGAGAGTGAGGAGTAGAGAGTGAGGAGTAGAGAGTGAGGAGTAGAGAGTGAGTACTAGCGAGTAGTAGAGAGTGAGTAGTAGAGTGGGTAGTGGAGAGTGAGTAGTAGAGAGCGAGTAGTAGAGAGAGAGAGTAGTAGAGAGAGTAGTAGAGAGTGCATAGTGGAGAGAGTAGAAGAGAGTGAAAAGTAGAGAGTGAGTAGTAGAGAGTGAGTAGCAGAGAGTGAGTAGTAGAGAGAGAGTAGTAGAGACTAGTAGAGAGCGAATAGTAGAGAGCGAGTAGTAGAGAGCAAGTAATAGAGAGTGTGTAGTAGAGAGAGAGAGTAGTAGAGAGAGTAGTAGAGTGAGTAGTAGAGAGTAGTAGAGAGTGAGTAGTAGAGAGTTGTAGAGTGAGTTGTAGAGAGTGAGTAGTAGAGAGAGAGTAGTAGAGAATGAGTAGTATAGAGTAGTAGAGAGTGAGTAGTAGAGAGTGAGTAGTAGGTAGAGAGTAGTAGGTAGAGAGTAGTAGAGAGTGAGTAGTAGAGTAGAAGAGAGTGAGTAGTAGAGAGTGAGTAGTAGAGTAGTAGAGTGAGTAGTAGAGAGTGAGTAGTAGAGTAGTAGAGTGAGTGGTAGAGAGTAGTAGAGTGAGTAGTAGTGAGTAGTAGAGAGTGAGTAGTAGAGAGTAGTAGCGCGTGAGTAGTAGAGAGTGAGTAGTAGAGAGAGAGTAGTAGAGAGTGAGTAGTAGAGAGTAAGTAGTAGAGAGAGTAGTAGAGAGTGAGTAGTAGAGTAGCAGAGAGTGAGTGGTAGAGAGAAGTAGAGAGTAGTAGAGTGAGTAGTAGAGAGAGAGTAGTAGACAGTAGTAGACAGTAGTAGAGTAGTAGAGTGAGTAGTAGAGAGGGAGTAGAGAGAGTAGTAGAGAATAGTAGAGAGTGAGTAGTAGAGAGTGAGTGGTAGAGAGTAGTAGAGTGACTAGTAGAGAGTAGTAGAGTGACTAGTAGAGAGTGAGTAGTAGAGAGTGAGTAGTAGAGAGGAGTGTGTAGTAGAGACTGAGTAGTAGCGAGCAGTAGAGAGCGTAGTAGAGAGTGAGTAGTAGGGAGAGCGTAGTAGAGAGTAGTGGAGTGGTAGAGAGTGAGTAGTAGAGTGAATAGTAGAGAGTAGTAGCAAGTGAGTAGTAAAGAGTGAGTGGTAGAGAGTGAATAGTAGAGAGTAGTAGAGAGTGAGTAGTAGAGAGTGAGTAGTAGAGAGTGAGAAGTACAGAGTAGTAGAGAGATTGAGTAGTAGAGAGCATACTAGAGAGTTGTAGAGTGAGTTGTAGAGAGTGAGTAGTAGAGAGAGTTAGTAGAGAGTGCGTAGTATAGAG